>NC_044004.1:47460223-48085223 GCF_900496995.4 Aquila chrysaetos chrysaetos | reverse complement strand
AACTTGGAACATTTCCCTAGGATTTCAGCATGCTGTGACAACCTACAAATATCAACTGTACTTGTTTAGATGAATCTGCTGGCTGAGTAACTATGATACTTGCAGAAAGTACAATATCTGAAAGTACTGGACTTTGCTCCCATGGAGTGGGTACACAGTTAATCTGACGCATGCTGAACAGATACCACCTGTACAGAAGAGATCCTATACAGGGTACTGTTCTGTGAACTGACTTTCCAGAAAAAAATATCTTTGCCATAGTGGTCTGAATGAAGGAGAATTTGTGGAAAAAAACATGTAAAATGAATTCTCTAGTAAAAGTGTTTTAATACATCTGTAATTGTTTATTTGTGCATCACACACATCATGATTTTTTTTTAAAAGTAATTCTGAAAAAAAAAATTAGACTCATAAGTTATTTTTTCTATCAGTCAGGCTGTTCTCATAATATGTTCACACTATTTAAAAGTTCTGGAAATGTTGCCCTTACAGCCAAGATAACATTTCTTGAGCATTGAGTTACCCGGTTCTGTTCATGCTCTTTTGCTGTGCCCATCACCAAATTATTTGTTTGCCCAATCTGTTCCTATGGGAACCATGTGGTTTTAATTACATGTTATGACGTGGGATTATCTTTTTGCTTTGGCAAGATTGCATAATGTCATTCCGTCTCTGCAATGAAAAAACAAGTATTTTTCAGTTGGCATAAAAATATTGTAAGAGGATAAACTAATGATAATACTTTCCCTAAGTTCTGTTAATGTGGTATTTTGGGGCTTTTTGTTTGTTCTTTGGTTTTTGTTGCTGCTGGGTTTTGTTTTTAAAGTATTCCCATTGAAAAAGCCTTGCTGTACTAGGCTCCTGTGGTGGACCAAGGCAATAAATATAGTTGTGGAACATGTAAGCAGATGTAGAACTGCATTTAGTAGAACTTGCAGTAGAAGAGGAGGAGTATCATTTAGGATTTGAAGGAGTATGACAACAGCCTTTGTATTCAGAAGTTTTGAATATCCTTTAAAAAAATGCATTTGCTTATCATAGTATGCTCTCAGGTTGTAGAAACAGTACTGCCAACAGCTTTTTATGTATCAGAACTAATGCATTCAGCAGTAATACCTTTAAAGAAAAAAGGCCTGCTAGCAGCCTGTTTTTCCAGGAGGCATTTGTTTGACAGCTTCCAGAAAAAGTAACCTTACTTTTACAATACATTGAGGATAATAAGGGTGGTGGTGGTGTGTGAAAGAATCCTCTTTTTATTGCATTCCTTTATGCTAAGTGGTTTTCTAACATGACATAAACAGAAAATTATAACAGTTTCTAACATAATGCCAATACATGTGGTGTTGTCTAGTTAGTGAGAAGAGAATGACCTGTTGGTTCCTATTTTATGTCAGAAAAACTTAAATTGTAGTTGTGTAGTTATATATTTCTGAGTATTTGTTTAACTTGTAGAGTAGAAAATGCTAACATTACATCCAGGTTGTAAGCAATAGCCTCATGATTTCATGTCAATCTTCAGTGTTTTCATTAAAATATAGATTGAAAGGCAGTATTTTCTTGCACATTATGCACAGGAGGATGAAGTCGTTAATCTATTTTCTTTCGCATTTCTATTAGTCAGGTTGGACCTAATTACAAAACACCATGGATCATGACTTAAAATTACTTGTGTATTAGTATAGTTGCTTTTCAGAACCAGAATAGTTCTGGTTAGACTTGCCATGCATCTTCAGACAGAAGAATCGATGACTTAGAATACAGGGATTTCTATGGTATTGGTCACCCTCCATTTCTTAACATTACTGATATATAAGTATTAAAATATTTTTTATAAAAGTGTGTACTTTATTCATACATAACTTTCATCTGTATAAAGTGGGATTGTTTTATAATTACAGTGCTTTAGGCAACCAAACAAATAATCAATGTCTGTGGTGTTTGTACACACACTTGTTCTGCAAACTCAATTTAACTGCTCTTTGATTGATATGGACTCATCAAGTACTTGTAAATGCATTTGCAGGAATTAATCATTATTTTCTGATATTGTATAATCTTAGACTTCACTGACTTCAGTTGTAATCAAGGGTGTTCACAATCTCTAAAATCAGACACATTGTAATTTGTTTTCCAGTACTTTTTGTGGACTTCAACAGTAAGCAATAGCCAAATCTAACCTAACAGTTTAAGGACAATAATTTTCATATAGTTATTCTTTTGCTAATCTTATGTTATTATAAAAATTGTTTTTGCCCATGCAGGTGTTATGAAGAGAACTAATTTCTCTCTTGACCTCTTCTTTGCCACTCAGTATGTACAGAAAATAATGCCCCTGCTGGTAGTTTGTGGTTTGAATCACATTCAAAAAGAGAACGTTTAAAGGAAAGTAACTCCATTATCCCAAATCCCTGTCACTCACCTTTCATATTAAGGCCAATGGAAGTTACTTGTGTTGCATGGCAAGGAATAGTAGGCTGCTTTCATTCATGACTGGTAACTTTCCCTTTGCTTTCCTGAGGTAATTAATTGTAGTATTGCAACACGAACCAGAAAACAACCTTATTTTTAATTAAATATATGCATGTTTATGGGAATAGCATTCCTCAGCCTTTTTCATTGTTTTTGAACATTTTTGTAAGTAGAGTGAACTATCTTCCAACAGCTTGAATATCAAGTTTACATCCATTCTCTTCAATAAGCCAGAGTTAATGTCATCACAAACCTCACCTGAAATAGCCTTCTAATTTAGGCTTTTTTGTGTGCTTTTTGGTTATTTCCCTTGTTTTTGCTAATTGCTTTTGGTTTTTGATTGGTTTGTAATTGTTTTTGGGCAATTTTTCAAAACATTGCAAATGTGTTGTAACAACCTGTTGTACTAAGCTGTTCTGTGCTTAGCATTTTAAGTTTTTCATTTTGATTTTAAAAAAAAAATCAACTTTAAGTGCAGTGTTGTTCAACAGTGAAATATTTCTTTCTGGATCATGTCATTTCACTGTGTTACTGTCTCACTTTGCCTAAAGCAATTGAACAGCTGTCCTTAGTAGTTTAATGACTTCATTGCTCAAGTATTTGCTGTATTTAATTCTGAATTTCCACTCAGAAGATATCCTTCCTTTGGAGTAATGCTTAACACTTTAAATGTATTTTAACTGGATCAGTATTTTAAGTCTATTTTATTATTTCTCTAAGGAATATCCTAGCATATGAGAGTAACACTTTTTGGTGACTGACTTTAGGACAGAGTTCACACAGTATTAATTGAACAAACTTCAGAATCTGTAAAGTGCAAGATGCAAACTACCAGACTTGTCAGAAACAAAGTAACTTCTTTTTATCACAAACCTGACAAAAAGGCATCAGATACAAAATTTATAACTTGTTCATTGCTACCTTATTATTACATGACAGTGGCCTTTTTCTTTTTTTTTTCCCAGAATTATTGCAAACCCTGAACTGAAGCTTTTTCACTGTATTATTATTAGATGTGATGATCTATATTTGGTTTTTACTTTTTTTGTTTTTCTTTTTATCAGGAGCAGTCTAATTGGTTATTTTTTCTACAATAGTCACATTAGTGTCATTCCCACTACTGTAAATTATTTAGTTATGCATGGATACTCTTTACTCCTTCCTGATGTTGGTATGATTGTACCCAGTTAATCCAAACTCAGGATTGCATTGGACTAGCATCACTTGTAACCACAGCTTTAGTTTAGCCTTAAGAAAAGCAACAGAGGAAAGCAAAGGCACTAGCAAAAGAAGCAACTTGCTCAAGGTGTTCTGAATTCCTGTGAAATGAATTATGCTGATGCATCTTTAAGCCTTCAGCTTTTATTTTCTATAAGTAATTCTTAATCTTCCTGGGTTTTTTTTTTTGTTGTTGTTGTTCGGTTTGGGTTTTCTTTTGTTGTTTGGTTTTTTGGTTGTGGGTTTTCTTTTTGGTTTTAGGGTTTTTTTGTGTGTGTTACGTTGCTTTGCCGTATAATTAACAGCATTGTCTTTTATCTGCATATAGAAATAATTCAAGCAGTTTGAATGCCGTAGAGGTCAGCTAACCTCCTTTTAGTTTTCATTTCTATTTTTAATGGAGATAGGACTTTTGCTTTGTTCACTGGATTCTTTGCTAACCTTTTCTCTCTCCAAAATATCCACCATCCATACTCTTAAGTGTATGAATTTTTAGATGTTAGTAAATTCTTGCAGATTTGATGTTTTCTGTCTTGGCTTAATCGGTACTCTGTTTTATTTTTTTTCATCATGGGAATAAATACCATGTTCTGCTGTTACATATTGTACTTAATCCCTTACCCTTGTTAATATTGGGTAGCTACTTAAGGGATGGATAGTGTTTTGGAAGTAAATTGTTGTGAGAGAAGTTTGACCGTTTTAGTGTTTTTAGATTAAAGTTTAAATTCCGTTATTGCTAAAGGAAAATCCCATGGGCATTTCTTCATTTCACAATTTCAAGTAACACTTGGTTAGAAGTAGTATAGTCCCATATGCATGTATGTATGTGTGTATGTCTGTTTACATATATGTATATGTATGTATATGTCATGTTACATTTATAGCAGAGAGAATTTTGTCTTGTCTGCCTATCTTGGTATTGTGTCCCCTTATGCCATTTATGAAAGGGCCAAAATGACAACCATCAGAAAAGCTTGCATCAAATTACACACTGATTTGCCTTATGGGAAAAGGTACAGAAGAGTTGATGTGGCATTTAATGAGGGAGTGTTCCAAGACGTGTGTTTTGCTGTTGAAATGTGAAGCAATTATATCAAAATCTCAGTATACCAATGTGGTCACCTACAATAAGCCTCTAAAACTTCTAAATATAATGCATACAATTCCTGCACTAGCATGGTTAATTATTTTAGTAATTTGCTTGGAAAATCTTTTTGAAACAGAAAATGTGAATTTTCAATGCAAAGCTGTGCTATGGGCAAATTCAGAACCCATGACATAAAAGTTCACATTAACATTAACTACCAATTAATATTTATTTTGTTATGATTTTTTTGGCCCGGATTCAGAATCCAATCTGACATAGGTTTTATTTTCAAAACTCTCCTCTTGTGTAGCTTAAATCAATTGTCATCATTCAGGCCAGTAAAAAAATCTTTATCTACCATTTCTTCACTTTAAATCTGATTGAATGTGATTGTATATCACTGGAAATAAAAAAAAAAAGGGCATGAAAATGCAAGTAATAGTAGGGTTACAGGTTATGTTGAGGTTTTCTGACAATGTTCTTTAGATTTTGTTATATTCAGAGATGTAAAATTCATATAAACACAGAGGTAGAAGTACCAATTGGTGGATTGATGTCTAAGGAAACGAAAGAAAAAGGTAGATAGAAAGTGCAATGATCCCAGGTTAAGGCTCTGCTGTTCTGAATCTGTGTAGTGCACACTTTAGTTCAAGTGTGATTTTTTTTTTTTTTTTCTTCAGAATCAAGTTAATTAAATAGGCATTTCCTGCAGGGCTGCATATTCTTTGAAAGCTATGTGTGTGTGATACTTTGGGCTGCTCTCACACCTCCAGAGCATCTTACTTGCATTTCGTCTCATGTAAAAGTTTCTGACTCTTAAATCCTGAATTGTCTGCTTAAGCTCTGATGGCTACAAGTTCTTGTACCAATATTCAAGAACAAGATACTGGTACTGAAGTGAATAATAATAAAACCCTTTGCAGATAATAATTCCTTTTTCCTACCTTCACTCCCAAGTCCCTAGTTGGGATTGGCTGAGGCAGAGAGGGAAAGTGGTACACACTTTTCATGAATACTTGGAATTCTCCAGGCGTTTAAGTAATACATATGTGCAAATTCTTTCCTTCAGCACTTCTAAGAAACTCATTACTTTCCTATGGTGCTGGAAGGAGGAAGCAAAGAATATTGATTTCTAACTGATTGGATTGAACATATATTAAGATTTAAGGTTTGGATACAAATTTGTAGTATTTGATACTAAAGCTTAAACTCAGTTGATGCAGATAGTCTGTCCTATGTGGGGATGAAATGGAACTGTGGATTTCAGCAGAAATCACTCAAAATAGTTGTTATATAGCAAAAAACTTAGAGCGGGAATAAAGGAATTGAAGATTACTTAACCTGTAATGAATATAAATGCTGTAGATGAAATAGCTTTGGAAGATATCTATGTTTTTTGTTGGAAATTTTCAACATCCAATCTGCATTCAGAAATGGAACCACACAATTATCATGGCAGGATGAGATGAATTTTTTTTTTTTCAGATTAGAAAGAAACCCTGTCAGAAAGCAAACTGTAATAATTAAATGTGTTCTAGATGTAGGTTATAATCATCCTTTCATGGCACCCAAATAGTTTTGCTTTGTCTACTTTCTTAAAAGTTTGATTTCATTGCTGAGATGCTAGAGTTGAAGGGAAACTATAAGAACTCATCTTTTTATGTTTTTTATTTTCATAGTGGCTTTTTGGGAAGTAATCTTTTCTATGTGGGTACTTAAAATCTACATATAAAAAGAAAAAGCATCTTTTAAATGGTTACTCAGAAACATACAGACCAAGGTTGAAAGAAGAGGGAGGAGAATAAAAATATTTCATACAATCACCTCTTCAAATACTATACAAAGAAACGCAACTCATCAGTAATGGGCCCAGTCCTGCTGCTCTTAGAAGAAATGGCTTGCATTTGATTGAGATTTTTTTTCTTTGTCTAACGGTGTGGAGACTGTGTATTTACAAGGCCAACGTACTAAGGAGTGGTTTGGTTTCTAAGTCCAACTTTCAGTTGCTGGTATTTACAAAGGTGATCCTAGTTCCCCCTGTCGTCTTTTCTTTACGGTGAAGTCACTTGCGTCTCTGACTACTGTGGCTACCTCTCAACAGCAGTGCCTGGAATCATTTCCCTGACACAGGGGCATGCCACATTGTGTTCCTCTCCCATGTAAAGGAGGATCTTAAATGTGCATCATTCTCTCTCTTACAGCCCCTTCCCCTCCAAATCCTGATACCAAACGAGGGATGTGAGGATTTGGCTGGAAGGAAGTATGACATGTCCCGGGCAGGTTGTCCCCCTGGGAATTAGGGGACTAAGGCTGGGGGGGATGTCCCATGGCATACACTTTCATTGAAGTCAAAGCATAGTGGGTGGCTTTGGGGTTTCTTAGGTGTGCCTTTTGTTTGGCTTTTTCTGGTGGGTGTAGGCCAAAACAGTAAGTTTTGACAGTTGTTACCTGAAGCTTAAGCTCTAACAAGAATAACGAGGAAAATGCCTTTATGTCTGCAGGCACAACCAATGTGGTGCACTCAGAACAAACTTATTTGCCAAAACACCAGGGAGAGGAAGTAAGTTGATGTTTCTGTGAGGGTGGTGAGGCACTGGAACAAGTTGCCCCGAGAAGTTGTGGATGCCCCATCCCTGGAAGTGTTCAAGGCCAGGCTGGACGGGGCTTTGAGCAACCTGCTCGAGTGGAAGGTGTCCCTGCCCGTGGCAGGGGGGTTGGAACTAGATGATCTTTAAGGTCCTTTCCAACCCAAACCATTCTATGATTCCATGATTCAGGGGGTTGCTGCTCATGTATTAGCAATAGCTGCGGAAAGGTGGACAGTCATAAAATAAAGCATCTACCTACAAAGTGACATTCTCACCGGACTACTAAATATTAAAATGTCCTGAAAATGATGCTTTCAGGACCTCATATACTCTGAATTTTTTGATAAACCAGCAGTACAGGACATCTAGAATTTTATGCCTTGAACTAAGAAACTAAAGCATCCCACCCTACACTGTCAAAGGACAAGAAGTGTCAGTGGTTTGGGATATGGTGCTGCACTTTGGATCTTGTCTGGAAACATTTTCTCTCTTAGTTTGTGCAGCTGGACTTCATAATACTGTTAAAATCTTCCTCTGAGTTTGATAGGACTTAATAAAAAGCTGGTAGTTTGTTTATTAATATTTTCACCAAAATAATCAATTCCAAGCTCTTGATGTAGTTAATTTAACAAGATTTATGGATTTAAACCTTAAGCATGACCACTGTTTTCCAGAAGAGCATAAAGCAAACTTCTAGTACATAAGAATTCTTTATATGTATCTTTCTATTCTCTTACTACAAAAAAAAAAAAAAAAAAAAATTTTTTTGGTTCAGTAAAACAGTAAAAATAACTATTTTTAGGCAGTCATGTTGCTACAACAGTATTTGTGTTCTGCATTAACAAAAAAATATTCAAAGTCTGTTCAAGTCTTTCTTTTTCATGGAAAGACAATATTAAAAGCTAAAGCCAGAAAAAATTAGACTCTGGCTTAAAGTACTAAATCCACCTTGCTCACCTGCTGCCCAGTTGCAGAGGTAGTTGCTGTCCTCTTCATCACTGTTCCCTGGAATTACTTTTTCTCACTCATTGTGCTGGTTTTGGCTGGGACAGAGTTAATTTTCTCCATAGAAACTACTACAAGGCTATGTTTTGGATTTGTGCTGAAAACAATGTTGGTAATACAGGGATATTTTCGTTACTGCTGAGCAGTGCTTACACAGAGCCAAGGCCTTTTCTGCTTCTTACCCCACCCCACCAGCAAGGAGGCTGGGGGGGCACAAGAAGTCGGGAGGGGACACAGCTGGGACAGCTGACCCCAACTGATGTCCCAAGGGATGTCCCAGACCATATGATGTCATTCTCAGTATATAAAGCTGGGGGAAGAAGGAGGAAGGGGGGGATGTTCAGAGTGATGGCGTTTGTCTTCCCAAGTAAGGGTTATGCGTGATGGAGCCCTGCTCTCCTGGAGATGGCTGAACACCTGCCTGCCCATGGGAAGTGGTGAGTGAATTCCTTGTTTTGCTTTGCTTGTGTGCGTGGCTTCTGCTTTACCTGTTAAACTGTCTTTATCTCAACCTATGAGTTTTCTCACTTTTACCCTTCTGATTCTCTCCCCCATCCCACTGTGAGGGAGGTAAGTGAGCGGCTGTGTGGTGCTCAGCTGCCAGCTGGGGTTAAACCTTGACACTCGTATAGCTAGCTCATGGCCACAGCTTCACAAACTAGGGTATGTTTCTCTTTGAAGGCAGAGCCCTGGGGTTTGAGGTGATGTTCTGTAGATTACTTCTGTTTTCATCTATATATACTTCTATCTATTTCTGTTTCTAGCTACTGTGCAATGTAAGATATGCAAACCAGTCTGGGAATGTGGAACATGGGCTTTCTTCTCCCTCCTGACCACCAGGCAGTGGTATGAGGATCCCTTTTAACCTGCCCTTCTGGTCTCCTGGGTTTGATGCTGCTGGATGCCTGGCAGACAAGTTTCAACTGAAGGAATACCCCATAGTTTCATAATTGGGTCATTCTTTGGGATTATGGGAAAAGCTGGTTTATCTCCACATCCCAAAAAAGTCTAGAATTTAAGACTCATAGTTTTTGGCCAGGTTATAAGGTGGTCACCACCTCATTTTCCAGCATGTTTTGTTTTGAACTTTATATGCTAGGTAAGCTCAGAGCATGGCTAGAAAATTAGGCCCTTCAGGAGATGTAGGTAAGGCTTGCCAAATTTCTGGATACCAAATGGGTTTGGGCAGAAAACGGTAGCTGCCAGATCCACCAAAGCAGCATTGTACCAGGTATTGATGCAAAGGTAGGTTTTTAAATGGGTGAAAATATTTCAGAAATCTCTGATGCATGTGGGGTCTTGAGTGCTTATACATGCATGCGAGACCTTGAAATTCCAAGGTGTTTCACTGCTGCTTTGGATTTGGCTGCGACTGCCCAGCTACTTTGTCATAACTGCAAGATTTCAAGTATGTAGATGGGAATAAAAAGAAGGGGGAAGTCCCATTAAAACCAAACTGAAAATCTGGCCCATAAAATGTCAATTGGACACTGATTGCTCTTCCCCAAAGTGTAGTTAAGTAAAGCAGTTCCCTGCTCTGGCCCCTCAACAACGTTACGTGGTTGCCATTAATTTACCGGCCAGCATCTGCTCCTTTCTCATGGTAGGTGTGATCCAGCCTTGTGACATGGACAGCTGCTGGGTTGGCTCATGCAGGGCCATGGGTGGTCTAGCACGGCTTCTAGCTGGACTAGTGATCCAGTCCCGTAATTTGTCACCTTTTGCTGGCAATTGTAGTGAGGAGGTGAAGAAATGCTGGACTTTAAAATAATCTGTCCTCCTTATCTCACTGGCAGCTCTTCTCAAACAGCTGAGGTGCATTCACATCACAGTGACGGGCTGGGCTGCTGTTACTGCTCCCTGCTCCATGGGAAGTAAGCCCAGGGGCTTAGTGCCATTAGTTTGGCACTGTTACTGAAGAGTTTACTGACTTTCTAAATCTGAAGGAAACTCACATCGATTTGCCTATTTATCTCTACCAATGTGCTCATCTCAATTTGTGTTTGGTCTACCTAAGTAAACAGTGTAACTCGATAATATGTCAAAGTGTTGCACGATAGCCTGGGTCCTTATAGCAGACCTTCCCATGTTTGCTGGTTTACCTGAATCTATTTGTCACGCAAGCTCTTGAAGACTTCAAACAGAAGGCAGCTTTACATCAGATGGGAGCACATACATTCCAGGTTCCGTTTGGATTAGGATTTTTTTTGAAGACTACAGCCAATGTCAGCTTTCTGTTAATATAGTGGTCTAAACAGTGGAAAAAAATAATTTCTAAGTCATTAGCTCTCAATGCCTAGTTGTTAATCATATCTTTTAAACCATAAAAGTATTTATGATTGAATATAGAAACCTTAACATAGATGCTTCAAAATGCGGATAAAGGAACACTACCAAAATTACTTTTAGGCAACTTTTATTTGTCTGCTAGGTGAGGACTAGTTCTTGATGGTAGCGCCAATGGCATGGTGGAAACGGAATTTCTACTTTTTTGGTGTATGCACCTGGTAGTCCTGATGTGTGTCTTGTGGACTTGGCAGACATAAGCCTGGAAGCAGTACTTGCCTTCTCTCAGAGAGAAATAAAAGTTCAACCTTTTTTATTTTATTTTATTTTTTTTCTGTAGTGTCTGTGAGATATTGAATATGCTTTTGGCTAGACTACTTGATTACATGGCTGTGGGTAAGAGAACTAGTCCAACTGTCCCTTGGTGCCAGGGATAAAAATTGTGCCCATTTCAGAAGAGCTGGTAATCACTTTGACTACAAGAGTAACCTTACAGTACTTTGTTCTTTTTCCACTGTGTCCTTCCTGGGTTCAGCTGGGATAGAGTTAATTTTCACAAGAAGCTGGGAGGGGGCACAGCCAGGACAGCTGACCTGAACTAGCCAAGGGGATATTCGATACTATATGACATCATGCTCAGTACATAACTGCAGCAGCTGGCTGGGGGGAGGAGGGATCGTGGCTCAGGAACAGGCTGAGCATCAGGTTCTGTGTGGTGAGCAACTGCATTGTGCATCACTCGCTTTATACATTCTTTTATTAGTATTGTTGTTGTTATTACTTCTTCTCTCCTTGTGTTGTCCTATTAAATTGTCCTTATCTCAAGCCATGAGGTTTTACTTTTTTCTTCTGATTCTCCTCCCCATCCCACTGCGGGGGAGGAGTGATTGAGTGGCCGTGTGGTGCTTAGTTGCCAGCTAGGCTTAAACCATGATACACTACATTCTTTTATTTTTTCATTTGCGCATCTTCAGCATTACATCAATAAAAAAACAGCTACTTAACAGATGTGGTTTTAATGTAATGTAAGATTACAGTTTAATATAACAATTTACTGTAATGAAGTAAATATCAAGTACTAAATAGAAAGTAGTTTCAAACACATTCAGAAATGGCTGGATAGTATTTTGCTAGAATGCTTTGCAATAGAAAGTTGGTCTTTTAACTGAACTAAATAGTTTTTTTAAAGTGACTTTCCCATTTGAAAGTTTTAGACTTCTCAGGGAAAAAACAGATACAGAATTTTTTCTGGTGCTTCTCTCCCTTAACTTTTCCCACCCCCACCAGTTGAAAGGAAACTTAAAAATGCCAGCAAGTATCTCATGTGAATTAGTTCAGGTGCCTCATGTCCCACATGCTTGTCCCTAAAGGCCGAGTTCTCTGTTTAGATTGTTTCCCATGATAAGCTGCAGAGATCCCATAACATCAGAGCTTTTTGCAGTGTTTTAACAAGGAAGAAAAAGTTGAGGAACAGTTTTTGTAAGGGACTGTGGAACTGTTTCTTAACTAAATATTTTATTTCATTATCTGAAACATTTTTCATTCTAATATTTGTCTAATATTTTGTTCAAATGTATTGCTCTAATATTTGAAAATTTGACATTTCCCATATGGAAGAATGATACTCCTTTTCAGCTGTATCTAATTCTATAACTAGCGGTTCAGTGTTTCCATTTTGGTCTTGAATTTAGGTTATAATATTTCTTCCATTAGCACATAGTATTTCATCAGTCATCGTTATAGCAAATGTCTTCAAAGAGAGTACATTTTCTCTTGGTGTTTTGGCTAAAACCACAACCACTGACGGCTGCTTCTCATTCCCATGTCACAAAGTAACAAAATACAGTAGCAGTATTTCCAGATACTGCTATATAACAGTATGTAACAGAATAAATGCTACTTTGCAAGTGCTTCTTTATTGTTGCCTCTCTTTCTATGCAAATTAACTTATTAAAGTTAAATACTGAAATTAGTTTAACTTCTTAATAGTTTGGCAGGCCCATGGATCCTCAGCCCCCAGTTCACAGGCAGGCTTTGGGGCTTCAGCAGTTCTACTCCTCTTGTGCTGTGTAGAAGGGAGATTCTGAAGCAGAAAAGGCTGAAAATGCTCAACTTCAAAGCTTTTGCTTCTCATACAACATGATACCCGAAGAACGGTTTTCTGAAGTCAGCTACGGAGTCAAATCTGACTATTGAGATGTAATCTTCTACAGTTTAAAAAGGTCCCCATTGGCCTTAATTGGAGCAGAATTGGACATCTAGCTGCTAGAAGATACATTAGTTACACTGTGTACTACAAAGCCTCTTGAACTTAAAATTTTCAGAATATCAGTGTTAAAATTGGGTGCTATCTCATTATGCGCAACAGGAGTTTTTTGCTGTGGTCAGAGAGAGCTTGTCTTCCTGATTCTTGGCTTCAGGCCAGATCTACAGAATTTCTCTTGGGAATTTTTAAGTTTTGCTCCCAAATCCACACTATTGAGAGTGAACAAAGTGTTGTGCAGGTTGGCCAAAATGTAAATTGGCAATCATCTTGTCTCAGAATGGAAACAGCTTAGAAAAGAATAAAGTAGTTTTTGTAGTTTGCTCAGTTACAAGTAAGCATATCATATTTGATTGCCTTTCTGGGAGAGAGGGACTAGTGAGGAAAAGACAAAAAATAAAAAAAAAATACCCCCCCTCCCCCAAAACACCAGAATAAATGCCATTTTAATTGCTTTGAGTTTATCAACACTTCAGGTTTGAGATGTTGGTTCTGCACTTGGCTGTGTCAAGCAAAGATAGTTTTTCCTTCTTCTCTCTGTGATGCGTATCTTGGAAAACATAGCTGTCTTTGAAACAACTGATGCATTATCATTCCTGCCATGGTGCCAAAATCAGTTCTCTCAGAAAAACTTATCAAGAGAATCCTTGAATACTACTGTTCATTCTTAAATTAGAGACGGAAGTGTAGTATCAAAAGAGAATTGTATAACTTAGAATAATAAATCCAAATCCTAAATAAATGACTGAAGGAGGATAGAGAAGAGCAAAGTAAAATATGTTTTGTAGAAATATAAACATGTGCTAACTCTTTATTGAACTGATTTAAAATATCTCACTGTTTTTAACTTTCCCTTAATGTTTGCACTACTGAAATGCCACAAACCATTTATTTTTACTTTTCTGATGATCAGAGAAAATAAGCAGACTGAGAAAGAGGTGTTTGTCAAAACACATCATAGTTATTTTGGTAACTTGTATGCCAGGTGTCAGCTTTTTACTTTTCTAAGTGAGTTCTACATTTGTACAGCAGCTTTTAATTTTCTTATTTTACCCTAAATACTTAAAACTATTTTAAAGTGAAGATAACTGGGGGTGGGGTGGGGTGGGGTGGGGTGGGTGGGGCAACCCAGCAACTGGTCATAATGAGATGTTTGTGTTGATTTGCAAGCCAATTGATAAATACACCACTGTATTTTAAGGCACTGTAAGGATGCTTTTCAATATAGAATTTTTTTTAACTACAGGCTTATCGATAAGCCTGAAATGAATCAGTTATAATGTGGAAAAAAAATCACAAGAGTCTATAATTACCTCTTTCTACTAATCCATTTAACAGTGTTGGTATTTTATTGTATTTAAACAAATACTCCATTCCGTTATATGTGATAACAAAGGAGATATAACCAGTGGTTATTCATATAAATTCTGAACATGACAAGGCATTCTCAAATTGTATTTTCAACTGGTTTTTATTTTGTGACTTCATCTATGTAGTACTGGCAGTAAGTGTGTAAATTATAGTGTTGAGGCTACTGAAACACTATTCTTCTAGAACATACAGCTTCATGCATGTATTTCCAATCTTTTTCAACATAATTATGTTTAAAATGGTATGGATGGCTAGCCATGCCACCTGAACGAGGCAAGACTCTGGGCTGGGGACACCAGTCAGGTCTCATTCAAAATAACTTCCTGAAGACACATTCAGTATCTGTATGTCCTAGAATTCAGGGACATTACTTTAGCTTGATCACAACTCTTGGTTTTACTCCAGGGCTTCCCACTCTGTATCTCACACATGCAATACCAGTGGAAAAGAGCAAAGGAAAGGACTGAGAGTATGTTATTGGGAGGGCTGAAGAGTCCACAGGTCCAAACACATATGAAACTAGGTGTAATGAATTCCTCCAGATCCCTCAGGTATTCCTTGTGACTTTGTTCCAGTTCTATAGATGTTATATCAATGTGAAGGGCAAGTATTAATAAGGCAGATAATGTCTTAATGGTTTTCCATTGAAGACTGTTGAGCAGTGACTCCATCAATTTCAAGGATAGAAAAGATTTTGATGTTAATGGGAAAGGTTCCTCCTACAAAAGTTCATAAGAACAGTTACTTGCAGGCATTCTTCAAATATCTGTCAAAACATGCTCCCATGTAAGTCTGTTTTTAGTATTCTGGTGTTCTTTACACGTTAGTCAATACCAGGAGAAAGATCATATACCTAGTTGAATAAGAACATTCACCCTGTTTTTGTAACAGAAGGGAAGTGGATAGTTGTGAGTTAGTTTGTTTAATTTCATCTACTTAACCTGTAGTAAAATTTTTTACTTTGACTCAGGTGGTCTCTGAGTTTTGAAAAAAATGTTCCTATTTCCAAAAATTATGAAGCATCTACATTTGATCTCTTTTGTTTTAAAGAAATTAACGAGGAGGATAAATATCTAGATTCAGTGCCTGGTTTTACTGAGTTGCCTGTAGTCTTTGATTAAATTGGACTTCCACTAATTCTCTCAAAAGGAAATAGTTGCTTCGTGGTTATCAGTGGTTGAATCCATGTGGATAAGCGTTATGGTGAGGAGAAAACTGCCTGGGAATGGCAGTGGGTTTTGAAATGCTTTGTTTACAGCTATGGAGTCCTATTCATCTTGAGTGAAATTGTTGAGAGAAAGCTGAAGGATATTGTGTTTATTAGTTAATGTATACCTACTATATGTCCATAGGCACAGCTGCAACAGATACTTCTGGTCAAAAGAATTTAGTCTACATGTGCATTTATATGAACAGAATATATCAAAGTATTGCATTTGCTGTGAGATATGACCTTTCTGTATATGAAAATATTTTATTTCCTAACTCGTCATGCTATAGGCTCTGAAGTGAAGTTGTCTGTGTCTAAAGAAAAAGACCACTTGTGAGTTAAACAGATTTATAATCGTCTTTGGTCTTTTTTAAGATTTAGTCTGAATCTAAAGAAAAAAATGAATGCAGTTTGGTTCTGCATTGACGAGAATGTATAGATCTGAGAAAAAAATGAGGACAAATTGCCAGGTGTTGTTTTGCATTTCAGGTGACTTTTTTTTCCTAATGTCTTAAATAAATACTTATATAAATACTTTCTTACCCTGTCTAGTTATCACAATGGTCTATCTTTTACCTTGTATTAATAAGGAACATCTTTTTGGTCATAGCCATAGCAAGTACGTAAACCAAAGTATTCTTCTCTTACTATAGCTGTTTCCCCTATGTATGCTTGACGCACAGTAGCAGTGGAATATGAAGGAAACATAATGCTTATTGTCCGTTAGACACCTCTCGTATAGTATTAAATAGAGTTTCAAATGAGGGAAACAGCATGTGAGTAATTTTGCTGACAAAATGTAATCTTTCCACTTCCATTTCTGAAATTCCTTCCTTTTTGGAACTTCACTGTTTTTACAAAAAAACCAAAGAAAACACTGCTGTAGAAAGAAAAAAGAAAAACTGTGTTAGGAAGTAAATATTAATGCTGACATTTTAATGAAGAGTGCATATGAACAAAAAGAAATCAGTAGGACATGCTACCATACATTTCCTTGTATTCCTGATACCATTCACTGCCTAACCTTCTTCTGTTTTGATTTCAAGCAGTAGCTTTTATAAGTCAAAATGCCCAGTCTAACCATTTCTGTTTCATCAAGTTAGCCCGTTAGAATACTATTAGAAGAAGAGGGTAATGATGCATAAAAAGATTGAATTGGTAATGCAATAGTAATATTTTTTAGATACAGGGCAACTACAAAATGGGGAAAAGGTTTTGGTTCTATTATTAAACGCTTGCTAAGTCAGTGAGCACTTCAGAGAACAGTAGAAAACTTCGGTCATCCATTTCAATATTATTTGACTACACAGAAGTGCTATAAGAGCTGCTGTAGACCACGGGTTTCAGACCACAACTGCACCCTTTCACAACAGCTTTCAATTAAGATGGTAGATATTTGCCTCCCTTCCCACCCATCCCCCACCCCCAGTACTGTGAGGGGAAGGCAGTTCCAAAACCTGACTTTTTGATAGTTAGAAGTCTTCTTTTAACAGGCAGTTTGCATCCACTCTTTCTTGTGCCAGTGTTATTCTCTATAATAACTATTCCTGCTCTGAATGTGTTTATGGATAATTTTCATAGCTCTTTTCTCAACCTTTATTTTGCTCTTTCAATGTCTATTTGATAAATAAATCCGTTACCTGTTGTATCCAGGATTATTCTACAGCCTGTATCTGGAAAGTCAGTCTCCTATAATGATGTGATTCTTCATAGTATGCATTTTTGTAGTAGCATTATACAGATCTCTAACATATCCAGCATACCTAACATATCTATGTAGAGTACGGGGAGGAGGGAAATGGACCCCATTAAGCTTCCTTTACTACCTTTGTCAATTTTATTTTTTTAAATTTCCTTCCTGAAATGGATTCTTTTTTTAGTATTTTGTTGATCCCGAACAAAAGGTTGAATGTTTTGTGTCTTTATAGTGCAGAAGATATGTTTTCTTATAGCCATTTTTTTGCCTATATCAGGTGGCAGCATCATTTAATTTCAAACCATGTCATTATATTAAAATCGGTAATATCACTGCCATGGATAGATATACTTGTTATGGAAAATCAGGTGCTATTGAGTGGGTGAAAAATTTCTAGAAAGAAAAAAGTCATATGCTAGATAGAAAACTTGCTATCCAAATAGAATATTGAAAACACGGTATATAGAGAGAAAACTTCTTGCTCGATTTAATATCGTCATAGATCTCCTTCTAATGTTATTAGGTGTGTTTTTTCCAGATGGACCTGATGAGGGTATGCTGAGAGAATTAAAAATGGGCATGCATAGACAATAAAAAAAAAATTAAGATCTTTAAGAACCAATATAATCTTAACCAAATATCAACATTTGTTAATTAGTAATTTTCATCAGTTTAAAAGTAAATGTTGAGTGTTGTATTGGAGAGTAATTGGGGTAGAGGAATGACAGCTGTATTTTTGTTAAGGACTACCACAAAAAAATGTGTAATATTTCTGTAGTGATGTAAAGGTAATTCTCCTTAATTAAGCTGATTCATAGCAATCTAAGAATACAAAGGCCAATGCAAAGGCGTCAGAGCAGCTGCTTTAGGTTTTATCAGGAAAGGAGCCAGCCTGGAGAATCAGTTATAACAGGTTCCCTCGTGGACCCAGAATATGAGGCCAGTGGGGCAGAGAGGAAAGGTTTTTGCTATTTGTCTTTCTAACAGAGTTTAGAACAGAAAGTGTTAGTGCTATGGGAAAAATACTATGTTTTCTTTATCATATTGCCCTCCTTTTCAGTACTGCTCCATAGGAGAATGAAATTTGATAGATGAGGAAGGGATTGATTTTGTTCAACCTAAGATGATATAATTATGTTTGTTATTATTGAAAATTCAGTCTCTCTCTGAACCACCAGAGAATACAGCTTGTTAGTTGAGACAGTTCCTCCTCCCACAGATACCTTAACCACTTGGCTAACAACTGCAGTTTCACTTCTTGTTCTTAACTGGTGAGAAATAGATCTTTATTTCTGAACTAAGCAAAATTTCACAGGTGGTATTTTTATTGTTGAGACTATGTATAATTACTTAGAAATGTTTTCAGATGCTTTAAGGTGGTGACTTTTAGACCACTTTCAGAGAAAATGCAAATAATTTCATGAAAACCTGATGAATGTTTTTACAAGAGCTCTGTAACTTCAAACAGAAGGTCATTTAAACCTATAAAGCCCAGAAGATGAGAATAAGATATAAAACAGTTTTTAAGTGGATATATCAAAGGTGTGCTACTTTAACAAGTACACATGATACAATACAATAAGGCAAGACTTCTTTTATCATTATGAAAGTCTCTTCATCATTAGAGACAAGCATTTCTTCGTGACAGGGAGGACTTCAGTTTTGCCTGCTCATTTGCCCGTCCTAGGCCCTCACACAGGGCTGCTGATCAATCATCTCTGTATCAGAAAACCTTCCATGGAAAATTGATATAGTGGCAAAGACCCAAACGGTTTTCATGCATTTTCTTGCGTGTCTCCCTTTTCAAATGTATAACTGTTTGGATTTGAAGCTTTGATTTGTTTTTTGTTTGAGGGACTGAAGAGATGCTAATGACTTGTGAATAATATAAAATCATGGTAAAAAAATTCAGAAAAAAAAATCCAGACTAAAAAAAAAAAGTGTATCACATGAAGAAGGTTGTAAAGTGGCTAGTTATAGAAAGCTGCAATATAGTCATTGCCAGGAAAACATTCTTTTTTAGTGTTTTTAGAACAAGGTAACTTAAATCTCTTAATATCTGTCTATCAGCTCACTTCAGCTTGTAAATTACTCATATAATTTGCAATCTTTAAACATAGTTTGCAGATGCCTTTGGTTGCATTCTGTTTCGATCTAGGTGTGTAATGGATATTGCTATTGCTGTTATTTATAACTATTAATAATAAATTCCTATAAGCATTGCTGTTTAGGCAGGGTAAGGGAAGGACTTTCTGAAATTTATGTCATCCTATATAGTTAAATTTTTTGATCATGTGAGTAGAAAAATAATTGTAAAGCAAGAAAACAAAAGGTGTAGGCACTCTGCCCCCCGTCATGCGCCCCCATCCCCTGCAATGTTCTCTGGACGAAGTCCAGGGTAAGGAGTACCCATGTGGTAACTGAATGTCAGCTATTTTGTGCCAGAATGTCCTGATCCTGATGAGGAAAATTTAAAATGTAGAGCATAAATATCTTTATTTTGGTTCTGGAACCATAGTCTGCAGTATAAACACCTCCATTAGCAGCAACAACAAAGTGCCAATTGAAGGCATGCAGTGTATATAAACAGTATAGCTTTCAGCTACAAAAATGAAGACACTTGTGCTTTTGATTCTCATAACCCCATTTTCAGAGTGTCAGACCTTGCACTCAGACTGTATTTCTTACATCTGGATTCTGCACGTGCATAGGAACAGATTTTTTTTTTTTTTTTAATTTCTTTTACAAGAAGCAGCTATTCTTCTACATAGGCACTGATGTCCCAAGAAATGAAGGGTAAGGGCATGGTCCATGATGATGTTTTATCTTGGTATTAGGGGAGTTTATTTGGAGGAACCCTCTGCACTTTCAGCAAAAACTACTTATCTGCTATAAATACATATTGTCTAGTGCTTAGAAGTAACATGGTCTGATCCAGTCCACATTCTCTCTTTGGACTCAGACTGCTGTAGAAGTTGGTAACAGATCTAGCATACCTGAGAATGCCAGGAGTCTGATAGTCTATATCTGGCAGGCCATTAATTGAATGCAATAAAGCATCTTTTTTTTTTTTTAACCTTGTAGTTCAATTAATGACTTCTGGAAAGATACCAAAATCACATAGTCCCAGTAGATTTTTGAATAGGTAATTAATAACAAAGCTATAATAATACCAGCTAAAGAGTGGAAATACAAAGCGTCCATTTGTGGAACACTGTTCTTATTTTCTCATACTTTTATTACAATTCTTTGTGCAAGTAGACTAAGCAGTTTGCAGTGTGACTTAGAGGATGAGCTAAATGCTCTAAGATGTAGTTGTCAGAGAATGGCACACTTCGCTTTCCATTCTCACATGAATTAGCCATTCTGAGATGCAAACAAGCTTAGGCGGATAAAAAAGCTGCTACATATATCTTTAAGATTGACTCTGTGGAAGAGTCAGCAGCTAGAAACAAGAATTCTGAGACGGATGGCATATTTCTTTAATCAGCATCAGGATTTATTTGATAGGTTCCCTGATACAGGATATACAGTCTGATAATCCTTAGCCAACAAACTGGCTGTGGCCCTATGATCTTGCTGCTGATGCACACTGCATACAGATTACTTAAACTAAATTGATCTCCCGTTCCGTGTTCTATATGTGCTTCACAGAGATGAAAACAGACAGATTTGCCCTTGCCAGCTATATCATTCACTTTGTTAGGCATCTAACCAGAGTTCAGTATATGATCATTACAAAGTAGAAATGGAAAAAGTATTCAAAGAATAGGCAATGTAACTACACCTCCTAATGAATATTCCAACTTAATTGGGTTAAAACACACTTCTCATTAAACATTACTGTAAATGGCACTAAGTGATCTCAGAAAGAATTATTACTCCTTCACATTAATATTTTGACCATGGGTAGTCCCTGAGGCTGCAAGGGGCTTATTTTCTGAATGTGTCTGACTGTGGTTCCATGCAGGGTTGGAAAAAGAATTTCATAGTCATTTCAGATCTTGAACTGATTAGAAACAGAAATATTTCATTAACTTTTTCTTGGGCACATTTCTCCTTATATTATAGAGCTATGTAGTAAGAGAAAGGAAGGAAATGAGAGATGTTAGAATCTCTGGATTTTCTGCCATAGTTATGAGCAGCCTGCCTTCGTGCAGCAGATTCTTCTGAGCTCTTGTTTCCTACTGTGATGAGATGTCAGGCAGGTCATCTAGAGGGGACCAATAGTTTCATCACCTGCTGTAGAATAAGTTGATAGAGATTATCTGCGACAATCAAGTAAACAAGTGGCAATCATGTATATGGTTTCTTAAAACCACACTTAAATATTGGTGGTTATTGTTGGAAGGTCAAAATACTTATTCCAGGTGATTGTCATCTATTGAACATGATACTCCTTGCTTATGCAAGGAAGATGCTATAAATTCTTTGGTCCCTTTAGAAATTCTGCTTCAATTTAAACATTTTTCCATACTTCAAAAATGGCATTGTGTACAAGCTGAGAAAAAAAACCACCATCATGGAACGGAGGAAGATTATCAATTTGATCTGTTAGACAAGTGATTTTTGAGTTCTGACAGCTATGCTTAACTCTGAGATGAATGCCAGAACTTATCCTAACCCAGAGGCAGTTCTATTTACACCTCAGGATGTGAAGAACATTTCCACTTGTTACTGAGAATGTAGCTTTCTTTACAGTGTTCAGAAGAGTAATAAATCAGCGTTTTTAAGGTATTCCAAGGTGCTATTTGAAAATTAAAGGTTCTTATTGTTTCACCTTTTACAGGTACCTACTGAGAAGTCAGAAAGACTTACACTTATTTTTTTATTAAATTGTTGTGGATACTGTATGTATATAAATAATAAATCTTGCTGTACTACTTTGTCACTTGGCAGCCCAGTGAAATAATTAAATTAAGAGTTTAGGAAAATGTTTAATACTGAGTGACTATATCCCTAGTTAATAAGCTTCCTAAAGCTTCCTAATTACACAGAAATCACAGGAAAGTTGATGCTTTCAGAACTGAGTATTACAATATAACTTTAATATATCACTATAACTTCAGTACATTTCAAAATTATCCTGAAGCATTTCCAAACAATGTTTCTATCTCAGCCTCTTCCACTCTTAGTACTCTGATTTACCTTCTGCTAGATCCTTTTCATACTACTACCAACAATAATATCTGAAGTCTAAGAGAGAAAACACCTTCAATCTGTTAGCTGAAATTTAAACAAGATATTTAGCATATCATAACCAAAAATCGAATAACTTTTAGAGTATTAGGAAAATGTGACCATTGCTGCTTTCTAGCCTTGTTTGCATTGTAAAATATTGCAAGCAGTCAAGAGAGACCAAACTTTACTGATATGTGATTCTGGTTTTGCTCATGAGTTTTCTAGTTTAGTTTCCATTTAACTGGCATTTTGGGGTGGGGGGAAGGGAGGGATAACATTAACATGCATTCCCTATTCTGCATGAAACTGTAGAGCCTGCGTAATTCTGTGTTGTTACTGCTTGAGGAATTGTCCTGATGGGCATGTTACACAGTCCCTCTTTTCCAGTGTTTCTAAACAGTAGTTTGGGGTTGGATTTTCTTTTTGTTTGGGTTTGAGTTGTTGGGTTTTTTTCTTAATTCACTCCAAGGAGAAAGAGAAAAAAGAATTTTTGGGGGAGAGTTGTTCTACCATTTTGTAAAAAGAACTGGAAAACTCTATAGAAAACAGGAGGGTATATGGTTCAGGAGGTCTCATCCAATTCTTCTTAGCGGCGGGAAAACATTCAGTGTTCTGGATCTGTGTTTCAGAAAGTACTTCTAAAATACAGAAAATTTTATTTAATTTCAGGAAGTGCTCTTCTTTTCTCCTTAATGGCAACCCCCTAAAATTTAAAAGCCTATAAAATCTGCCATTACACGGAAAATTTAGGAGAGAGAGTAGCATAGTACTTCTAAATACTGCACTGGTAATTAGATATTGGATGGCATAGCTACTACTGATTATTGACTTCTCTGTTCTTCATATACTCTAAGTGCTTAAAGGATAACAGAAAATGTCACTGCTTTCCCTGAAGGTAATTGGAACATCTAATTTGTCTTACGTTCTTTCAGTGACGCTAAAGACAATAAATTAGGGAGTATATTCTTCTACTCTTCATGGACTCCTACATGGACTCCAGCTGCTTGCAAAGCAGCTATCAGTGAAGGCAACATTTTAAACTGAACAGTGTGTGTCCAAAATTATAAAGGATATTAAATTTTACTTCAAATGTACTTCTGATACAGAGCTGATTTGAAAAAAATACAAACTATAACCATATATGTATTAGGTGTATTTCATGGATGTTGTAAGTCCTTTCTCCTTATTGAAATACTTCCCTCACGCTGCCCCCAGTGAAATCCAAATTCCACATCAACCAGAAATTGTGTATATTTCTTCCAGTATAACATTTCCCTGAGCATCTATAGCTAATTCCAAGTAGCAATTATGAGATTTACATATGTATGATACCTTCTTAATGAAGGATGCTCAAAGTTTTTCATATTATATAGCAAAATTTAAATTAATGACTGAAATACAACATTTTCCAGGAACTGTGACTATTGTATGTTAGTAAAAATAGAAATATAATAATTTGCCTTTTTGTACTAAAAAGTGTAGATAGCTGCACCATTAATGGGAGTTTCATGGCCTGAAATACGATTCTCTTGTGGGTTGCAGAACCTCATATCTTGACAGAGGCAAGGCTCCCATGGCAACGTGTCAGCAGGTTGAGCCAACAGCAAAACTGTGCGTGTGTTCCTGTTAGGCACAGGCACAAACATGCCACATACATATGCACACACACAAGCTCACAGAACAGAGGGTCCCTCACCCAGGAAAAGTTAGAAATAGAGTTTAATGGGAAGGCAGGACAGACTGTGCTGATCAGGTGCAAGGCATGGCCAGGCAAGTGTATCGACCAGCCCTGCTTACATGCAACTGTAAGTGTGCAGTGAAATGCAAATAATTTCAGATTTTTTTCAGTAAGACCTCGTAATTCACCTAAAAAACATGCAAGAAAATTGTAATTCGTTTAACTGGTGGCTGGCAATATAGCTTAAGCAGAAGATAACTGAAAGCAAAGAATGCTAAAGAAATTATGAAGTAACAAAACAATTTTTATCAGGCCTTTGGAAGAATACCAAGGCTGGAATCTGAAGGATAATGCATTACAGTGTTCTGCAAGATTTGTAAAGTGTGGGACAGAAGAGGCTAATAATTTGTGTGTGTGCAAAATTTGTATTTACCTTGCCCTGTTTGTTTTCTTTTTCTCATATTTAGACTTCTGCAATTTCAGGATGCTTTGTTCTACTTGGGGACCTTGACTTTGCCATTATGTGTACAACAAATAACTCTGTCCTTGAGTATCTCCTTGCTGTCAAATCTCAAAGTACTGACTAGGCAGATGCTGTAATTATTTGAAAGGCCACTTATATGCTAGGATTTGTTTTTTCCTTCCTCTACTGAGTGAAAGTAATTTTTTATAACTGCTGAAGAAGCAAGAAAATTGCTTTTATTTTCTCCCAATCAAAAATATTCACTATTAGGATTATATTACTCATAATCAAAAATTCTTAAAATGCTTAACACTTAGAAGCCTACTGAACACCAGAAAGTTTTCTGAAAATTTATTTCTTAAAAACAGATAGATGATTTAAAGGACAGTTTTGCACTGATGCTTTCTAGATTTAGTGCTAGGTATGCATATATTCTTTTTCAATATATAATCTAGTAACTGTGACCATCCACACTGAGAAGCGTGCTCAAAATTTATATGTCATTCCTACAGTTTTAGCAGGACTACATTCTACTGCTCGTTTAAGAAGAAATACAGCAATTAGGGCTTAGTTAATAATTTAAATGTTGGCTGGCGTATAGTATATGCAGAGGACAGATGAAAGAAAATAGAGATAAGGGAATTCTAACATAACAAAATGCCTTTTAACAGAGCTTTGGAAGAATATCAAGACTAGAATAAAATGGTAAGGGATACAGTTTTCTGCAATATTAATGTGTGGTGCAGAAGAGCTGTGTACTGTGTTTGTGTGGGGAAGTGCAGCTAGTGACTTCAAAGTATGCAATGTGATGAGGAGTAAAAGTCAGGGAACAAGGAGTTAGAAGCTCTGGCACCATTCTGCTACTTTTCCAGGTGACCGAGGTTGTGGAGAGCTGAGTAAACAGGGGGAAGACTGGGGTAGTCTGTAGGAGCTAGCTGGAAAGAAAAGCTAAGATGTACTACTCCTGCTGTGTGAGGAGCCTAAAGAAGGTTGCCAGTGAGATTGCCCCCGAATGAGAAGGACACTGAACCCCATCTAGCCAAAATGCAGGTTAATTATGAACTTAGAGGGAAAGCAACCCCACCATCCCTGCTTTTGTCTGTATTTCTGTACAGGTTTACATGAGTATATAGCACATGGTACATGAGTAGTTTTGGCATTTCATCACTGAGTTCTGTTAAAGCTCCCCAGTGAGTGCTGTCTGGCTCTGGTAGTGTGCTACCCTTTACTTGGTCTGTGTGTAGTCTCTTCTATAGAAGGGTTCCCAAGTTAGGACCTGCACACTTTCTTCCTCAAAGGACAAATTCAAAGAATTCACTTAGCTTCTTTGCAATAATCTTGTCCTTTCTCAGTACTGTCTTTATACCATGAATATCAATTGGCATTATAGACACTTTAGCAGGCTCTTTCTTTCTGTGGTGTTTGAAGAAGGATTTAGAACTAGTTTTGATCCCTGTATCTAGCTGCTCTTCAAACTTTTTTTTTTTTTTTACCCTTCCTAACTATATTTTTAAATTTAATCTGCTGAAGTTTAAGATCCTTTCTTTAGTTTTCTTTTGGTTAAAATTTTAGTATTTTAAGGGTGTCTTCTTATTTCTATCCCTTGCATAGGATTCTAGCTTTTGGGTGGAAATGTTTCTGGGTGAATTGCTGTAAACCTTCCCCTATTAAATGAAAAATCAGGACTTTAAAATAAAACAAAACCTCTCTAAAAGCACAAGACCAGCTCTTTACTTTGACAAGCATGTGAAAATTCATGTCAAATTTTATAAACAAAACCCCTCTCTTACCAAAAGAATTCTGGAAGTAGAAAAATTCTGCAAAGAAGAAACAAACAAAATCTAAAAAGCCATAAGCACACAAGCCTAAGAGTAATGGCATAATTTAAAATATTTTTTATTAAAAAAATTCTCTTGAAAGAAAGTAACTATAGAAAAAGCATATTGTGCAAGCCATAACCTTCACTTTCTGTTCATTGTGTCTTTTTCCCAACTTTACCTCCTTGAATTTTAAAATCCCAAACTTTTTTTCAACCGCACTTGCTAAAACATCCTAAACCTATTTTTGTTCTTTTAACAATAAGTACAGTAAATAATTTTCAGCACATTGTCCTTTTGTAGCATATCAAAGTTGGCACGGCTGTTAAGTATTTTTCTTAATGTACTTCAAATAAGTTTTCAAATAGTCTCCTGTACACTGATATTCCCTTGCTTGTAGCTTCAGGATGCTGAAAATTCTCAAGTTTATTGTAGTTTATGCTTATATTTGTTATTTGGTATAAAAGTAATATTATGTGAATACATGTATTGCCTGCAATGTTTTCCTAACTGTTTCCAATAGAATACCTTCTGAGCCAAAGGCATGAGTCAAAGTCGTATTCCTCCCTATCCTACTTTATTTGTATATGCTTAGACAGACTGTCAGTTGACTGGGTATCTTTGCAGTGCACAGGATTAGTAGTCTGAATTATGCAAGTTACTGCAGGAGAAGGAAAAATGCAGTGAATGGCCCTTTAAGACTGCAGAAACAGTAAAACAGACCGTACGGATATAGCTGTGCTATTTTTATCATGGTAGAGACTGGTTTTGAGCAGTGGATACATTTCAACGTATTCACAGTAGGATATTTCTTATCTGTAGAGTTTGGGGCTCCAGTGTTCCAAGACTTTTGTAAAATAATGATGAACTAGGTGGTATTGATATGAATAATGCATGTTATGCTGGAGACAAAGCGAATTTCCTGGGTTTTATGGGACCCATATTGCTAATACTGATCCACTTGTACCAGAATAGGGAATTCTCTTTTCTGGAGTTGAAAAAACTGAGTTTCCATGCCATCAGTGCTAGGGAATACACTGATAAGCTGTGCACGGGGAAAAGAATTGTACTGTTATCAACTAGTCATAGTTGTGTCTGAAGATCAGGGTTACCTGAATTCATCAAATTGCATTGCAGGTCCAGGTACCTGTTTGTGTCAGTCTCCCTAAGTGGAAAAAGACAAAAGCACATTGAAAAAGTCATTAAACCATGATGGTTGGGAAAATTACAGAAGGGGAGGGGCAGGAGAGTTCTTACAGGGTACAAAAAAGCCTTAGCGCTTAAGTTCCAGTTTCTGGTCAAACTCCACACTTATCACACTGAAAGGATTAAACACCATGGCTTTTTGAAACTGTGTTGACCTTTGCACTTTTAAGTTGAAAGGGTTTTATTAGGTCCTTTGTAGATACTTAAAGTTTATAAAAAATTATATGAAAGGATGGGAATTTTGGGTAAAGATGTCATGAGAAAGACCTGTGAAGTACATTGGTTTTGTTATTGTCAAGTTGCAGACTACAATACTTAGACGACCAATGCATTTTATGGGAACATCAAGCACTTATGGAAATAGAGCAGAAAAGCTGAAAAATCAGGGGATAATTGATTTTTAATTTAACCTTTGCTACATTATAAGTAGATGAATTGAAGAAATGTTTACAAGTAGTCTGAAGTCCAAGCTCTGTAGTATAAAGTAAATAAGCTTATTTCTTTCATTACTTCAGTACCCAAAATTGTAAGACATACTTGGTAGAGAAATCAGCAGATAAACTATTTTCTTAAAGAGACTGAGTGAGATCAATAGATAAATATTTGGAATGGAGAAGATATAATTATAGAACTAGTAATGAAAAATCCATTGTTACTCAAGTGTTATTCTTTGTATTTTATGTACTCATGCGTGTTTGCAGGAAAGAGGGAGAATCATTGGCAAACCATTGGTAGCAGTTCCCCAGAGATTGTAAGGGACACTTTTTATGTTCTGAACAGTTGGGATTGGGTGTCTAAGAAAAAGGAAAACAGAGAGAACACCTTATTAGTGTGATGATTTTCAGGGACCTAAATGGAATGTGTTAAAGTGTTTTGATGTGCTTAGGCATCCGAAATTTTCATATAAAGGAGCTTTTCTGTGCCAGTGCCTTGTGTGAGTATGCAAAGGCTGCCTAGTGGATCCTGGGTGTGCCTTTCAGCATTTAGCAGCACAGTACTAAAGTACATTTGTGGATCATGTTTTGGAGACGTCTTTAACTTTCTAGTTGAGTATCTAGGAAAAGCAACTCTCGGCTGGAGAGCTGGAACTAAAGAGGGCTGAAGACAAGAGATTTGCCAGATGGGATAACTGGGGCAAAAGAACAGCAAAGAAGCAGCTATGAAGTAACTATGATGTTCTTGGAGAAATGATCTGTGCACAAGGGAAGGCATAGAAGAAAGCAAGAAAACGTGGGAAGGCAGTATCACAGATGTAAAGGAGAAACCAATAGAGGACATAGCAGTAAAGAAAAGATAACTGTAACAGGGAAAGCTGAATTATATGAAAGTGAAGTTTAATGTGGTTTGCCGGCCATTTGAAGTAATGTAAATTTTTCTTTTCAGTGTAGGTTTTGTTTGTTTGTTTGTTTGTTTTCCCAAGACTTAAAGGCTAGGGCACAGCTCAGGTGTCCCTGGAGCTTATTTGAGTTCCGACCATCTCAGAGAGCAGCAGTATGGTACATGGCTTTCCTTTGCTCCAGGAGGAATCCATACAATGATTCACTACACCTGGAAGAAATTATGACCGAATCCTGAGGTAGGACAACAGTCAATGTTTTTTACATTCTCAGTTTTTGTCATTATGGAATCTGCTTTTCTGCCTGCTGGACTGCCATGTGACTAGATCACATTTCCTTTCACCCACTTGTGTGAAAATGTTCAAAGAGTCACAATTGTGCCTTAAGCCTGAGTGTTCATTGAGGCATGTATGGGTACTGAAAGCTAAATATGTTGGAACATAAGAGGGACTGAAACCCCAGTGTGGTCTAGCAGGCTGCCTGTGCAGCATTGGATACTGGTCAATCCTGTGACAGCCTTTGGCATAGAGCTGCAGGCTGTAGGAATGCAGCTGCTGATGAACCCAGCAAGCAAGCAAGTTAAAAAAAGCAAGGCAGGAATCTGCTGACTTTTTTTCCTGAGGAACCTCATCAGAATCAAGCCGTCTCCATAAAATATTGAACTGGAAAACACCAGTAAACACATACCTCCCAAGTTTTCCAACTGACTGTAAAAAACAGAATTATACTTCTAGTAATGTGTTAGTTAAAAATTGTTTTGGTAACAAAAGCTCAAGGAAGATAAATGACCAACAGTTTATACATTAGAGCCAAGGCGGGTTGTCCGAACTCTCTGCAAAGGATTACTTTAATTTTCTTTTCTTTTTTTTTTTTTCCCTGCAAATTTTTGTCAAGCATAAAACTGAAACATAGGAAGAAGTGTGTCCTGTTTCCTCAAAATCCAGAACTGCACTGTCTTCAGGTGCTACCAGCTTGCTTGCGATGAGTTCATTCCAGTGCCCTAGATACTGAGGCTTAAAGTATTTGGGTGAACTAATAATACCAATAACTAGACCTCACAGATAAAGGTTTATCTGTTTTATGAATATATACATACTAGATATAAATCTAAGTATCTAGTTGGATCTGGTCAGTATAGTTAGAAGTATAAATACAGCGTTGTGGGAAACTTTCGGACATGTATTTCTTTACAGAATTTGGGACATTAAGACTAAACTGTGTTGCATAAGAAATTTATAATTCGTCAGTCTGGCCTTCATTCCAATAAACCTTACAAACTTAAAAGATACAAGTGTAAAACAGTCCTCCTAGGTACCATGCACATAAAATCCAGTTGTGAACACTTACCACAAAACACATGATACGTGAATGCCACAGGCGAGAGAGCACCAATTAGACAAACTGCCTTCCAGATGGTTCAGTCTCTGATTTTGGATAATTGCTTGAAATGATACAGTGAAAAAAAAAAAAAGAAAGTAGAAATCTTGCTGCAGTCTAGATATATTATCTAAAAAACAAAGGACCCAAATCCTTAGCAGTTTGCTTGCACTTTAATTTTAGGAGGCTAGTATTTGAGAGAATTCATGATACTGACACTCATGGCAAATGCGTGGTAGAACCACGTTCTTTCACAACTGTGTTTAAAAGGAGCAACACGGCATCAGTTACACAGAACTTTCAGATTGCCTGAATGTGAAAGTAGCATTATATACCTCTGGTGTGCTTCATCATATAAGACTATAAATACATGTATCTGTGTTTGTTTTAGTCCTCTGAGAGAGGATTTTGCTCTTCCTACTCTGCCCACTCAGATTTGTGAAGTGAAACTGTAGGTGTAGATTTGAAAAGGCCCCTGCTGGAATAAGTGTAGTGGAGAGATCAAACAGCACAGTGTCATTTTTTACCCTCATTTCTCAGTTTATTGGCTCTGACAGCGAGGCATGTCAAGAGTGAATGTGCATTGTGGAATTTGTGGTTTGTTGCATGAGAATTCTTGCAGCCCTTGGTTACTTAGCCAAAAACCAAAAAAAATGTTTAGAACCTATCATAGAAGCAAACAAAGGGAAGAAACCCACTGGATAAGAAACAATCCTTAACTGCTTGTATTGATGATATGCTTTAATGGACAGACAGTGAAACAAACTCATTTTTTTCCTCCTTACTCAGGTTCTGTTGTGTAGAAATGGCATTTGCAGAAGCTCTTCAGGGCTATGAACTACCACTGCATGTAGGCTGGCTCTGTGTGCTCTTTCTGTTTGAAATGTGCTGAACTTTCCTGATCACGTCCTGTTAAAGGGTTTTAATGTCTTTACATTTTACAGAAGAAGCTGCGCTACTGTTCCCTCCATTGGAGGGAAAAGATGAGAGCTTTTTGTCCCCACAGGCTTTTACAACGTTCGGTTCTTTGGACTGATATTAGGAAATGGATTTTCTTCTTCCCACCTCCCTAAACACAATTAATCTGAGTCCTTCTCTTGTTTTCCTTGTCTAACAACTTTGAAGTAAAATTGTAAAAACAGAGCTGCACAATAATATAGTACAAAACTACCTATGTTCTCATTTTTGTCACTGGAAACATTTTTCCCAATGAACCAATCTTCCCATAATATATATCAGTCAGAATATCTCTCACTCTACAGAGCTGAGAAGTGAGTTTTGATTTTCAGAGTATACAGTACTTAGCAAACTGATCTCAATGTTTCAGCAGAAATACTTTTCCTTCATTCTACAGAGCTGGCTGAGTACATCCTCTGAACGCATGGATGGTAGCAAGGGGTGGTCAACAAGCCATGCGCTTGTTTCCCCCTCCCCCTTTTTTTGTTTTGTTTTTGTTTTGATGAGAAAGCAGATAGAATATGATTTTCATCATATGCATATTCATTGGAATATGGATGTTTCTGTAAGCAAAAATCAATGGGCCAAACTGTTCACAGGCAAGGTGCCATGGAAATGTTCTCTGAGAATATGATACAGTTGATATACAGAGAAGTGCTTGTGGCTGGTATCCAGAGTACAGAGAACTAGTCTATAGCAAGCCTCTGTAAGCCCAGACTTAAAGCTTGATCCTGACATTTGCTAGCATTGTAGAGGGAGGGTGCCATCTAAATGGGGAGCAAAGCGGAGACAGGGGTAAAAGGTACATCATGTGACACAGAAGTGCATGGCACATGAACCAGTACTAAAGGAAATGATCTAAAGCTAGTAGCTCCTTCACACCTATAGTATATAATACAGAAAATTGTTCTCAATTAGGGAGATTTCAGTTTAACTAAGCGCTGTGTAATGAACTACCTTTTTTTGTCAGCTCTGAATCTTGCACCGGCTGGTTTTGTTTGATGCATTTCAGTCTTGTATTTGGAGAGGTAGTGAAAAATCAGATCCAATCCACTGTCTGTATGTTACTCGTGATTTTGTAGGCCTTAGTCATGTGGTTTTTGATCTAACCTCCTTAGTCGTTAAAGCAGCTCCATACGTTATTGCCCTTTTCCGATTCTGTATCATTTCTTCAAGATACATAGCCTAGACTTGTGCAGTGTATTTAAGCTGGGGCAAACCATGAATTGTATAATGGTAGTCACATTTTATTTCTCTATTCCTAACCATAATTCATATCTTCAGTTTGCTTTTTTGATTGCTATTGAACAGTAAGCTGAAATTTTCAGAGGACAGTCAATTATAACCTTAATATTTAATTTCCTTAGGGGCAATGTTCATCTTAGATCCCATTATTTTATATGTGGGATTAGGACACTTTTACATAATGTGTATCCAATATACAGTTACCAGCATTGAATTTAGCTGTCTAGTCACTGCATCCTGTAAGGCTTTTCTGCAAATTTTCACACTGTTTTCTACTCAAAAACCCCTTAATATTCTTGGTAACTTTGCTACCTTGCTATTCAGCCTCTTTTTTCCCCTCCAGGTCATTTATGAAAAGTATAGTTTTTCCTCTTTTTTCCACTATGGATATTTATTCTCAGCCTCTGTTCCCTGAGTTTTAGCCAAATAATTGCCAATGCATGGACCTACTCTGTTACATGGATACTTAGATTCCTTAACATCTATTGTTAAGGGAACTTGTCAAAAGCCATTTAGATGACCAAGGTGACTCTGTCAGTCAGATCTGTCTTGTCAATGTGCTTGTTATTTCTTTCAGAGAACTTCAAGACTACTCATGCAAAGGAATTTGGGAAGGTGAATTAGAACATGTGGTAGTTTTGTGAGCAACTTCAAATACATCCATCCTATTTTCAGGATTCGAATATTGTTATTATATAAGACTGTGTGGTATGCAAGTATAAACTAGATCTTGATGCTGGTTCTGTGAGTCTCATCTGTAAATTCTGAAGAAGGTAGCAACTCTATGGAAATACTAGCTAATAGGGTAGTTGAAAACCAGGGAGCCAGAGGTGATGCTGACTCTGGCTTTTTCTATTTGTTGAGTTCTTGTTGTTTCTAATTGGAGGTGTCAGGATGAGATCAGCTTTATCTTTTCAAAATGTTTATATATACAGATTTGCAAGTCTTAATCGCTTTAGTTAATTGATGTACTTTTGGGCCCAGTCCTGTCACTGATGGTTTATTGGGAATTGCTTTGTTCTGCCAGGAGATCTGAGAGCAGCTTGGCTTCAACAACCACAAGGCTTCCAGAAATTAAGAGGGAGGTACGGAGAATACATGCTTTATAACATCCTGATTAAAAGTGTAAATATTCTTTTTTTCTACTCTATTAGAGGCTTGTGGTGGAAGAAACTTAGATAGCTCTTATGATTTCACTTTTTTTGCTCTAATACCAGTATGTCTGACAAATGGTCATGAATTTTAGTTGTACAAGTATTGGAAGCCCTATCGAGGCAAAAAGGCAAACATATTCCAGTAGCTATTTTTAAGTACTAGTTAATACACATTAAAATTAATGGTCATATATTTTTAGTGCATTATTTGGGATAGATTTGGCCTGGCCTGGATAGAGTTTACTTCATTTTGACTTTCAGTATCCTTTTTGACTGATGTTAACACTGATCAGTCTCAGCACAAACCAATATGCACACGTTGCTGTTAGGTATAATATCTATTAAGATGAAGGGTTTGGAGAGCTGAAAATGAAGTTCTGAAGTAGAAGACTAAGGGTCCCTATCAGGAAAATGAGAAGTTTAATTTTACTTGTCACCTCTTGTTTGTGGTAACCTAGCAAAGTACCATAAGTATCTCTCCAGGCAGCAGTGTAGGACAGAAGCACAGTAGATTGTAGAAATACCTTATAGTTCACTTTTTTTTATAGTGACTCCATGTCAGAACCACAAATAGTTTCATAAAAATAAAATCTTTTCACATACATTACCATGAGATAAGCTCTAAGCCCAGACATGTATATCATGTTATAGATACTTGTGTATATGCTCTGGGACCTTAGCAAACTCTTTATTGGGAGGTGAAAGGATGGACAGAGTCTGTTCTTTGTTCTTATTAAAAAAGTGCTTGGGAATCTTTATGTTCCACATAAGCTTACCAAAGAGAAGTAAAATGACTTTTACTGTTTTGTCTAATATCTGTATCACTCTATTGTTTAAGCAGGCAGTAAAAGGCCTGGGGCCCAATCATGCTGTTTTATTTTTTTCACTGCATTTTATAATTAGCTTAAAAATTACAGAAATAATTAAATGTTTTTTGCAATTACTAAAGGGAAAATTGTAGATGTTTTAAGGTAATAACAGCTGCATTTCAGAAATAAGCAGTTTAGAAAAGTTTATCTGCACTCCCACATTTACACATATGTTTCAGGGTTAGGGTTTTTTGTTTTCAAGATGGATCCTAACATGAAAGAAGACTTTGTGCTCTGCCCAGTCAGGAGTGTTGCTACTGGTAAAGAAAACTGCTGGTAAAGAAAACTCTATTCTTGTACCAGACTAAAAAAGCAAAAGAACTAAGAAATGCTTCTCTCTGAATGAAAGAATAAAATGCTATTGGAAATAATTACCTTGGGAAGATTCATAAGCCAGTTCTCTTTTTGTTGTTTTTGTCTTTTTTATTCTCCATCTGGTAAAGTCTACCCCTGAAAGTAGTGAAAGATGATGTTGGTAAAATGAGTGACTGTTATTAGGAGACACAGTGGACAAGTGTAGAGATTTTTGACTGGCTGAAGTACAGTCTTTGATACAACATATTTTCTATAAAAGTCTTTTCTGATGTAACAGCCTTTTTTAAAGGTGGCACAATCATATATCTATCCTTGTATTTTAATAATGCCCAGCCTTTATAGTATGAGGGTCTCTCCTTAAGCTCCTTCAGCACAAATATTATATCTTGCTCTTGTAAATTATGCACCTTTCACTATTAAATCTACTATTTTCTATAGTAGATTAAACTCTTTTTTAACAGTTACTATTTTGATTAACAGTTATCATTATCATATCTTGCAAAGCTTGCTAGTAAACTCTTGAACTTGCAAATTTCTTGTCCACAGTGGGACTAGCAGACATCATGCTGTTAAGTGCTATATACCATTAGTGGACGGACACTGCGCTCCTATGGCTCTCTAAGCGTTACTTTGCTTAACCCTGTATTGACTTTTCAAGAATGTCTGCCAGGTCCAATTCAAGAAGGGCCATTAATCTAACCTCAATGTAAATTAATTTCTTGGCATGCCATCAATCTTGTGCTGATTCCTGTTTTCTTTGTCTTGTAGAAACAACATAGTTTCTATTAATATTAAGGATATTTTTTATTCCCTTTTGTCTTATCCCCATTTTTCTCTCTCCTTCTTCTTTCCAGGCAAATAGAGTAATAGTTTTTCCTCTCTTGGTAACTCATCTACAATCAACTTAAATGAAGACACAACAATATTTTGATTAATTAACTCGCAAATTTGAGTAATCTCATTGTCATCATGTGCACTGGTGATTGTAATTAATTACTGGCTGGTAGTACTAAATACATAACCTTACAAGTCTTGAGTCTTTAGTAATATTGTGCTATATATATGGATCAAAGACAAGAAAATGAATCTATATAATTATAGTTCTAAGGCAGCTATCATTATATCTAATTATAGTGGTTTCCAATGAAAAGCATTATTTTAGTGTCTATTTCCTTCACTCAGGACTGGCCAAGTATTGGCTGGACTAACAGTCTTCATGGTATGTTTAAAATGAAGAGAGAGAGGAGGAGGTTGTATAATCTTGACTGCAATGAAGAATGAAACTTGCATTCTTAACTCCAGACTGCAGACTGAAGTTCTTATCTAACCCATTTCCCTGTTCCGATAGAGAGTAGTGCGCTCTATATAATTCTTAATGGGAAATAGTTTGTCTTGTCGGCAAAGACCTTCAGTGGCAGAGATCCTACAATCTCCACAGAGAATCCATTCAAACAGCTCCAACCTACTTAATCTTTACTCATAAGTCTTTCCAGTTAGGTACTAATTTTCTATCTCAAGCTGGACACAGTGCTCCAACTGAATATTTACTAGTTCTAGGTAGAGTAAGAAGGGTTGATTGCCTCACAAGTCTTGCAGGCTATACTATTATTCTTGGATACAGATACTATGTTTATGCTTACTCCAATGCAACAATATAGTTGTTTATATTCAGGTTTTGTGACAGATTATAAGCCTATTCCATTTCTTATGGAAGTACCACCTACCCAGAGAGCTCCATTCTTTGTAAAGTTTATTTCAGCCTAATGTAATTTTCACTTGCGCTTAGTAGGTTTCAGTTTTTTCTAATTTATCACATAATTTTAAATTCTAATTTTGTCTTTCACTTTTAGTTCCTATCAGTGTCACTGTCAAACTTTTTTTTTTTTTTTTCCCAATATCTAGAAAACTCCTGCTGAATAGCAGCAGGTGTATGTATCCTTCCATTTGGGAAAAGGTCCATGATAACCATTCTCTGAGTTTAGTTTTTCAGACAGCTCTGCAGAGTCTGTACAGAAGTTTAATCTAAACCATTTTTTCTGTAGCCTGACTGTGAGAATGCAATGAGAAACACTGTCAAAATAAACATTGAAGAAGGTTAAAATTTAACATCTTTGGCTTCTTCTCCATCCATGCTGTCTAATTTTAGAAGAAAATTAGAGTAGAAGTGTAAGATTTATTATTGACAGATCTGTTCTGAATGTTACCTTACACCAGTTTATAGTTTATCAATAGTTTGTTTACTTTATCCCAGTGTTTCTCTGAATATTGAACTTAAGCCAATTTGTTTACATTTCTATGTCCTTCTCTCCTTTTTTAAAAGTACCTTTCCTGTTTGCCATGACTTTTCAAAGAGAACTACTAATGGCTCTGAGATTTCATTGGCAGTTTGATAAAGTGCTTTAAAATGAAGCCTATCATGCCCAGTCCCTCTGAAAACGTCTAATTTATCTAGATATGCTTCAACCTGTTCTCTCCTTATCCAGTACTTACCCCTTAGATACAGATGTGAACAGTGATAGCAACCAAATCGTAGTTGACTTCTTAATGCAGATTGACAAACGTGAGACAATAAACACTTTTAATTTTTAAAGTGGATTAGGAGTTTGGTTTTAAGATGGATTAACAGCCTAAATTTAACCTCAGTTAATTCAGAAGATCCTTCATAGAGCTAAAAACTGAAGTTAGTATTTAACCTAAATCATATCACCTCTGTTCCCCTTATACCACAATTCTCTTAACTTGACAGAGGAGTTATGTACCACTCCTTAGCACATATTCAGATTTCGCATGTAAACTCAGTCTGACAGCTATTGTTTTTCTGCAGTCTCAGTAGTAATGCTGTTTTGGATTTTTTTCAAATCAGTTGGATCAAATCCGTTACATTTTTCATTTTGTAAACTGTTATTTCTCTTCCTGTATCCATGAAATGGTTTTAGAACACTTCTTTGTAGTACACCAGAATTTGAAACACATGACCTTGTGAGCATGAAACTGAATCTTTGCTACACTGAGTCTTGCATTGCTGTTCTCTGCAGGCAAAATTATAGAATGCCAAAAAGCCCTGCCCTTTTGATTTATTAAAATTGGACCGCCATTTTACAATTCTTTCTTAATAGGTGTAAGTGTCTATGCAAGGTACTAAGCACTAGAGAATCAAAGTCTATCGCTTCCCTTTATCACATTCTAGTCTTACTGTTGTTCCCTTGTATTCATGTCTTCCTGTAAGAAGTTACATTAGCTAACTTTAGAAACTTTTATTTTGATAAGGGCAGGGGGGTTAACAAATATTCCCAGTTAGATGTCAAAAATCCTTATATAATTCAGTTTAAGTTCTTTCCCAAGCAATTTAAGCAAAGTCTGTGAAAGTAACACTACAACTTAAGTAGTGTTTTCCACAAAATATGCTTGCACCAGTTTCAACTAAACTGTTTCAGAGCTTAATGAATACAGGTTTTTCGAAGACCACAAGACTTCTTAACCCTCTCCTTGATATTTGTTTAGTGTTGAATGATCTGAAAAAGAGGTGCCATTCATAGCTGTGCAAAGCTTGGTGGTTTTATATATATATATGTATATATAGTTTTTAAACTTTAATCTACTTGCCTTTATGTTCATTGAATTTTGCTTTGTGTTTGGATTCAGCTGGATCCCAGAACTCCAAGCAAAATACTGGTTTCACCCAATTTCACACTGAAACCATGCAAAACCCACAAATTCTGACTGGTTTTGATGTGAAACCATAAAGTAGCTTGGCCCAAGTTCATACAAAAAGTATATGAACCTTTCAATGAATGTGGTCTGTGTTCCCAGTTTGTAGTGAAACATTAAACCAAGCAGGTTTTTTGTATGGCTTTATATTTATTGTACATGTTTTGTTTAGAACCCATGTCAAAACATTTCCAATACCTTAAAAATAAATTTGTTATTCTGCTTGTAGCCTTCAATGTAGGATTGCTTTTTCAGTAGAAACTGGAGGAAGCTGTTGAGCTGAAGCTCTTTGAAGGCAGACTGCTGCCAGAATGTCTCCTATTCAGTTACTGTGGATCAGGATCTCATTCTCTCTTTCCTCATCAGTTCATTTGCTTCAGCATTAATCTTTGTTCATGATTTCATAGCAAAGAGAAATAGAGCCCTGGATATTATACTGTGGTTTTGGTTCAGCTATTAGCTGGGTCATGTCCCACTCACTGATGGTTCAAGGTTTTAGTGCAATAGTTATGAATTCCTACTTATTTGGGGTCCAGTATTTCAATAACTAAATTCTTCTTTCTCTTGTTATAAATATTATGATCATTAATCCTGGATGGAGAATTATTTTTGTGGAGGGTGGGCATATTTCTGGTTTTGGAGAGGGTAGTAGAACAGAGGTCTTTGATTTAATCACTGTTTTGTGATCCAGACAGTGTGAGGTCTTGCATACAATTTCTAAGTAAGGCATTAGCTACAGGTACTTTCAGCAGTGAAAAAATATGGTCCCATTCTATGTAGAAACAAATATTCTAAGAAGATATTCAATTACAGAATCATTATCTACATGGCCCTCTTATTTTTTCATGTACTAAGATCTACAAAGATCCAGCTGATAGTGAAATATGTTGTTGTCTATTGTTTGCTTTTAAATCTATGGTAGTATTACATTCCAACCCAAATACTTATGTTGAGAGTCCTATAGACAACTGGGCCAGTCTCCATGCTAAGCTTATCACAAATTTTCTGGTACTCAAATTTGGTTAATTTGAGTGAGGCTTCCAAAATTTATAACTTTATTCAGTTTATAAAAGCAGTTGTTGTTTTACCTTGCAATACTGCTAATTTGTTTTACCTTGCAATACCACTAATTTCTCTTAGACTCAGAAGAGATTTCTCTTTTTTTCAGTTATTAGAGATTTTTTACAAGTTCCTGTTGAACTGAAAATAAGTGAAAATGACGTGCATTTTTTTATGACAAAAAAAAAATCTGTTGTTTTTATTTAGGAAAAGCTCTTCTCAAGCTATCACTAATGGCAGTTGTGGCTGGGTGAGAACTGTAAGACTTAACACTTTTAGTGCTTTTCAGCTCCAGAAATCCCCAAATACTTTAGAAGTTTAACTGTCTGTGTGTGGGACAAACACAATTCTTAGCTCATAAAGAAGGTTCTCAGTGGTTATTATCCACCTTAACTAGACTCTTCACTTGGAGAAGTGTAGTGAAGGGTGGCACTTTGCTCTTTCTATACACTACAGTAAGGTAGTTGCACCTGGCTCAGCCCAGACCTCAGAAGTGAGGGGAAAAAATGGGGAATGGGTTACATTCAACACATCACAGGCACCTGTGGAAGTAGTGCTTTAAGGAGTGAGTGCCCTGTGGGAAGGAGCATGTTTGCTACAGCAACTGCATTCCAGGCCAAGTCTTGCAACAAGACAGAACCAGCAGGGAGCTTTGGGGTGCCATGGATGCCATGCTTTGTCTTGTTGGACATCTCAAGCCTCTTAAGATGGCATGAGAGAGAAACATTGCTGGAGATCATGAGTTCCCAACTGTAGTCAGGGAAATGCAGAAAATGTCTTATATGAATTTAATAAGGGATATATAATTTGAGGACTCTTATTTTACTTAGCACTGCTGTAAACACTTCTTGTAGTTTCCAGTCTATCTTTTGTCTCATCTTATGCTTAGACTGTGCACTGCTTGTGGAGGAGACAGCCTCGGTGTCTTGTTTCTACTGTACCAAATACAAAGGATCACAACCTGTTACCTGTTCCACACATCAATTTGTAATCACATAGTAATTCTTGCATGTGTCCCTGATGCTCAGAGAAGCAAGGAGTGAGCTTAAAAGCACACAGCAATGCTTTCTAATGGTTTGAAACAAGCAGTGGTGAATGCTTTTCTCAGCTGTCAGTGAAACCTGCTTGTCTTTAAGTCTGTTAGCTAAAAGAAAGTCGGCATTGTCTTCTTGTACCTACCCTTTCCACTGGCCAGAATGGAAACTGCTTTTGAAATAGTTTTCTGAGCCTTGTCCATTTGCTCAGAGTATTTTATCTCCTAGAACATAAATTCATGGTATGCTGAATGGATCTGCTGTGACTTAGTTAATATGAAAGCCTAAGTCCCTATTAGCTGTTCTAGAAAAAAACATGCTCTTTGTTGAATGATACAGCAGGCTGTCTCATAATAAAATCATAGTAATTATGTCAAAGGTTTTACTCAAGAAGAAGAAGTTACTTTGGATTGTAACTTGCTTTCAGGAAAATATACTGTGTGCGCTGCAGAAAAAAATTGGCATTCCCACTACACTCTGGATAAGGTGCCATCAGATGCGTGAAAACAACATTAAGTCTGTCATTAAAGAGTTAGATTTGCTGAATCCAAATACATGGATAGATGCACTGAGTGATAAAACTGTTTATTTGTGGCATATCAATATGGGTTTGTCATAACTAAACCTAATCTGAAACAGAGTCTGATATTCCTGTTGGGACAGGAAAACCGAAGAAATGAGTGTTATCTGTATTCCTGTCTCTATCTTTGTCATCAAAGTGCTGCGTGACGTTGGGCAAGTCCCCTCATTTGTGTGTTAGTTTCCATATTTATAACAAGAAGATGATGTTACTCAGAAGTCTTTATAAAAGGCTGTGATGAAAAGCACACTTAGAGCTAAATCATTGCTGTTGCTGTTTGTAAGAGGTGAGAGTTTCAAATGTGGACTCTGTTTATTACATAGCAATGGAGTTTGGAATAGCATGTAATTGGGAATTGTAAAGGACGTCTAGCAGATAATTTTCCTCCTCTCTACCAGCAGGACAGATTTCATAACCTTTCCCTTTTTTGATGAATGCCAAGATTACTCTTCAGTGCCATTCATGAAGATAATTTCCACAGGTTTCGGTTGCTTACAGTAATTCTTTGTGTACTACTGAAGATTTTTGTTACTGCTTTACTAAACTTTTCAGTGTTACCAGTAAGTCTGTCTATAAGAAAGTTTTGGTCTAATTGAACTGTCATTTGTATATAACATCACTTACACATATATTTAGATCATCATTGGAGTGTATATGTTTGCTTTTCTCTCTGTACATCAGAATGCCGACCCTGCTCCAGGTTCTGTTTTCCACAGGTAGTTCTGCAGTGCTTTGTTCTAAATCCTTTCTAATTTATCTGCTTAGATGTAATACATGCAGTTATCCAGTAGGGATCTTATCAGTATAGAGAGTTAAAATGCTGTTTTTAATGAGTGAGATCTAATCTCTAATTTTATAATATCGTTTACAGTGGGCTAAATCACACCTAACTACTAGCACTGTGGTAAACGGTTGTAACAGAAGACAAGGGCGTTCTCCTCGGACATTATTTTGCTCCTGCAGAGAGAAGGAATGTAGAGGAAAGTGAACACTATTTTTTTCAATTCCTAAGGTTAAATACTAGCTCCACTGCATCAAAAATGTATTGTTTTGTTTTGACGGAGTTTACATTGAATTCCAGGAATTTCCTATTCTTTCTTTGACGTGGGTTTTAGAAGGAAGACAAAGGGGGATGGAAATAGCAAAGTACTCATCTGTCAGCATCATCAAAATACAGATTGCTTCTGCTAACTAACTAACTCCACTAGCTCTTGCTGAGGCCTGTGGGAACTGTGGTTCTTGACACTTCCCTTGTGAGTGTGTCTTTTAACACTCTCCCTGTAGCATTTGCTGCACAGAGAAGCCCTGTAACTTGTTCCCACCTGCATTATCTTTTGCTGCTCAAATGATATTGTCAAGGGGAGACCTAAAGTAGCCAAACTGGTTCCTCTACTACTTTTGGTACAACTCCTCAGTATTTTATGTAAATGAGAACTGTCCTACAAGCTGCAGTGAATGACTTCTGCAAGGGAGTGGATGCAGAGGTAAATTTCATCCCTTCCAAAACTACACTTTTCTTTTCCTGTACTGGCACAGAAGGATGCATGCACATGCAGAATTCACCCTTCTGAGGCTGCACAGAATTGTTATGCTTACTGTATACTCTTTCCCATATTCCCAGCATCCCTTTCTGCTCTACTTGTGTTCTCTGGATGAATATTTACAGTTTGGTGGGTGGCTTTTTTCTTCCTTTTTGAAATACTTTGGTGTTGTCATGAACTGGGATGCCTATTTTGTAAAATACAATATAGCAATGACACTTGTTGCTGAATCAAGATAAAATATAAAATTTTCTAGTAAGCAGTATTTGGTGGAGCTCCAATTGTGTTCAAGTACACAAATATGTAGGAGGGGTCTCTTGTAAGAGAGGAGTGGTAATCTGCCAGGTTAATTTTAATAAAACAAAAAGTTTGGTTGCCAAAATTCTTATCTATATTCATCCAGTATCACCTTTACTACTTCTACCACCTAAAATTTAAGTCAAGTTTGAAACCGCATTCACTTAACTAAATTCTCTCCAGAAACTTTTGATTCTTTAGAGAATTCTTTACTTATCCACGGCTTCCTATAGCTACATTTTTTTAAAGGTAACCTGACTATTCTACTGTATATAGTATGTGAACAAACCAACACCAAGTAGAAGTTTGGTGATAATTATGCCATTCATCTTTAGTAGCACTAAATAGTTATTATTCTGTATTATTTATTTAATGGGAACTGTTCAGTTAGACTCACAATATGTAATATGATTTAGATATTCAACAAAATATCAGAAAAATCACAGCATACCTTCAGTGTGCACTTTAATGTAATAGAACTATAGTATGATAATTAGTTCTCTTGAGATTGCTGCTGGCTGGAGCAATGTCCTGTAATTAAAGAACTAAATTATAACCAATCTGAAGGAGGTAATACTGAGTTATCTTGAAGTAGTATAAACCAAAACCAATCATGCTGAGAAACTAATAGGCCAAACCAAAAATTATTATCTGCTACTAATAAGATGACATGGAGACATGCAATTACAAACTAATTGCTAATGGACTTTTCTTTTAGAAAGGTCTTGATGCAGTTCATTAAAACTTTGATGTTGTTGTTGAATGTTTACTTGCACTTTGTTAATATATGGTGTTAAAGAAGGGAATTTAAAGCTTTAAATCTGGCACACCATGATACTTTGTTTATTTCATGCTAAATTTAATTGCACTTGCAGTGTATGTCAGTTATAGGACAGAAGTTTTGCTAATGAGTTGGCTAATATGTTGAATTTGCTCACTTATTTAAAGTGGTAAATTAAGTTTAGAATTCTCTTTGCCAGCTTTGCTCAGAAAGTAACTAATTAAAACTTGGCAGTCAAACTATGAGTGAAACATTGGCATGATATCCCTCAAAAAGCAATAGAGGAGTATGCTGCATAATAAAAGGTGGCTTTGCTCGCTTTAGCAACTAGGTCTTAATTCTCTGTTCATTTTGATTGTTATATTGAACTTGTGGTCTTGGTGACATTAGTTATCATACTCATATTTTCCTATAAAATAAAGACTTTCTAACTTATCCTCTGTCCTTATAAAATGCTTGAATGCATTATTGTGGCAGATGACCGGACTTCATGTCCCATGGATGTTTATGCATGAAGCTGAAATATCTCCCAAGTGGTGAATGGCATTTCATAGCTTTTATCTTTTAGAGGGGTAGGGAGATTTTGATTCTATCAGCTTTATCTGAATAATTTTTAAAAAAATAAGCGACTCATTTCTTCATGTGCATAGGCTACTTTAATTATTATCCATCTAAAGTTTTCCAGGACTATAGAAAAAAATCCTCAAATATTGGTACAGACGCACACTGTTTCCTGACGTTGACTGAAATTACTATAGAAGAGTTGTTTTCTGGCCAGCACACACAAAGAACTCAAGTATAACCCCAGAAATTATAGAAGTCTATCAGCAGAGTTATCTGTTGTGGTGCACAGATTCCAGGGTAACTGTGTTTACGGAGTTGGAGCACATTCTTGGCATTTCTGGGAACAAATGAGCATTTGTGAGCATTTTTTATCTTAAAAAGACAGCCAAAGTAGCACATGTTGACTGCAGCTCAAAAATCACAAAACTGTCAGTCAGGAAGAAGCCCATCTTTCAATTTTACTCAGAAAATTTAAGAAATTAGAAATTCAGAATTTAGAAATTAGAAAATCAGAATTTAGGAAATTTAATTTTCTGTCTTACTGTTTTAAAACAGAAAATTGAAATTTATTTCATCAGTTTCTGTTCATGAGGGAGAAATTCATATATATATATATATATATATAAAATATATGCAGAATGCATTCTTAAATTAAAAAGCTTTGTTTGGGTGGTTGGAATTTTCAGTCCATAAGGTGAAATAGTTCACCTTTCTCTGTGGCAATTGAGATGGTACAATCTGGCTATGAGAACCATTTTAAACAGCAGCAGCATACAAAATCCATGTACTGCAAGCATAACTTTAAATCTTTTTGTTTGTTTTTTTGAAATCCATATATTCTGCCAATGCCAGTAATAGCAGCAAACTGCCTTTCAACAGGGAATTAAATAACAGTAATGATAATGATAATAGTATTTCAGCATCTGTTCTTAGGCACTGCATCATATTGTCTTAAGAAACCTGAGGCCCTATTCTTTGCAGGTAGAAATCAGGAAGTGTCAGAAAAATGTTTCATATTCACTATGCTTCCTGTTTTCTGTTGTGTCTCTGGGTAATCTAGGAATAAAAATGCAGAGATTTATATTCCTTTTCTGATAGATCAAAGTAATTTTTTAAGAATGCATATGGTGTGACAGTGAATGAAACCATGTGCAGTTTCTGCTTGTCCAGTTCTCCCGAAGAGACATTTGTCTTGGTCTTACAACTTTTTTTTTCCTCAGCTAAGAAGTGCTGTCTTTGCAAGTATATGTCTTGGAGCACATGTGTATTGCATGGTGTAATCCTTCCTGGCAGTGGGAAGGACTATACTGCTTGATCTAACCTTTAAATTCTAAGTTCTGTGATCCTCAAAAGGAGTAAATGAAATGGCTTCCTGAGAAAAAACAATGCATGGGACACCATAAGAAGAGAATAAAAATAATGTGATAACTCTGATACAACAAATATTATGATATTTAAGAGACTGTCGTGAGTAGTCTCCTTTTAGGGCCTTGCTGTTTCAGAAACCTTAAATGATTATGAAAATCCTGTTCCATTAGAGCTATTGACTGATGTTCAGCAATGTACTCTAAATGAGTATGTGCAGAGACCTGGTTCCTTTTACAATTTTGTAATTGCATGATTTAGTATTCAAATGAGTTATATAGAGTTTTTTTCTCTTTTTTAATAGTCATCACATAGTCCTTCTGTCTCTCCACTTATCCTTTGACTACCTCTTCACTCATTTTCCTCTCATCAAAGAGTTCTTAAAGACTGTCATTTTCTATATTCTCTGCATGTTTATTTTACCTTTTTGTAGCATAAAATGGTATGGCTAACGTGTTACTACCTCGCTGACCATCATTTTAATATCCAATTGTCCCTTGTTCATTAAAGCATATATGTCCAACACCTCACCCTAAAAATCTCACCAAAGCAAAGAGGTGGGAAGAGGTGGGATTTCTTCACAATATATAGCCATTCAATGAAAGGTTTGTGATCCGTTCTTGCAATAATTGATTATATTGTTCAGTCACTGGTTTTCCTTTCATTTCACATTTTGCTTTCTTTTGTCTTTGTTGTCTTACTTGTCTAAGCACAGTCACAAATATTAATCTTCATGTTTATATAAACTTTTAAATAAAAAATGTTTCTACTGTTCTAGAGTAAATACCAGTACTGCACAGTTGTGAAACTGTCTATTGGAGAAAAATAATTTGAGAAACAAACTTATACAATCATACAATTATTGAGGTTGGATGGGACCTCTGAAGATCATCTAGATAATACACCTCTTTATATTAATTTGACTGTGAGAAGTTAATGATGTTTCTTGTAAAGTATGAAAATAAATCAGTCCCAAACTGTAGCTATTTTATGTTTATAGCTATTGTATGTTTATAGTGAGCCAATAGTAGACAGATTAAATCTAAATATGCACTGACACAGTTAGACTGTTACGAATTCAGTATCAGTCAGAGAGGAAGATAGGCTCACAATAGATATTTTACCCTTAGGTGCACTATAGGAAAAAAATAGATGAGGGTTATCTTAACTTTGTCTTGATGGAAAGACTGAAAGAAGTAATGGTTGATAGAATATAGATTATCAGCTTATTTGCTGCCTTTATGAAGAAGAAAAAAAATTTAGGTTTTTAATATTTGGGATATATCTATCTATCAGAGTCTCAGATGCATGTTTTCAGAGAAATACGGCTTTGCTAGAATACGCTGTTTTGTTAAAATGTACTAGCTAGATGTGTTTTTATTTTGAAAAGGAGGTGTAAGAAAGGTAGATAGTAGCCTGGTTTTGGTCAAAGATTTCCATATTCAAGTCCTTACTGGTTTTGATCCAAAATTCAAATCATGGCATGAAAAATTCATGCTAAACAGGGACTTAAACCTTGTGTATTCTTTTTGCCTTAATCCCACCTATAGGCGGGGGGGGGGGGGGTATGAAACTTTAATTTTTTTTTTTTTTAGGTAAAAATATACAGATATATGATCTAATCAGAATCAATTGATGTTGTTGTCAATTGATTCAGCTGTTGAGAGACAGATGCTGAGAAAATTAGGAATTTAAAGGAATATGCCCACTTTCACAGAAAGAGTTACACCCTGGGTTAGAGTCATGCTCTCTCTTTTGAAGTTTGGAAAAGATGGTGCAATTTTTGGGTTGCAATGGAAAATGGTGACAGTGTTGTCACCCTACAGCTTACAGTGGCCTCAAAAAAAGGAAGCTTGGGAAAAGGTGGGGTTTGAGTTGTTCCCTGGATTTCCTTAGTTCCTGGTAACTAGCTGAAGGCAGCTCTGTGCTTAAGGTAATGACTGTAGCTGACTACTTGCCCAGTGTTCAAAATATTTTTCTATGCTGTTCAAAAAGACTAAGTATCTAACATAGGGCTCTGGATTCTGATGCAGTGCCTGTGTGACTTTTTGGATCTGAGATTTTATTTTATTTTTTCCCCCATAAAGACCAAGTGTTAGTGTAACTGTCCTCCTGCTGAAGTCAACCGCAATTTTGCCACGAACTTCAGGAGACTTAACATTCTGAAAGTTCCTTTCCTATGATGTTACTGTTGATATTATATTGAGTAGCGTTTGAAGGTGAATAAGTTAATCCAAATATGCTATCAGTTTGGTGTTATCAAAATATGTGAAGAGCAAGGGAGAATTTGTCAGTGTATGTTAACTTACTTTTACATATGTAAACCAAAACATTTTACCTTCTGTATCTGTTTTGAGGAATTCATTAGCACTACTGCTCATCCCAAGATTGCTGTCAAATTGTTGCAGCCTCAGTACATACTCAATTGCAAATGTTAGTGATCAGGAGTGGATTTGTGTGTCTGAAAACTAGGTCAGCTATCTCACATTATGCAAAACTTTCCAGGTATTGTATAGAGAAATTAATCAATAGAGGATGAGCTTCAATGAACTGAAGTTTCTTACATATATATCAGCAAAGCAATTCGTCCTAGTACTTTTAAATAGCATCAGCAATTGAAGCCACCTTTATAACCAGTCCGTGCAAAACCAAACAACGCTGTGTTGTTTTCACTGTAACCAATAACCATGTGGATACCCACAGACCCTGTTACACTGAGGAGTTTACAATCCATGCCAGAGCCCACCGTGTTAGAACAGTGCAGTTGATAGAAGCTCTTAGTTAAGCCACGGAACTGATCGCGGATGAAACAAATAGAATAGATGGCCTCTACCAGGATCACCTAGATACACACGAAGTATTATTTAGATAGCTGCATATAAATGTCTTTGAGCTCTTAAGCATCCAATTGGTATATGTAAATTTCACAGTTAAGCTGTAATCTGTCTTTTCTGAATAGTGCTGGATGCAGCACTATTCTGTCATTCAGGAGTATCTAAATTGCTGGAGATCTACTACAGATCTATCCCAATCAGGGCACTTACTCAAATAGACATCATCTCTATTAAGCTTCTAGTCTCCCATTTAAGCTCTTAACAACACCATCCAACATACTCTTCTCAAATTGTACTGCTGGCAGTCTCTTGAATTATCTTGAAGATAGCCTGTGAATTCTGTCTGTATTAGTGAATGGGCCTGTCTGTACTCTTCAAAAAACCCTAAAACTTGCAGGAAAGGAGAAGCTACTCCATCTCAGTTTATTGTGTCATATTACAACAGAATAAAATCTTTCAGGATACCTCCCTGTGTGGATTGTCCGGCTCATAGTTCTCAAATGAGTTTCACCATGTCTAGTGCACACAGGCGACTCATGGGGGGTTACAAAAGCGACCCAGCCTTGGATTGCCTTGAGGCCCTGTCTCTCTGCAGAGAGGACTCACCGGGAGCTGTGTAGACAGCTTAGCCCCGGGTTGTCTGATAAATCCTAAAGTAAACAGGGCAGTGGCTGCACCGCTCAAAGAACCAAAACCCGACCTGAGCCTTGAAATCCCTTAACAAATAGTATGCCCTGAGTCTCAATCCAACCACTATCCAGTTGCTGAGGAAGCAAGGTAAAAAAAAAAACCCAAAACCGGAGGGTTTCAGCTTCAGTTTCAAATGACAACCTTGTGTATTCAAACACTCACAGACCAATGAAGGAAAGATAAGGGGAAACTACACTCAGATATACATAATCCATTTAGGCATATATCATAATCCACTCAGACATAGTCATACACACCATTCCACAAGTCAGGGGATAAAAACTCTAAGATTCAGGTTGGAAATGGGGGGATTCACTTCTCTAACCATGCAGTTGGCTTGCAAAGGAAACCCTTCCCCTCCCTTGATCGGGATGCCGGTCAAGGTAACTTCCCTGGGATTGAGAGCCCTTACCTGGAAGGGTAAGTGAATATTATTTATGCTTTAAGTTTGTAAATGCATTTGTGGTTGTCTGTGAATCGCTTGTGGTTTTAATAATGTACTACTCTTGCCTTAAAAAATTGCAATAGTGCATTCCTCCATTGTATCTGTAAAACCTGCAATAGTGGCATGTTAAGTCTGTAAGTGAAGTTCAAATAAGTCGTTTGCTTGGACTTGCAGTTAAGTCTGCAAGTGAAGTTCAAGTCCTTTGCTTGAACCTTGCAGTTAAGTCCTTTTCCGTCACACTCCCCTGTTACTCCCATCTGTAACACTGGCTGCTTTCAGACCATACTTATTTCACTGCAGAAGTAACCAAAGTCAATGATGCTTTGCATCTTATTTTGTTGCTCACTACTCTGTTTATATTTTTACTTGATTGTTTCACTCTTTCCATCCTAAGAAATACTTTTGGCCTTCATCTGAAATGTCCAAAATTTCAAAGTGAGTTTCAAAGAGAATGTACATTTGCCAAGCATAAATTATTGAAACTTACAGCTTAATTAGGTGCCAGTGTTGGGGGCATGGAATATTAATCTCTACAGTTAACTTCTTGCCAGTTGCCTAACGGGTTTCATTCACACCAGTCTGCTCCAGAGGGAGAGATTAGTTCTCATTGCAGTAAATGCAATTCTCCCAAGCTTTTCAGTGATTGTAGAACCAGTGTAAGCCTATTCTCTATCCTTAAATTTTACTTTTCCACAGTCATAAGTTTGGTTTATGAGTGAACTAACAAAGGATAATAGATGCCCTAGCCCATCTGCAAAAAAAAAAAAAAAAAAAAAAAAAAAAAAGGCAGATTATTATATGTGGCCCCATTTGTCACTGCTTTTGAGGATTTTCCAGGATTCTTTATATAAAGTGTATACGCATCTGTAGTGACAATCATTCATCTTGATCAAACGTGATAAGCCACAGTTCTGACACCGAGAAGTTAAGATTCAAAGCTTAAGATAAGGAATACTGTGTGAAACAAAGAGGTTCCCATAGGTGCTATGAAAGACTAAGTGAAACAGTAGGATCCAAAGCAGCCAACACAGTAAGCAATTGGAAGTTTTCATTCCCACATCTAGAGCTAACCAAAAGGAAACACAAAATAAAAAAATTCATGTTAAATCCTTATTCAGAGGTGAAGGAAAACCTCTCCCTATAGTCAGGCTAGCTACCACAAACTTTCTTTCAGAAAGCTGAACAGGATTTATTACTTTATTTTTGAAAAAAAGAAATGTGCTAATTCTGCAGCCATCCTGATTGAAAAAAAAAAAAAATCTGATGATTAACGGCAGGCTTGGCTTAATTCTCTTTTTTTCTGGCTAGAATTGTGATCTCTGCCATTTTTCTGTCTTATATACTTTACAAAAATCAACCAACATATCAAATGGGGAACTGAACCTTTAGAGTAAGAGTTACTGCATAGATAAATGCTCACCAGGATACAGAATCTCTCTTGAGCTCAGCTGTGTTCATTTCTTTGAAATGTAATGGGACAGGTTCATCTTGATAAATGAGCAATGGTGTTTTAATTAAAATACATACACATTAAATAGAATTGTGTAGAAGCTAGTCTTGGAGCTACTCAATCCTACCAAGGTTGTGGCAGTTTGAGATATGCTCAGAAGCATAATTATAGGCTCTAGGAAGCTATGAAGTGAAAAACATAAGATGATCTAAAAATTCCAGGCACTTCTATAGTTAAGCAGCCACTGGTGGGGAGTTTACAGAATCACAGGGGATTTTGGGGGGGAGGAGGGGAGGTGCCCAAGGTCCACTTAAGAATGAGCTTTTTTAAAGTTATTTACCTGCTATTCTTTATTCAGAGTCTCACATAATTTGTAAAGTTAAAGAAGAAAAATTTTGAAGAGACGCTAACAAGAGAAGATGTTGGACAACAGACTACTCACAAAAGGTGATGGAGTTTATTGTTGGTAAAGTATAGGAGGCAGCTGAATAAAGCGTCAGTAATGGGGATACAGTTATGCTCTACAGAATACATTGACTAGGAAAAACTGCTGGTATTTTCTTATTCTTCAGCTGTCTAATCTTATGATTTATCCTTGAGTTTTCCTGTGTGTGACATCAACCCATTTGTCATTGCTACTTCTTCTTCTTCTTCTTGTCATCATTTGTGTACCTTCTTTCAGAATCAGTCTTGAATTTTGCATTGGTTTTAACCCTTTCCTTTGTTCCTTTCCCCACATCATTCTGTTCTCCAGATGGCATGCAATTAACTTTGATACATAGCTAAATATGCTAATATTAATTTTTTCTGTGTCATCTGAAGTAGCAAATGTTGCCATCCTCAATGATATTTATGTACTTGCTGAGCTCCTATGACACTTTTATATGATGTTGCGCTTCACAAGCTTCAATCATTTCCTCATCTGCCATCTGGATTCATTTTACTGAACTAATTTGATATAGTGTGATATAATCCCTCAGTCCCAAATGCTTCTTTATCATATGAGCGTAAAGCAGACTTTTGCCATTATTTTCCAAATTATATTTCTGCCCCTAGACCCTGAAAATTAAACAGCAGGATTGACAGTGTCTCCTTCTATTTATAATTATGTTGGAAAATGGCTATTTTTAAAACTTACTGGGTTTTTAGTTTCTTTTGTTTAGTATTTAGTTCAAAATTAAGTATCAGTATTACCTCTTGAAACTAACTCACTTTTCCAGCAAGTAAAATAAGTAGATCTCCTTGATTTTTCCATTCATTACAACTCATTAATGAGGCTATAATTAAGCATTCCTATTCATAGCATTATTTTTGATCAGTAAGAAGAGGAGAAAGGGTATAGTATGCGTAGTACAGAACGTGTCCATTTAGAGACAAAAATTATTGTGAATGATATATGTGACATGCTTTACCTACTCTTATATTTGTAGGTGTGTATTACTGTCTTGTATTAATTTTGCTTTATTATGTTGCATCGCTGTAACTGTAATAATTGCCTGTAAAAGTGAGGTTGCTTGGAACCAAATACCAAGATCCAAATTCTTCTGTCCATTAAATAGGTTGTGAGTCTGAGTCCAGATACAAACCAAATACTTGTCCTATATACACCAATAAATGTATCCTATAAATGCACACTTAATTGGCCTACCTGAAAAAAATTAAATGATCTATTTGCATTGTTAATTTCCAAGCAGCTCAAATTACACATCAGAAACAAGCCTCTGCATTAATTCAGGTAAGACCTTTGAACTTTGAACAGAGCTCTCTTCCATATGATGTTGCTGTAGCAGTTGTTTATGAATCTTAGCTAGTTCTGATCCAGAGAATCAGTGTCTTACAGTGGGAGTGCAAGAAAGGTACGTATGGCAATACTTTTCAGAGCAGCAATCTAATAGTGCCATGGTTACATTTAAGGAGTTTGAATACTCTTTGTAGAAGCTGGTAATGGTTGGAAAAAAAACAGACTGACGACAATTTTTTAGCAATCTTTTATTTTTTGAAGGCTACTTCACTTTGATAGCTTCCAATAACTCCTCATGGAAAAAAAAGAATTAGGGAGAGGAAGAAACTTAATGAAATTTGATGTGCTAGGACAAATTGTGGTTGTGGTGTTTTGGTTTTTTTTTTTCTTTCTCCTTGGTTTCTTTGCAAGCATTTCTCTCTCTTTTTTTCAAGGAAAAAGTATTCTAAGCTTCACAAGCATTGGGTCTGCTGTTACAACTGAAAGGAAATGCCCCTTCACACACCCACCACCCCCACCACCCCCCGCCACCCCCCACCCCTCTTTTGGAGATCATAAGGAAAAATCCTAACTTGGACATGATCACACCTTGTGATATAATCACTATGGGATGGACTAAAATGCAGAGTGTTGGTGTTTGGAGCTGGGTTTTGGCTGGGATTTCCAATAGAAATGCAATGGTGTCTTTAATTCCAGTATTTGAAATTGGCAGTTTTCATATGTGTAGTGAATCCCCCTGCTGCAGATTGTATTGGGGAAATAAGAGGTGGATCATCAGAGACTGAACAGAATCATATTTTAATCCACAATAATCTTTCTTTCTACGGAATTTATTCTTCATATATGCCATGTGATGACAGTTTGAATCTTGATGTTTTCTTCATACTGATGTTATCTATAGAGGAATTGACCTTGTAATTATATGGTCTTCAGCAGCCTGCTTACAAAGTTGAGCAATGTTGCTCTAAGGACAAGAGATCAGGCCCTGACTGGTACTGACAGAAAGCAGAGGTGAAGAGGAAAGAGGCAGATCTAAAATGTAGATCTGAGGGAAGATCTGGGCTTGCTCGTTTTGTGGCAAGTGAGAGGAACATAGCTACTTTTCTGGGAGGTATTCCATGGAACTGTGACTACTCCTTCTTAGTAGTATCAATTCTTGCTTTCCAGAGCTCAGGTATGGGAAAAGCCTTTAAGAAAGCCAAGCAGTTCTTCAGTCCACTTTCTTGATCTTCTTTCTCAGTGGTCTTGGCTCATTATTTGCCAGTGGTTCTAAGAAATGCCATTTTAAGTTCTCATGTCAATGATTATTAAAAAAGAGACAAGCAAACAAACAAAAAATCCCCATTACCAGCCAAGGTACTAGTATTGAATCATTTGAACAAGTGAAAGGGACTTTGATATGTAGGAGTGATAGCAAGTCTCTTGCCTTCTTTTACTATCTCTGCGTTTTGGCTACTATTGTAACATTGCAAAATCACTACCTAAAGTTGCATGCAAGGTGTAGAAAAATTAATACAAAAGTTGTGGTCCGAGGTACTTGAAATACCATAAGAAAAGTTATTAGCTGTGTGATATTAAATGTAGAAAAAAATGTTATAATTCATTAAAAAGCCAAGAAAATGGCACAATGTACCTCATAGTGAAAGTAGGATATTTCATATGCATACCAAAAGACAGATAGTATTTTAAATCCATACCTTAGCTGCTAAACAATGTGCTTGTATAGCTATACCCTTTGATTCAATTGGTCCCAAATCATAGCCAAAGACTATGAACCTCTGGAACCAAATATTTCCCCAAATGGCATTACACATTGAAATACAAGGGCAATGACCCCCAACTTCACAGATGTGTAACTGTGTGTGTGTTTCTGTCTATACTTTACAATTGTTCTGTTCTCTTTTAAGGGGTCTCTGCAAGTTTTGAACAGTAACAGATTGAATACTGTACTGGCAACTGTCCAGATGCCTGAGGGCTGCAGCAATTTGCATATACATTTATATTATTGTGCATTGCTTGTATGTCTATGTGAATTCTCTGTTGGATGCAAATGAAACTTTACCATTAATGCACTAAAAGCTTTTACCATGTAATAGTGGATGGAAAAAAGAGAAGAAAATACTTTAACATACCTGACTGTATGTTTATTATCTCTGAAGGCTATCTTGTATGTTTTTGCCCTCTCTTTTGCTTTTGCAGCACTTAAAAAAACCCCAAAACAAAACAACCCCCAAAAAGTATAGAAGTATGTGCTAGAAAAAAAGCTAGAGGTGATGGTGATGATTTAAATCTTCCGGTTTTTTTTCCTCATTGTAGGTGTTTTTTTTTCCTTTCATCTACAGTATCTCATTTCACCTCTTTATTGAGTAGAGCTGTCTTCCTCACCTTTTCTAATTACTTTCTTAATCCTTATTCTTTTTTGTTTTTCTGAGTACCTTCCCCCTCTCATGTTTCTGTTCTGGATTCTCCTCAAAGACCTTCTCTTGGAACTGTTCAGGGATTTCCTTGCAATAACAGGGGACTTTTTAAGACACATTTCCAATTAATTGAAATTAAAACTGATCATGGGAAGTCATTAGTTTCAGTGGAGTTCCTGTTTTGAAGAAAACCCTTAAATATGTTGTGTAACTTATTCAAAATTAAAGGAATCTGGATTACAATGATGTGTTGTGACTTAATGAGATGTTGAATAGTTGTGAACAGTCTTCAGGAAAGGATGTAATGCTTATTTTGAGAGAGATATTTCCAAAGCCATACTAGCCTCAGCTTTGCTTCAGTTGTAACCAGTAGGCTTTCAGTAATAAGGCTTTTCAATAAAATCAGTTAGGCAGGTGTTGAGCTTTTAGTAAACTGATAATGTACACATGCCTGCCAGTTTTTATTAGTGGAAGTACAAGAGAATATAATGTAAAGGGGAAAAATAGATAAATTTATAAAAGGAGAAAAGAAGGGGAATGAATGAGGAAGAAGGGGCAAGAATGGTGAACAATTGGAACCAGAGGAGTGCCACTATATGTAATGACTAGCATAAAGAAGGTCAATCTAGAGACCAGCTGCACAGTAAAGATGGCCATATTGTTCTACTATGGAATTTTCAATGAGACATTTCAAAGTACCATGCTCTAGAGTTACAGTTATTTGATTAATGCCAAAAATGTTTACAAACCTAATTTTAAAATTTCATTTAAAAAAATAAATATTTTTTTTCCCCCAGTATATCTAAATCCAGGTTTTTCAGAACTTTTCAAGTAGGGAAGATTGCTAATGTTTTACTTGTCATACTGTTCTCAAAGGTAAAGCAATACTGAAGTATCAGAAATCTTTATTTCTCTATGGCTGTTGCAGAAATGTTTCATATATAGGGTATATTAGATCAGGTTGAGACCTTTTCCTAAACTAGGGCTGCTGATCATATAAGCAAAGGACCCTAAACTATCCGTGACTTCAGATGAAGTCTGAAGGCCCTACAAGTCTTTCTTACAGCCTTGCTTAAAAATGCCCCCTAACAGCAATAATAGCCAATGAATTTTTGACAGTAAATCCATATTTTATAAAGAGTTTGGAGATGGATATCATGTGTGTGATAGGAATTGTATGTACATGGAGAAAAAATATTTTAATTTTGTAAAATCTATGCTAGTAAGGTAATATTCTTTAAGAATATTTGCTTTTTACTAAATTGTTTTTAGGCCAAACTTTTTCTTCCACAGGTGATAACAGATATTGCTGTTTTGGGATAAAAATTGAACATTACTGCAAACAAAGTTCAAGTCATTTTTTTAATAATAAGGTCAATTTTCCTTCTCTCACCTCATATATCTGATTACGGAGGACAGAGAAGTAAGTCCACTTTTCATGTAAGGTTATTAACTTGACAGTGTCCCTTTAAGTTGTGAGGATGTGCAGAGTAGTTAGGAATGTGAGATACTGTAGGGTACCAAATGTGTGATGTGATGTTGCTAGGCAACTGCCTTATTGTTTTAAACAAACCATACAGAGCTGGCAACAGCTGTCAAAGCTTTTGGCTCTTGACAGTAACACAGACCTCAAAAGAACCTAGAACAAAGATCTTCCAAAATGAGCTGTAATATATAACGCAATCCTAAAGTGCTAGCAAATGTGAGAACCCTTTTAAGTTAGCATATACAGTTATCTGTCAGAATTCTGTAACAAAATATTTTTGTGACAACTATGTCATTTGTTTAAATAAATTTAAAAAATGGTAAATACATGTATATCAATTTGGCTTTTTGAAAGAATGCCTTTCATAGCTGTCAATGGTAGCAAATCTGTTTGCATGTATTAGATGAGCATCATATGTCTGCAATCAAGAAAGGAAAAATGTTACATAAGGGATAGCCATGTGCACGTGTTTGCAGATTTATTTCTTTTCTTTGCTGTTGAGTTGTGTATATTTTGACATCTCAGAAACAGAGGCGAGCTCCTCTTTGTCACTATTACAGTCCATAAAAATAGGTCTAGGTGTAGCACACTAACACTTATCAATATGGCAAAACTTTTAAACAGGAACCAGCCCCAAAGCTTCAAAAGAAAGCCCAGATCTGTACTGAGATAACTCAAGATCTGTCAAAATTTTTCACACTAGTAGATAAGTAGGTCTGTAAACAGCCTCGTAGTCTGGAAATACATCTGGAATGTGAAAAATTCACAGTACCTCCATACCAGATTTTCCCCTGTCTCCTGACTGCTTGAATGCAAACCAGCATAAATCCAGCAGCCAGACAGTGCTGTGCTTCTACTAATATTTGTGTCTCTTAGTGCAGCATAGCATTTCAGATGCAGCATCATACTAGCTTGTCTGCCTGGCTGTTGCATTATTCACACCCCACCAGAATGCAGGTGAAGTCAGCGTCTAAGTGTCTGAGTATTGTTCTGGTTGCTGTGTGCATGCTCTAACCATCAAACTTCTGGCAGGTGCCTTGGTGTATCCCTGGTTGTAATAGTTCGGTTTTATGCATTCTGGTCAACAAAAAGCAGACTTGACTGTCTACCTAGTTAAAGCTGTCACAGGAATCTTCTGAGCTCTAGGGTCACTCTCCATTGTGAAATGAAGGTGTAAATATACAGAATAGCTGATTTTCAACTTGCTGCTCACCTTACAGATGGCAGACTAGCAGAGATTAGGCTCGACTGTACTGGGCACTAGGGTATATGCTTTTCTACTTTGTTAGATCTTTTTCTGTCTGTCTATCTAGTTTAGTTTTTTAATTCCACCTTGTAGGGAGAACCTTTTCCAATATAAGTTTTTTCAAACCTGATCCTTGTCTTTTGTCTGCACTGATTTAGACCAGGAGTCTATGTAGCATCATATCCTGACTCTGAAGTGTGCCTATAGTGATGCCTGAAGAGGAATAAAAACAGTGTAAGGGGATATGATTTTTCCTCAAGGTATTCTCTTGCTCTCTGACTATATCTTGGCTCACAGGATTTCCAGAGCTTTGTATCATTTAGTTATTTATGTATTGGGTATTCATATGGTTCTCTGTTTAGTAACGTTTAATAGTTCACCTTGCACAGTCTTCCTCTGAACCCACAACACTTTCTGCATCCACATTGTCTTCTGACTAGGAGTTACACAAATCAGTGTAGCACTGTACATTGAATCACAACTTTTGTTTGTTTCGAGTCTGTATCTCTTCATTTAAGTTCATCATTTCCTGTACTTGTGTAGACAGAGGCAGTGAATAGTCAACTCTGTACCATCTCTATGCAATTTATGATTTTGTAGGCTTCTAACTCTTCTTTTTTCAAGTTGAACGATCCTAGGCTACTTAGTCGTTCGTATGGAAAGTGTTACTTACCTTTGCTTGACTTTTGCAGTTCTTTTGTGTCCTTTTTGGGAATAGGAGAGAAGAGTATTCAAGATATTCAAGGGGTACAAGAAACATATTTTTTTTACTGTGGTGTAATGCATTTTTTCTGTTTTTTTCCTGGTAATTCCTAGCATTTGTGTTGCTTTTTTTGACTACTGCCTAGAACTGGTCTGCTGTTGATTGTGACAAATAGTTATTTTCCCTCAGGAAGCCATTTCATTAAAGAAATAATGTTCAGTTCTTCCCCACACTACAGATTTATCACATTTTCAGGAACTTTTTCTAACATCAGCCTATCTAACTGTTGATTTGTTGTTGTTGTTGTTTTCTGTATTTTCATAACCAGTGAAATATTTTTTTTTTAAATTAAGTATTGATTGAGGGAAGAGAAGAAGAGGTGGTCCAAATGTCTTTATCTGTCAACTGTTATCTGTGAAGCAGAGTTTTCCCTTAGTGGGATCAAATGGAGGGCAGCAATTCAACCTGCAGTCTCTGTGGGAACATTACAGAATATTTGAACATCTGCTTTGAGAACCTATTTGAAAAATAACCATGCACAATATAAGAGGAACATCTGTGCTGCATGCTGGAGACCACTGGTAATACTGCTGGCATGAGCAAAAATAGCAAAAAGCTCATATAGGTTACATGGAGGCCTTCTATTGAATAATGTATGTCATTTTGCATTTTTGTAGTTGCACCATATTTTTGTTGATAACAGCAGTATACTAGGTATGAAATTACAGACAGGCAAATAATCACTATAACCTGATAGCTGATGGAAATATAAGTGCCCTGAAAATTAAACAGAAAATATCCATACATAATAATGTTGTCTCTATTGTTTATCTGGAACTAATACTTTGTGTGTTTGCATTTTCTTTCTACAGAAAGATAATTAAGCAAATAGAAAAAAAAATGGCAAAAATACTGCTATTCTTATGTAATGAAAAGCTGGCTATTACCAGATGCTCTCTCCATATAAAAGGGAGCCTGCTTATTAGGCCTGTTCAGAATTCTGCTCCTGCACTTGGTTTTGGGTCTCCAGCACGGACAGAAGTATGGTGAGTTCTGGCATATTATCAGGGTCTGTCTACATTACTGTTGCATTAGTAGGCTAGCTGATGAGTGAGAAAATGTATTTATGGTTTTAATCCTGAGTACAGTACTATCAGTGTTATGCCTGTAGATGTGTGAAGTCAGCAAAAGTTGCTTTCATGGCCTGTGTCATGAGAGGGCCTAGATTTCTCCTATGCTAAGTGAGACTGCTTCTGAATGTGGTAGGTTGGACTTAGTCATTTATGGGGTTTCTTCTAGTCAAATTTTTCTAATTGACAGCAAATCTGGTATGTCCTGTAAATATTAAATCTAGTTTAACACTTTTTTAATATAGCTTCAGGAAAAAAAAAAGTTTGTTTTGTTTTTAGATGGCACTAACACAATTGGACATGGAGTGTAAAATTATGTGGTTCTACATATTTATTAGATACAAAAAATTATACACATGCATTGAAAATTCAGTGTCTCCTCTTACAGAAGTTAGAAAAGATTTTTCTATAACTTTTCTCTGTGTTGCAGAAATAGTTATATAGGGCTTAAGGTCTAGGCTGCTGACCTTGAAGGACTGGTTGCATAAACGGCAGATTGAAAAGGATCACAGGCTAATATTCTGTCTAACTGAGAAACTTTTACCAGTTTTAAGACCACCCTGAGCTTACAGTCAGTACAAAGAAAAAAAACCCCGAAACTTTTATCAAAAAACCTAAGGTACATTTATGTCTTCAGTCCTGCTTACTTGCACAGTTTTCTATTTCCCAGCATGAGTTAGAATCAACATTTAACACAACCATCTCAGGAAAAGGTGTACAGGAAGACACTTTAGCCATTCTATCCTATACTATTTGCCAGAATCGTTGCTCTAAACCTTTTTATTCATTTTTGCCATACATGTAAAAAAAGCAAAGACTGGTAGTATTAAGCCGTGAAAAACCTATCTTTTTGCCTAAAGCACATACAATATTACCTGTGATCAGAACTAAAGCTCAACAAGTAATGAATGGTAAATTTCACGGCATGGAAAAATTATATGAATTCACATATCTTTTCTGCAGGTTGAATGATCAAATAATGACCATCTTTTGCTAAATTCTATCTGAAAATGTCTAGACATCTTTACACAGAGCTTTCAACACATTAAATCTTTTCCATGGGGTTATATAACACTTCCCTGTGCATGCAAATCCTGCTTAATGTAGTAATAATTGTGTGAATCGACTATCATGCTTCCTTGTCGTATGAACTATTAGTCTAAGTGTCTAAACTCTTAAGATTTAACTTATGACTTCAAAAAGATCTGTAGCACATATATGATATTGTGCATTGTAAACTCATCAAATTAATTAGAAAAATTCTGAGTAACGTATAATTAACTTTGAGTGAAATGTAATTCTGTACACTCAGAAACTTGCTGTTTCTGTCCTAATAATGGAAAGAAACTTCAGATGTTTACCCGTACTTATAGACTTTGTAGATTGCAACAGAAACTTTAGAATGTTAATCCTGTTCATAGTCACTTAGTAGGAAATAAGGAACAAACCAGAACATACTCATGTTTCAACATCATTTTTATGGCTAGTTGGTTACAACAGCTTAAGATGGTTTCCCATAAACATTACTAATACCCAGAGCCAGAAGGGTTCCATTTAACATCACACACTAGAACCGTATTTGGCTTACTTATGTTCCATTCCTCTAAATGCCATCCCTGAGTGAATTGCTTTTTCAAAGTAGCCAGTTATGTGAAAAAGCTTGCAAAAGTCACAGCTTGAAATGCCCCTTTCTAAAAAAATTAGTAGGAGCCAAGAAACATCGAAGGATCAAGTTTGTAGTTATGGTAGAACTGTAGAAATAACATAATATGTAAATATTGCTGTTTACAAGGGTAGTGTAGTGTGAGGAAACCTGCCCATCTCCGTAGTACTGTGGTTCAGCTGGGTAAAGATTTAGCTCTCCAGATCTTCACAGCTCATTTTACTTCTGAGAGACAGTACCGTGAACATAGAGCAGTACAACAGACTAATTATACTATTTTGAATACCAGTGGTGAAGTGGGTAGGTAAATGCACTTCATTACACTTCAGAGAGAAGTGGAATTTTCTATGGATAGGAAATGGGATGAATAAGAGTGTATCAGATCTTTTTTTTTTGTCTTATCAGTTTTTCTGAAGTATCATTTGGGACCTTCTAGGTCCAATTGTAGATATTGATGTACTGAGTTTATCAGTGCCGTATCTAGAAGATGTGATTGCTCTATCAATTTTAGTGAAACTACAGCAGCATGGATTTTCACCTATTCAAAAGCTCATTCATCTCCCTGATGCGTATGCAGGCAACTGTCTAAAATGCTTACCCTCTGTTTCATAGCTGCTGGTATAGAACTCTTCAGGTTAAAGATGGCTTGGATATGCTAATCACATACCCATCTGCAAATACTCTATCCAGCAGCAGAGAGTAAAGTGGGGATTTGTCAGCATTTGTAGCTCTCCAACGCTTAGGGCATGAATAGTCACAGCAGTAAAGCAATTAAAGATGAAAACATGGGTGTTTAGATGCCTAAGTACCTCTGAAACTCCAGCTTAGTTATGCTATTTTGAATTTTTGTCATATATCCTCAGTTTATCTGCTTAGTACTAACCAATGGCAGCTAGACATTCACCAATAGGAGCCCAGTAAGGGACAAACCAAGAGGAAATAAAATGACAAAATGAAAATACAGTTTTTATTTTGAGCATTCTGGTTTCACTCAAGTTAAAATGGTTCATCTTCCCAAGACTGGCTGTAAGTACTAAATTTAAAAAATAGGCTGTTAGCAAAAAAAAATCCCTGATGCTTGGAGGAACAGGTAGAGGAGGACATTGGAGAAAGAACTTACAGAAGGAGGGTGAACAGACTTTTCCCATTTAGTAATGAAGATAAATTAGATAGTGATCAGTTGAGTTGTTTTTTTGAGCTGTGAATAGTGGAGTGAGGCTTAGATGACAAAAGGAAACATCAATATGTTTTGTCATATTGATTCATTTTTCTAAAATCAGGATTTCTGAGAAATAAATGTAGTTCTTTGCTTCAAAACTATTGTTTATAAGTCATTGCAATGTCAGAGGATGTTGAAAGACAAATATTAAGGATTGAGGACCAGCGTGGCTGCATCCCAAAGAACTAATTTGGATCGTCTGGCCTTAAGTAACATAAGATTTGAGAAGCCAAGCCTATCATCTACTAGTGCATTTGAGCAGAATGTTTTTGTGGTACCTTGTCCTTAATTACAGTAGTATCCGTAGGTACTAAATGCCTTTTAAAAATCTGGCACTTACAGCTTTATGAGTCATCACAAAGAAGCCATGAACAATATTTTTTATGGAGATGGAGAGTGCGAAGTTGGCTTATGAAACACACCAATAGCAATTTCTCTCTTACCCTGTTTATTCCTTGGTTTTTTTCAGAAGTATGATGTTGTAGAACCAAATATGTATACTAATGAGTACAGAGACAAACTCACTAAAGAAGGTCTTATGAGTGCTGAGTGAAAGACCTGATAAAAGACCTTTACCTCATTGTCTAATATTGTATTTGAAGGATTCCAAGAGCAGTATGAGGGCACTGTCTCCTGGTTTCATTTACACTTAGTCTGGCCAGTGTATATATTGTCTCACATTAAATACGTCATCATTTGCACACATGTAAATTAAAGCAAACCAAAGCCTTTTATTTCTAGTTGTTAATTGACGTCACTGGTTGACAGTGATACAGGGTGGGTGATTTAAAACCTCTTAATTAGTTGAGAATGACAGAACATGTGCTGATGCAGGATGATTTCATTATGTTGAACTGCCCAAAAGACTGTAGCTAAGCATTGAAATCATTCTGGGCAGTTATCAGTTACACTCTGATGTGCCGGTACGTCACTGGAGAAAACTGAAGTAAATTACACTACTCTAAATCTTAACCTTTTAAAAATATGAGACTTACAAAAGAGACTGTTAATAATCCTGGGATATATATTTTTTAAATGAATCATTATACACATCTAGGAGGATATTGGTTACCATTTCTGCCATATGTTTATACATTCTTGATCCACATCCATCTGGCTCAGAAATCTGTCGGAGTGGGTTGAAAAGTGATTTGAAAGATCTTAAAAGCCAAGAGCAAATTTGTACTCTGGCTTGTGTAGAATATAGGAAAAATGCCTTTTTCAAAATTCAGTATAGTATTTTATATTAGGTAGATCATGCATCTTCAGAAGTTGTCTTTAAACAGTTTTTATGCTTTGTATTTGCTTTTCCTCCTTCAGTCTTAAGAGAAATATCATTTTTTTAAAAAAATTTGTCAGTTGAGATTTATACTAAGGGGTGATGGTAAGGTGTCAGCATTTGCCATGTACTACCAATTATGCAACTACTGGAGCTAGATTCAGGTGTAAATGGTAATCACTGCAGCTGTCTGAAGGGTTAAAAAATGGACATATTCCAGATTGTGTTAAAGCTTATTGGAAGAATTTCTCTCCAAAATTTCAATAGCATTTTTATTTTTTTAATAGTTTAAGAATGAAATACCTATATACCAATATTCTGTATGTTGGAGAATTCTCATGTTGTAAAGCTTGCAAAGCTTGTTTCAGAGCTAATGAATCCAAAGTAAATGACCTGCTTTGTTTTTAATCCATAGTATTTTTATAAATCATATTAAGAGTTATATTCCTACAACACTATGTTTTTTGTTTCTTCTTCAGTTACACTTATTTTAATTTCTATGAGTAGAAACTTCATAATAAGTTGAAGTGATTAATTAGCTATATTCTTTAAATCACTTTTTGAAAAGAAAGTAAAAGGAACTCTGAAAGTGTCCTTGACCATCTCTCAGGCCAGAGCAGCCTCGTCTTTACTTTTAGTTAATATGCATGAATAATATTTCCTATTGAGCTTTAAATATTTAGGAGAAAGGTTTTTCTTTGTAGAGGAATATCAGGATGCCAAATTACATATGGTCATACTTTTTCTATTTGCCAATTAAATTGAAACTAGAATTGACTAATTTATATATGGGCTCATATTTTAATGTATATGTATTCTAGCACAAATTTAGATCTTTTCCCGTGTTGGAGTTACAATGAATGCTTTCTTATGGTCAGTTGGTTAAAATTTTGTAGCAGACATGCATTTTGTATTTAATTTTTATATTCACCATTCTGCATAGAGCGGTGTTATACAATTAACTCCATTTAAGCTTACAGGAGTAAAAATGAATTTATTGGCAGGAATTTTTAGAAGTTTTCAGGAAATGTGGCTAAATAAGGAGTGATTTGCAACACATGCAGTTTATGGCATTAGGGAACTTAAATTTGTCACGTAATTTCTGTTGGTATTTTGAATTAAGAATTTTAAATTCTTAATTAAAGTTCAGATGTTTCCCTGATTTGGGTGGTTTTATGCTCTGGAGAACAGAAAAAGCATAGTGCATTCATAGTCATTAGAAATGTTCTTACAGATCTTATAGTCTGCTAAAGAAAAAAACGGTTCTCTAAGGTACCAAGATTTTGGAATTAGGAAAAGAGTTTGGGAGTGAGGGGTGCTTTTTGAGGAATTTGCAGAAGAGGAGCTTTCATGATAAACAAGTCTGCAACTGAATGCGCTTAATATTTGAGACAGCTTTTGTCAGGAGGACTTACCTAATGAGTTTTCCTGTATTACTTTCAGAAACATTGTCTGAAGTATGTATTTGTGCTTATACGATCCAAGTTATACCTGGCATTCACTGCAAAAATGATACTAAAAGTAATTACTGGATGACATGAACATAAGACAAGCATTATTAAGAATAATAAAATTTAAACATAATTTTAGTCCTCCAAGAAGTCTGAGAGCTAGAACATAATATTGTCTATTTACTGGCATATTAGTTCTGCCTGAAAAACAGAAATGCACATGTCTGCTCTGCTAGCACGCTACATGTTTACTTAGAGGATAGCAAGGGCATAGGACAGTAGCAGTGGTAGGTTTTTGGTTCCCTTAAGGACTATTTATGTCTAGTGTCTGTCATTGCCATACTTCAAACTGAGGTCAGGAAAAGAGTAAGGCCACATTCCCGTCCCCACTTCTGAGTTAACAAACAGCTAAAAACAGTGTTTACATTGCTTATGTTCTTCTGAGAAACGAAAATGCCTCAGAAATCCTATGTGTATCTTAAAAACAGTGTTAAGAGCATAAGGCAAACTTTAGATTAGTGATGACAACATCTCGCTAGTGGTAAGTTGCAAGTGTTGCCAGCTGTGTCATCCTAGCACTCTGAAATGCTTTGGATGGTATTTGTCATGAGCACAGTCTGTTGTGGAAAGAAGTGTGATGAGTGTATAATTGAAAGTATCTATGCCACTGATGTACTTATGCAACTCAGAGTTCAAACTGTCTCCTCGATTAAATACAAATAGTTAAAATGCCAACTATTAGCATCTTGTAATTATGACTCTTGGAAATTCCATCATTATCCACTTCTTTCTCTACATGATAATACCCACCTGGAGAGAACATTGTATCTATAGTCTTCACTAACCAGCAGGATATTGCTTTTTTTCTTTATTTTATAAAAGAATAGAAAATTAATAATTATCCTTCAGACATGGCATGTATGTCCCAATTACAGAAATTGTGTCATTCTAAAACAAATAGTAAGAAAACATGGGTTTGATCCAAAGCTGATAGATTTAGGGAGTTTTAAATCATGTTACATATGATTTAATAGATTATAATTTTAATAATTTGCTATCCATCTTCACGTGTGCATATTCAGTACTAAAAGAGGATTATTATACTGGTAACAATAGGGTCATTTTTACTGATAGAGTGGGCAGTTTAAAATGGTTAAGTACATTGGATCTAGTTTTATCCATGTAAAAATTATACTGGAGTCAATATAAAAGTTTAGAATAACCTGAAAAGAACATGATATTCCCCTCCTCCCCCTCTTCCCTTAGTGAGAATGTTGATATTTAGGGTTTGATTAATATTGCATTTGATGTATAGACAATCTAGTTCTGGAATCTGATGTTTTCAAGTGAGGTTGTTTTCTTATCTCATTTCAAGTGTTCAGGTGCTCTTGTGGAGTAGAGTGTGGTACAGTGTGTTACTTACTAATCAGGGCCTGCTGACCAGGGAAATGTCGCATTAGCGGTATAGAAAGTTACATAGTTCATCTGCCTAATGAGCCATGGAAAATAGCAAGCATCAAGCCCAGCTTCAAACTCCTGTTTGCTGGAATTGAACAAGAGACTGCAATGAAGAGGGCATGGCCCTACTGACTGTATTGATCTTAAGGGCCCCAAGCAAGAGTTGCTTTGTTTCCATCTGCTTATGCTGTCCCATTGGATTTCCTTGGGCACTGCTCTTCAGACCATATCTCCTATTATAATGTCTACCTCATGAATGTCACACCTGATATGCTGGAAGTGAGAACCTGAAGAAGTCTTTCCCCCATTATCTTGTCATTCCGCTGGGACAGTGCATATCTGGAAGCAGCTGAGTCCCTCGCAATCCCGCACCATGTAGCCCACATCGTGACATCCTTGTGCCGCCTTTGCCTTTGGTCAGGCTGTACCTGCTCCAAGTTGTGACATTTTCCAGGATATCCTGGATGGCAGCTCATTGGCAGTAAGTCAGACTCAAGATAAATTCTCAAATTTGCAGAACAAACAAGACAACAGTGGGGGCTCTGAAGCTGTATCAGCATGGGAGTCAGGAATGGCCACAGGAGTCAGTAAGAGAAAACGAAGCGGAGCTTCTTCAGGGCTGGTATCAGCAGGGATCTCAGAGGAAATGTCATTTCATATCCATAATTAACACCCTCCTGCTTATCATACCACATGAAAGGTGTTAGGTATCCACCAGTGGATGCTACTGAAATACACCTAGAACTGCCAAAGGTGAGGTCAGTTAAAGCTTGCTGGGATTCTTCCACAGAGATTGGTGTAGTAGAGGTGGCCTTCCAGGGGTAGAGGAGACAAAGCACTGGGCATAGGCTGGGTGGCTGTCCTGACAGGCGTGTTGGTGCTTACACCTCTTCTGCTGCCCACCCATTGCTCAGTCTCCAGCTTTTGTCCTGCTCAGCTCTGCAAGCAGCACTCTTTCACAGCCTGCTCGTGTGCTGAGTGACCCCTATGGACACAGCAGGGATGTGGTAAGAGGTGTCCTTTGTGGAGATCCAAATAGGAGGTCAGAGGGTTATCTTGGGAGTAGACAGATGGATACACAGTAAATGCTCAAGGGGCTTTGCTAAGAGTACTCTATATGCTTACAGGATAACTCTTGTTTCATGATTTGGCATTTGGGAAAGAGGCAATTTAACACTGTGGATGAACGTGGGATACTCCATCTTGTGGCAGCTCCCAGGAGAGATCTAGTACAGCAGGATGAATGCAGTTTTTGTGCCACAACTATTTAAACAGGAGTACTTCAGGTATTCCGACCTTCACCTTTCTTGACAGCCATAAAATACACATATATATATCCCTTCAATTTTTCACACATCAAAGAGCAAGAACTTGCTTTAAGAAATGGGTGTCTGGGGTCTTTTCATAATACGAAAGTGAGTAGGTTACTTGACTTTTTCTGAAAAAGTTGTAAGGGAAAGGAAGAAGGTTTACGTACAAAGATGCTAAAATTTATAAATAGAATCAATGAGCTTGTGCTTCTTTCTTTCTCCTAGTCTTTCTCTGTTTCTTTTTGTCCCTCCTTCTCTCTGTCTTTTTCTATTTCACTGTCTTTGAGGGTTTTTTTTATTATTCTTATTCTTTGATTCCTCTCTAGAAGGTGCATTTCAAGTCACTGTAAATGTGGAAACATGCTACAATGTTAAATGGCTTGTTGAATTCTGGGAATACTAATAAACATGTCAGTAGACTGTAGCTGGACAATTGATTGTAAAAAGCTTTAGTGTCATAAAATGTACTTTCAAAATAGTACCAAATGGTATATGAGTACCGCAATTTTTTAAGTATCTCAGAAAGCATTAATCAGCACAGCATGAATAGGAACAACTTATTTTTTGTCAGCAGTGCTTTATCTGCTTTAATTTGCTCTGTACATGTTTCCATGACAACTATGGGAAAAATAAAGTCTTAACCAAAATTCAGTGAAAGCAAGACAAAACAACCTGCTTTGATTCATGCTGCTCTGATAAATGTGGGTTTGGCAATCAGCTGTGGATCAGAGGGTTTTTTTGTTTTTTTTTTTTTTCTGGAACAGATAGGACTTTTATTTGCATATATTCATTCTCTTAGCTTAAGAAAACTGAAGGAGGTCATTTATGGAAACTGGGGTTTTTCTTATTCCACAGAGTCTTGTTTTAAAGCCTTTACATGTATAGATTTGTCTTCTTTTTAATGCAAATGATTGTTGTCTTGGCTTTAAACTCCTTTCTGCTATTTCTCTTTTTTCTAATCCATGTCGAAGAGATTTTCAAATACATCCGAGCTGAAAAGATGAGGCATAAAAGTAGAAACTTTTGTGTCATGATGTTATGTTTCCTTGAAGAGGTGCATTTTACGTTTGCCTGTGATTGCTTACCATTCTCCCAAATACCCTCTAAGTAGATCAACACCATCTGGAAACAATGGTGATACTTCTGACTGGGAGCATCAGATCTCACAACTCATTGGTAGGCTTATTAAATACAATTTTATTGTATCTTCGTAGAAGCTAACAACACATACATATTATTGCAGTATTTCATGTTTGATTCTCTGTGATTCGTATCTATTTATCAAGCTTAAAGCTATAAACTTCTTGTATAAATACAGTTTCAAAACATGGGGAAAAGGAAAAAGCATGAAAGAAAAAGCGGTAAGTAAAGCTAGAATCCAAGTCTCGACTTCTTCAGGATTTGAAAATATATTTTTCAAGGTAGCATTGATGTGAGCTGTTATCCGTCCACTTTACCTCTGTCACAAATCTGCAGGCACCTTTGCTACTGGCTTTTTAGTTAAATTTTTAAATGATATGGTTTGGACACATACTAGCCAAGGAAAATAAGGTCTCTGGTCTGTAGAATTTGTTGCCCTATTTAAAAAAAAACAAAAAACCATAATTTGGGTAGATCCTTTGGCAAATCGAAAGTTTGATAGATTTGGGGTTGAGAAGTATTTTTTCTTTAAAAATGTGAATTACAACTTTCTCAGATGCACTTATTATTAAAATCTACTGAACATATATTTTGGGAAAGGAATTTCTTTCTTCACATAAATGTGACTGCAAACAGCTTGCTATGAAAATGAAACATTATTTGCCCTCTTCATTATGTTTGTTAGTTCTGACTTCTTGCCTAAATCTTATGGTACTCCTGCTCTCTAGTTACCCGATCACTTCAAAAAGTAGCTTTAAGTAGGCAGCATGACTTTAGATCTTAAAAAAAAAAAAAAAAAAAAGCTACAACCCCTCCCCCCCCCAAACTAGGATCAGAGAATTTTGTACTGTTCCTCATTTTCTGACAACACAAGTGTTAAAATTAGACTATTTTATGATTTTATTTGTGAACACATACATTTTAAAATCATGTAACTCAAAATAAGTATATTTGCATGTATAGCTATCTTATTGTAGAGTCTGAGGTCAGATTATTTTTTGGCTTATTGAATCATATGTGATGGCATGGTGTCTTCCCCCACTAATTTACTGCTATGTGCAAGTATCCTTCTGCTAAACCTCCATTATTCATGTACATAGATGCATCTAGGATAAAGAATTTGCTTCCAAATGTAAGAATTCATCCAAGAAGTGGTACCGATTGTAAATGAGATAGAGTAGTGCTCAGCACAGGAGGCAACAAAATCCCCAAGTTGTTCTTTAGCATTTAGAAATTGTTTCCTGGAAGTAAACCTTGACGAGCATTTTGTTTTCAGAAATTAAACAGATGAGGTACATCCAGGGCCAAAGAGAATTCATTTTAAGTTCAGTAAATACTTATTATATTATGTTGTTCATTTTGGTCCACAAATTAGTTTGGCTGGCTTGTTCTTTGAATATATTTCTCAGGAGCTTCTTTCTGCTGTACCTCCTTGTGCCAAATATAACTTATAAAAATAGTTCAATTTAATCCATGTGAAAAGTCAGAAAATACAGTTTTAGGGTAGGAAAAAGTAATTGCAGACCTACATTTACCATACATTTGAAAGGCAAAGGGCAGCTATTGCTTAAAGCTGAAAGATGCTGAGTATGGTGGCCTACTGCAGCAAGATGCTTGACTATGGGGGATTGATCTTGAACACGTGGACAGTCAGACTGACTTTGGTGGGGTTTTTCCAATGTTTCTGCAACAGATCAGATTGCTGTGCTCAGCACCACTGTAAGACCAAGGCAATTTAGACATGACGGGTTATTAGTTCTGGGTGGTGAGTATAGACCTTTGCCTGCTGACCAGGTATTATAAAGGAGATGTTGCTGGCTACAGGCTGGGTTGCAGTCCATGTACCCATGTAAAAATAAACTGTGAGATACTAAAGACTATAAATCCCTCTTCACATTGCCTCTTAGGGCAATATGACTACATGCTGTCTCTCAGCCTGGGTTAGGCATTATCTGCATAATTGAGCTATGCTTTGCTTACTTAGAAGGCTTTTAAAAAAAAAAATATTAGGCATTGTGAGGGCACATGGATGGCATCCAAAGTATTGTCACCCTTTGTTGCCTTTGGTTCATCCTGGAATTTTATGAATAGACACCCTTGGAGTGTTTAATTGTTCTTTTTAATTCGGAACATAAAAATCCATGATTTATTCAGATTATTTCAGAAGATAAATCTCTATGGCTGTTTATAAAATTGGATGTAAATTATATATTGTTTTGTACTTCAATAGCATTTTATATCTTTAAAAATAAAACAGATACTGAAAAGAAACCGTATTTTCCTAAAAAACACTCTTGCTTTGTAATTTTCTGTGGCCACAGTAAATATATGTAAGTCTTAAAATGCACTTTGCTTTCTGTGGCATCATCTATAGAAAGATTGTGGGCCGACATAAAGTTAGGTAAGATGCATCTGACAGTCATATTTCACTGCTACTTCTGCTAGCCATTGATTGCAAGATTTCATTAACAGTTTTCCTATCAGTACAGGCAGAATATGAAAAAAAAAAAAATGCACCAGTACTGATTCTCCTTAACACCCACAGGACCTGTATCACAGACAGTTCCTACTCCTGCTTCCTGGCTCAAACCCAGAGAAAACTGCCTATGCTTCTGTGCAACAGAATGGACAGTTTTTCTGGTTGAAACTAGACAGGGAGTAATTTATGGCAAATCCATGTAACGCCTGTTAGTTCTTGTTATTTCTACTACAAGTGTTCTTACGGCACCCACTGCATGTACTAGGTACCCTTCAGTTCTGTCATTTCTGTTCTTGGAATTTAGCTTGGGGAACCAAGCTGTGTTTCAGAGGATATTTTTTTGATTAGATGTTGCATCTTACAGCAACAGGTACGGTGCAAACATCTTACCTTTTGTTTTAAACTGTGGTTAAGATTCCGGTGGTGTGTAATCATACTCTACTTATGATGATTACCTTGGTTTGAACTTGGGGTTTATGGAAGATAAAAATTGTATCTTCTACATGATTATGATAGAGTTCTGGAGCTTTTATTACGAACAGCAAGACTAGTTAAATGCTACTCTTACCCTGTTATGGCTGTGATTCCTGGGCTGTGTGCATTTAGTTAAGAACAAATAAATTGTACCCTTCAGAAAAAGCTGTAACTTAACACACATTTTATGTATGAAAGTAATAGACTGATATAAGCAACTGTCTTGACCCAACTTCACAGGTGTTAGGAATCAGGATTTGAGCCATAGTCTGGTCCATAGGGAGGGCTAAAAATATGAAGGAAGCTGAACTCAATCTAAAAGACAACTTGTCTTTCATAAGGCTTTCCATAAATGATGAAGAGTTTCCCCTATACAAGGAAGAGCTTGTCTATTTATACCTAAGCCAAAAGAAAATTAATGGGGAATTTTTTTTTGTGGTTTAGATTGCCGCCTTCTAGTGACTTCTTTGTGCAAAATAAATTAGGACTTAGAAAATGACTGTGAGCTGGAAAGTAGGAAGGGAACAATAGGGAATGAAGCATATGTGACCTAAAAGGACAAAGAATTGGGAAAATTGCAACTACCAATGCCTACAGAAGGAGAAAAAAAAATTTTAAATGGCTGACTGATTCAGAATGGAGTGAATTCCATAGACGTTTAAGGCTTTGTCGCAATATTTTTAATCCCATTAAAAGGCCAAATGATTCTGGCCTCTTTTTTTTTTTTTTTTTTTTTTTTTTCTGCCATAAGGTGAAGCAGGCAAAATGGCATGCAAGATATTTTATATGTGCAAACCACTATTTAGAATTTCCTGTGCTGCAGCAACATATGGACTTCTATTTGGAAAAATGGGGAGAGACCAGTACTGATATTCTCTACAATTGTTGAAGTTGTTATAATAGCTAAAAATACAACCCGTTGCTATAGCAACTGGAATTGGAAGGCTCACATATTGCTGCTGCTTCTACTCCCTTTCAAAAATTTATCAAAACAAACCTTTTCTTACCCATAAGTAATAATCTTTAGCTGTCATATTAGCTGTTTTATATAATGTTTATTACCTGCCTGCTCAATTATGAGTTACTTAAGAAGAAAGCACAATAGAACATACTTTAGTAAACTGTAAACATGTACTTCATATAGGTTACTGATACATGTTAGGGTTGAGGAGTAAATAATTCCAACAATCCAAAGAATTTCTTAAGCACCTTAATAAGCACATATAAATGGCTTTTTGCTATTATAATGTACTTTAAAATGTTCAATATTAAAGGCATGATATAGGGTAAGTATAAATACATATTAAAAATATTGGAATTCTCATCTTTTTTTATCCAACATCTGTTCTCGAAGTTCTACATCTGGCTGATTTTTATTTTATTTTTGAGCTCCACAGATTCATCCAAGTTGCTTCTTTGGCATTCTTCAACTTAGCGAATTCTGATCTTTTGGTTTGTGTCTGACTTCTGCTAGTTCTGTCCTATGTTAGCTTTTTAAAAATTTCTCTCTTATGGCTTGACAATATTTAATTAGTATCTTTGGGAGTTTCTTTCATTCTGATTTTTCCTAGGGCGTGGCATTATATAGTAAACTAAGCAACATCTCACTGAAAGGCAAAACCATCATAAATTAATAGCCTCAATTTCTGTAGTGTGCCCACGTGTCTGCAGTGTCAATTTCTAGAACAATTCTCACTGAAATGTTTCAGTATTTCTTACTGATCAGGTTTTTCCTCCACTCACTGTTTCTTACTAGTAGTGTCTGCATGCAATTTCAGTCAACTTTACTAGATGATTGGTTATAGTAGAACTTTGTAGATTGAGGCTGGCCGTAAAGGCAAAATCTCAGAAAGGCCAGTGACTAAATGATAGGATGAATAGTCCAAAGGCAAACAAAACACTCTCTTCTGTGTCTAAGATGTTCTGGAGTACTAAACCTTTTGACGTAAGATTCAGATTTTAGGATGTGAATACTAACAAACAAAGCATACTGTGAGACTGAATAACTGAGCTTAAGGTATCAGAATGGTTTTGAGAATTGTGTCCACAGATTTGGATAGGCTAATAAGTTGGTTTATTATTTTGGCTGATTTTTTAACAACTGCCAAGTTTATTTCATCCTAGGAGTGTTAAACATAAAACTGCAAATGTCCAGGTTTCTAACCTTGTATGATTCCTTGTATGATCTTTTTTAATACAAAATCTTTTTTAAAATTTCTTTTATTTGTTTCTATCTGCAAAAGGAAATAATGAATATGGTGCCTGTTTAGGGTATTAAGCTCATCTCATACATATATGAGAAAAACTCAAGCCCTTTGTCTATATAAAATTCAGAATTATTCTGCCTGCCTCCTGCTTTCTTCCTGTTTACTTGGTACATCAGAAAGCAATTCTCCCAAGATTGACCTGGTGCTGCTCTTACTGAAGTCAGAGGTACTTTTACCACTGACAGGATTAGGAGCAGATATTAGCAAATGCTGAGCCCTCTAGAAGCCATTACAGAAACCTGTTTTGACTTTGCACCCTAAAATGAAGGTGTGACTGGTAGCAGGAGTAGGCTTGCCGAGGCTGATTTCATTCTGCTATGTGGATTGAAGCAGCAGTGAAGATGTAGAGCTACAGCGAAGCAGGCAGGAAGGGCTGGTGCATGTTGCATTACTGCCCTGCATTGCAGCCAGCACTGCTATGCCTTCCCTATTATCATGTCCTATGCCAAGTACTATCAGTTAAATTCCTGTGTTAAAACTAATATGCTGTACATATCTGTAATACAGGCACATCACAATTTTGCTGAATAGACATAAATTACTGTTGAAAGTATTTTGGGATTAATTTGGGTATAATAAGGAGGAGTAAGCAGCAAGGATATAGTTTTCGTGATCTTTATTTGCTGCTGGCTATTTATAAAAGTTGAAAGAAATGTGACATGTTAGAGTGGTGCACACGCTGTGCTCTGGTTTCAGGACTGGTACAAAAACCAAAATAAAACCAAAGCATTTTAATTAGTTTTTGCTGTTATCTTAGAAATGAAATGCTTAAGAGAGCTGAAGGAATGTGGGGACCTTAAATATTTTATCAGTGATTAGGAGTGTATTGGGTTTATACTGATTTAACATACTCTGTCTACGTGGGTAATTCTCTGTAAATGTTAGTCTTTATTCTTGCTCTTCATATTTTGTGACTGAGCAATCATATAGTGCTTGCTTACCACTAAAGTTATTAGCATATTTTTCACCTTTCTGTATGAAAAAATTAACTCAGATACACCAAATCCCAATCTGGCTCAGAATTTAAACTGTCTTTCCTCAGGCAAAACTCACTTTTCATTTTGAAAAGGAATTTCATAAATTGCTATTTTGTTAGCAATCGAGCTAATAGAATTTTTTTTTTATCCCTTAAAATGAAATAAATGTGTAGTTCATTAACTATGGTTCTAAATGGGTGCAATAATTTTTAAATGCTTTTTAAGAAGTTTGTGTATCACCTGGTAAGTATTTTAGATAAGTTCATTATATGGTTTAGAATTGTGTAGAATGACATTAAATCTGAATCCGTCCACCACTGTGGAAGGAGATTTGGAGTTTAATCCAAAGCCAGAGGACATTTGCATTCCAGCTTCAGAATCCCACCCAACTATTTCTACAGGTTTTTGCTTCAAGATAACAGCTTTCTATTAAGAATGGCTTATTTTAAGGAATAAGTCTGAAAAGTTCTTCTTCTAAAACAAATAGGCAGACACAAACTTAAAAAATACATTAGGAAGAAATTCCAAAATGTTAAGTCAGTGGTGAAATATATCTATAATCTCTTTTCTCCAACTAATTGAAATCAATATATTAAATTAAAAAAACACTTAACATTCAGATACAATTTATTATTTTCCCTTTTAGAAACTGTCATTGTTATGTGTGTCAATTTATTTTGAATTTTATATACTTTATTGCACTTATGAACTTAATTTTGTTGAAGGGTTTAGTTTCCATGATCCAGCTAGTACAAACCAAACAAAATGTTAAACGTTATCTGACGGGAGGATAAAGTACCTTGTCTATTTTGAGTACCACTATGGTTGCCATGGTAACAGAAGAGGAACCTATCAGCATGCAGAGCTTAATTTTCCTTTCTATTTCTGTGTTGTGTATTTATTTAATAAATCTTAAGAACAGTACTCCACTTGAAATTTTCTATAAAGATAAGCAAACCCCCATACTTTTAGAATTGCAAATTAGATTTTCTTCCTACTGCACGGTGGAAGAGAGCCGCAGAATTAGAGATAGAAATTTATTTATTTAATAAAATAATAAAAATTATAAAAATATTTAAGTAAATGGTTAATAGCCCAAGAATGTAATTTTTCATTGTCCTCGGAATATTGGAAAGTCAGTCAGAATTCAGCAAATAGTGAACTGAGTTAAAAAAGAACCACAAAATGAATGACATGCATATCTTGAGGGCCATATCTAACCTTCGGGACCCAGAGTGCTTCCCACCTTGCCAGGCCAGTCATTCTGTTCATCATTTCCAGGGGCTGAAATTTGGAAACTGAGCAGTGGTTAATTAGGTCTACAGTATGGACAACAGGATTACAGGAACAGGCCGTAGTGTCCTACAGTCTAGAAATTATTGTGTTTCATTTGCGAAAAAGTACCCAATAGCCCAGTTATTGGTAGTCTCCTCAAGGACATAGAGTAGAGTTAGAATAGTTCAGTTGGAAGGGATGTACAACATGTGTGTTTCATTTTGATTGTTTTTACTCTCTGAGCAGATAGAAACCCAAACCATTCCTCTGCCAGCAGATTGCCCAAACACCAGCATCAGCATTTGGGATGGATGCTTTCACTCTTGTTTTCTCTCTTCTGTTTCTGAATAAGTGACTTAAGATCCTGGTTGAGAAAACGTTTTTACCTGCTTTAAGATTTGTTACATTCAGAATTTTGGAAGTTTGTGACAGAATAGGTTGAGGATTGCCAGTTGGAGAATTAGTAGGTTCAACAATTTCAGGAAAAAGGATGATGTTACCGATACTTTTATGATCCAGACTAAGGCTAGGGTTGTTAATTTGAAAGGAAAAAGAATAAAACAGTGCTAGTAATTAACATATGATATGAGATTTTTTTGTATGAAATAAACACAAATGAAAAGTATGCTTATATTATTTTTCTAATATATTTCTCATTATTTTACTTCAATTTGAGGACAAAACCACATTTTTTTCAGTGTAAACCATATGCATGTTAAGTTATAATTTAGTCTGACAATACGTGAAAGTTTTTTTCACTTTACTTGTTTACTTATTGTTTTATTGTATGTCTTATTCCAAACTGACTCCGTATGTCCCTGTTGAAGTGTTATGTCCTATTTTGCTGTTTCCCTGCCTTTATGTTTTTGATTGTTAATTCAGGGTAACTCAAGGTAATTGATTCAAGCTTTTACCACTTATTATTTCACTTGTAGTTAATTTACTTTTTGCTACCACACACCATTAAAAAATTACACACCTTCTGATCCTGGTCTGTTGAAGAACAAGGATATCTGCGCCAAGAATGAGCCTTCTCACAGCTGAGTGCAGCACTGTGCAAGAGCTAGTCTTTACAATGAATGTTTACAGTTTGAAAAAGCTGCAATTATGCTAAAGAATTTTACCTTATTTTAAATTGAGATGCTCCTGGAAATTCCACCAATTTCATTTTTCATTTACCTGTCTTCTATCTGCACTACATTTTTTTTATGCCACTTTGATTATTATTTATATGGAAATACAACATTTCATAATGATTTCATGGAGGAAAATCCAAACTCTGTACTCCATGTATGCATTTTTCTTTTCATGGTTACTTTCACACTACTGGACCTGTTAACTTGAGTGCCATCATTTTTGTAATTGGTGGCTTTGGGAAGTATTCCTAATAATCTTGTGGTGTGTTGGGTATTACTAGTGATAAAAGGTGCATTAATGCAGTCCCTAGCCAGTACTAGAAAGGTCTTACAGTTGTTACCAATCTGATAAGACTTCAAATTCCTAATCTGAGATATAGATACTTTTCTGTAAAATAACTACTAGATCACATAAACTATGATCAGGAGGGAAGGAAAATTTTATCTCGAGACCTATGATGCATCAGTATATTACTAAAATAATGGCAAAATCATCAGGTGTTCTTTATATATTACTCACGTGTACTTTCCTTCAAAGGAAGGGAACTTGAAGGGATCAATTTTTATGTCAGGAATTCTGGGGTTTATTAGCATAAGATTCTACATTTGATTATATACTATTTTTTATTATTAATTTCATTTTTTTGTGGTAGTAAGGTACCTTTTTGAGTAGTTAGCACAATTAAGAAACTCGAAGTTTTTATGCATGATCTTTTCTATTTTTTTCTTAAAATGTAGACGTTTTATGTTAATATTCATTAATTTTATTTGTTTGCTATATATTTTTCTGGAGACATATTTTTCTGAAGACAACTTTTTCCCAGTACTAACGTAGCCAGGCAGGTCTCATTATTTGGTCTAGATGAAGTCTTTCATAAACCAGCTTGCTTCAGTTGTGGGCCTGACAGTATAAAATCAGGTACTGAAAAAATTATTACAATCTGTTTGCAGAGCTCTCTTTATGTCTGTATATTTTTAGTATACCTTTTCAGTTGATACGTAGCCTTTAGTCAAACTACTTGACTCATGCTGGCCCCATTTTCCATCTTATTTCATGCTGTCCCAGTATGTTATATGCATGTTACGTGGTGTAAGTAATAAGTAGGTTGGGTGAATGAACCCAAATTACATCCTAGTATGAAGCAGCATTTCATATATTTGAATTGTTAAAACTTGTAAATTTAACGGAGAAGGAAGTTTCAGCTTTCAGTTTGGAAAAAGCTTGTGCTTCCTATTGCATTCCTCATTTATTTCTGTGGGACTTGTCTATCACATTTTCTCAAATGCTAGTTTTCTGTTTCTTTTGATAATAGTTGTTGGTAAATAATCTCCTTTGAAGGTAACTTTGACTAGCTATTTGCTCTGGTTTTGTTATTGATTAAGAGACTTAAAACTTGTAAGAACTATGTGGAGTTATTGAGGTGAAGTGCCAATTTCAGGAAAAAGGATGAGTCTTTAGACAATTTTATGTTTATTTTGTATTTAAAAAAAAATGATTGGACACCATAGAGATGTAGGTTGCCTTCCATATCTGTGATATCATTAATTTTGACGGTAATTATTTAGGCGTCAGCTAAGTAGGACATTAGAATTATACGTACCTCCGTAAAATATAGATCTCAAACTGCTAGTATTTTCACTTCTAATTACCATGCCTGTAAATTGCAGATCAAGTTGACAATCCTCAATATATTGATATCTAAGCAACTATAATCGGTATTTCTTATTGAACTGTATGACATCTTTGTTTTGATGTAAGAAAAAGGGCTTTTAGTTTATGATTTTATCAGTGCCATCTGGTCACTGAAAACCTGTAGGATTGCTTTGAGCATGGGGAGACCCATGGTATGCACAGTATTTTAGATTTTATTACACAATGTTAGACATCAGGTGAATTTCATATGATGAGATATATAACCTCTCTCCAAACTGGCCAGTGATACAGAATATACTACACCAATATACTACACCTTGAAAACTGAGGAAGTTGTTTGAATGAAATAGGAGCCAAATTATCAGAGTTCTTTCTAGAAGGAAAAACAGTAAACTGGGGTTATTTGACCGAAAAAGACTCTGAGAGAACACCATTTTTTCAAATACATAAAAGGCAGCAGCAAAATTGAAGGGAATTTTTCATCATAGTTAGGTAAGACTGGGCAAAAAATTAAAGGGTTCAGATTGCAGCAAGGAAGTTTTCTGCTACGTGTTATTGGAAACTTGCTAAGGGTGAATATAACAAAGAACTGAAATAAATTGCCTATAAGGCTTTGGAGTTTCCACTTTGGAAACCTTCAAGAAATGATTGCATGTAGATCTGTCAAGTTGATTTCTGCCTTCAGGCACAGTTAAGGACAAAAAAAATGCTTTAAATGTTACCTGCTATGATTCCTGGATCATTTTCATTGATAAATTAACTGTGAGACTTCTAAATACAATTAATACATTTTATCAGTGAATGCTTCAGTTTAAGCCAAAAGAAAATGAAGAAACAATACTAATGAAAGAAATTAAAAAGAGAGGTGTGAAAATAGGGTTTATCTCAGAGCTGTTGTTATACTACTATGCCAAAAAGCATTAAAGTTTTGCCAGTGAGCTTTCTGATAGTACTAGCACTAGTGAAAGTGTACTTTCGAAATGCCTGTTTCTGACAATACATACTGTAATTCAAAATAATAATAGGTTATAGAATAACATGAATAACTCTCAAAATCAAAGTTATTAGACAGTAAGTCTACTATTTTATTTAGAGACTCCTCCCAGTTTTGTTGCTGTTACATATTGTAAGTTTTCAACAATACATATGTCTAGGTACTTCAGTACAAACAATCCTCTTTCCTCACAAGATCTTTATATATCAATAGGTTCAATATGTGTCACAAATTATTCACAGATTGCACTGAAAGGCAGCATCCCTTTATTTTAGAATTGTCCTGGTTTCAGCTGGGATAGAGTTAATTGTCTTCCTAGTAGCTGGTACAGTGCTGTGTTTTGAGTTCAGTATGAGAAGGATGTTGATAACACACTGACGTTTTCAGTTGTTGCCAAGTAGTGTTTAGACTAAGTCAAGGATTTTTCAGCTCCTCATGCCCAGCCAGCAAGAAGGCTGGAGGGGCACAGGAATTTGGGAGGGGACACAGCCAGGGCAGCTGACCCAAAGTGGCCAAAGGGGTATTCCATACCATGTGACATCATGCCTAGTATATAAACTGGGGGGAATGGGGGTGGAGGGATTCCCGCTCAAGTACTAACTGGGCGTTGATCGGCATGTGGTGAGCAGTTGCACTGTGCATCATTTGTATACTCCAATCCTTTTATTATTACTGTTGTAATTTTATTAGTGTTATCATTATCATTATTAGGTTCTTCTTTTCTGTTCTATTAAACCGTTCTTATCTCAACCCACAAGTTTTACTTCTTTTCCGGATTTTTCTCCCCCCTCCCACTGGGTGGGGGGCGGGGAGTGGGTAAGAAGCTGCATGGTGCTTAGTTGCTGGCTGGGGTTAAACCATGACAAGAATACACTTCAGAGTCTATACAGCAGACATTGCAGGTCTTGAAAATGAGCCACATTTCAGCTATCATTTAATCGTTATTGACTTCTCTGCTTCTGAAATCTATAGATTTCTGTGTGAGTGTTTTTCTCCACGAGTATTTGGAGCAACACACTAGGATCTGAACATGCATATCATCTCCAAATCACACTGTTGCCTCCCCATAAACCCAGCAAAGCTAGATAATAGTGCACCTCTTAGCCAGTTCTGTCCTGCTTAATAGTCCACGAACAACTTATGGTAACACAGTAGAAGCAATGAATAATAAAACATCAGATGAAAAGAATTGTCAGTGCAAGCAGAGTAATGCACATCTAAGTAATAAACTGTAAACTGTCTACTGCTTTGGAAAGGGGTGTCTCCAGAAGATCTTTCTAGTAAACAGAGCAGAGCTATTTCACTTTGTTACTAGTCCTAGTTTGTCTGGTTCATCAGAAAACTCTGCTCATTCCCCTGTGCTTGTTTTTGTGCCTGGTCTTTGAATGATCTTCATCTCCTAGCTCATCACTGACTCTCTATTGCCTTGATGCATCACAGCCACGAGGGAGTAGAACCATTGGAGTAAAGAAGAGAGTTAATGAAGTATACAGCTAGGGAAAGAGTTTTCTCCCAGCCGCTGTATTCTCATACTTTCATCATTCCCACAGTTCATCACTTTGTGACTCAAGCAATGTGTATGCACACCTATACTGAACTTCATACTTTCTTCCATCCTAAACTTCGTGAGTGGTTTGCCATGAAGTTATCTAATTGCTTTAGTCACCATTTTGCTTTGCTAGCCACTGATTTATCCCATCCATGTTTAGTTCTGTTTTAACCACTTTCTCTAGTTTCTCAGTCCTTCTACAACATGCTTTTTGCAGCTGTGGGAAAGCCAAGGCATGTCCAGCAGAAGCAGCTAGAAAAGAGTAAGAAAGGTGAGGTAACCCAAATCTACTACCATGACTGGGGTTTAGATCTCTGTTCTTGATATAGCTCAGCATGTGTTCAGAGATGTGTCAATGAAAGTAAAGAAGTTTGCAATGGAGAAATGAAATGGTCACTTGAGTCTAAATTCACGAATGTAAGATTCTGATTGTATTATGCTTTTATTGGAAGTGACTAGATTCTGGATTTGAGAACAGGAAAGTCTGTTACCAACACTCTTTAAAAGTGATTTAAAAGCTATTTAAAACCTTTATTTATTTATTTACTTGTTTTAAATCAATATTTCAGCTTATTTTGCTAAGTCAGTTTTGAGAAACAAATTGATGGTTATACTGTAGGGATCTTGACTTTGTCTTGACTAATGCTGTTCACAGAGTACTGGAGGACTGTTGTTCTGACCTACTGGAGTGTTAAGCAGAAAGGAGAGGAGATCACAGAATTTGTAAATCATTTTCTCTGCTATCCTCATCATGTCAGAACCTAGAAAAAGGATAGAGAGTAAATAACCCAAGTTTATAAAGTCAGATTGTGCTAGACAAGCATAATCACTCGATCATGTTCAAATATACATATTGCAAGAGCATATGAATTTCAAAATATGACTTTAATTTTTTTACATTGAAAGCTGCTTACATGTGTTCAGATTTTAATTGGTAATTAATGGTGCATAGCATATATTAAGAACTAAGAATAAGAAATACTAGAACACAGTATACAGAAATTTTTCATGAATTAATGTAAAACATAGAGACAATCTAATTTGTACAGAAGCAGTTCCAGCACTCTGTATACGCTTAATAAATGCAACCACATATAGTGAGAAAATTACTCATAATTAGTTGTTAAAAATGTACTGTATTGAGTTGGATTTCTCTTTTTTTGATAAGTGTAGTTTGTAGTCCTCCAATTATGCTATTTCAGAGTGTAGTCAGTTAACCCCATTTTCATTTAACAATGAAAAACATTTTCTTTTTCTCAATCACAAAAACCCTATGTAGCGTGCACATGTACCCTGAGTATATTTTGCTTCAGTTTTAATTTGCTTGTGACAGTGGTAACTGCTGACCACACTTCTCAAGCTTTTCTTCTTTGAATATAGATAAAACCTATGCATACTGGTTGCTGATACATTACAGTATCTGTAACATATGGTTGCTGTATACAACCAGCCTTAATTAGAAAACACTATAATTAATTTAGTCCATTTGGTTCTACATTGTTCTTAATTTTTTATTGATTTTTTTTTTTCTTGCATATCTTCAACACAAAGCCTCTCTGAAATTTTTGAGTGGATTTTCTGTGTTGCACAATTCAGGACAGCAAGCAAGCAGGCTTAGTAGTGTCCTTTTGACCTAATAAAATGATTTGCAACTCTGAAAGTGAATTCTCCTGTTCTTAAAACATATTAGATAACAGATTTTGTGACTTCGTCTCATGAGCTGCTTTGAGGCAGAAAACAATGAGTCCATTCAGCTGTCAGTAGGTTTACATCCAGGCAATGATGTGCTTATGGTATTAGCACAGCGTTATATATCACTTTATCTACTGAATTTTATCTGTCACTTTATTGCCAAGACAACCAGTTACTGTAAAGGAAGATGCACAGCTTGTTGCAATTATTCTTTGTCTTGACTACCTTGAATAACTTTGTATCATTGGCTACTTTGTGAACACACTATTCACTGCCATTTTGAGTGTGAATTAATTAATGAATATTCATTAATAAATGTGCTGAACCACATAGACCCCTTCAGATTTCCAATGGTGACTTCTCTCCACTGAGAAAATTATCAATTATTCTTAATTTCTATCTCCTGTCTTTTCCCCAGTTATTTATTCAAGTGAGAAACACAGACCTGGTTTGACACAAATCACTGAAGCAAGTAAGATACTTAATAGTATAGAAGTATTGCTGCTGCAGTAGAGTTTGTTAGAACTACTCACCCTGGCTTCTGATGATCCAGAGAAAGGATTATTACAGATTTTCCTATTATGAAATTTTCATGCCAAGACCATATAGGGAAACAAAAAGAAATTCTCCATTAACTTCTTCACTGCAGTGCTGGTTAGTGTGATCTCAATAACATGAAAAATCACAAAATATTTTGAAAAGATAGGTAGATGGCAGTGGTTATTCACTGAACACTCTTGACTTAAGTGATATCAAAAGATTTATTTTGTTGATGGATCAGCAACAGTTCTCCCTAGAACAATATGAGCCAGGACAATTAAGGTACTTTTTCTTCTTCAGTATTCAAGAATAGCTCATAGATGTGTCCGTAAAGAATGCTACTTTGTTAAAGGTATACTGTTTTGTCTTTCGGCTACCACTGACAGTCAAGTTAAACAAGAAAACTCCAAGACTGAGACAAGTGCAGATATTGTCACACTCATTAAAGTGAGATGAAATGGACAGATGACTCAAGAGTATTGTGGTAAATATGGTAATGCAACATTAATGCAAGAAAATCATATGTGGGCTAAGACAGGATAAAACTATTTATTCTTTCAGTTTGATAGTTAAATATTTTTTTCTTCTAAAACCAGTAAGGTGGTGTTTTGGCTTCTGAGACTGCTTGGAATACATTAGTTTTATTGTGGAGTAAATTTCTTATTTTTCACTTGTCACTGCTTGATGGTTAATGGTAAACAAAAATGCTCCAAATCTGTGAGTGTAGATGCTTATAATTAAGCTTGTGTTTATATAGCTTACTGAATCAAGAATTAATTCTCAGAATTGAAATGAAAACCATGGTTAAAAATAAGAGCAAGTGATTTAGTTACAATTATAGGCAGAATATTAAAAAAGTTGAAGGACTCCTTTTGCAAGCGTACAGGTAAAACTTGCGGTGTAAAGAACTATGGATGTAAGGAATCATTCACAGAGCAGCAGGCAAAACTCCTGATAATCAGTAGAAGGTAGATAATTGTAACAATCTGTCCAAATATTTCACTATAAATTAGCTGAGAAGGAGTTATAATGAAGAAAGACTAGGATCACAGTTCATCGAACAGTTCAACATAATTGGGTTCCTGAAGTGATGTGATATGGATTAAGGGCTCAACTTTATTGCATCAAAGGAGTAATTGTCCTTTTAAGGTGAAATTTCATAAGGTGGCTGATCCAATCTAACAGAGATTGGGGTGGGGGAATGACTGCCACTTTTAGCAACAATTGCCTGTTATCTGGTGAGACCTCCCCTTTGTAAAATGTCAGCTATAATGCCATACAGCTTCTAGAGAGAAGTGGAAAAACTGTGTAAGTCAGGAGAAAAATCCACAAAAGATTCTGAGGGGCTAGAACAGGAAGGAAAAATAAAAAAGGAGAATTTATTTACCCTAAGCGGACAACACAGCCATTGAAAAACTTACATATACATTACTTAAATATTTTGGATTATATTCAAACTGAAACACATGAAAGGTCTTGTTATATTTATAAGTACAAATATATTTATAAGTAATTTAATTGTGCAGAAAAAAACATGACTGCAGTATCTTTCTTAAGGGTGCTTTATAACATTTGTAAGGAGCATAACAAATTTTGAGGTTCTTTCATATATTTGACTCCTTATTTGGATAGATAACCATTGGATATATGTTAAGTAGGTAGTTCAAAATTTGGCTGACTATGTGCAGAGTTTCCATGTAAATTACATAACATGTACAATATGATTGGCTATGTCCATGGCTTTATGCTACTTGGAAAAATATCAGTGGAGGGTTTTCCCTACACTCTGCTTTCTTTTTCCAACAGAGTAACTGATTGTGGAATACTTTTAACTTTCCTATTTATCACCTTGTTGAAGTGTCAGTTCCAAACCAAAAAAATAGCCAAAAGCAAAGTGAACACTGCTGTGAATTGTTATTGTTGCCAAATGGCAGCTTTTCCTTTGCAGGGACAGGGAGAGGGATTGGACTTAACTGATTGCATTTTTTTTTCTTTTCTTTTTGAAAAGTGCTTTAATTTTGTGTTGAAATTGCTCTTTGGGTATGAAATCCATTTAATTCTTCACATTTTTTATTTTATTTATTCACATTTGCCCAGGGAAGTGATTGAGTCACTATCCCTGGAGGTATTTAAAAGACATGTAGATGTGGTGTTTAGGGACATGGTTTAGTGGTGGACTTGGCAGTGCTAGGTTAACGGTTGGACTCAGTGATCTTAAAGGTCTTTTCTAACCTGAATGATTCTATGACTCGATTCCATTCTGTTATCTGCAACCATAGTCATCTTAATTGAGGAAGCAATAATCAACCTCTCTTAACATGCAGAGGCATACAACTGCTCCCATGAAAGGTGTCAGCTGTACCCATATGCTCTTTTATTTCCCTCAAAAGAGCTTTGGTGTACACTATTCATTTATAATCGCATTGTGTGCATATAAGCTATTTCATGCCTTAGTAATATTTGCAAAACTTTTACTGTCTTTCTGGACCTAATACAAGAATTTTACAGGAAATTCACTAATCAAAGGTGATTCTTAGATGAATATAGTATCCAAGGATCATACCCTAGGTTAGGATTCCCTTTTCGGCTTCCCTGGTATGAAGACAGATATGAGGAAAAACAGTCTTGATTTCAAGAAGTTTGAAGCCTAAATAGACAATGCACAGAAGGTGGAGGAGAGTTAAAAAGAACAGGAGTGACTTTGCCTGTCACCCCCTAGTTGTCTTACAGATGACCCAAACTTAAGTCTTTTGTCAGCCAAGTGCTTTATCCCTACACGAATTTGCTTCTACGTAACTAGTCCTGTCAGTATGACTAATGCAGCAGCTACAGAATTCTGCTTTTTTAAAGAAGGAAATGTGACCTGAAGCAATAGTGCAATTGTTGATAATGGGAGCAACAGAAGTATAACTTACAAATGTGAATTGCAGTTTTTAGCATTATAAAATGCATATCCAGGTGGGGGTTTAAAATTTACAGTGGTGTTCAGAAATACTTTTTTCCTCCTCTCCTTTTTAGGAGCTTCATCTTATTTAGTGGCATATGTCTTGTGGGTCAGAAAATTCTCTAAGCAATGCATGGTGTTCTGAGATCTCCAAGAACATGGAATGCATTTTAAGGCAGGCTGTGGTTATACGGCAGTATTTGAATCAAAGTGCATCTTACAAATTTTTTTTGTAACTATAAATACATTTCGAAAAGCAACAGCCATACTAAAGTGTTAAAATCAGATTCCCCAAAGTTTGGCACAGAGGCATTTTGCTTCTTGAGACCATATCTAATGTTTTAGTAAGACTTAGCACATTCTTCAGAAACTCTTACCATGAAGTAAATCTGAATGATATTTGTAGACAGGTGGTGATACCAAGTTTTCTTCTAGCAGGCAGGAACATTTGCAGTAAATGCACGGTATTCATATGTCCATTCAGGAAAAAAACCACAAGACTCTACCCTTTGTCTGGCTTGACACAGTTAAAGAACATAGCTGAAGCAGTGGGCACAAAAAACTGCCTGCAACAAATCCACAAATTAGTTTGAACACCTTTCTGTATAAAAAGTGTGCTCTGTAGAAGCACCTTCAGAGTTTGTAATTATGATTCCAAGAATGTAATTTCACATCTGTTTCTAGATATGCAGCTATTATATTTTGGTTCATGTTTTGGTTTTGTTTTGGGTTTTGGGTGGGTTTGCGAGGTTTTTTGGTGTTTTGTTTTGTTTTTTTTTTTAATGCTGTGCATTTACTTTACAGTATAGTAATATTAGTAGGAGAAAATGACTTTAAAGCTCTAATTTGCCTGTCTGAAGTCTATGCCATATAAACAATTCATTTTGACCCAACATCTGCTTAGTGTTTTCACCTTTTGAGAATAGGTTATTAGAGTAGCTACAGCATACTAATGTCATTTATGGAGTAACAGGGGAAAATACCAGACGGTATTTTGCCGTAACAATGTGGTTACTTCAAAGCTAGTGGCATTACTGCTACTGTGTAGTATCCTGGTCATGTAGCTAATGACAACACAGACCCCTGCTGTGCTTAATTTTTCTGAGGTTTCTATAAATGGTGCAAAAACTCATTAGAATTATAATGCTTTGTGCAGGCCTGAAACTTTTGTATGTTTTTCTATTTCTTGATAGCCTCTTTGTAGAAAGATTTTTAATACTACACGTACACATCTTTTTTTACTGTGTGTACAGTCTAGTGCAGTTACAATACACACTTCCCAAAGTCACTTAATAACACTGCAAATCAGTTAGTAACCATACACACTTCTTATTATTTTTACATTATTGTATCAGAATAGAAACACACAGAGTCTTCTGACACGTGACGTAATTGAAAAAAATTCTTTAGTTGTCTGAGGAAGCAAAAAAATGTTTCAAAACAGAGGTGGTGAGAGGTAGTAGAATCATTGCCAATGTTTTCCACCATTTCAGACAATGCAAAAGTGGGAGGAGTGGTTGGCTGACCAGAGTGGGTTATGTTGCCATGCAGAGGTACCTTGACAGGCTGGATAAATGGACAGAGGACTCTCATAAAGTTCAACAAAGGGTAATACAAAGTCCTGCATCTGGGCAGGAACAACCCCCTGTGCTAGTACAGGTTGGTAACTGTCTGGAAAGCAGCTTTGCAGAGACGGTAGTGGTGGACAAGAAGTTGACCATGAACTAGCAATACACTCTTACTGCAAGCCTCTTGGGCTGCATTAGGAAGAGTGTTGCCAGCAGGTCAAGTGAGGTGATCCTTCCCCTTTACTCAGCCCTACTCTACCTAGGTGAGGCCACATCTGGAGTGCTGGGTCTAGTTCTGGGATCCTCAGTAAAAGGGAAACATAAAAATACTGAAGTGAGTCAAGTAAAGACCACAAAGATGGTGAAGGGATTGGAGCATCTGTCATACAGGAACAGTCTGAGAGACTTGGGACTGTTTAATGTGGAGAAGAGAAGGCTCAGGAGGGATCCTTTCAATGTGAATAAATACCTGGTGGGAGGAAGTAAAGACAATAGAGGCAGACTCTTCTCCATGATGCCTAGTGACAGAACAAGTGTCAGTGGGCACAAACTGAAACACAAGAAATTCCAGCTGAACATAAGAAAATACTTTTTTACTGTGAGGGTGGTACTCAAAATTTGCTTGGACACTGTCTTGGGCAACCTGCTCTGGGTGACCCTGCTTGAAAAAGAGGGTTGGATTAGAATATATCCAGAGGTCCCTTTGGACCTCAACTGTTCTGTGATTCTGTGATCAGGAACTATGTAGGCATGGATAAAGTGTCATGGAGGACATGTGGGTAGATATTAGGGAGTACCACTGGTTTTTTATTGTTGGATTCCTACTGTTACTGGAATGCAGTTCAATACTTTAATTAGTGATTTCAAAGCAAAGTTTGCAAAACTTTTTTTCTTACAATTAAACATTTAAATGTTATGCAAATAATGGAAAGCACCTATACAAATATTTCAAAGATTGGAAAATCAGCCATACAATGGAAGACCAAAGGAGCTCTGTTTCTCAAAGATGTAGTTAAAAGGTGACTTGACCATACCTACTGACAGCTCATGCTCACAGTCTGTTTCATGTCTTTTTAATCTGTATGCTCCATGCTGTTCTCTGTGCTCAGCCATTAAGGGATATGCAATATTATTTATTAGTGCTTTGAAAACTGTCTATTTGCAGTAATATATTAAACTATTTTAGCACTAGAAATACCAAATATTGTCAGCCAATATGGTGGAAATCATATTCTAACACCTACTATGATTGTGCACAGATTTGGGAAATAACACCCAATCATGTCTTTTTAAGAATGCAAGTGCTTTACAGCTTAAAAAGATCTCTTCCTGTGGCTCTAGTGATAGAACTGTTTTAGAGATAGACTCAAATATTGAAGGGACTCGAAAAAGAGTGAAGTGTCCAATGTAAATCCCTTCAGAAGCTACATATACAACTCTCTTAAGTTCTTCTGAAGATTTCAAATACAGTTTTTAATATCTTTTTCAGGATATTGTTTCAAATGCTATTTAGAAGTAGAAGAAAAAATGCCTATCACTTTGTCATGAAACCAGTGTGTTTGTGCTTTTTGTTAGCTTGAATGAAGACACTGGCATTTAAAGTGAGCTACATCTCCAGGAGACAATCTGTCTTTCACTTGCACTTAATATTTTCTTGAAAGTAATTTGAAATAGGCAAATAAACAATCACAAAATTTCAAGTAATTACTGTACTTAATTTTAACATTTCCTGATAATTATGTTAATAGCACATAACAGATTTCCATTTGTTTCATTATACTTAATTTGATAAACTCTAAAACATTGGAGAGATTTCTGAATGGAGCACTGAGTCCTAAACATTTGAGAATGACAGATTACGCGCATTGCATTTCTTTTTCTGACTCATTATACATTATATATTCAGGCTCATTAACATTATATAAGCACCAGATCTCAGCATTTTAATCATAAAATAATTACATAAGAAGCTGGTCAAGTAGTTGGTGTTGACCTATGAATATATTTTTTTCAGTTATTACTTTTCTTGGCCAAAGCCTGTTTAAGTCAAAAGAGTCTTACTGACAAGGCTACTTTGGATACGAGCTAAATGTAAACCTGTGTCATTCTTCACTGAGTGTTAGCATTGAAATGAAGGAGGAATTAGTCACTATTGCTGATTTTCAAAACTGAAGTGTAGTTCTACTCAGTCTTGAGAACCTGAACATTGTACTGTTCTTCACTGAGTAGGGTTCTTGCTGTATTTTAATGATCTGCAAATTAACCATCAGTGTTTAACAAGTCATTAGATTCTTTCTGTGCTTGTTGTAGATAAATATGCCCCTCCACCCTGAGACAGGAATGTAAAATAGGTGGGCTGATTTGGAGGTATATAGATGCTTAATGCTTAGGTAAAACTGAATCCCAATTTTTGTTTAAATTGTCATAGTTTTACCCCTAAATGAATCTCTGATTATTTCTGTAAGCATGTGTTAAAGTAAAGAGCTTATTATGGATCTGTCAGTAAAAAATTCCTGGGATAGAATGTACAATAAATATTAGCCATTGCAGAGATCTGAATTCAGGTCTCTTCATTCCCTATTGAGTGCTCTAGCTACCAGCCTGTAGAGGTCTTTCTGTCTTCTTTATTTATACTGTAATTATTCTGTATATTGAGAAACAATTTTCATAGGAGAGCGCCTCATTCCAGACTAGACTATAGCCTGGTGATCAAGGCCCTTTTAATGAGATAGATGCATATTTCCTCCGTCAAAAGATGTATCGAACCTTACTGTCTTCTATGTAAAAGGAAGAGTGTCTGAATCACGCAAAGTAAAAGAGGAGCAGCACTTCCTGTTTCTGTACTCAGAGCTTTAACTGCCTCAGGGGAAAGTGCTATCTGAGCAGGGGGGTTTAAGATCTAATTTACAGGTTTGGGAACTACACTGAAAATTAAGTGTTCACTCTCTTTGTGCATCTGGCACAGTGCTTCTGCTGGCTTGGTCATCTTCTGTCTCTGCTTCAAGATTTTTTCTAAGATGTTTCCTCACCTCTGGAAGTTTCCCACGGAAAGTTATTTGAACACTTTGATTTTAAATCCAGCAGAGTACTGGTAAGGATATTTCAGAGAGTTGACACAGTCTCAATGTGTCTGACAACTGATGGGTGATTATTTATATCTTGCTAAAGTCTTATTTCCTACATCTGTGCTAGGATTTAAAAAAAAAAAAAAAAAAAATCCAGTTCCGTGCTTGATGTTCAGACATGACATTAACAAAATTTGTTTGTTTCTCAGTACAAGCTCTTTGTAATATAGGATTGAGCATGCATACATTTCCATTCTATTGTTTATGAATAAATGCAGATAAATAGTGGTAAACCAAACTGGAATCTATTGTGAGAAGACTGAATTACAACAGTACTACAAGCTAACTGTTAATATTTTCTTCCCACCTTGGTATTACACTCTAGAATTACCCTCTGGAAGGATCATGGTAAGAGAGGTTGGTATATAGGATTAAAAGAAGGCAGTGGCTGACCATGTGCTTTATGATGCTACTATAAATCCTCTGTCCATTGAGAGTGAGGCTTAGAACTGCAATTTTCTTTCTCAGATATGCTTGTAAGACTAACTTTTATAATGGATTTCTTATTCTAGAGGCTTTGTCCCTGTTCTTAAGGTCTCTTAAGTAACTTTACTTTTTGCCGTCATAACCATTTTTAAAAATAGCATTTTTGTCATCTATAACCTTACAGGGTGATATTTGCACCCATATATTTGTGTGACTAGATATATTCAGGTACTAATTTAATTTCTACTTGTCTCAAGGCCTAGTGAATAGAAAAATCAGTGTTAGTTTTGAATTTTATAGGTATGTAGTTGTGTGTGCGTCATTGCTTTCTTTGAAGCCTATCATGGACGGCTTGAATATGTGTAATAAATTTTTTATACAGAGGACTAGAACTATGACTTTGGACTAATTCCTCTTTCTCTGCTAAATGCAAAGAAAATTGGGCAACTTGATAGACTATTATTTACCACCGAGGCCAAAATTTTTCCTCTCTGGGGTAAACAAATCATTAGGCTGATTTGAAAAACATCTCTTATATTTGTAAAACCTGAATGGTGGTCTCCTGTGTAAATAAATGAATGGCCTTTCTAAAAGCAAACATATATCAGCAAGTTGTGTCAAAGCTCATGTGTATGCTGTGTTGGCATCTGTCATATTTATAGATGGATATAAGATGATAGTTGACTCTGTGTTGTGGCACTTTTCAATATGAAGTTATTGATTCACATTAATTGAAAGAAGCATTAATTTAACAATTCTGGCTTTATAGAATTGCTATTTTTCCATGGGTTGCAAAGTTTTTTCCAAGACCTCAGCTTTCTACTTTCTCAGCCTGCCTTGTCATCTGGTACTCATCTGCAGGATTCCCATTTGTCTTTGTCTCCTTTTGCACTAAATTCTACTGAACATGTAATTCTTTTAAATGTGGTGACCAAGGGTATACATAGACTGTTACTGTGCTCAGTTGGTGCATGGCTGGTTGTTAAGTTGTGGCAACTTAATTGTGTGCCTGAGTCCTCAGTTTCTTTAATAACTATCTTTTAATCAATCCCTGGTTCTGGATTTCCAAAAGTGGGATGGTTATTTTGCAGGAGTGGAGCAGGGGAGTGGTATTGCTACCTTTTTTTCACGTGTCTAGTGTAAGGGAGTTTTCTCCAGTGTAAGGGAAGTACTTCCTGGGCACTGGTAGAATGCAACAGGAAACAGTAATTTGTCCTGAATCATGTATATTTATTTCTTACTTATATGGTACATACTACAGAGGTGAGTGTATGGAATCCATAATGCAAAGACAGACATTGTGCAGGAAGGAGGATGTATGCTAGCAAGTTTTATGGTGAAAAAATAAAAGGAAGTTAATAAATACTGGATTCTGTTAGTACAGTTTAAAGCAATGAATAAGGTTAGCAAAATTGTTCTTTTGCAATCATTTTAGCTAAACATAAGACTATTTTACTCAGTTGGTTCCCTAAATTGGCTTCTGGTACAGCTGAGGTTTTTTTGATGTTGACAGATATTTTTAGTGAACTTGTGTGTATAATTTCACACATCACCAGCATCTTAAAAGCCGTTGAATGATGGGCAAGCTGGTATAAGATGCGTAACACACTTTTTGCAAACTAGATGATTTCCTGCTTTAAACCTGTAATTTCAGGTAATAACATAAAACTTATAATGAGGAATTTTCATTGAAATTATTATCTAAACTGTAGTAAAATTTCCAGTACTTTCCAAACATAATTTTATGGTGAATCATAAAAAAGGAAGAAGACACGCAAGAGAATAGCAGTCTGAGACAAACTGACATACAAAGAGAATAGCTAATCTCCTTTGGACATTGCGGAAGAATACATTTTTGAAAAAAGAATGATGGATCACATTTGATCTTTGAAAAGATTTGACAAGCTGAACATACAGGAGCCATATATTATTTGTCATTGCAAAAAATCACATCATTTATAACCTTTTAAGTCTTGAACACATGATCAACTTGGATAATAATCCAGTGAGAACATGTCTTTTTATTGTTTCTTTCTGACATACAGCTGTAAAACTGGCCCAGAAAAGCTATTTAACAGACATGAAAATATTCTTCTGAGAACTAATGAATGAAGCACATAGTGTAGACAGTACATTCAGTGTGAAAATGAAACATGTTTTTCCTTCTATGAAAGAAGAAAATGGAAGATGTGAATGGAAATGTCATGCTTCCATAGTGCTAACATCATTTCCATAATTGTCTAGGATAATTATGTTTTTAAATATCTGTATTCCTCAGAGATTTTTAAAGTGCAGAGAAGTTGAAAAGAGGGGTTTAAAAGATTTTGTGATGTTCAGAATACTTAGGCAAAAGCTTATGTTGTATGGTACTATTAAGATGTTACATTATATTGTTATGTTCTATGAATGATATAGCTATACAATATGATATTGAATTTTCATTTAACATGAAAATGCTTTTCAAACATTTCTGAAAGAAGACTTAGTAGGTACTTATCTTGAGTTCTCAAAATAGTAAGAGCAGTCAGCCTTACCATGATCACTCTTAATATCGGTGCAATTGGCTACAAATTAAGCTCAGGGTTTAAATTCAGTCATTGCCATAAGTAGCGGGATAATGCAATTCACTCGAAAGACAAAACTGTAAAGTTTTTAATAAAAATTCCCCTTTAATGGCTGTGTATATCCATACATTCTAAGTGTGATATAAAAGCCAATATTTAGATTTAAAAATGCTACAAAAGATGAATGTGAATCATAATCCCAACAAATAGGGACAGCGTGTCTTAGGGGTCTCCGCAGTGGTCAACGCTCAAGTTATGTGACTGCCTATTTGGTGTCTCTTTGATTGAATCTGCAGTCTTAATAAGTTACTGGTTTGTGTCTAACAGCCACATCAGTTTATTCAACTGGTGACATGTATGTCTGGCATTATGGACTACTGCAAATTGGATGAATCTGGAGTTTTAAATCTAGCATGAGTTAGAGCACTTCCCTTTATGACTTCAAAATCTCCTTAGCATTCATCTTTCCAGACAAATTTTCTCTTAGTTAGCTAATGTAATGTTGCTGCCTGGTCTTTCTAATTCACAGAGGCCTACTGATCCTCCTTCTTCTTGAGGTCTGTAGACATTTTCCATTCAGTGTGAGGGTGAAGCTTAATCCATGCTTTCTGATTATATGCCTCATGGAAGTAATGTAGTGATTTGTTACATAAACCCTGACTCCTTAGAAAGCATTACAGTCCTTTATGCTCCTACCAGATGTTCCTTACATATTTTTCTGGAAACTAATGAAGTAATGTAAATATAAAAAGATACCTTCAGTCCTAAAAACCTGTGCTAAATCATTTGCTGCTGTCTCAATTTATGAATCTGAAAGTTCCTTGTGATGTTACTAAATTCTTTTTTCTTGTTCTTCAGCAGCCAGTTACGTCTAACAATTCCAAATACTAAGCCAAAAAATTAGTAAAAAATATTTAAATCCAAAGTGTCTTCTCTAGTTGGGCACAGCTTGTACTGTCCATAAGAGTATGACGTGTCCAGTAATTAATACTTAAAGTTCTGTTGATCAGATTTACTTTGGGTGCTAGTTCATTTGTCACTGAATTCAAACACATGGGTTGTAATGATATCCCAAGCAATTTTCCACACAAGTTGGGCTAATGCTTTTTGGTAGTAGTATGTGTTGCATTGTATTTGTATTGCATTAAAAGCAAATAGTTACTCAACTTGTGGCTTTTTGCTAGTTGAAGAGTTCCACTGCAGTAACCTCTGCCTTTACAATACCTATAAATATAATAATGCTTGGGACCTGTTCAGGAACCAGTTTCCTTTTATCTGTAGGATGCCTGTAGACAGCTTGCACATGGGTTTCTTCTTATTTTACCATGTTACCAGCAATCATATCTTAAAATATTATAGCTTGTAGTGAGCTGATGCTAAGCAGCTAGTAGGTGATAATACCTTAAAGAAAGAAGTTGAGGATTTTTTTTTTTTTTTTTTTTTTTTTTTTGACTAAGACAGGCTTCAGAGAGTCATGTGAACTGTCATTTGTTGAGTGATTATAATGCAGGTGTCCTCCATCACAAGATCATATGGATGTTGATCCCATGGCAAGATATGTGTGGTTGTGCAATGGGGGCTGCCATCCCCTGTGAGAGGTAGCAGGAAGCTGGCAGAAAGACTTATTCATGTTGCAGGCTGCCTATATCTGAAGTGCCTTTGGGAAGAGATTGACAAGCAGGATGATGTGAGCTGTATTAGTTGTTCTGATGACTTACTGCAGTTTTCAGTTAGGAAGTTGCACACTACTTCCTTCATGTAATCCTGGTATCTCTCTGCCCATCTGTAATTCAGCTGTAACCTGGTCTATCAGGTTTTTTTCTGCCATTACTCTGCTCTGAGAGCATGTTGGGAAGCTCCCATGTTAGATGATTTAAAATGATTTTGCATTTCAGATTCCTTCATTATTCACATTTGACATAAGCATTATTCTCATTGCTGTCTATATAATGCTACTTTTTCTCTCATTATATGATGTTCCAAATATTCCTTTCCCTTCATAATGTGAGAAAGGTCACAAGTACCCAGAGGTATGATATCTCACTGTGACAGTAGAAAATGTAGATGTGAAATAAAGAGTTTGTCTGCATTAATATCCACTGGGGGAATAAAGTCTGAACTAGGAAAACCTGTTGTGACTTGTAGTGAAAATCACCTTGTTCATGTACATTAAAACCAAATTCAGCCTTTTAGCATGGAAAACATCTGCGGCTGCAGTTTTGCATACTATAACTGCTGTACATGTTATCATTTTGGCCCTTATGGATGCATTTCCATTTATTCTCTAGAAAGTATGTTGCTTTTTGAATTGAAAGTTTTCAAGCTCACAGGTTGGATCTTCTCATGTCCTCAGATGATGACTGGACAGAAAGCAATAGCATACCTTTTGGTATTATTTGGTTACTCTTTACATATGTACCTGGGATTTTGTATTCTCAGCATGTTTTGAAAATGTAAACTCCTTTCTTGGAAGATGCGTAGTATTATTCCTATTATGTGGAGTACAACATTAAAACAGATATAGACATTTTCTCACATGTGTAATCTCTAAACTGCTTAGCAGGTGTAGGTTTTGAACTCAGGGAGTTGGTAGCCTCAAATCCCTTTCAATACATTATTACATCTAATGGAGTGAAGTTTGAATAAAAGGAGTTCCTCAGCATTCTGTGGTGGTAGGCTTGTGGCAGAATTTGAAACTATTAATTTGATGGCACTTTAACTCAACAAAGAAGGAATTGACATATGTCTATAAAGTCGAATACAGACAATCGCAAAGTGGCTTCACATATTTTTCAAGATACTGGGATGCAAGCCAGTTTTCATCTGGCAGCCATATAGGACTGTATGAAGCCTGAGCTAAGTAATTCATCTTTGCATCGTGACCATGTAGGCATGTCTGCAAAGAGATGGGCTTGTTTACAGGGGGCTAGATTGTACCCAGAGTAATAACTAACTCCAGCTAGGATCAAAGGAGTTTTGTATGTGATGCTGAGAATCATATGTGGCACAGTTAGTGCTCTAAAGAAATTAATCTCCTTGGTTAAGTGGCAGTTCATCATTGCAAAACTGTTCCTGTGTGGTTTTAGATGGCTGCATACTTTACCACTATTATAGGAATCTGCTGTATCATTAATCATATTTAGATTTTTTTTTTTTCCTGGAGCCTTGAGTGTCTTAAAGTCATGAAAATACCTGGTAAAATATGAGCACATCATCCATTACTGTCCTAATATAAATGATTTTGATAAGGTTTGAAGGAAGATGAGCTAAATAAAATGTTTTATTCTGCAAAAGTGCAGCTTTTGGATAACTCTGAAAAGAAGACCCAGAGTTTGCACATGAAAAGAAATGGTCTTTGTCAGCTTTCAAAAACAGTCATGCAATTTTGTTAAAAGTTGGTGACAAGCTCCTAGCTAAGTCAACAAAGTCATTTTGTGTATGAACAAATTGTTCAGATTCCTTTATGTGCAGCAGTGTTTATCTAAAATTAGGATAATATGAGCCTGGGGCAAAATGTCTACAGTAAAGTGGTCTCACAGTTAAACTCTTCTTAGAGAGTGGCAAAAGATATTTGTGTTAGTTCTGGCAAGTTCAATCGATTATATGTGTGCAATATTTTGAGTAGAGGCATGTTCTACCAAAGATGCTCAAATTAAGTACAAACAGTAATAAGTAATTTGTTCTCTCATTGCTTGTGTTTATTTGAACAGATTTTTTTGAAATCTTCATCTGAGCTAAGCTGCCTGCTAAACCTTACACCTCTGGACTTGCCATTTCTGGTAAGATCTGACAGATCAATACACCTATCTTCTACATTTTTTTTTTTCAGAGTACAACTATAAAAACATGTAAAGATGGGAACTAGAAGTGAGTGTGAGTAAAAAAAGGGGGAGGAGGAGGTAGAGGGTGATAATTTTCAAAAACTGAGAAGATTTCCCTGCAAAATTATTTACCCATTTTCTGAGACAAATTATAAATATATTGACAAAAACAAGGTCATGACCATCTGAGGAGAGAGTTCACCTAGTCATCAGTGTTTGCTGCAATAACAGCTCTTTTAACAGATTTAAAAAAAACCAATCTCCTACGTAATATTTAGGAGTTTCTTTTCTTAGTGGGATTCTCAGAGATCAAGTTAATGTGGAGGAAAATGCTTCGTTACAGGTCTTCCTTTTTTTTTTTTTTTTTTTTTCCTCCCACTCTAGTAAGTTGCAAACTATCGACATTTTGGGTTTGCTCCCTTTTGTATTGCCATAACCACTTTTGGTTTGTGCCCTTTCCTTTGTTTTCAGATCCTGCCTTTGATTCTTGTTTTCTCTGTCTTGATGTAGTAGTATGTGGAAAAGTTATATTAAAAATATTCTTCCTAAAAAATTAACAACAGGGTAATACTTTAGAACAGTAACTTCCAGCATGTAAGGCATAAAAATCTGCCATCAGAGAGCAGTTCAGTCACCTTGATGCAAGAAATATAATTTATAATGGAACTTAAAACTAAGGTCCATATTCTCTGTTTCCCTAGAGCCCCTATCCTGTGAGCAGGAAATAGGCAAACCTTTAATATTTAAAACAATAATATAGTTTTTTTCCCTATGTGCTGTACCAATGAAATACCTGAGCGCTCAAGTTTGTGTTAATGGCTAATTCAAAAAAAATCTCACAGTAAAAAGCCATATGCTAGGCCTCTTCCACAATTTCAATGGAAATACTGGTACAAAGTAAAATATGTAAAGGGAATAAGAATAGGGAAATGAAATTTTGCTCCATGAGGATGCCATTTTATTTTATGTGCCTCAAATACCCAGTCTCAGAGGCAGTTAAAAAAGTGAAAGAATGTGGCTGATTTCTGGCAGTGATATAAAGCCTACAAAAAGAGATGTTGTGATGCCATTTGTCAAAAACATGAAGAAATTGATATTTTGGATAGAAGTCCATGCAACTGAAATGGATTTAGCTACCTGAAAGAACAAAAAATTTCATTTTCTTCATGAAGAATGTCACCATTTCCCATTAATATAAATAGGACCCAAAGGCATTCTTTGCACAATTCCTAGTTAAAAATACATATCTTCTGCCTACTGGTAGCATCTTTGAGTATGTTACCTCAGACTGCTCTGATTGACTGACATGCTTCTTGCTAACTCCTTAGGGTCTTATTTATTAACATATTTTAATATGATTTTATTATTTCCTTGATGGAAGCTCCAGTGGGCTCCATATGGGTGACTGTGCCTAAGTGTGATCTGTCTGTCTGTCCTGAAGTGACAGAACTGAATAATTCATTTAAAATCACTGGGAATTATTGTATCCTGAAGGGGAAAAACAGGGCCAAGGGACTCAAATCTTAATTGCTGGGATCAATTAAAGAGTTGGGTGGGGAATAATGATATGGTAGAGGTATTTTGTCCAACTGACTATATGGAGGCAAGATCTTCAAGTGCTTTTCATGAAGTAGTGATTAGTACAGTTTCAGTTTCACTGTGACAGTTCACTTATTCTGTGTGGATCTGAAACAAATCAAAATAAATTCTCTAGTCAAGATTTCAGTGGAAATTAACGTTAAAACCATGCAAGACTGAAATAAGGCACAAGTGAGGCAACATCCGTGCCCAGGAATATGCAAATAGGGAAATTAGTTAATAATCAGATGACTGCTAAAAAGACTAATAACTGCCATCAAAGTCAGGACTGACATAGGACAGAATATATAATTTTATTTTGACCTCAGATATAGCAAATTTCTTAAGTTTTCATGCATCTATTATAATTTTGGAAACAGTAAACATTAACAGGACAGTTTGTCCAGAAGATGACACACCACTGCTTTGCCATGTTTAACAAGCTACAACATGTTGGATAAGCCATATGTGTGTATGCATAACAAATGTAAAGTAAAACACATTAGCTTAATCCACTCTAAAGGTGATTTCAACTAATCTGCTTTTAGTTTGCAGTTTTAACAGGCTAGACACATGTCTACAGCCAGTTTTTGTGACTCAGATGGTTAAGTATGGTTAACCCTTATCATTATTTGCTATTTCTTGTCCAAACTTCAAATGTTATAAAAGTAAAAAGTTTAGAAACTGAATCATATTGTATTGATATTCACTGTTTTCATTTTGTCCTTTGGATTTAAGGATTAAGTAATAAATTTGCTTGAATTTGTAGCCAAATTTATACAAAAAAATACTTTTCAGTGATTTGATAACTGTCTTTCTGACAGCTCACATAATAGGTAGTTCTTTGTTCTGACAGTAAATTAAAATAAAAAATGTGAAAATCTGCTGAGTTTGAGATGTGTCTACTTACAGGACAACAAAATTTGGAGCTATTTTTTTCCTACTGAGTAAGGCATATAGTAATTCACTTTCACCTGAGATTATGTCCAAATTTTTCAGCACTGTAGGCCTAAAATGAGGGAGCCTGTGTACCAGGTCTCCCATCAAATGTCTTCAGCCAATAGCTGTTCCATATCTTTTAGATTTAGAGATCTCATATGTATGCAGAGATTTAATTTAGAGATTATAAAAGCTTTCTTTGATAGACTTAAACATATTTTTTTAAGCTTGGCATCTGAGTTCATTATAATGTCATTATCGTAGTAACATTACACAGGCCTAAATATGGTGATTTTTTCTTAAACATGAAGTTCTGGATAGTTCAATTTGCTCTTAAACTGTCTTACAGTGTTGTACCACTAGTATCCTGTGCTTACTGGTGTTCCTGCTGACTGTCTCCAATAGCCACTGAAGAAGGACTGTAAGTCATAGGTGGATCTGTTGACTATGTATTCCCCAACACACACCCCCCCCGCCCGCCCCCATCCCCTCCAGGGGGGCTACTTCCTTCCAGCTCTTAGAACAACATACCTCCATACATAGCTTGAGGCTGGTGAGATTGATGCAGGCCTCATACCTGAGCTGATTTACTGAAATATGCTTGGTAGGTGGAACTGAAATGGAGTTGGACCGTTGTATCTAAGTTAGAAGATAAGGTAAGGATCTAGTGACATGAGAGAGATTTAGAAAGGAGAGAAGGATTTTAAATTGGGGGTTTGTTGGGTTTTTTGTTTTGGTTTTTTTTCAATAAACTATTACCTTTCATTCCTGTCCTTCTAAAAGTGAAGATCATCTTAGATTTCCAGCTGGCTCGTAACTGGGGTGGTAGGTAAAATACGTTGCTTCTTACCTATGTTGTGTTTGAAGATTGTCTTACTGCCCACTGAATGTTGGGTAAGGGAGTAGAGTGAATAATGAACAGTGTAGTTACAGTTTCCAAAGAAAACAGACAGCACGGTGATAAAGGAAACAATTCTAGTGCTGCTTAGTGAGTCTAATGCTACCCCTAGAAATGCATATTTATGGCTAATATGTAAATGAAACAGCCATCATTGGCTCTGATTAGGTATAAAGCACTGAACAAATGGGGAATTAAAAAAGAAGACAAATAGTCTTTATGTTACATAATGTCTTAAAAAAAAAAGCTGGCAAAAAATATGCTACTATAGAATGGAAACATCAAGAGAAATGCTATTTTTATAGTGATTTACTGGAAAATTCCTTGAAGAAAAACAATTCCTTTGCATAGAACGTTTGATGCTAATGCCACAAGAATTTTCTTAGCTATGGAGTTTCCAGTGAGGTAACTCTCTAAAATGTTTCCTTTCAGTTACATTGTAGACAACCCAAATATGGTAAAGGAGATTATTTTAATTTTATTAATAACTCCAAATAATACTCAGAGGAGAGGAATGATAAATCTCAGGACTAAGCAAACATTATTGCAGTGAAGGATATCACAAGGCAGAAAACAGTGTGAGCAGGACGCAGAAGTTAAATACTTCACAGGATGATTATTGTTCTTCAAGCAGATGGTGCATAGAGGACTAGACTGATTTTTGTGGTATGGTAGGTATTACACAGCACATGTTGCTTTCAGAATAATGAAGACATTTGCCATCCCCCAAATTAAGGGGAAAATGTATCGTGCTATAACTAATGAGCTGTCTGAGTTATTTTTAACTCAGTTTATTAAGAAAAGATTGGAGCAAACCACAGCAATAAATCTTTAGGATACATGCATCCCAGATTGATTTGCATTCAAGGTCATGACAAAGTTCAGCAAAAATGTAGATCTCAGCAGAACAGCTCTTCATGTATCATTGACTGCTGTGCTTCTTTCCTTTTTAGGTAGCACTAAAGTGTAATGATGATTATTGTATCATGGTAGGATATGATGTTAGGAACAGTATGTACTTGTGCATGTTTGTCTTCCAGTGTCCGTTGCATGTAGCTTTGTAGTTTGAGTGGAAAACATGCAATACTGAACTTTACAACAGGTCTATAAAAAACAAAGTAACTGTTGAGTCACAAAGAATATTTCTTCTGGGGAGGCATTCACACCACTTGATTTTATACATCCAACTAAAATGCCTCATACAGAACCTTATCTTCCTGTGTCATGAATGAGAAAATTCATTTTATTTGTGGTTGTAGTTTAGGACCTGGGAGCTCCTCCTGTATCTGACTATGGTGAGCATCTTCACTAGATTCAAACTCCATGTCAGTGACCTGATTTCTGTGGCAAAATCAAAGTACCTAAAATAGACTTCAGCTCATGTAGGATCTTAACTTTCTCCATTAATTTTATGTGGAGACAAGCATCCCACCTTAGTCATTTCATTTAGGTTTTAAGGTTAATCAGTTAGAGATTTAGATACCCTATGAGTAGTAGTTATCCATATCACATATCTGGATAATTTAATTTACATGTGATTTTTAGATGGCATAATTTTATATCTTTTTATAGTTCCATCAGAGGATAAATGGCAGTAATTTAGATAGATTAAAAAGTAAAATCTGAGTTATATCAAGTCTTCAATGAAAGCTAGAGTGAATTTCAGGGTTTATTAAAGCAAACTGGCTTATTTTTAGCACAAAACCCCTCATTTAAAATAAACATTATTAAATTCTTTTCCTTTTAGTCTTTCTGTCATAAATATCCTAAATATCCTGTGGCTGATAACTGGTCTGTTTTTCTCTCCAGCGTGCATCATTGTGGTCCCTTTGTTCACTGATGCTGCTCCTGTTGTGTGATACTACACTGTGTCTCCTTTTCTTCTATTTTATTTTTATGCTTGGCAGAATGCAGCTTTTGCATCTTTGCATCTCCAAGACTGTAATCCTTGGATAACAAGGTTGGAGTGGATGAGAGAATTATTCCTCTCAGGTCAGAGAATCATTTCCTACACATAAGAAGAAACAGTACTGCAGAGAGACCACTAACCTGATAGTTGCTGTAATTTTTTATATAAATATCTTCTTTGTGAAGGAATCTCAGGAAGTATCCTCATTAATGCTACCACTACTAAAAACTTTGGGAAGAGAAACAAATCATTAAAAGATCCATTGGCAATGAAATCTGTCGTCATTAGTCTGCATTAGATAATGCTCTGACTAAAGGACACAGGCCAGTGTACAAGGCTAAGTCAATCTAACTCATTTTAAAGATACTGCTATAAAAATGGAATGAAACAACATAAGAAATGAGAGCAAAAAGCATAGTATGAAAGAGGGGTAGACATTTTTGTCAACATTTTTGTGGCGATGGATAGATTTTTTTCTTTGAAAATATCGAGCTATTAATAAAAAAACAGGGTCTAATAATGGCCAGTTTTCCAAAGAATGGAAAAATTTTTGTCATTTATTTTGTTTTTATTTAGTTAAAGCCCTTACGTTTGTCATGTAAAGCAAATGCCAATCACAAACTATTTCATTTAATTCTTTCCAACAAGTTTTACTTTAAGAGAAAATTCTCATGAATCTCATGAGTCTCTTTCACTGCAGTGCCAAAAAGCTGTAATGTGTGTAATGTGGACAAAGAAAGATGAAGATGTGGTGTGTCAAATGAATCTGTTCCTTAAGCATACCTGTGCATCTGTAAAATTGCTTTTTTCTCACAAAGGCTGATAATACACTTTGCATATGAAACATACTCCTGCCAGGCAGTGGTGTTTTGCTGAAATTAAAATTCCCCAGAAAAAATGATTGTTTTTGCAGGAAATTTCCATTTAGTTCTAGGTCAGGTCAACTTTAATCTCCGCATTGCCTGAGTCATTGTCTTTGGTCTTTTATGCTTCTTTCATTATACGGAAACAGGGGGACTCAGAGGCACCACAAAGCATGTGCCCGATTATGTCCTGCCTCTGTATTTGGATAAGTGTGAATGATTACTACCATCATCACAGTTTGGTTTCCATGGATGGAAAATCTACACATGAAGATCACAAGAGCGTGAGGTGCTTGAACTGGATCCCTGATGAACCAGATGTTGTGCTGCAACAAACATGCCTTTACTCTTAACAGCCTTTTAAACTTTTACTTTTTTATACGTACTTTTAAGAAGGGGGCAGAACAGGCACTGAGGATTAGTCTGTCACCACATATAAGCATCTCCTTGCATGGCTTTAATATTACTTACTTGGATAGAAATAGCAATGAGGATAGCTGAAGATTGCTTGTGCAAGCTAGCAAATGCAGGGTCCCTGGAGCACTTTGCCACTCTGTCTTCATTGCTGTTATCTCTGCTACCTAGATGGAAGATACTTTGACTTATGTCTCTGTCTTTTGTAGTTATGTGCCAAATTTCTCCATTGCCAAACCTTCATCTCATCTGTATTTGGCCTATTATTTTAGTACAGGGTGCCTAAAAACATTCCATCTCCCTTTCTTCCTTCCTTCTCTACCGGTGATGCAAGTGAGTTTCCCATGGAAAGGAGGAAACCTGGGCTGGCTATGTGTATTTGCATTGCACTACACCCTGGCTAATAATCTTCTGAAAACTACAGCGCCAACCTTATAAGCTTATAAACCAAACGGGACCTAAGGTGGCAGAGCCAGGTTGGAAGTGTTAACATGTGCCGTTTGGATAAACTAGTCAGGGATAATTCAGAGCTGACTGTATTTTGAATTACTGCAGCTGAAACAACCTAACCACTCAGTGTAAGTCATAATGCCACAACACTCACCACTCTATGTGGGCTGAAACAATCCCTTGTTGCATAGTAAGAGTGAACAATGCCCTTTGGAAGTGTGAATTTGAAGCAGCATTAGATGAAGTCATTTCATTTCCCCTTGTTTTACAACTTAACTATTACTCATATTACTTATTAGACTTATTTAATAATTTAAGCACCTTGCAGAGCCAAGGCTGAGTAAAAGTGAATAAACTGAAGACACAGTTCAAAAAACAAAAAATCCACTCTAGCTGCTGCCACTTCTTCTTTGAAGTGACTGAACACTTGAAGTATATAATTTTTAGTAATAAAAGCCTCTAGACATCTCACTGCTTTTGTGCAAGCCGTTTAGCATTTGTCTCCCAAGTAAACCCCTGTAGAATCCAGATGCTAGTGGTTCCATATATAAACATATATTCTCTCTCTCACACACACACATATATTAAACATTCATTAGATAAAACCAATAAATAGTCTTTATAGCGGAGACCAGATAGAGGGCTCTTCCTTCACAGCTGAGATTGCCACATCCACTATGTAGTCATCATGTTCAGTCTTGCTCCATCATTGCATTGTAGCAAATCTTGAATCTGTTTTACAGAGAGGCATGGTGAATACTCCCCACAGGCTCACTGCTAGGATATCCATGTGAAAAAGAGTGTTTAAATTATCTAACGATGAAAAAAATAGTCTGAACGCAGGTGTCCCACTCCTTGTGCAAGCATTCAAACTTGAAAGACTGAAAGGGACACCATTACTAGCTCCTTTTCTTTCAATGGCCAGAGAACCTAAGAAGCTAACGGTGTCTAAATAATTTTCTTATTGTTCATTTGTCAGAAAGAATTCTCAAAACAGACTTTCAGGTTTTTTGTGTTTGGTTGTTTGGGTTGTTTTCTCCCAAGTGGGCCTAGGAATATGGTTGCAGTGCTAAGCAGGACTGAGATTTCAGACGTGCGTCTGTGGTCTGATCGGCTAGCCCAAGGGAGCTCTCTGCCCTGTGCACTGGACTGCTTTGGTTCACATTCTAAGACTCCCAGTTCTCTTCATGCCCTGTAAATGCTTCAAAAAGGAAAACCAGAAGCAATGCATAAAACTTAATTTCATCAGTCAGAGGTTATAAAGAGCTAGCGATCTCTGAAACAATACTTTTTATGCGTTTAAAGACAATGAACACATTAGGTCTGGTATAACTAACAGGCATACTCTAAGCATCAGCTTTTTGCCTCCAATTACAATCAAACACAGCTATTGTAAAGTTTTACACATGGATTTATAATTTGATTCCCTCTGTCAAACCACTACTTTCCTTACTAATAAATAATTAGAACGAGAGAGTACATTTTCAATATCTATGGGAATAAGTACTTTATCACAACTACATGCACACATAGCACATGTCTATGGAAGCTTTATTGATATAAAAGTCATTTTCCCTTGGTTTAAAAAAAGTGGAACCAATAACAAGTAAGCTATTTTTATAAACAGGATTACAGCAAAATCCTACCCATGTAGGAAAAAGCTATATGGCAGTGAAAAAAACAACTCAGTAATGTGCTGCTCTTTCTTTCTCAAATGTTTGTTCATCTAATTCAGAGTCAGTGCAGTTAATTCCCAGTAGCTTTAATGAAGCTTCAGATGGAGTGATAAACAGGGAAGTATATGTTTTATAAACATAATAGCTAAGTTTAGACTAATTAGAACACTGTTTCATCATTGTCCAGACTGTTAAGTTCTTTCTGTGGTCCTTGCCATGGTAGTGGCCTAAGTTAAAAAACAGTCTTCCACGTAACACCCAGGCACTATTCAGTAAGTATTCAAGGTGTAGCTGCTCTGTTTTGGGGCTAGGCAGGTAAGAGAGTTTCCTATGCCAGCTGTCATCAGGAGCAGAGCACAGTCCCCAGAATGTTTTATTTTAAGTGCGGATATAAATTCTGTGACCGTGAATTGAAGGCAATGATTTTAAAAAAGTTATTGATCAAGTGAAATTGTATTCAGTATATAACTGCACATACACATTCTTATATTTCCATTATAAAGAAAAGATTCAGGTTGTAAAGTCAAGTACTCAAAAGTTAGAAAATTTGTATTTATTATGGTTACGAACCCTGGAGAGTTTTTCTCTATTTAAAACAAAGTGTTTCAAAAAATGATCAGTTTCAGTGGTATTTGTTTTCTTAAATATCCTTGCAAGTGAAAAAGGAGCACTTGAGTAATTCCAGTTTTATTTTCGAAAGAAAATAATTCCATTTTGAGATTTGAAATAATTTTACTTTTAAAATTTAATCAAAACTTTATCAAAATTGACCACCCTGAGTTGAAACTCTTTGTATTTACATGAAATATTATGTCAGTTAAATTCCAGTTTTTATTTTTATCTTTGCAAGAGTGTTTACTATTTTGACTTTTGGTTTTGCTTAATAACAAGATTCAATGCCAACAATTAAAAAATGGAACAACTTTTCCTCAGTTCTGGATACGATACAACCTTATGACACAGAATGATGACTTTCCTTTTCCAAAAGACATTTGCCTCACTCTGTTCTCAGGCTGCCTGGGACTTGTGTAAATGAGGTCATTAAGTTTTCAGGTCAGAGACATAAAAAAGGGAAAGCATACAATTAGTGGTCACATCTGAAAGGCTGGCCTCAAGTGACTGGTCCAGGAACACATAAAAACTTTGTGGCAGAGTGAGGAATAAAAATCTAATTTTGTAGGGTGCTTTTTGTTTGCTTGACTCTTCAGATCTTCCTTTTGATATCTGCAAGATTCTGTCTGACTTATGATGCTATAACAAAAAGTAACATATAATAAATAATGAAGAGGTCCTCAAGAAGAATGCCGCCTTTTCTGTATTTTTTTGTACTATTTCATACCTAGTTGTAGGTGGCATGCTATTATGTAAACAATCATAGATCAAAAAGTCAGTCCTTAAAAAGCTTGTGATTGCAGTATAATTTAGGACCAGGAATGTAAGGAAGTAAGTAGAGTAATATTCAGCTTGATAAACAACAATCTCAGGAGGCTAACTTACCCTTCCTCGGCCTACCCTTCTCAAGTTCACTGTAGGGATGGCAAACACAGAGTGTTTAAAGAAAGCTTTTGAAATAGATGGTGGATACTTACTATGTGCTACTTCCAAGAATGAGAAGCAGGATAGGGCAAACTTGTTTGAAAATTTACCAAGTGCACGCTGGAGGTTAGCATTATGAGCTGTTCAAAAACAGGAGTCACCAATCAGCAGCACGTGAAAGATGATAAGTGAGGTAATGGGGCCACAAATGGTTTTTAAAGTGAAAGCAAGTAGCTTGTGCAATTTCCATAGAGAAACCAGAGCCTATATAACCAGCTGCAAGATACTGTGTAAGCAGGTTGGAATATGCTCCTGAAAGAGGTCTTAGAAATTAAGGAGGCACAGGTGCTGGTGTTTGTGCCCCACTTTCTTATTAAATAGTTATTAGCTATCAGGAAAGGGTTTGTTAAAGTATAACCCACAAAAGTATATGGAATTTCTCTCACCAAAATGAGTGATGTGCAAATCAATAATGTCATTGGTATGGTCCTGTCGTGGTTTAAGCCCAGCTGGCAACAAAGCACCACGTGGCCGCTCACTCACTCCTCCCCTGCCGGCCCGGTGCCCTGGTGAGGAGAAAATGTAACAAAAGGCTTGTGGGTTGACACAAGGACAGGGAGGGATCACTCACCAATTACTGTCATGGGCAAAACAAGGTCAACTTGGAAAATTCATTTAATTTATTGCCAATCAAATCAGAGTAGGATAATAAGAAAATAAAATCCCAAACTTAAGATACCTTCCCCCCACCCCTCCCTTCTTCCCAGGCCTAACTTTAGTCCTGATTTTCTCTACCTCCTCCCCCCCAGTGGTGCAGGGGGACGGGGAATGGGGGTTGGGGTCAGTTCATCACACCTTGTCTCTGCTGCTCCTTCATCCTCAGGGGCAGGAATCCTCACTCTTCCCCTGCTCCAGCGTGGGGTCCCTCCCACAGGAGACAGTTCTCCACGGAACTTCTCTGGCATGCGTCCTTCCCACAGGCTGCAGTCCTTCATGAACTGCTCCAGTGTGGGTCCTTTCCATGGGCTGCAGTCCTTCAGTCACAGACTACTCCAGCGTGGGCTTTCCCATGGAGTCACGGCCATCTTGGGGGGCATCCCCCTGCTCCGGCGTGGGCTCCTCTCTCCCCGGGCTGCAGGTGGGCATCTGCTTCCCCGCTCCCCTCCGTGGGCTTGGGGGTACAGCCTGCCGTCTCACCACGGGCTGCAGGGGCATCCCCTCCTCCGGCGCACCTCCTCCCCTCCTTCCTCACTGACCTCGGTGTCTGCAGAGGGGTTCCTCTCACATTCCACTCCTCTCCCTGCTGCAGGTTCCCCCTCTCAAATCTGTTCTCCCAGAGGCACTACCACCGTCGCTGATGGGCTCGGCCTTGGCCAGAGGCGGGTCTGACTCGGAGCCGGGGAAGCTTCTAGCAGCTTCTCACAGGAGCCACCCTGCAGCCCCTCCTCCGCTACCAAAACCCCACCACACAAACCCAAAACAGGTCCTAAAGGACAAAGCTGCACTGATGATGTCAACATCTGTCAAGCAAGGAAGGAGCAAGGAGGACTTATGGAAAAAAGCTCTGGTTTAGGTCTGTTTGGGTTGGTGACTACACACGTCTGGGAAGATATCATGAAGGAAGGGATGGTATTTGCATAGAAAGCAATAGGTCTGACTACATCTGTCAATACCTGACTTCATTGTTTGTAGAGAAGGTTATCTAGATAAGGCTATGGAGAGGGAAAAGTAATCAGTTTAGAGGCCTATGGACCACTCATAAAATGTTGGAGGAATGCATTTCATGGAAGAGGAATCTAAAGAGGACAGCTTCATGGGCAACAGTGGCTAATAAAACTTCAAGAAGATGATTTACTGAACCAGAGACACTTGAGGAGCATAATGCATGTTAGGGATAGTTTTAGCTAAGAAGACATAATTGGCCACTTGGATATGAACAGTTTTATTCTGTGAAATCTAAGAGACATCTGTTGAACTGGAGAAATGGTGGAGGGAATAAAGGAGCTTCTGACAGCAGCTGTAAACTGAACATTGAAGGATTTAAAAATTATGAAAAAGGTGGGATGATAAGTTTGAGGGAAACAGGAAAGAAATGAAGTTTGTAAGGATAAGGCATTTATTTGCATCCTTCATTTGACAAAGAGACAGAAAGAAGATGACCGAGAAGAAAAACAGAGGGAACATATGAATGAGGGAAGAATCAGTAAGTGCTTGAGATGGTAGGAGAGGATTTGGCGGTGGAGGTGAGGAGATAAGCTTTCAAATTTCTTATGGGAGAATTTGGTTATAATTCTTTGAGGGATAGGAATAAAGAAATTAAAAGCAAGTTGTGTAGACTGGGAAAGTGTTATCATCATTTTATCGCTTTTCTCTGAAAATAAATTAGCTACATTCAATATAATGGTATAAAAGGAAGCAGGAGAAGGGGGTGGTTTGAGCAGTGAACCAAAGGTGACAAGAGGCAGCTAGGAATAGAGAAGTCATATTGTCAGCTGGAACAATGGAAAAACTGAAAGTAAAGGGTTTTGACTCAACTTCAAAGCAGATCCACTACAAAAAATTTTTTTAGTGAATAATATGGGTGGTTAAAGTATTAGAATGATTCTATTTATTACCTTAACGCTTTTCTTTAAACTATTATTTTATTTTATTTACATTTTTTTCTTTTTTGGGGGGGTGGGGGTGCAGTGTGTATCTAGTGATTAAAACTCAGGAAAATTACATGTGTAGTATCGTGTCACATGTCTCATGCCAGTCATATCCAACTCTAGTCCAGTCTTCATTCAAGTTACTAAGTTTTCTTCTTGGATAACATTGATAGAATAAAAAAATCAGACCTCTGTTAAGTCTTGATTTCGGTTTTTGGCTCTGGGCTCTGCCTGCCAGCTATGATCTGCAATTGCAGAGAATTTAGCACTCCCAGTTTCAGGGAGTCCAGTGGGATGATATCTCTGGACTTCTAGGTAATAAGGCACATGCAGATCTCTACACTATGAACTGACAATTTTCAAGGGCTCGGCAATTTGGTGAAAGTTGAGTGGATTTTCACAGAGTGGAAAAATCACAAGCTAGACACAAAGGGCAGCTTCTGGTTAAATCAAGTTCCTGCTCCTATGCTTCCAAACTTTTAAGAAGAAAAGCTACACTCTCTCTGCATAAGTATTTCTATATATTTTTTGATATGGAGAAACCTTTTCTCCTTAGCCTCACTCTCAAAAATGGTTATGCTGTTTAAGCTGACATTGATTTGGGGAAAAAAATCAATAGAGAAAGCAAAACAACCAGACACAACTGCCTAGCAGGAACAAGTTCAACTCACGTGGTTAAGGTTTGGCAGTCAGAGCAAAACAAAGTCACGGAGCAAGCTCTAAGTGGGTGTGCTTCCTGCATCATTTATATTTCAAATCCAGAACTCTGTCTGTCATTGAGACCTAGCTTGCTGCCAAGAAAAGTCAGAATATCATAACAAGGAGTTTCTACTTTTCTGAGGTTTTATGATCAGTATATTCCTGATTAGCATACAGCTTTTTTTTATTTGTGTAACAGGTAGTATTTATAGATTGCAGAAAGCATTTTTCTCTTATGAATTAGATTAAGGTCCTTCAAGGATATAGGAATGCCTTACCAACGCAATTTCCCTCCTGAGCTGTGTCTCAGAGAAAGGAAGAAATACTGCTGCTGTCAATATGTCTGTCATGGCTGCTGAATTCAGTGCTGCCAGCAGCTCTGAAAGCCTTTTTAGAAAACAGCATGTCAGTAGCAAGTGTAAGACAGAATGTACATTTTCAAAGCAAGTCCACTAGTAGCAAACTGCTATCACACAGTGCAAGAAAGACAAAAGTCTGTTACATCATGAATCACAACAAATCATTGTGGAAGTCATCAGTAATGAAGGACTGTGATTAAACAGCAGGATGGGAAATGGCAATTTCAAAATAATAGCAGGTGCTGTAAATGAAGCTGGAAATGATAAAATCCTAAAATGTTGTAATTGTCTTCAATCTCAGCTGCTGGGCTGCACTTTGAATTTTCAGCTTGAAGACAAAATGAAAACGTGTGAAAAATAGATACTAAGAACTGTAACTTTCTATTCAGGAGGACAGAAAGGTTGGAAACACACTGTGCTTTATAGGAGCTCTTTTCAGGTGTGGTAAGTAATTGAGCGGTGCTGATTACAGGTGATCTAACTCAGCATGGAGAAGCCCTAACCCTATTCTGGGAGAGTTTTGGTAAGAATGTTTTACATACATTGAATTCAGGAGTAGATTTTTAATAACTAGTTGCACAATTGTCATGGTTTAACCCCAGCTAACAACTAAGCACCACCCAGCTGCTCGCTCACTTTCCCCCCACCCAGTGGATGGGGGAGAGAATCGAAAGGAAAATGGTAAAATTTGTGAGTTAAGATAAGAACAGTTTAACAGGACAGAAAGGAAGAAAATAATACTGATAATAATAACACTAATGAAATGACAATAGTAATAACAAAAGGATTGGAATATACAAGTGATGCACACTGCAATTGCTCACCAACCGACACCCAGTTAGTCACTGAGCGGCGGTCCCTCCCAGGCCAACTCCCCCAGTTTATATACTGGGCATGACATCATATGGTATGGAGTACCCCACTGGCCAGTTTGGGTCAGCTGTCCTGGCTGTGTCCCCTCCCAGCTTCTTGTGCCCCTCCAGCCTTCTTGCTGGCTGGGCAAGAGAAGCTGAAAAATCCTTGACTTAGTCTAAACACTACTTGGTAACAACTGGAAACATCAGTGTGTTATCAACATCCTTCTCATACCGAACTCAAAACCAGCACTATACCAGCTACTAGGGAGACAGTTAACTCTATCGCAGCTGAAACCAGGACAACAATGTATCACCAAATGTTATCAATATGAAAATTCAATTAATCCTAACGCATTTGGAATAGTTACAGAAAAGTTGTAGCTAGATGTAAGAACTCGGTTGGACACAGGACATTTTTTCCTCTAGCTGTCTCTCTTCCAGTACACAAGCTTGCAGTACAGGTGGAATTACAGCCAGACCAGACTTTGGCTCTGCTCTTGCAGTATGTCTTGGCTACTTGTGCTGCAGGGAGGACCCCTGCAGAAAGCCATGTGGAGGAGATGTTGACACCAGTATCTCAGTGGTGTAGTACACTTCCTTCAAGCCCTGGGTCATTATTGTGAGTATAAGGGTACATAGTTTAAGGGCAGAGACTTCTGAAAAAAGGTACTTGGCAAGCTGGAGCTGCACTGGTGTGATGTAATCTGCATGGTGCTGGGAAGGAAAATATTTAGCCTGTGTTTCCCACAGAAGTGTTACAGACTGAAAGCTGTGTCTCAGTCTCAGTTTATCTGTGGTTAGAGCTAGCTTAATATCTGGTTTACATGAATGAAAGATATATGCTAGATTTTGTTCAGTTTTGAGGTTGTTCTGGACACTGACACTGAAAGAGTTTTCCCGAAGGGTTCATATCAGAAGCCTTATCTGGGCTCCTATAAAGTCCCTGAGTGATGTTTTTACTGTTGAATGCTCTGAATATGGCTTATTATATGTTTTGCATGCTCCCTTATATCACAGCCTACAAGGAACCCAGACCACTTTCTTCAGATCTCCCCTTATGGAAGGGCCAACATTTGGCCCCAAATTTGCCATATCAAGTTAATATCCATATGCAAAATTGTTGCCTGGAAGTAAGAAGCTGAACAAAATACAACTGTGAAAAACAGAAGAATAGCATATGGTGACTGTTGTCAAAACTGAGACTAATGTCTCAACAGCAAACACATGATAGGTGTATTCTATCGAGAGGTATTTGTGCAATATATCACATACATTTATACTTTAACAAGGAGACTGTTACGACTAACAGTCTGTTATGGTCTTTTAAGGCCAAAAGATATGTATTGAGTGAATAAGGTAGATTTAGAGTTTAATAGTTCCTTTTTAGGACATAGAATGAGATAAATTTGAAAAACCTACACTATGCTGTCTTCCGATCACTAACTGGAAGAAACTGAAGAGATGTTTCAGTTCAGAGGACAGTTCTATTATTTATTTAAAATCTATAACCTTAGCCGTAACTGTGAAAAAAATTTCAGTGCAGAAATCTTCAGTATGTTAGTAGCATTTTGTAAATCACCAGGTAAATAGAATATTTCAACTTCTGGGAAGTACAGATGTCTCCCACTAAGAAAAAAATTCCATTGCATAACAAGTTACTCTGCCTTTAATAAAAATAAAAAAACATTTTTGAAGATCAGTATGCAAAATAAATGTGGGACTTTGGGGCTGTGGTATGAGAAATGAGGAGCTGCTGAATTGTATCCACAAACTTTGATAAGGAATTGGAAGTATACTTAAGCAATTTTTTAAAGCAGAATTGTAGGTTTTGGCCTTTTACATCCAAATGTTTTAGCATTTTTGTTCCACATTGTTAGTATTAATATTCTTATTTTATTATTAACCAGAAGTCCCTAGAATGTTGGAGCTTCACTGTACTAGGAATTTTGCTGTGTTAAAATAAGAGTTAGGTGCATCTGTGAATTTACAGCTTTTAGGTTCAGTTTGGCAAAAGATGTTAAAAAATAATCTGTAACTTTGTCATTGCTTGAGTGCAAAGCATGAGTATTTGTAAGACTAAGAGGTAAATATGTGTGTGATATGGTAGTTCTGGGAATGAAAGGGAAATAGATATTATTGCTAACCAAAATAATTTTTCAGGACAAAGAAAATGCATATAGAAAAAAAATCTGTCTTTTAAAATTCTGTTTTCTGAGCCATATTTTTAGTTTATTTGCACAGTTATGAAACTGTTTCTATCACAGTTATTATGAATTAACAGAAACACAAGCTAATCAAGAAATCACAGTATTCCATGAGCTGGAACTTCCTTTGTATGTGGTGGGATTTTTAGTAGTCTCTGAACAAAATTGAAAAATTGGCAACATAAGAGAAATGGTATTTCAAATATTTCAGAGGGTATGTCACCTTCTGATCATTTCCCTAATTTCTAGGCTAAGTGGAAACTAATTTTGCTTCTGAAGCCAAGGCAAGTCTACACTGCAGCGGGAACTTTAATTACATCTTTAATCGAACCAGCAGAGATAGGTAATAGTAGTGTCAGCACAGATTTTGGAGTGGACTAGAAACAAGAATGCTTGTTCCTATACCCTTCTCTTCACTCCTGTGTGCTGTCCCACAGTGAGGCTCGCATAGGTCGGCCTGTTCCTGCTAATGTTACACCCCCTGACCACCGCGCAGTCGTACCTCGACAGCAGTGTGGCAGCAGCAGTTCTAAATCTGATGATGGATAAACAACAGCCCACAGTGTCTACTCTGCCATCTGGGAATCGCAGCAGTCTCTAATTGCTGTCCTACTAAACCGAGTCATGTTGTTGCAAGCCCTGAACCTAGTAACAGGAAAAATAGCTATGTATTTTTCATCAATAGAATTTACACTTACAAACAGGTTTTATGTGCTTTTTCTTTATGCCTAGTTTAAGCATAATCAATGTCAAATGACAGTGAAATTCTTCATAGCATGTTTGAAATTGTATGCGTTTATGAGGATATATCTCAAAGTGCTCTATTTAATTAAAGCCCGAAGAGTCTTTGTTCAGGCTGCATTTACTTTTCAATTGTGTGGGTGTGCATGCATGTATTTTCCTTAAATTGTATTTGTGCAATCTCATTTCTTCAGTGAGAGATTTTGCAGCAATAAAGTGTTGCAAGTGTTACCATAGCAATAATGAACTCAGAGTATCAAAAATTATCTTGTTAAATCCCACTATAGGATTGTTACTCCTGCAGTTACAGCATCACTGTCTTTTGTTCAGTGAATTTCCTGGGTTTTCCTAGAAATATGAAATGAGTGTGACATCATATGATAGTCTTATATGAGATAAAACTGTCATTTTTATTCTTATGACAGTGGGCCTGCTGACTTATGAAGAAGTATGTACATCAGTAAAGATACTTCACATGAGAATGAACTGTGACTGGACATGAGAATAAAGTAAAAGCATCATTCTAAGCTCCAGGAAAGATACAGGATGTTACAGTTTTCTAATTTATATTGCAGTAACTTAACAATAAATATGTTAAGGCCAAATTAGTCATATAGCTGTTAAATGAGTACAAGGGAAAGGAGCGTATTAGCAAAATCTTATGATCCATGCATGCCAGTTGTAAGTGTATGGAATTATTATATTAATTAAAATTTACCAACAACGAATATACTCAAGTAGGAAGCTTTGGACAAAACCATTCAAACATTTAGCTATTAATATTAAATAACAAGGGTTTTGTAACACTGCAGAGACACTATACATGTATGTATCTGACTTCCTTAGCATTAATAGTGATGAGATAATTCAGTGTGCCAAGATTCTATTGCGCAAAATGGTACAATATGACTTCTTTTTGTAAATCAACCCCTTGTCTCAACTTATTCCCAGATGTTGGACTTGACATTTGGACATAAGGTGAATGCTATGCCATAATGAAAAAGATGTCATGATCATGGTAGGAAAAAATTTGTGTAATTGATTGACTTCCTGATTTCGAATGTTTGATTTCAAATGTTATATATTGACAGTTATTCAGTTTCCTCAGTAGCTTTTTAACTCATGCGCAAGTCTCCAAATAGTGAGATTTCTGAGACTGCCCATTGTTTCTCTTCCCTTGCAAGCCACATCCCCTTTTCTACAACAAAAGAACTGTAAATGTTCTTATGTTTAACATTAGGCTAAGGAAAAATCAGCTCCCTCAGATCTCTTCTGAGCAGCACCTTTCCCCATGCCTGTCTGTCTCTGAGTGGTTTTTTGAAAGTCAACATTTTTCCGTGTTTCCTCAGGTGCTCAATAACACAACTGTGAAAGCAATGTTGTGGTTTCATTCTTAATGCAGGTCTCAGATACTTCAGTCTTTTTCTGTGGACAACATTAAGGATAAAAGATGTTGGATTCTGTGACAAGACTTGGCATGTATGACAAAACCATTTTGTTTAATCTTCAGGTGTTTGCTTTGGAAGGCAATTAGGCATCTGTATTCTTTTGAAGTTTCCCATATTTTGATATTCCTGTCTGTCTCCTTGCCTTTTGGGTTTTTTTCTGTGTTTCATAACATAAAAATCAATATTGAAAAGTCAGCGGCTTCTCACATTCCTCCCTGTGGGCTTGTGATGATTTACAAAATACAACTGATTAACCTAATAAAGTCTGAGAGCTACACTAAACACTTCTCAAACTTCATACTCATTTTTTTATGTATACAGTTACACTGGTGTTTAATGCTTCCTTGTGGGATAGGTATTTGTAGAATTTCTCAGATACTGTGTTAACCTTTATAAAATGACCATAGTATGGGTATATCTTTGCCTGAAAGAATTTCACTGAATTGCCTATGCCATGGTTCCTTCCACTGTGGCAACTGCATAAGCTTTAAACCTCTCCTGAAGTATCATTGCTTAATCAGTGGTACATCTGAAAGTAACTATGTTGAAATAGCAATGTTGGCTTCAGGGGTAATAATTCAGTAGGAATTATACCTCTGTATTCGTGTACCATGATGCTGCATCTCATCTCGGTAGTATCTCAGGAGTGAGACCTTATATCCAGGAAAGATATCTTAATGTATTAAATACCACACGGTGCCTACCAAGCAAGTCAATTGTCAGATATCTGTGTTACAGTCATGAGTTATTCCATTTATCAGTAATAATATATCATTTGCAAGCATGTACTAGCTTCTTATTCAACACAGCTGCACCGTCATGATGGTAAACTTACGGATATCTGTAGAAGAGTTACTAAAGTAATCTATTATCTATGAAATTACACCAAGAACATTTTTTTCAATTGAAACAAATTTTATATAAATCAGGAGAGTTTTCTATAAATATTAGAGCTGATCATTTATCATTAATTGCAATTAAATTACCAAGGTATCAGAGCAGTGTTAAAACTTTACAAAGGTTTCAATCAACAGTTTGTGAAAAAATTCAGTTTCTATGTTGCTGATGAGCTGCACGCTTTCCTTGTTGTATATGATGTCACATATCACATGGTATTATTTCTTTTTTTATTGTTTAAATAACAGGAAACAAAATATAATTGTAACAGCAAATAACGCATCGATTTTGAGTAATGTCTTCCAACACTAATGGAACTTTATATTTTTACTAATAAATCAACAGTCATCTTTATACTAAGAACTGATAAATAAGAACGGGACTGACATCATACATATTTATTAATCTACGCATGGATTTATTATTTTTTTATAGCTAGAAGTAGGAAAAATGCTTTAGAATTTGGACATATCAGCATTGCTTTCCTGTGTCACCCATCTGGTTAATGTCTCTACTCTTCCCTATGCCTTCTCTGGTATCTGAGTATTAGCTTGACAAGATATGCATTGATATATGTTTAAAGTGATCTAGTGCTTCTTTTGAATCCCATATTGATTAAATGTGCTGAGTTATTCTGAATTTAAAGCATATGTCTTGCTGACATGTTATGGGGATGCCTGCTGGAAAAGAAACATAATGACATTGCATAGATTGATTTCTCTAAATTACATGGGGCATGCAAGGTTTGTTTACAAACTCTCGGAAGGAAGATACTTTGGTTTTCCCATTGCAGACTGATATCAAAAGAACTCTGTGATGCTCCTGTTGTGCTGTGGGATATGATTTGGTTATGATATTGGATCATTTAGTGTGTTTGATGAGAAGTGAAAATGAAAAACCATGAACATGCAAATAATGTCATACTTCTAGTGTTTGTAATTCTTGCTTAATTAGCTACAGGGCAGAAGCACTCTGCTTCTGAAAAAAACCCAGAGGATTTTAATTTTACCAAGATCATATCTCAACAATGGTTATGAGAATGGTACTGGAAAAGGGGAGTATAGTTTGTTCCCTTTACACATGTAATTTCTTATGAATTTTTAAAAAAGGATCTTCATTCAGTTGTTGTTTCTTCATAAGACTTCAAAATATGCCCAAGTGTTATATTCTTTAATATCCAGTATATTGCACTCCAAGGATCCCGATGCAATCAAAAAAGGAGTACTCTCTATTTTAAGAAGTCATGCTTTCATTAGGTCCTTTTCTCAAATTCTCCAGTAAACTTCCCCTTGAAACAATATATTTTTCCATTAGGAAAAAAATACTTTTTTTTTTTTCAAGACATTGTAGTAACTCCAGAATTACAAGGACACTAAACATTGAAAATCTGCAGTTCTTAAAGGATACTTAATTTTCATTTTTACATTTATTGCACTTAATTTCAGGAAAAAGAATGAATTTTCAATAACTCCTCCAGAAAGACATTCGATTTACTATTACATGCATATACTTGTATTGATAGAAGAGCTATGTATTTGCTTCTGAAAAGACTTTTTGTTCGTTTTAAGAGATGCACTAGGAAAGTAGGTTAAAATTATGTTGCTAGGAAACAGAACTGGATCCTAGCAACTGCTGCTGAAAATGAAAATTGTATGCCTGTGTTAAAGATGGAGCTTCAATCCACAGCAATTCAGATGGCTAGTATTGTTTTCTTAAAGAGGATTAATTTTGTGGTCATGATCTTTGCTATTTTATTAGCAAAACAGTATTTCTTACATAGAATTGTGCTCTTAGAAAAGGAAAATAATTTTTTGTCCGTTATAGTATCTCACAATGTACTGGTAACATGCTCAGTATTCAGCTGGACCAGAACTGTAACCTTTTGAGATCCACATTCCTCATTTACATGCAGGACTCACCAGTTAGAAAGATACACATTAACCTATGGCTATAGGTAATCAGTACTTTAACAGATTATTTGTTTTAATGAATTTTTATTGTTATGTTCAGGGACTGAACATCTCAGGGATGAAGTATGCAGTTGTGATCCCAAGGTATTTTTAGGAAAAGAAAAGCTAACCCAGGATTTTTAAAAATGTATGTAGCCTGCCCTTCTTTTGGCACTAGTTTAATTTCCTTCCTGGACTTTTATTCTTCCATCTTCTTTTCTCTCTTGCCGCCATTTTTCACAAAAGTTCATCTCATATCATTAGTACCTTTGCTTTTCTGTCAACCCTTTTCTCTCTCCCTCTTGCACTTCTTACATAGTCATCCTTCCTTCTATTTTGCCAGACTTTGCCTATTTGTAACTTCTCTTTTCTCTCTTACTCTCCCATCTTCCACATAGTTATATTCATTCCCTCTGATGAACCTTTGGAAAATAGGGCATTAGTTACAGGACACTGTAACTTTATGATTCATTTTAGCGTTGCTGACTACCTTCAAAGCGCACAGGCTTGTATTAGTGAAAGCAGCAGAATGGTAGAGAAAAGTCCTTTTTATTTTCACAGTGTAGGCTAATACTGTGCAAGCTCAGGACCACTTATCTATGTCCATGTGACTTCTCTATCTCTACATGTATAGACACATAAATATATTCACTTATAGATAGCACATGGTCCCAAATTTGTATGTGTATTCTTATGCATGTATGTGTAAGTGTGTCTTGGTCTTTCCCTTAATGCCAAGATAAATACTGGTGTAGGAGTAATATAAAAGAGGACAACATGCACAGCTGACATAGGTTTCAGCGTGTGTTATCCTTCTGTATTATATACTTGAGTTAATCTTGGAGCAATAGGAAAGAATTAAGCATGTAAAACAAGCCAGGCAGTTAATTGTGGTATGAAGTGCTGTCTCCTGCAGGTGAAGGCCTGCTAAGGGGTAGGAACTCTGAGGGAGATTTAGATATCAAAAAATGAAAGAAATAAGGGACAACAGGTAAAGAAAAGACAATTGGATGTGATAGAGTTTACTGTCTGTAACAATTTCAGGTAAACTACCTACACATATAGGCAAATGTTACTAAGGAGTAGCTTCGGAGAGATTGTGATTTATGAAGTGGGGGCTTTTTGGAGGAAGTCCAAATGAGTGAGTCAGGAAATTGTGAAGAATCAGTCAGTTCTTGTAGGTGTATGATAAGGAAGATTGTAGAAATTGAAAACAAAGAAATCCTTTCTGCATTGTGGTTTGAAAGATTTGAGTACCACAAAAAATAACTTGAGTAGAGATGCAGGGGTATAAGTTATCTTTGGTGTATATTTGTGGTGGCTTAGTTTGGGCATGTAAGTGACATCTCGTAGGAACTGCAGTGATGCAGTTGGGCACCTTGTCTTTCTTGCTCACCAGTCAGAAAGTAGCCGATCAAGACCTGAACCAAACCAGCAAATTTCTCCCTCTTCATCTACTGGCTGTTTTTATGCCCTTCTTCTTCGAAAACTTAGGGAAATAACTTTTAGGCTTTTTTTGTTTGCAGACTGAGGAAAAACACTGGACCATCTATGTCCATGGGGGCAGTAGCTGGGCCCAAATGTGGGGTTCCCCTCTTTTTTGTTACTATGGTTCCACAACCTGCGTGTCTTTACTAAGATATATATCAAGTACACAGGCCTTGGCCATTTAAAAGACTGTAGATCAGAACCAACAATTTGAAGTTAAATCTGTACAGCGGTAGACAAAAGATGCAGAAGTTCCAGCACTACTTCCATTCACACCTATGGAATATCATGTTTACCAAATGAGCTGCTATATCCTATAAAACAGCCATGAAGTATAGTACTGGGAAAAATACATTATGTCTTGGCTCTTCCTTGCTCTTAGAAGGTCCTTGTTTGTGAGATAGTCTCATAGAGTACTTAAACTAAGAGAAAATCAGGTAATATTAGAAACTAATATCTCAGTCCTGAGAGGACAAAAACATGAGTCAATAAATACACACTTGTTCATGAGTACATACACTTGTAAATCAGCCCACAGGCAATAAACTCATTTTGCCATTACAAGTTTACTTTTATTGCAACTAACAGTTAAAAAGGCTATTAGAATCTATTTGTCCAAACATGCAATTAAATAGAATTTGGAAGACTCCTTGCTGTAATATTGACTTCTCACTCACACTAATGTTGAAGAGTATTTTTAATGTTATTTCAGTTTAATCAAGTTATTGGGTAAAAGATTATTTATTTCAGCATGCATTTTTAATTCTCTGTGTCTTTTAAATTTGGAAGCAATTTCTGGACAAGGGATTTTGGGTATTGTTTAATATTCTTGTAGAAACTTTTGCTTCATTGAGATTGAACTTGTTTGTCCCCTTTGTAATGAGAGTGCAATAGTGTCACCATGGCTGCAGGTTAAGTATGAGAAAAAGCTTGTGTGGGAGGATGTTTAAATGATGTGGTTGTAAGTAAAACAGCAGAAGTAAGTTATGCATAATGCAAAATGAACCAAGTTCTTCCTGGCAGTGATAACATTTTAGAATTTTCCTCTGTGTGAAAGCTATCTTGAGCTGCATAATCTCCTAAACCTTTCTTAAACATGTCATACTTAAAACCCAACAGAATTTGATGTGGGGTGCAACTGTATTTTAATAATAAAGCATATGCTAGTCTCTTTAAGGAAGACTAGAAATGTAATGTAACTGTCTTGTATCCCTCACACCTGTTCTTATGATGAAATAGGATAAAAAGTTTGGGTTCCCAGAAAGTAGAGCATCAAAGAATGTGGGATATAGGTATTTTGGGTAATGAAGCTTTTCCAACTGTAGAATACTGAAGCTTCTACTAATCTTTAAATCAGGATTGTTACTCAGGTAAGGATTTAAATGACCTCTACTGTTTGCAGATTTGCAAACAGACAGAAATGATGGAGTAAAAATAATATTAACTACTTGTACATGCTTGTATAGCCTAAGGATTGATATTAAGGAACTACGTACATGATTACAAAGGTAGACGTGGGAAAAAGTTTTCAGATTCTGTAAATCTCAGACAATAATGTGAATGTCTGGCTCCAAGTGTGTTACTTATGCAAGTTCTGTAACATTGTAGTCTAAGTACTTCTAAATACAGGTGTAATTAAAAAAAAAAAAGGCATAATACATAATTGTGTGCAGCTAAAAGGCACAGGATAGATTTTCAAAGATGTGAGGAAGCACATACTGGGTTTTTGAAAATTAAAGTTCTTCCCATGTTTTATCTGCTAAGAAACTTAAAAATACTAGTAGGGTTGTAGGCATCCAAATATCACAGTAGTCTATAAATTGATGCCCACTTAAGTAACATTATTTATATAAAAGCAACATCCTCAGTCACATTCAAAACTAGTGAATTGCATGCACATTTGTACTGTAGCTTATGGGATGGCATTGCTTTAGTAAGGTCATACTTAAATGATAATATGTGGAAGAAATCAATGTGTGTGATAAAGCTTAAACAACTTAATGAAAACACAGGAGCTGAACTTTTTTTAGGGGGTGTGAGGTGGTAGAAATCACTGGAGGGAAGATAGCTATCGCTGAACCAGGGGTCATGTCAGAGGTTACCTTAGCATCCTAAGTGAGTATGTTCCTTTTAAAAGAATGTGTTGTTTTTTCATGCAAGTTTCATGGGCCATTGAAACAACATATCCATTTTATACCTGCCTCCCCCCCCCGCCCCCTTTTTTTTAAGCCTTTCTTTAACACTGCCTCCCACTATGGCAGAACTGAAGCTGGTATGCGCACTCTAACCATGAGATATATACTGGGCTTGAGTGTCTGCCAGCTCAATCAACTGCCAACCTTGTGCAGTCTTGCAGTATGGAGATTTTGCATGGGCTCCCTTAATAAAGGTAAACTCTGCCTAGAAGTAATGATGTGCAGTAGTTGGTAAGTTAATAAAGGGATGTTGTCCCTTTAAGGGTACAGAGTTATTTTGAAGTGACTAACAGTGTAGTCCTTGTAAACACAGCTAAAACCTTAATAAGTTAAGAAATACTAAAAAGAAATCAGCACTGTGTCAGAATTCTTGATTAATAAGTAACTAAATCTCACAACCTGCTGAATATGGGTGTTAAGTTTGATGTAATTAGATCTCAGTGGTGTGAACTGGTCTCCCATTTTAAGTTAAACAAAATCCCCAGTACAGGAATTAGTTTGGTAATCTTACTTAGGCGCTCAGAAGGCTTTACTTTGCATTACTAAACCACTTAATGGTTTGTCAAAAGTTGGTAAAAGTGGTGATTTATGATATATCAGGATGATCTATAGGTCAGGATGAGAATGAAACAGTTCTGTTTTGAAAAAGGTGCTAGCACAGAGTAAGCTCCAAGTATGATATTCTGGTTATCTTCTGCTTCATTAAAAACAAGGACTGATCACATTAGATTTCTTCTTGTATATATTCTCATGTGTTTGAGAGTGTGGGGAATGCAGTGGGGCAGATGGATAAATTAGGAATTCAGGATCAGTTAGACATGATTTGTCCATTTTACACTACATTTATTTCTACATCTTGTTATTTCCTGCAGTATTGTCATTTAGCTTATTTTTGTTTAAAAGAAATGCCTTGCATTTCATATATTTAAAGGTATATTGTTTGAGGACCTTGACAGAAAACTGACAGTCATAAATAATTGCTCTGTGAATGTTAGGCAGTGTCACCTAAATCTCAAAGCATGGCTGAACACACAACATATTTAATGAAACTTTAACAGATCCCAAAATGTGGTTGACATGAACAAACTTTTATGATTAAATTAAGGATTGTTTCCAGTCCAAAAACCCAAATTAACTACAGCAAAAACAATCCTAATGGCTCCAGCACGCTAAGCAGGATTAAAGAAAGTGTGTGCTGAATCTGACAGTGATCATTGATCAAAACTTCAGTCTTTTTTGCCCTAAGGTAACCGAGTCAGATTTCATCACTGTAATCCTTAAGGTATAAAATAGAAATTGAACTTGCATGGTGATGCAAGCTGGCTATGAAATTAGGAGGCCTTGGCTCACAAAATATGAAAAGTTGGCATACTCAATGGAAATGATGTTCAAAGCAGTTCACAGTAAGAATGAGAAAAGCAGCTTGTGCCGCTCTGGAAGAATAAACAGCAGTTCTCTTTTTGAAGCACTTATATTCCACATATTAATAAGTATTAGGGAAAAAAAAGTAAAATATATGTTAAAGTAGGAATAAAAATAGTGATCCTTTGAAGTTTCTAAATGTTGAGAAAATGTCTATTATGAAACTTCTGTGTGTAAAATATAAAAGAATTTTTGTGAAGAAATAAGCATCTAGGAAGTAAAATCTTGTGCATCGTATTTGCAAGAAAAGATCTAACTAGCTACAAGAAATAGTATATTTTCCTCCAGAAAAAAAAAAAAAATTAATAAGAAACCTAGCACTTGAAAGGGATTTGAGTAAATGATGAATAAAGGCAATTTCCTTTTGATATGGATTTTTATGGTTGCATTTGTTACTCTACAAGAGAAAGTTCTGAGGAGGAGGAGGAGAAAGGGGGACTATTCCATTTCACAAGCGTCACAATTAATGAATTCTTTATATTAATTGTAAATCCTAGATCTTTTACTCAGCAAGAGGATCAGAATTTGAAATACACATCAGGAAGAAGTATTACTAGGTGAGAAGGTCTGAGGCATGAGCACACCATGTCAGTTCTAATTGTACTTTGATTTTCAAAATAGAAGCAGAGCATTGTGTCAGTAGGACTCCTGAGAGTATGGGCTGGGATCTCTAAATAGAGTATTGGTTAAGAAAGAAGTCCTAAATGCATGAAATAATGCAGAGGTAATGTGAGGGGCTTGTTCCTAACCTCTCTTATCTCAGCTGTCAAGTTATAGAAGGAAAATAGAAATTAATTATTTTTTATATTTGTATTTTAGAGTCACAGAACTGTTTGAGGGATGAGTTCTGCAGGATCTCTGTGGTCAGTGAAAGGCCATAATATAATCAAAGCATAATTGTTTGGTTTGATTTTTTTATATTCCTGTGTACCTAAGAGCTGATGTCAGGGTTCAGAAGTGTAGCTTTTCAATTCCCCTTCCCACAAGAATGTAGGAAAAGCCTGCACAGTACAACAGCTGTACCTACTTTGTCCTTTAGAAGATCTCTGCCAGCGAGGTAGATGGGTCATAGCCACCTGTCCCACATTGCATTCACAGCCTCATCCAAGGGCACGGTCACCACTGCGGAGGTTTTTGCCAACAGTCTTACCTCCTCCCTCATGGTCTGCGTGTCAGCCCAGAAGTCTCAGTGCTTGTCAGAAGCAGCAGCATGATCAGCTAACACAGTTCAACAAAATGCACATCCCAACTCAATATGCTGCAGCACATATTCAGGAATATTATGATCCCGAGCGCCATCACTTAATCATGCAGACGGCCAGATAAAATTCTGAGCAGTACATGCTGAAGGAATAAAGCCCTCTTCAGCTATTTATATGAAAGCGATCATTTTCTTTTTTAGGTGCTTCACTGTATGCTGTTAGAGGCCCTCTAACGACAGAAAGCACAAGGGTACATGATGCACTCTTGAGTAGGTGGGCTGTGATCTCCTTGTGTTTCTTCTGAACAGTTTCAACATGATGTGGACTTCTTCCAGCCATCTTCCTCCTCTTTGTTTTTGTCTGTTGATCTTTTGAGTCAAAAACAAAATTAAGGCTGTATAGTTTGTTATGTATCTCTAAAGAGGAAAAAAAAGGGTAACAAAGGATGCTAATTTAGATGGGCACAATGGAAAAGTGATTATGAGAAACTGCCACAAAACAAATATGAAATAAGATATGCATTTGAAGCCGTGACTAGCCATTAGAATAAACTCCCATCTAAGACATCTTGAAAATGGACTGGATAGCTGGGGGAGCAACAGGGCGGGGAGTGGAATATGCTACAGTCCTGGTTGCTGCAGGACCTGAAGCCTGGTTTCGGACAGCTGTTGTGCACATGCAGGTGCCTTACACCACCCTTCAGTAGTTACTTCCCTTTCCTACATACCCTGTGCTCTTCCACCACTCCAAAGTTGGCATTTGCAGCAGGCATGTATATTTAACAGCCAAAGCATGAATACATCAAGTCTTTCCTTGTGGCCAGGTATATCCATTTAGCTGTTAAAGCTTGCACATGGGAAGAAGGTATCGAACTGGAAATATCAGGAAGGGCTGTGTAAGAACAGCCCCTTACAGGGGTCTATGAGGTTAAGACATGTGAGCAGCTAACACCTGAGCTTGGAGGGGGCGGGGGGCGGGTTGGAGAGCAGTCCACCTCTGGAAAGTGAAGGTAGCAGGCCAGATTCACCTGACAAACCCTGACCAAGAATTAATTTAATGCTCTGGACTTTTGATTTTGAACCTTAATGATCTGTGTATATTTACTATTAAAATATCATTGTTGTTGTTGAAGCTTACTCTCTACCACCTATTTTGGAAAACAGTCTCCTAATAAAGTTCCATTTCTTGAAATAAATTTAGGGCATTTCTAGTGCTGGAAGTGTGCTTATTTCTGGGTACTTCTGCCTGGAAGAAACATCAGCATAGAACTGGAAGAACAGATCTTTCATGCACATTTTCTCTCTCTCACACGCGCGCGCACACACACACACACACACACACAGTGTATTTTTATACTGCAGTATGTATTTACTTGCAAACACATGCAGACCCATATAGGAAATTTAGGAGGTGACTTAGGAAAGAAGAAAAAATGTAATAATAAACAAACATAGCTTGCATGAACAGTACTTGTACCAAATATGGTAATCTGCAAATGAGAGATGTAATCATGAAAAAGGAACAGAGCTTGTGCAGCATATTTATGGTGATGATAAAGGGAATAAAATAAGTAAGAACATTAAGATTCAACTGAAAGGTAGAAAGATACTGTGAAATGGAGGCCTATTCAAGCAGTGGGATGATTTCTATTGGAAGGAGCCCTGTCACTAAAGTAACTTCAGAATACACTGGAAAAAGTACCATTAGGAGTAATCATACTTTGACAGAAGATAGACAGAAGTAACACTGTTCCTGTTCCTTTTCTGAGGAACTACAACAAAACAAGAGACAGAAAACATGCATTTTCTTGGGTGAATTGAGTACAGTACTTTCAGAGACAAAAATGTGGGAAGAAAATGTTACTCATCAGCATTACTGTAGTTTTATTGATAGTCACAGGTAGGGAACGGTGCACATTTTCATTTCTGTTCTCTAAGGGAGACGTTCATGGTGCCAATTACCCTTGTTGTCAATTAGCTCTGTCCTGCTCTGCTTTGATACATACATGTTTGATTAGACATAATGATTGGTTAAACATAATGATGATTATCTGATGTTAATTTTAAATGTTTTAAGGTCAAGCTCACAAATGGAAATTGTCGGTCAATCTGTAGTAACATAGTGTAATATTGGTTGCTCCATTTTCACATATTCATGTAAGCTGTTCTGTCGAGAGTTCCAGAAAATAAATCACTCCCTGTGTTAGTGGAAAGGCAAAATTGTAGTAACAGGTTTAATTTGCGTAGGCTGCCTACTCGCAGTTCCTCAAGGAACACTGAGACGCCCCATGAGTAGTTTCAGCCTGACTTAGGGGATGGGGGTGTGTGTCCTTTTGCCAGCAAGTAAAGGGAAAGGACAGATTAAACACTGGTATTGAATGTCAGCCTGGGGTTCTGTTCAAGTCTCCCAGGTTCCTTTGTGCTCTCCAGCTGAGGAGTCATTTGAAGACACCGAACAAACATGACATGAGATAATACTGGGAGCTATATACAGCTGGAAGCCATTAAAAAGAGCCATATGTGCTTTTGTGGGCCTTGCCTCCTTACCTATCTCTTGATTAAAGTTAATTCAGTAGCAAGAGAGTGATGCCTGTAGGTGGGATTTAGCAAGAAGCTCTTTGGGAAGTAGAAGCAGATCTGAAAAGAGGCATTACAGGTTATGTTGTGTGCTGGTTCAATTTACACGTGGACGTTAGTAGGTAAATGAATTACTATTATCCTCACTAGTGTCTTGGACTAGAGCTCCATTGCCAGAGTTCTCAGAAGCGGTTAATGCGTCTTTTACTATTGAGTTGCCTACATGTGTGTATATGTGTATTTTATTCATATTCTGAAAAAATTCTTCAACAGAACTATATTCACAATTTTGCGTGTGAAAGCCATATAAAGAAATTGCATTTAGATTTCCCACATTTCAGGGTGGACTTCAGCTAGGTTTATTTATTTGTTGCAAGGGGCCCTTAATATATTGTATCCGGCCCTTTTTTTGTGCCATTAGCCACCTGGCAAAGGGCTTGCAAAAGGTTCAGCTGAAGTTGAAGTAGTAGAACCAATATACACAGTAGTTAATTAAATTGGCCAAAGTACTTTTGACTTCAGGGCTTTAGGGAACTGCCTTATTAATTTTTTTCCAAATTACTTTCAATGATCTGAAAATTTTTAGCAGCACACTATTCCACTACACAATAAAATATTTTATCAGAAAATTTTCAATTGACCCCTGTAAGTTACTACCAGCTTATCTGTCTGTGAAAAAGAAATAAAAGGAAATAAGGGGATCTATTTTTGGAGTGCTCTGATAGCAAAAAATACTGTTAAAACAATAGTTTATATAATGGATATTTTTAAGGTTGCATGCAGTTTTACTGGACATTTACAAAATTACAAGAGTGTACTTTTTAAAAGAATTATGAGCCTGAATCTCAGTTACACTGGGTTTTAGTGGAACAGTAAACTAAGAGTGTAAAATAGGACAATATCACACAAATATATGTGAAAAAATGTTCAATTCCTAACAAAAAGAATCCTCCTCTAGAGAAAGGTGACCACATCCATGATCTTCTTCATAGATTTGTACTTCATACCACTTTGCTTTTATACTGTTGGTGTGATTATACCCTCTTACATTGCTTATCCTTGTCAATATTTTGGTTTTCAAATCAAGGAATTATTAGTGGACTTATATTTTAAGAAAATTACTTTTCTGAGAAATTCAAGGAAACTATTTAAATGTTATCCATAACTAGGATCAATTTTTAAATGGAGGAGGAACCCATACTTAGTACACACACATACAGAGGTGTGTATATGCTTTGATGTATTTTTTCCCCCAAACATACTCTAGTGCATCGTTCTAGGTTGTCCTGGTAGAAAATTAATCTTGCCCATAAATTTGTATTTGAAAATAAACACCAGAAGTTGATTTTTTTCTCCTAAGAACTCAATCCAGCAAAAGCACGTAGACTAGACTAGATCTGTAAACCACTGTTTTTCTACCTTTGCATTTAGGCTGGTAAATCTGGTGGCACTAAACGTAGCTTTTCAGTATAATTCTGGACAGAACTTTCTGCATTAGCTCTCTCTTCTTTGCTCAATAACTGAAGGAGTTCAATCCTGTACGCTGTCTTTACGGTAAAGTCTTTAAGCTTGTACTTAAATCTATGCAAAAAGTTTTTTTGTTTTTTTTCCTGATAAAAAGCTAATAATCATTGACATTGTTCAGGCCACCCCCAGACATTTTGTGCTTCATATTTGTATCCTGAATTTGTATCTAAATGATTTCCCTTCCTAAATTTCCTTAAAATTATATGATATTGTACAACAGGTAGGGCTCAGAAATGTAAAGCTTGCCAATGGATGTGCCTGACTGGTGATAGTGTTTTGGACAAGGTTTTTACTGACAGTGATATGACCTCTTATTATAAGAACTTTTGCTCTCTTGGACATTACCCTTTATCTCTATTCTATTTGTTAATATGAAATTAACTATTGTAGGTTATTTTAAAGAAGTAATTAAATCAAAGAGCTATACAAAAGACAATCTAAAAATACTTCAGTGTGAAAATATTAAATGCAAAAGCATATTAACAAAAACATCAGGACTGATAAGGAAAAAAAGGGTATAATGAAGGCCTTTCTTATTTACTTCATTTAGTAACTTTAAAAATCCTGTTTGTAAATGTTCCATTTAAATCCTGCTTCTCATCTGTTTAAATATTGCACGGTCGTCTATCTTTCCTAACTGTTATGGGTTCCTAGGAATATGACAATGCTTCAGCAACAGAGGAACTAAATAGGTCATACTAGAATGCTGGGCTTTATCTAGAGACATACAAAGCTGGCCTAGAGAACAAATATTTTATAGGAGTTATTTGGATCTATAGCTATGACATCTGTTTTCAGTTGATCTGTTCGCTGATATCAGTTAACTATTGATGGCCTCATTGAAATATCAATAGCATAATTAACAGGAGAATGTTGAAAATTAGATAGGAAACTACTGCTAAAAATTCTTGTTAGGAATTGGAAAACAAGATTATATTTAGAGCAATTTTTTTCTTATACTTCGCAAGTAAATCCCTTAATTTTTTGATTTTTTTTTTTAATAGAATATTAAGGTGAACAATAAAATCCAGATGATAATAGGATACATGTATATTTTCTGTGGGCATGTCCATAGACAAAAATTCTGGCTGCCCAACATCTCATGTCAAGTCAAAGAGATTTGAACACGTGATCTGAGAGAAGAAGGTCTCTGTTCTTGAACAACTTCTCCCAGTAGAGGTTAGAGCTACAGTAGCTTTAAAAACTGCTAAAGTGTTATGCATCTTTGTGTAGCAAAGTTGATGTGTGAATTCAGATAGTGGCAAATTGACTTGCCAAACCCTACTTACCCTAAGCAGGGCTTTTACACACAATATTTTCACGTCCTACTAAAGTGTTGCAAAAGTCCGTAATTACTACATTTACTGCTTTCATCATCTCAGCTGGAGATCAGACTGTCATTTGGAATATGGAAGTCTGAATCATATATATCTCTCCCATATCTGATTAAAAAAAAAAAAAGATTTCTGGTGCTGGCTGCCTAAATCCCAGATGAAAACTGTTGTTAATTGGTTCCATGATTATCTAGGTTTTTAGGTCTTTGCTTTCGGCCATACACTTGGCTCTCAATCTGAACTATCCTTTTGAGAATTTTCCATTTCAAAATCAGCATGCTTCCACAAAAAGGCTGTGTTTTAAATAATCAGAATTTCTTGATGTTTCACCAAAAATTCCAGACAAGTTCTAACCTTTTTCCAGCCCCACCCATTTTCTACTGATTATAACTTGCCTAAAATCACATTACAAATATGTGAAGGAGGGCATGCCTGCACTAACAGGTACAGACAGGTCTGAGCTCACTTTGGTTGTGGTAGCCTGAAAAGGGCAGGGAAATACTGGGCAGAGACACCCATGCTGGTTCAATGAAATTCCAGCTACCTTAGTGCCATCCTTCATGCAGCCTAATATGGCCAGCTGAGAGCTCACTGTTAGGGGCTGTCTGTGTAGTTCGCTGTTAGGGAGAATTTTTCTGAGCACTAATCCTTGAAGGAGACAAAAGTATTGGTTTTCAAACCTAATCTTGGAAGTTCTGCCCTTGGTTTCCAAAATGGAAAGACCTGATTGTATCTGGAGTTGCAGGAGCAGCTGCAGCTAACCATAAGGATCAAAGTGTTCATAACACTATATATAATAGACTTCTTTCAGTGCCTCAGAATCAGTTGTATAAATGACAGAAAATGGAAACATTTTATAAGATGACTAGAAAATTTGCTTTTCCTCAGCTATCAGCTTGCTTCATAATCTTCCTATTCACTATGTAATATAGATTATTTTCTACTACCTAAATCACAACACCGCGTAGAACATGGTAACTGTACGTAAGTCCTCCATCATCCTCTGTTTATGAAAACTTCTCTCAATGAATATACCTTTTTTGCATCAAATAGCCCTTTTTTGCATCCATTCCAAGTAGTCACTGAACTGGTGGGGAATGACATTCTCTCTTATCTGCTTAATCGGTATGTGGAACATTGGAAATGATTGTTTTCATTACTTGGATTTTTGCTTAAACTAATTCCACCCCCACTGATCTTAACTGGTAGATAAAGACAGGAGTGCTGCTATACAAGGTAATTGCACAAAACTTCTACAGTAAACCCACAGCATGAGACTTTGTGCGGATGGACCCTGGGACTGAATTGTGCAGATACTGGCCACAACTTCCAGACATCAGGCACTTTGGCTGGACCTCAGATATCAGAAATCCCAGACAAATGCACAGCACTTTATTGTGTTAGAAAGGGAGGCTAGGATTTCTTACACACCACCCTCCATCCCCCACCCAGCTATAAATCCATGTCTGACTAATGAAAAAGTAATATAACTAACAAGGGCATGTAGAGCTGCAGCATGAATGAAGCCCCATTTCCTATGGACTGGTGCCTTGCGGTTGGTTGGCCTTGATGGTTAAGGTACAAAAGTCCTGAGGCTTTTCCTACAACTCAGTATTTATAAGTGCTGGCGTGCAGATTCTCAGGTATCATAAAAAAATGTGAACTCCTTCTGCAGCCTTTCCCTCAGCCAGAAACTTATATGATCTCAATCCTCAGTTTGACCATCTATTTCTGCAGAACGTATGGAAACATAATAATCTTTGAGATCAATGTCCTTTTGTTTAATTTCAGTTGAAATCAGACTGTGGTTTCCAAAGCTATTTAGGAAACACACATGCATAGGTATTGAGTGTAATCGGACAACTTTTGACAGCAGAGCAAACTATAGTAGAAACAACACTGTATTTTTCATAACTGTCATTAGTGAAAAGTTAGAGTGTATATTTCATAATTCTGGATGTCTGCAGGGGAAAACTGTTGTCTTAAAAATTTCTGCTTTGACAAGTTTGGACTAAATCTTGATTTGTGCCTTAGGAAATAATGCCAAATGAACTAGCTGTCTTGGAACTTCCAGGACACAGAAATAGGGTGATGGACAATAAAGCAGGAGATTACAAGACTATAGACTTGTGAAATTTAGATTAGTTTTGAAGTTGCTCTGAATCTGCACTCTGACACTAACCTAAAACCCGATTACCTGAGGTTCATAAGAAATACTTTGCATTTCTTGTACAGAGATCTTGTCTATTCTTCCAAAAAAACATTTGAAAGTTACTTCTTAATATTTTATAATTTTTGTGACTTTAAACCTTGCAAAGCAAATCCAGATACCTTAGCTAACTTTTAAAAGATCAAAGAAGCAACTTTTTACTGAAAAGCAATAAATAATTCTGATTGTATTTATAACACTGATTTAGTCCTGATTAAAGCAGAAAACCTAGTTCTTCTCTGAGATAATATACTTCTGTGATGCATATAAATTATGGTTGTAATACATAGTTTATCAGAGGCTTTAGCACCACTAAAATATTATTCTTGGCAGACATCAGTTTCAGTGAAATTTGAACCACAGTTTATACAAGTTCTCATAAGAAATTCATGCATTCATCCATGGAAGGCTGGAAATCAGACCAGCAATGACCTGTTCAAAAATACAGAAAAGTCTGGAGAATGAGCCCATGGAAGTGGCACTGATTACCTGCAGCTTACTCTCCATTCACAGAAGCTCATGTCTAACAGCTCGCTTTTTCCTTGGCTTTAAAATGTGACAGCACCGCAACAGCCCTTACTGCCTGCTGATGCTGCCTCATGACACTGCTCTTCTGATTTCTGCAGATTTAGAGAGAGATCTACTGAGGCAGAGCTGAGTTATGTGGCAGTGTATTTATTTCTTAGGGGAGTCACTTCATTAGGAACCCGCTTTGCATTTGTCAGTTCAATGCATGCTCATACCTTGAACTACGAACAGGCACATGTGCACTTACACATACACTTATACGTGCATATACACAGAGGAATGGTAGCTTTGAAACTGCATCCTAGAAGGGAAAAGATCATATTTTAAACTGACAGATAAAATTTCTGGATTTTATCTGACTATAGCCTCTGCATTTGTGAATGAAATGGCTGTTTTGGTAGCTGAACTTAACACTGAGATACTTTCAATACATTTACTTTACTCCTGAGGTATAGAGCAGTGCAGTGGGAGTTTCTGAAGGGAGCTAGGGAATACGTACTCTGGTTGCCAGCAGCAACAGAAGAGAATGGGTATTTAGGAGAAGAAAGAAGTGTTATTTGTGTATGGTTTTTTTTTTTTCGTTTGCGGTATGTATTATGTCCAATTTAATTTCTGACATCCTTGCTCTTTTCATTTGATCTCAGTGTTCAGCTGAGCTATATTCCAAGGCTTACAATCTAATCATTATTAAAATTCGGGAGTAAAAGAGACATGTTACAGAAATGCTCATAATGAGGAACCAGTGATTTCCAGATTGGTATGCCACATATGTTCTAGCTAGTAGTTATGAACAGTATTATCTTGTGACTTCTATGAACAGTAGAGAATACTGAGGGACATGGGGAAGTGAATTTGCTATGCCATAGGGTACTTCTAATAAGCCGCACAAACCCGTGCATCCACAAACTCTGTCAGTAACTTTTTTTTTCCTCTTGCAATTTTGAGATCTTACTGGAATATCTGAAATGAATGTTGCTAGATTTTGATAATCAAAGATACTATGCTTTGTCAGTCTATATCAAAGTACAGAAGAACCCTTTGAAGTTCTTTAAGCATGTCCAGATAAAAACTACAAAACCTATAAAATATGTCTGAACATTGCAGCAATATAGTGGTTGCTTTTCTGATTTGCCTTGCTCATGTAGAGTTGTCAAAAATATAATACATTTTCTGTGCTAAATCAAGGTCCTGCTACTTTTATCTAAAATCCCACTCAACATGCAAATTGTTGTTTATTCTGAATAATAGCATTTTCAAAAGCACCTCAATGACTTAGGTTGTTAAGCCCTTTAACTAGTTTTTGAACAAGCCTGGAACTCTTGAATACTTGAATTAAAAACGCATTTAGTCTCATGTGAAACACCATTTAATTTGCCAAAAAAGAATGTTTCCAGTTTATAGTAAGGAACTATTAAAATATTCCTACCCAAGAAAAGTGCTAGAGAGGCATTAGCATTATTAGACAGCCTCACAAAGTCTCAAAGTTAACATAGTGCAGAGACATCTCATTTAATAGTCATTTAGCCTGACTAACTTCATTAATCAAAACCTGAAATTTAATCTGAAGAAGAAAATGTGATGCAGCATTCCTATATCACCAATGATTCTGCAATGTGCTTCTGTTTGGAAAACACTGAGTTGTTACTTTTAATCAATATTTTCCAATTGATTGATAAAGTATGTGACAGTGGTTTTGTGAATCAATATAAATGTTAATAAGACTAAATTTTAGCTTGGAGATTTGAAAATTTTGGGACTTCGAATTTATCTTTGTTCTCATTTTCCAGTGATCAGAGTATGCAGAAACACAGAAACTGTGAAGTCCCTGATTTGGGGCTGAAGGATTAAGATTTGGAGATTGGAAGAATACTCGGGGGGAAGCATCATACGTACTTGCTCTGTTCTTGTGTTCTTCCCGTACCTCCACTTTTGATCACTGTCAGAGACAGAATATGGACTAGGTAGACCTTTGGTGTGACTCTTATGATCTTAGGAGTATTTTCTGCCTTTTTTCTGTCACTCAAATTGTACTCCATTACAGTAGTGAAGATTGTAAACTGAGGGACTTTGCATGTGTTTTCACAGTGCCTAGCATAAGGGGGCACTGACCTTTACTAACTCTTAGGTGCTGCCCTGTAAAAATAACAATAACATGATTAATAACATACTACATGGTTTTCCACTTCTAAAGTAAAACTGTGGGGTTTTTATTGATCAATTTAAGGAAATAAAAATGAACTTCCATGAAAGCAATGGGAGTAGAATTAAAGAGAAAGCTCAGACACTAAATCAATGTTCATGTAAGTATGTGATCTTTTGCAAATTTACTGAACCTGAAATAAACTAGGACATTTGGGCTACACCCATAATGCCTCCATCTGTATTCATATTTTAATGCTGTTATTTTAGTAAGCCCAGATCCTTCAACCAGAACATGATGTGCTGGTGTCCTGTTTAATCAGATCTTCAATTAACGTGGTGGGTTTTTAAATTGTATAAATAATTTGAAAAGAAATATTACAAAGTTAACTGAAATATGTGCTTCAGCAATATGACTCAGAATTTGGCCTTAAGTCTAAAATTGTTTCCATAATATTATTCTGTAATGAAGTAGTCTTCTTCTGGCGTAGGGAAATTCCTGAGAAGTTGGAAGGATATGCCAGTGAAGTGCTTCTACATACTCACACCTCTCTGACGCCTTAGCTAATGATTGAAGGTATACAGGACTGGATGGACACTTGCTGTGACTCAGAAAAGCTGTTCTGTTCTTATACTGTTACATGACACTGATGTGTGCATCTCCACTTTTTCCTCCTGGTAATTTCATCAACTAAATCAAGGTTTCAGATTACATGGCCCCTTGAAACTACTGATCCATGAGTACATTATTTAAATAATTCAATATTGCTGACATAAGATGAGATGTTTTATGGATCAATAGAAGGGTGACCTTAATGTTTATCACAACAAAATAGAAATGAATTGCCATTTCACTTGTTCATCTTGACCATTCTTCTAGAATATACTCTATTATTTTACTACCATAATTCTTCATCAACCCCTGTTCTCCTTTTAAAAAAAATCCTGCTAAAGAAAATAGATGTAAGGTTTCCCTCACCAGTCTGGCAAATTAAGTGAAATAGGCTTTAGCAATTTTTTAAAATTAATTTCACCCATTTCTTGTTGCCTGTTTTTAAAAGTTAAGTGACATATCATCATGTATGGCCCATTAGAGTGTCTAAATTTAATTCTTTACCAAGGACTCTTATGACATGTCACTACTGCGAGTAATGTCCTACATAACTGTCCTACATAACTGATGAGTGGAATTTCTTCTTTAAAGCCTACATTGTAGAGCATATTCTTATTAAAATCAAAGTGATCAGCTGACAAAGAGGAATTTTAGTATTTTTTTGTGTTCTTAACCTTACCATAATGATATGAAAGAATATTTTAAAGTATATTGGCTATTTTTTCTTTATGGCTGAATGGGTATAAATTAAGAAGTCCACTGATAATTTTTAGATATTCCTGATTTATACTAAGTTAACTTACAGCAAAATTTGGCACATATTTTTATATTGTCTTACAATCATATTCATGCTGTGAAACAAAATATATTTCCCAAAGTTTCAGGGCTTGTATCTGGGCTTTTAAACATACTTTTTTGAATTCTCCCATTTATTTAATATTTTACAGTTCTCTAAGGCAGAAGAAAAAAATATTCAAAAATATTTACTTGCTATCAAACTGTCTTTCAGACTGCTGTCCTAAATGAAAGACAAAATACACAAAAGTCAGGATTTCCCACAATCTGAGGGCACCAAACACTACTTTCACTCTCCTCCTTAAGGCCAGAAGCTTGTGTTTCAGCCTGCCATTAAAAATAAACAAAACAATTAAACAAAATAGCCTGTTCTAGAGAACCACAGCCAGTGTCTGCCATTTACCTAAGCAGTGAGTAAAAGCACCAAGAATGGCACAACTCTTTGAAGCAAGAAAGATCCCTCAGCACCCTAAAAAGAGGTTTTCCCACCTGGCATTCCTGCTAGACCTTCACAATCTCTGGACAGATACTACATCCACTGAAGCAAAGCAGTCTTAAACACAGCAGTTAAAAATCCTGCCTCCTCTGATATCTGTGGCAAAAATCCTGATGGAGACAGGATTTCACCATGTTTATCCAGGCTCTAAGATATTCCTTGATGTTTATGGGATCCCACTATGCAAAAGGAATACTATAAAAGTTCCTTTGACAGCAATTTCCCATCCACTGGCATAAAAGCTGATCCTGGCTTGTTTTGGCCCAAATATTAGCAGCTGGCACAACCCAGGGTTGCACCCACCAGTCCAAAGACTAGAGAGGCACGAATGTGTATAATAACACCATGTTACCACCTCTCCTAGTCCTGGCTTTCATAAAATAGATCTCAGCTTATCCAGAGGATCTGGAGAATTTCTTCTAAAAACCACTTAAGCATTGAGAAATCACTTCTCCGATATGCTATGTGTTAGATAGAGAATTCATGCAAGCATGAGGTGATATAAAGGTTTTATTAGCACTCATTTAGGATGACCTTATGTTACTCACAAATGGCAAAACCACAAGTGAGTCACATGGTCATCCTGAATGCACACCAAGAAAGTCTTCATGCTACAATGCACCAGTAAGGCCAGCAACTCATCAGTGAAGCACGTATTAAGTAGTTGACAAGAATGACTCGCCTCTGCAATATAACCCTGGCTCATGATACCTATTAATTTCCATGCTCTGCAAGGGCTGGCATGTTTCTGAAGCAGACTGGCATACCACAGAAAAAATGACACTTGCTTTTGTTTCTATGATGTGAAGACGAAATTTTGATTTGCTGCTATTTGAGCCCCATCAGCAAACATATGACAGGCAGGCTTAACAAATTTTTAAGCATAGAAAAAATGAAAACAAGGCACACATTTCTGTACCCTAATCAGCCAAAAGCCTCAACAAAGCCTCAAGTCATAGAAAAACAATTATAATAAAACAGTTTACTCTAGAGCATGGAATTTACCAGGACATAGAAGACATATTTAGTATGTGAAGTTATGGGGCTTGCAATACGGCTGCTTTATATTCAAAAGAACAAATTGGTAAATTTAGATCCCTATACAATTATGGAGGGGAAGAATGCTTTAAGAAACCTTTTCCCTTCTACAGTCCTTCTAAATTCCATATACAGCTCTTCTGCTGACATCCTGAGTGTGATGGTGACCTATGTGAGGTTGTGCTTTTGAAAATGGGTATCAGAATAGTAGTTTCAGTATGTTTATCTTCTTTCTTTAGTAATTCCCTCTAGAGCTGCATACATATCTTTCCTGGTACATTTTGATGTCCTATTTTGAGTCACGGGTTTAGTTTTTCTGAATAATCTCATGCACAATTACTCAGATTCTTTATGAGTCTTCTGCAGTTTTGTCCCAAACAGTATAGCTGCTAATGTGCAAAAGAAAGGCTGAAAGGGGTAGACCTGCAATTTTTTGGAGGCTGAAAGGAAACTAAAAGTTAAATGTATTGTATTAGCTTATTGTTTTACTATGGCCAAGCAATTAATCCTGTGATAAAAGGGAATAAATAGAATGTCATGAATGCAATTGTGACTAGATCTTGGATAATGAGAACATCCTGTGACAAAAAGCTAATCTATTCACTTCCATGCATAATATTACTTGTGATTTTCTCTTGTTCTTCCCCACATACATAGGTTTCCTTTCTTGCTTTTTCATTTTCAGTTATTTATGATTTTCTCACTTTTATAATCTTTCCTATAATAATGTCATATGAAAATCTTGTTCTGACTGGTAGGTTTTGTAACAATGACAATATTTTACTTTATATCACAGTTTCATCCAGAATACTTCACTTCATAGAAATAAGACACCTTTGAAAAGCAGACACTTCTGGGAATGAGGACAGGAGCCAGTATAATGATAAAAATGCTGGACAGTGGCAAAGAGCAAACCATTATTGTTAATAAAGGTGCTACTAGATCGTTAATGTTCATGCAAAAATTAGAAAACAGAATTTTTTTTTTTTATGATGCTCTCATTCTGTGAGATTTAGTCACAATTGCATTCACAATATTCAATTTATGCCCTTTGTCTGATGAATATTCGGAGTGGCTGAATCAGTGAGAACATTTGAACCTGTGGTGCCAGACAGTCTAAGCTTGCTGCATTAAGATATCCCTTTCCTGATGTCTTTTTCCTTTTTTATGCGGTGTCTTTTTTAGATTTACTTAGAAATTCCTATCTTTTGTGCCAGGATGTTTGGCAGCTACTGGGATGATTTTTACTGGTAGAGTGGTTGTATATTTACTTAGTTGTTAATTTGCCACCTTCCTTTTAATTCCAGTCGAATGATCCACCTGCCTGATGTTTATTTCCCCTTTGGTTTCTCCAGTAAATCTTAGAATTAGGGTTGGTATACTTGTTTTGTGTGTTGTGGTGAAAACTTTTTCCTTAAGTCTGCTAATGTTGGGTAATTTTTTGATTATGTATGGTTACTTTGCATAACATAGTTTTGTTCCAAAAATATGCAAAACCAGTCATGGTCTGTCACCATTCCTGAGTCATAGAATATGAGACGTACATAAACAGACTGATCAAAGAACTCAGATTAGGCTGGCCAAAGGGAAATTCACATGTTCTGTGATTGCAGGATGAAAGGAAAGCAAACAAAAGCTACAGTATGATGCAATCTTATTATATGTGTACAATATTTATAGATAACTCGGTTTGCAATACGTATCAGCTCAGCAGAAAGTTAAACATCTAGTGAGTTGGTATTTAATCAGATGGGCCTTAGCAGATCAGGACACATTTCCTGTAACTACAGGAAAGACATTGAGGTGTTGGAGCGTGTCCAGAGAAGGGCAACCAAGCTGGTGAGGGGCCTGGAGCACAAGTCTTATGAGGAGCAGCTGAGGGAACTGGGGTTGTTTAGTCTGGAGAAAAGAAGGCTGAGGGGAGACCTTATCACTCCCTACAACTACCTGAAAGGAGGTTGTAGTGAGGTGGGTGCTGGTCTCTTCTATGAAGTAACTAGTGATAGGACGAAAGGAAATGGCCTCAAGTTGCGCCAGGGGAGATTTAGACGGGATATTAGGAAAAAGTTCGTTACTGAAAGGGTTGTCGGGCATTGGAACAGGCTGCCCAGGGAAGTGGTTGAGTCACCATCCCTGGAGGTATTCAAAAAGCACATAGACAAGGCACTTCAGCATGTGGTTTAGTGGGCATGGTTGATGGTTGGACTCGATGATCCTGGTCTTTTCCAACCTATATGATTCTATGAACTCTGAACCTCAACCGTGTAGAGATGGGCATTGAATTAATTACATTCATCTACAATTGTAGGATAGAGTGGGACACTTTCAAGGTGTAATTCATCTTTCCTATTTTAGATGTTTGTTTTAGGAGGAGAGGAATCATGCTCCAAGTTGCAGAGCGTGAGCATGCTACAGCGTTCTAGAGTAGCTAGAGCTCTGCTGATGATCAGGGGATTCATGCACAACTAGGTTTAGATAGATGAATGATTCCCTGTGCAGAATATCAGAGAAACAAAGTGAGTATCTAGTTGCTCAAGGGATGAAGCAGAAGACTTCAGAATAGAGCATCCTCTGCCTTAAGACTCTTGTCAGTGTTTTAACACAACCTGTGTAGCATGTATCTTAAGGTACAAAATAGTTATAAAAATATTTCTTTGAGTATGTTTTTGTCATCCTCATAGAAAGTAGCATCCTGGGTTAAGTAAAATTAAATGCCTCAGAATGACATCTGTAGAAACCAGTAAGTTGAATGGAAGTAGCCTAGTAGCTAACCTGGAAGTAATATGAGATTTCAGCAAATGGTCAGTCTCCTGCACCTCAGTTACTTTGGTGTGTAGCTGTTGACTTTGAAGGAAATGCTAATCTATTAGCTATACACTTAAGTGAATAGATTTGTTTCCACAGAAGTTCAGCAGTAGGGATATTTACTAGAATGGGAGAGATCCAGTTTCAATTTACCTTCTGTCTGATTTCGAATAAGGGCCTGAAGTTATGTCTTTCATGTCCTAAGAAATGGCAGGAAAAGTGGGCAGTCTGGGAGGATTATTTCTCAGTCTTTCAGATTGGAACTGTTGAGTTTTGTAGAAATAAATGCTAATTTCAGGAGTGCTTTAAACCTCTCTTTTCCATGGCCTTACTAATTGTCATGGTTATGAAACTAAAGAATCAGTTTCTTGCATTTGTTGGTGTGGGTGTTGGTGTCTGTGCATGTCTGTCTCCTGCCCTCACCATTTAATTACTGTTTTAGCTCGGGCAGAGGAGGGACAGTAAGGGATGGGTGAGTACTAAAACACTGAATTGTTGCATAAAATAAGAAACGAAGTCTCTCCTAAATTTGGTTTTGTCACAAGCTTCTTTTATGGAGGTCTCACTAGTGAGTATGCTTTCAGAGCATCTTCAGGACACAACGGGACAGATGAGTACAGAAATTTGTTGGGGTGATTCACCCCAGTGGCATCAGAATTTGAGAAGAATTGCAAATCTGTGATGGCATATGGAGCAAATACTATGTTAGACAAGTACAGCCTTTTTGGATTACAGGGAACCACCGTATTTACTCTCCAGAGTACCTCTTCTCCAAACCTTCTACTAACATGAATGCAATTTTCACTAAGACAAAGGTGGTAGTTTTTTCATTGCCTTCTTCGCAGATGCATTGCTATCAGATTACTGATAGCTGTTTTAATCACAGTAGGTGACTACCCTTGGGCTATCTTACATTGGAATCAATTGTTTTCTGTTATTTTCTCCAAATACAACTGCATAAAGCAATAAAATATGCTAATTTGTGAGGGAAAATAATGTGGTACATATATTACAGGAAGAAGCGCTTAAAATTTTAGTCTTATGAAAATCAATGACAAAGTAATATTGATTTTACTGGGAAAAGAAACAAGCCAAAGTGATAAATCATCACCTTTAAACTAAGTTGATTGCTGAAGATCAGATCTGGAAGACTGATACATGACATTATACAATAATTGGTAATAAAATGGTGCAACTTCCTAGGAAGAGAAAAAAATAATTTCACTTTGGAGAGCCTAGCTGTGATAGTAAATGCTTAACCCAGCAAATTCTTGCACATTGGAAACAATCATAGCAGATAACAGACTGGAGACACCGAGTCTTCACAATCTTTGTTGTAATTGAGAACCGGCAACACGAGAGCCCTGTGATATTTCACTTCAGTACGCAGATTTTAGGCAGTGTACTTATAGGAGCTAAGATACAATTTTCAAAATATGAAAACAGTAACATTTTCACACTTTTTATTAACATCAAGGAGATTTTTAGGAGTGTCATCAGCCTATGGAAATTCATCAGGATTTTTATTTTTTTTTAAGTAGAGCTGTTATTATTGCAATTAATTTCAGTCCTCTTCTACTGTTATTCATGGAGAAATACAATTGTTATTCAGTATCCAGAACAACCTAATGTGCAAACTAATCAGAGTAAAGTGTCTATAATGAGCACATATACCTCTAGTCAGATGGTGACAATGACACCTCTATCTATAATCCAGATTTTCTTTGATTTTATCTTTTAATCTTTATTTCTTTTACTTTTCTGTACTTATGGCAAAGTTGCAACAGAGTTTGTGTCTTCAAAGAAACTTCTTTGGTTTTGATGTTCAGTCCACGCAGAAACGGATGACGCATTACTGATTTAAAGGCAAAGTTTCAAAGTTTTTAGAATGAGAAGCTTTATTTTCAAAATATAAGTTCTTTTGGTGTGTTCAGAGAAGTAAAAATCTCCAAGAGAACTGCCACTTTTCTTTTTCCTCTTTTCTGTTGTGGTGGTTTTAGAGACACTAAATTATTTCAGTTCTTTTTGGAAGACTTTATAGTGAAAAACAGCCCTGGCTGAGGACAGTGTAATGCTGGCATAACTGCATGCCATATTTTTCCACTTTGTACCATAAGAGAAGGAATAAAATTTATAACATTTATCAGGCACTGGGTAGAGTGCCAAATCCCAGACAAGGTTTTTCTGAAGTCTGCACGTGCCAGGAAGGTAATGGATAATGGATTGGTAGTAAACTGTCATGCCAGGGGAAAATACTGGCCTGCCATAAAAGTCCCCAAAGGAAAAAGAAAAGCTGTAGCGTAAGGAGCCTATTGCCAGAAAGCAATGAGATCAAGTAAATGAGTGCAGCTGCCAAGCAACAATGTGAGTGACATTTTTATAGTTGTGAGCCTGTTTTTCTAATTCTGACTTTCCCAATTGGATAATAATGCACTAATGCTAATTCCTCCAATCAGGCATACTGAGGTGCTCTCCAGTGTTACTGTGGTCACTGAATAGGAACCATAGGCAATGACATGAAGATGAGACTTCCCTCAGCAGAGTCACTCAGAGGTTGCATAAAACAAAAAAGTCCTATGGAAAAGTTAATTTTCCCTCTTTGCATAGTTCTTCCATAGAGAGCTACATTTATCTTCATGTTCACTCTACATGACACAATCCATGCTCCAAACTTCATATTTCAGGTATGTTTACCATGCCACAAAACCAGTGCTGATCCTGCTGCTAAAGTGGAACAAACTGACTCACTAGGTTGCTGTTCTGTGACTTGAGAGAAATAACATAGGTTTATGGCTGATCCGTTCCATGCCACTACATTAAAGAAAACTGGAAAGACACAGACTCCTAAACACTTTTTTAAATTCTAGTTTGGTTCACTATGATACAGTAGTTTATCAGGTGTGAAATACAGTTCTTCATAACTGAAGGGAGTCACTATATAATACAGCAAGTTTTTAAACTGCACTAGGAGCCAAATTTATAGGAAATGAAAAGTTGTGAAAAGTGGGAGAAAGATTTTTGTCAAATAATACCTTTTTCTGGGCTTATTTCTGTACATTTCTTAAAATAATATAAACTACTAATATGCTTTAACTTTATTTTAGAATCTCTTTGATTAAAAATTAGTCTTTATTCATTGCATTCTACAAATGTTGTAAGCACAAAGACAGCCTTTATAAAAAGAAAAAAAAGAGAGAGAATTAAAAGGGTTATTCAGTATTTCACCAGCCAGAAAAATAAGAGAAGAAAAAGAAAAATCCATGGGAAGGACTCTGTCTAGAACTCAAGACACAAACTAGATTTCCTGTTCTACCAAATACCTCCAATACATTCCTGAATATATTGCTTAGTTTCTGTTGCACTTCAGCTTGGCTCAGCAGCATTCGCATACCTTACAAGACTGCAGTGAGGAAAAACTGCAATAAATTGCAGTTGTGGAGGACTCAGCTCTACAATTACGGACACAGTACAGACATCCTCTATAGAATCTTACAGATCTAATGGTTTGGAAAGAAGAGACGTTGCTTAATAAGCAGATTACTGAAAAAAATTTATCATAATCAGGTAGTATGAGCTGCAGAAGTTTTAATACTCATTAATAGCATGCAAACAGGAACTCAGGGTTTATAAAAATGAATTTAATCAATAGATGATGAGCTTTGTCTGTATCTCATTAGGTATCCCAGCTGGTATTCAAGCTGGTGCTTGCAAAGGTCCCTCGATACACAGGTGTCTCCACAACTGGATATCAAGTGAAAGAGGTGGTTGTGTGTTGGTTTTAACAATGAGTGGTAATAGAGTTCCTAAATTACCATAGAAAATAACAGTTTATTAATATTTAACCAGATAATGCAGTTATTCTTTGCTGTAAGTGATAGAACCTCGCTACATAATACTAAAGATGCTGAGTTGAACTTTCAGTGATTAGATGTGCAAGGGTCATTTTACGTATATTCATAACAGCTGAAGGAGTTCAGCTGTGCCAATTTCTGTCCTGCAGAGGCAGAAAGAAAGGAAGGTTTCTTGCGTGCAAGCTAACCCTCCTTTGCATGCCTATGTAGATGACAATCTGAAAGCTATGATCTAGTTTACCAGATTAACCTACTTTTTGAAACCCTCCTGGGAACTGGTGCTGTCGTACCTTGTTCTGAGATTTCCAAATAATAAATATTCTAACTTGGTTCTCTGCAAAGTAATTTTTCTGTTGAGGGAAGTATGTTGCAATCAGTTCTGTGATCTGCCTATATTCATTCCTTGTTAAGCCACGACAGTTAGTAAAGCTTTCCAGTGAATGTTTTTGTCTCTAAATATCGTGATAAACTTTCTGCTATATGTTACTTTTTTTTGTTGTTGCTTTTAATTATACTCTTACTTCTTTTTCACTTTTAGTAGGTACAGCTATTTTCTGTTCTTTTATTGTATTTTAAATTAAAGAGAAAAAGCCTTTGTGACTATATGATGATAATGTGATTTATAATGCAATGCAATGTATTGATAAAATATTAGTGATGTAATTTACTCCTAAGTAAGCAATAGTGAATCAAATTTGCTTTTAGAATGTCTGATATTGAATTCATGTGAAAAAAATCCTGAATGCTAGTGATGTATTTTTCTGATAAATCAGTTATCACCACAGCCTGACCCTAGCCTTAGCCTTACCTTAACCTATTGCTTTACCTTAGCTGTTTCCTTGGCCTGAACGTCTCTTGTTTCAGGTTCCATGTTTATTTTTAACATAACAGAACACTCACTACAATCTCTTTGGTTTTGCTATAAACCAAAATAAAAAGAATACCTAGCATTTAATAAATGAACCATATTCCTCACAGAACTCAGTAAATTTGAAGTATTGTGTTCTGTAACTTCCCAATGGACATGTGAGAACCATTTTTAAAGTTTATCTGCCTAAAGCTGTTTAAATTCATTTTTTCATACAGTTAGGAACCAGAAACGGTGTAGAAAAAATACTGCAGCTTAAAAAGATGTGAAGGGTTAAAGAATTTTTCATTTACCATTTTGTCTAGGCTCAGGTGCCAGAGGTTAATGGTGATTACTGCTGTTTTAGGCTGCAGGCTGTAGTTAGTTTGTTCTAGCTTAGACCTTGGAAAGGTTTTTCTTCTCAGTCTCCTCTTTTATGCCACTTCTTGGATTAGTAGGAGTGAAGAGTTGCAGTATCAAAATGTTTGCAGTTGAGAAGTTGTAAGTTTGATTTATTTACTTACATTTGGTGGTGGTGGCAGCTTGTTTTTTTCTTAGGACGCAAGAGGAAGAAGGGAGTCAGTGTTGGAGAGATATCTCAAGAGTTGTAATAAAAATGCCATAGGTAAGAAGAAAGGTAAGTCTAGGTTATACTTGGCAGGTATGTTCTGGAGGAGAGTGACTTTCTGTTTTGGTGTGTGTAGTGCTCAAGTGTTGGCAGTACTGTAAATAGTTGGAGTAGTGGAGCTTGGCTGGGAGATAAGAATCCTAGCTTTTGCACGTGTCTCGTTCTGGCTTACAAAAACCTTCATATATTTTTGGATTTGTGAAACTGAGTTCTGCTGATCCAAATTCTGCTTTCAGTCAAAATCATTAGGGGTAAAGGATACAAATTTTGAAAGTCTATCCCCATACTAGGTGCCATTTGTGTAAGCATAGAGCTATTTCTTTGTTCCTGTATAAGCTGTGTCTGTATTTGCTGTTAAGTGATGGCATAGTTATATACTTAGCAAAGATTTTGCCTTGGTTTTCCTATAGAGTATTCTAAAACTTCCCTTACGGCTGTATGGGGCGTGTGAGCTTGTCTTCAGTCAACTAGTACCCTTGGTGTCTTCCTTCCTAGTCTCTGAAATCAATGAGGAGGCTGCTTGTTAGGCTTTTTTCATCTGTAAAATATATCATTTGTGACTTCTAGCCAAAACCACTGCAACACTTTTCCTCAAGACATAATCACAGTTTTCTTAAGCCTTCTCAAATAAATAAGTTTCCTTTAATGTCTTTTAAGAGGCATTAAAAAATAGAATTATCATACTCATGGGGAAGCAATGTGAGCTTAAAAAGCACAGGGAATGGTGTCTTCTAGTTTCTTTGTCTCTGTGTGCCATGGTGATCTGTCAGAATTGGAGTAGCTGGTAAGTGAAGGCACCTGCTAGAAATTCTCCCCCCCTAATGTGTGTGGTGGTGTGGGGGGGGATTGTATTTTTTTTTTTTCTTTCTTCCCCAAAGCTACTCTTTGGTTCTTTGCCAGGGAGCTTTCGCAGTCAGTCTGGTTTTGTTCAATTGAAATCAGACATGTTTATTTCATGCATTTTCCATGTTGAGGTGAGGTGGCTTACAGACTGCTTGCTGAAAACAAAGAATGAGGCCCCAGTCATTAATACTGGCTGAGGGGAGAGCACGTTGTAGCCCAGGAATTTGGGATGGAATTTGAAAGTAGTTTCAGAAATCCTCCATGACTGTGTGATCTTAATTAGGTTGTGTGAAGTATCTGAGGGTTCTGTGGCGAGTATATACTGTTCTTGGAGATGGTATTTGCCATGTCGTTTTGAGAGTGAGGATGGTGATGGTTTGGTGTGGAGTTTTTGTTTGGGGTTTTTTTTATGTTTATTTTGTTTTTCTTTTTTTCTGGTCCTCCAGAAGATGTCTTAGACTGCCTGACTACTTGATCTGGGTACTTGGTGAAGGACTGGAGAATTGGGGTTTGTTATCACTTTATGAGGCATTATATATTAACTAGTGTTGCTGCTTCGTGTTACAGCAGGAAAACAATAACCAGTCTCTGGTTGCTAAGAACAATAATGAAATTTTGGACAGTAGGGAATATTTTTAGACATCATGTTGGACCAAGACTTAATTAGCTTGTGCTTTTTTTTAATAGTGAGGTGGGAAGCATATTATGCTTAAAATAGCTCATCAAGACTGCTTTGAGTTGTTTTAATTTGGAGAGCAAAAAAAAACTTTCAAAGGGAAAGTACTCTGACAACAGAGAGAAAAATGGAAAAAAGCTAATTCTGTGGGTGGGTTTTTTTGTCTTGTTAAAGTATACAAAACTGCTAGAAAACTATAGTGGTGTGTATGTATATCCACGTATCTATATCTACACACTTACATGTATATGTAAACATAGTAATAATGAATTTTCCTGAGATTGGCAGGGGTGGATGATACTTTTGCCATTTATTGAAAGGACTGATAAAAGAGCAAGGTTACCCGTAACAATCACATATAAATACATCATAGGGCTTATTTAGAAGCTTATAAGAACTTTCTCCAATGACAACTTTTGGTCAAATGCTGCATATGTAGGCTTTGGTATGGAACATTCTTAAAAATTTTCATGCTGTCTAAATTGTTGCAGCAGCATGTAAGAACCAAGCAGTCACACATTTTCTTCTTAAGCTTTTAAAAGAATTTCAACAGCATGAATTGAACTGTCACAACAGTGGTAGATGTTCTTATAGGATTGCACTTTGCGATAATTTTCCCTTTGTACTATTAGGATGTTGGGCGTTTTAAAGCTCAGTGGGCTCAGTGTGTGAAAATGGAACATCCTGAAAACTAAATTCCTGAGCTGTCAAATCAAGACACAGAAATAATGTTAACTCCGGTATGATTCCACATTACAAACCTCTTGTGTAACACCAAAAATGGCAACAACTTTTGTGATTGCTAGGTGAAACCATGTCGTGGTTCGTGCCCCCCAAAAATAGTTATGACAAGCAACCTAAGCAGAGAGATGACAGTTTGTGGAGATCTGGAGCACTTCATTTTGGAATTACTAGTTATTATATCAGCGATGGCTGAGATTTTCATCAAAACAATGCAGAGAGCTTGGAAACTGAGCTAAGCTTGGCTGGTGTAAGTGCCAAGTACATTGTAACCTTCTGTTTTGTAAAGCATTGCATAGTCTGATCAACTAAAAAAAAAATAAATAAACCATGAGAAAAATTTATGCATGTTGGTAAATACAGGCTTCATTGATCTGAACCCTAGTAACTTCTGTGCAGAATTGAGAACAGATTTAATGCTGCAGGCCTTCTGAGTTGAATTTTTAGGATGAGGCTAGACTTCCAAAAGGATATGTTGGTGGCCCGCTCCAACAGCAAGAAAAATTCCTATTGCCCCTACAGGTATTGTAAGAGACCTCTAGATTTTGATCAAAATACAGAGGTAAACAGTGTAGAAGACCTGACTGTCTGTGAGGGGGAAAAAAGATAGCCTTAAACTGAATGTTCAGAGAAGCTTAAGTATCTTTGCCAGTAAGGATCTTGACAGTCCTGTTATTGTGTTTGTCAAGTTTAAATCTGTGTTGTCAAAATATATCTTGCGAATCACTTGCAAATGGCTATCTTTTTCAGACAGGATTCTTTAAAGGTAAGTGACTTTGGATTTCAGACTTGCAAACCAATTGCCAAACAAGATTGCAGTTGCCCTAAAATTTCTCTGAAGTGTTAATATGGTAGAAAAATAGCAAAGTTTGGATTAAAGGAACATGAGGAAAACTATTTGTCATACACAGTTTTAAAGGATAGATACAAGCAAAACCGATAGAACAATCGTAAAAGCATATATTTTCCAGTGGACCATCTACAGGCTATACGAGATGCAAAGAAGCCAATAAAGTGCTGGCAAAATTCCATTTGCTAGGCATTAAAAACCAGAGGTCTTTCACTGATAGGTGAGGTATGCCCACAGTCTGGGGAGGATATCACAGAAGGGTAAGCAAAAATTGCTGAAGGGAGACCAAGAAACGTGTTACACTGCTTTAGTCATTGGTCTGTCTTATTTGAACTGCTTTAGTTTCCACAGAGCCTATAAATTCTTTCTTGAAGGTTCAATAAAATTATGTAGCCCTATAAACATCTGAGCAGCAAATCAGACTGTGGTCAGAAGTTTGGGTCTGTGACAGGAAGAAAATAATTAAAATGATTCCTTCAGAAGGAAGGGCAGACTGAATATTTTGGCAGAACCTTAGACACTTTCATTACCGGTATTAGGGGATGAAAGTCCTCTTGTGGTAATTATACCTTTCGTTCTCCAGCAAAAGTGACTGACAATGAAACTTCTAAGGGAATGAGACTGGCAAAAAAAATATGAAAGGAAGGCAGTAGAGAATATATAAAATGCAACTGAATTTCCTTATGGATATTAAATGACAGTAGTGGAAGTAGGATTCTCGTTACATCTGAATCTGCTTGCCTGGGAAGGGATGGCAAGAAGCTATTCTGCACGTTCCTCCCAGAGCTCTTTGACTTCTGTCACCCCACTGTGCTCACAGAGTCTAGTGGTGTATTTCACATAACTCGATTTGGGGCCTATAAAGTCTTTTGGAGAAAAATGGTAAAATTACTTCAGCTGTGCTGTATGTGGGTTTACTAGTTTATTCTAAATTTTGGAGAGTAACATTGCTACTGTGTGAGGGGGTTTTTTCAAGTGACCTTATAGAATAAAAGACTGGAGATGTTATTACATTACTGTTAGCAGTTAAAAAAGAGGGAAGTGCAAAGTAGTATAATTAGCCATCGAGATGCTTTCTAGGTGAGTAGGTTAACAGACCTAACATGACTTAAGATAAAAATCCTTGCCATGGGAAGTATTCTGCTTACTGTTGTGCTGAAGAAGCATCCCTTTCAGTTGTTCTTAGCTCTTTAGTAAAGAACATAAGCTCCATCACCCAGTACGCTTAGATCACCTTTTATGAAGTAAACAGAGCCAAAATACTCTGAAAGGAAAATAGAAATTACTGGCAGATCCTTTTGTAGAGCTACCAGTACTGAAGCCAGTAGCTGTATTTGCTCTGACTCTCTTGTTCCAAGTTGTTGCCCTTGCCCTTCCCCGCTTCCTCCCCACTCTCTGCAAAGCCATGACTAAGTGCTAGAAAGGAAAGAAATTCTGTGTTTCAGAGAGCTGTGGGATGGTGGGGAAGAAGTGATCTGTGATTTAATCCAAGTGGCTTCCAATGCATGGCTAATGCAGAGACCTCAAACTCAGTGTTGAATAACAAAAAAGCAAGTGCAAGCTTTAAAACAGTTTGGTGCTTTTGCAGACATAGCAATCTGAAAGCTGCTTTTCGTGAGTCTCGAATGTTCCAATAGGACAATGTGTCTTGAATAACGTGAGACATTGTCTCAAGTATAGTGTATTCTGGCTCATGACATATGGACTAAGTATCAGTTGGAAGACACATATCTTTAAAATCAGTGACTCTTCTACATCCGATGCAGATAGAAATTCCATTAAGTTGGTGTTTTTTCCAGATGCACTGTTTTGGTGAATTGTACCACACCCAGGAGCTTGGAGGAGTTGAAGAGATACAGATTTGCTTTATATCACAAATTACTTTGTTCTTTCCATTGTTAATAAAAATTGTTGCAGCATTTCTTTTGTAAAAATCTGTATGTCTCCACATGTTCTGCATGTCAGCATTTTAGACTGTGATACAGAGGTGCCTGATGTGGGTAACAAGCTAGCCTGGTAGTAAGAGTATCTCAGTGCATCGTGGCTATAGTAATAAACATTCATTTCACTCTAAGAGCAGAACTCGCATGCTAGCCGACTTTTTTCATTTTTTGAAATCACTGGAAAACATATGTTTTTCCTCCTATTTTCAGTCAGGACACAAAAGTGAAGAACTGTTTGAGGGAAATGCGAAAGAAATGCACTTTGCACGTGAAAATACTTCAATCAATACGTTGGCATTAGGATAAAAATTGGATCATGGTTCCATCTCCCAGCAAGTCTTTTTCCCCCTCACTTCTTCCTCGTTACTTTCTGCATTTGCTTGTTCCGAGCTGATCTGAATTACGATAGTATTCCATACAGGACTCTTTGGGCAGGGCTGGTTTCACAGGCTAGGCTCCTTTAGTAAAACAGTCTGCTATCTTTTGTCCTCTGTGGTAGTCAGCTCAATGTGACATCAGTAAGTAGGACAGTGTATTTTTTTTTTCTAAGTCATAATAAATCAAATATGCTATCTGTACTTTTTATTTTCCATGGATTGCTTTGCCTCAGAGTAGATCTGATCTAGTCTCCTGTTGTGGTTTAACCCCAGCTAGCAACTAAGCACCACACAGCCGCTTGCTCACTTCCCCCCACCCAGTGGGATGGGGGAGAGAATTGGAAGGAAAAAAGGTAAAATTTGTGGGTTGAGATAAGAACAGTTTAATAGGACAGAAACGAAAAACCTAATAATGATGATAATAAAATGACAATAATACTAATAAAAGAATTGGAATATACAAAAAAAAGGTGATGCACAATGCAATTGCTCACCACTTGCTGACCAATGGCCAGTTAGTTCCTGAGCGTCGATCCACCCCTGGCCAACTTCCTCCAGTTCATATACTGGGCATGACATCACATGGTGTGGAATACCCCTTTGGCCACTTTGGGTCAGCTGCCCTGGCTGTGTCCCTGCTCAACTATTTGTGCCCCTCCAGTCTTCTTGCTGGCTGGGCAAGAGAAGCCAGAAAATCCTTGACTTAGTCTAAACACTACTTAGCAACACCTGAAAACATCAGTGTGTTATCAACATTCTTCTCATACTGAACCCAAAACACAGCACTATACCAGCTACTAGAAAGAAAATTAACTCTATCCCAGCCAAACCCAGGACATCTCCCACCACCATCCAGCAACTGAAATGATTTGAAAAGAACAAATTAGGTTAAGTTGGCAGTGTAAGTATCCCTTGATGTGACTTCAGAAAAATCTACATGACCGCTAAGCACAAAATGATGAAGTCTGTTTCCAAGTGGAAATGTCAATCTTTGCATGTGTGGGGTTGGAGAGGAAATGGCACTGAATGTTTTTGTTCACATTTTCCTGAAATCTTTCATATGTAGCACCCCTGGAGACCATTTTGCTCAGAGGAGCAAGTATTCAGTGACTTCCTATAGAGAAAAAAATGCCAATGCTTCTCTTTAGAGAAGTTAATACTGGAGTATATATGCCTTCTTCCTCCTGTGCTCTCAGATTGCCTCCTTGGGCAGTATTTTTATAAAAATTTTTTTTTTTTTTTTATACTGCCTCTAGTATTTTTATACTGCTACTCAGTAAATGTGATTGCTGCCCAAGACATTCAACTCCAAAGGATATTATTAATCAATAGAATCTATACATTTAAGGCCAAAGAAAGTTTGGTTTTCCTCTATGTTCATGTCTCTCATTTCAAATGTGAGTTGTGTGGATCATCTGGGACAAAGCTGTTTCCCCCTTGAGGCCATTTACATTATTTACCACAAAGCCTTATTTGTGCAAATATTTTATTTTTTTCTTCACAGAAAAAAATTAAAAAAAGAAAGTAAAAGGGTAGCAGATGCCAGCAGCCATGGGCTTTTCTGGAACATTGGTAAAAGGCGAGGTGGTATATCATGATTTTGTGTACAGAAATAGGCATTTGTCTTTGGGCAAATACATCTCTAAGTTCACATTCAGATGTGTTGTCATCAGTTTCACCTGGTTCATGCATGTCAACCAAAGCATCTAGAGTCTTAGGGACACATGGTGAAGAAGAAACATGAAAGCCAACAGTTGCAGAGACTAGAGGTGGTGGGATCGTGATGTTTATTGAGAAGCAGTTTTTAGAGGGAATACTTCTAACCACTTTTTTGTATTAGGGAGTCTCGTTCTGTAAGATGTGGAACTCTGTTGCTTGCAAAGCAATGCTGATGAATTTCCAACTGCAGTACTTAACAGTGAAGTAATGTAGACCGTTTCAGTTAGCGAGAGGTATGGTGAAGTCCTAGACTTTCCAGACGAATGGCTCTCATTGCTGCAGCTCTGTGTGAAGTGCACTTTCCTCCGAAATGGGCGGTTGCTACCAACAAGGTCTGGGTTGCTGGCGAGGCTGTTCCCGGAGCTGACAGGGGGGTGGGTGTGTGTGCGATGGCTCTGTTGCTGTGGGAACTAATGAAGTTCTAAAGTCAGCAGTAAGATTTCCTTCTGCTTTGATCCCCCGGGGAGGATGAGCAAGTCCTTTTCAAATGCAAATCTTCAATGTGTAGCCTACTAGAGGGAATAAAGATGGGAAGGAGAACAAATCTGTTTTAAGCTTCAGGCATTTTCAAATTGGTTGTGCTACTGGTGCCCTTTCTTAACCTTTCTTTTTTCACTTCTGCAAAGCATTACCTTGGGTAAGCTCTGCTATGCTAAAATCAGTCTGATGTTTGGAAATGATTTTTCTTTTCTGCGTGCGGGAAGTTGGTGGTTTTGGTGGGAGTCTACGTTCTTCTCTCCCCAAAGAAGGGGAAGTAAAAAGCTTCCTGCTCTCCCAGAATGATCATGTGCAGTTTTTGACCTTTTCCAGTAATACACATTGTGGGGTTTTTTGTTTGTTTGTTTTTTCACAAGCAGCTAGGAGCACAGGATGTGGCATGGAGGGAGGAATTCTGCCAGTGCCAATACGGAGCTCTCTTCTGACCGGGCTCAGGGAGTTTCGCTTGTCCATGTTCCCCTCTCTTCCTCTGCTTCTGAGAGCCCCCACATCATCACCTAATACTGGATTGCAAAGAATTAGGTTTAGATTTTTTTTTTCTTAACTTGCAGAAATATCTTATTTTGCAACTTGTCACCTGTGCTAAGCTACTAATTACAAAGTACGTTCCTGCAACGTTTCTGAAGTAGTTATTTATGTGCAAAAGCCTGTAAGGCACCTTTCCTACAAGGAGGTACAGCAACCTAGAATTTGGTAATCAAACTATATTCAGTGGGTGTTTAAAGTTGAAACTAAAAGCTGACTCTTACTGCTTGCAAGAAGATGTTGCCTGGTTGATGATTTAAAAGCTGACTTCTACCTGAAAGACTTACAATTTATGTATTTGGGGAAACACCCTTAATGGCTAGGTCAGGATTGCTGCAGTAGAAGAGAGAGTACTTCAAATGTTGCTTCTGTGTTCCTCTAACCTCGGACTGGCTGTCCAGTGAGTTCTCTGGAGTAAATCAGCCTTTAGTTCTCTCTATTACCGTTGTCAGTGCCCACTACTAGTCCTTGAACCAGAATCCTCGGGTAGGACGGTAACAGGTAAATGCGGGAGAGAGCAGGGTTGCTGGAGGTATGATACCATTGAATGCTACAGGATAAAGCCTTAATGCAGATACGGTTTTATAACGTCTTTCTGAATCACCCCAAACCTCTGTGGCTTGGATCTGTTAAGGGGGGGACAAACACTGTCTGGCGTGCAGATGGGGCAGTTGTGATGGCTCTGTTCACATGAGTGCTCACTGAATCAACATACTTGTTTTCCTTATTCAGCTAATCACTATCAAGGCTATGCAGCAGCCTTAATTTTGGCGTTAACATTAGGATTTCATTGCTGTAGTTCCACTGACTTCAATGGCATGACTTCTGCTTCTCGGGGGAACTGAAAAAGGAGCTGGACCCACTGTTTTCAAAGTTTCTTTTCATTCTTGTTACTAAGCAGGTCGTGACTTTCACTTACCATGTGTTTCCCATAAAAACCCTGGCTGCCTTGAGTGCTATATGATAGGTTGTCTGGAAGCTGGAGACAAAGTGCATGCACTCTGCTAGAAAGACTTTCTGAAATATCTTGTATACAGTAGCTGAAGTTGGCACATGCTACTTACGCTACAGCGTCTGCATGTGGTCACATTTACAATGTTCACACTGCAGCATTCACAAGAAAACCATGTAATGATGAAAGGGCTTCAGTGCATACAGTATGATGTAAAAACAAGTTAAAAATAAACCTATGAAACATCTAAGGAGTGGAAAAATCTAAAAGGCTGTGCAGGACAATGCAAGCCTGTATTTTTGTGGACAGTGGTGGGGAAGGGAGAACTAAGCGCATGTCAGAACAAATACACTGAAGGATATGAAAAATGTTCTCTCCTTCCAGATTTATCTTCTGTAACAGAAACAAAGATTGAGAATTAAAAGAAAACTAATCTGCGTGTTATGTCAATGTCAAATGGCACAGTCTTCAGTTTGTAGAAAGGAAGTTAAAGAGTGATCATCCAAAACCAGCACTTTACTAAGCCATTTTATTAAACTTACTGTTTATTTTACATGTGGCAATAGCAAACTACGAGAATTTTAATGCTGGGAAGGTGTGTGTGGGGGGGGGGGGTGTTGTTTTGTTTTTTTATGTTGCCTCTTTGCTAAAGGTTATAAACTTTCAAGTCTGGAAGCTGAGCACTTGCATGTAGAAGTCCCCTTCATGAAAGAAAAAATAAGTTTATTAGGTTTTTTACATTTTTTCCCTTTTTTTGACAAACTGTATGGTTTTTTCAACCCTGCTGAATTCAATGCAAAATCTTCTCACTTCAGTTATCATAGGACACTTTAATATTCAGATCATCTCCCAGTCTTTTGGTGTAGGTGGTCTTGTAACAACTATTGTAGTTTCCCTTCATGGGGCAGGAAGAGTTGTGCTGCACACAAAGGGTGCATCACTGGGACAGCGTAGCTGTCTTCAGTGGTTTTCCAGAAGGGACACAGACAGACGGCTTGGTAATATCTCCGGGAAGGGAGGGAGAAACGTTTGGAGAAACTATTGCCGCAGTGTATTGGAGCTGTAGACCAGACAGATGAGCTGTTGGGTGTCTGATGTGTTCTCCCTCAGAAAAGGCTCAGTGCCAAGGTATCTGACAGCATATACTTTATTCACTACCTGAGGCCTAATGGATCAGGCTGGTGATCATGCATCAGGACTACCACTTCTGTTTTAAGGAACACTTTCCTACAAAGTTCAGAGGTAAACTTAGATGAATGACAAGGTCTAGGCACCCAGACTTTGGGCTAAATCCTGCAACTCATTGCTTCTGCAAAGAGGCAACTAAGTAGCCAAGAATTCTGGGCTTGACCCAATACTGGTTAAAATCTGTGGACTTTCTGCTGAACAAAAATTACCAATCCTGGTGTAATTCTTAATGGCTCTGTAATACAGAGATGTAGAAATCAACATTCTTGCTATTTAAAAAAAAAAAAAAAAAATACAAAAATTGAAAACAGCAGACTTAATTTCATGTACATGGGTGATTTTTTTTTGCTCACTTTTGTACAAAACTTTTAATAAATCACTCTGTAATTTGGGGGACTGGGAAGGGAATAATCCCTGGCATGGAACAGAGAATTTCTGGATAAAGATGATGAGCAGAAAATCTTCCTGTCTGCTCTAGTATGGCTGCCACCATCTGACATTTAGATGGGATAGCTGAGGAAACTATGTGATGTTTTATGTGGTTTTTGGAATAGGAAGCCTTTTCTGAACAGACAGAGCCTTGGATGGATGGATCAGAAAAAGGCAAATGTCTTGCTGAAAAATCTGTCCTCTCTGCATCTAAATGAAGTTGGGACTGTAAGGCTTTTGTAAGGAAAACCTGATGAGTAAGTCTTTTGAGTGCGCATAAGCACATAATAAATCTAAATCTGAACTCTGAAATGTGACTGACTGTATAGCAGGGTGGATCTGAAAGGCTATAATTTTTGAAATCTGTGGAAGGATTTTGCAGTCCATTCTCCAGTCCTGCACCTTGAATTAATCAGATGCAATTTATACTTATGTTTTGATTATAGAGCACTTGAGTAACTTACATTGCAGTACAGGAACTAGATTTATGGTGGAGATGTATTAATCCTTGTGAGATAAATACCTAAAATCCTATTTCTAGCCTAAATAGAAGGAAAACGTGGGAAGGTGAGAGGGGTCTGGCTGTATATTTAGTCTTTAGTAGCTGTGTAGCAGAGGTGTTCATAGATGAATAGGAACAGTCTTCTCAGTAGTGAGAAAGATTCTAACTGGGGTACATGAATTTCTTTTTCCCCAGGTTTGTTCTGTGGAATTATTCTGACTTCTTCATTAGCAAATTAACCCTGATTTATTTTTTCTGTAATAATCTTAATCTGAATGTTAATAAATAATCATGTTTTGTTTATATCCAGGTATATTTGGTCTGAATTCATCATGTTAACCAAACTCACTTAGGAACTATTATAAAACTAAGGAAACTATTTGAGGGAATACATGTCATTTTATTTTTTAAGTAACTTAATCTGAATTTTGGTCAAATATCATGGAAACTTGGAAGTAAATCTGAAGAAGCTCTTCTGGACACAGGGGGGGGGGGGAAACAACATGGAAGTATGAGGGTCCTGTGCTGTCAGGATTTATGTGTTGAGATTTATGAAGTTTCATGCACCAGTGAAAAATGACAGAGGAGGAAAAACAACAACAAAACAAAACCAAGTTTGCTGTATCCTATATCTTTTTGTTGGATACACAGGATCTTTCCAACTGTGCAGAGGGAGAGTTCAGACTTCGACACAAAGTGACATTATTGTTGGCAACTGGGGAATGAACAGTGCTTGTAGGTAGAAGGGGGGGGGGTGTAGTTTGGGGAGAATACATTCTATCTTTTGATGGGGCCAACTCACAAAGCTTTAAGTGTGCTGTTCATTTGATCTGCAAATCAAGATTCTTTCCTCTTCATGAGGAAGAATAACTACAGTAGAAACAGGGGGATTGGGGCATATTTTAAGGAATATGAGACTCTTCAAGCCTTAGTTAAAGAGAAGAAATGACAGAGCAATGACAGTGTAAATTAACTCAGTTGTGCAATCAAAAATTTATTACAATTTCTTTGTTGTAGAAAGTAATCAAATAAAGTTTTGTAAAAATGCTAATGCACCTTTGCACTAGTGCTATGGTCAGAAAAGCTTGTTGCAGGTGTCATTGCAAACTGCTTTTGGCTGTTTGGAAGGTTGGGGGCAGCAGGCCCAGAAGACATAATTTTTGGTCTGTACCAGAATGGGAAAGCTTTTGATAGCCTGGTTTGTTGGGTGGGGGTGTTTGTTGTTGTTGTTGTTTTAATTTTAGTTTCTTTGTTGTTGTTTTGGTTTTGGTTTTTTTACCTCTATGACACAAGACTTAACTCTTAAAGGAGAGTTTGAAATTTAAGACCCAAATAAAGGAAGAAAGGCTGAAAGGTAGAAGGAATGCAGGATGCGATGCTCTGGAATTTTTCTTTTTTTTTTTTTTTTTTAATTGTTGTTATTCTGTAACTAGGAGAAGAATACCCATTTTTCTTCCTGCTAGATTTTGTGTAACTCTAGTTACTTTCTTAAAATAATGCTGTGCCACAGTATTACTTTTTTTGGTTCAAGTGGCTGGCAAGCTGTGACTGTAATATAGTATTATAAAGCATACAGTGAACCTACAAATGGTTTTCTAGAAGTTATTGCTGCACGTGCTGGAAGTGTCACTGACAGAGCTGAGTTGAACTTGGAAGCTCTCTTACTGGTGTTAGGCTCAGCACAAGTTTTCTCCCAAACAAAGATGAAAGGGTTTGTCTTGTTTTTCTTCTTCAAAGAGTTAGTTAGCCTTCTGCCATTGTCAACAAGTGAAGAGAAGATATTTGGGTCTTGCCTCGTGAAACTGGCACAAATTCATTTTTTCTCCGGGATTGGTCAAATATTAATCGGCACTCCCTTCTAGAGCATATCACATTGTGAACATTGCAAGTTGTTCTCCCCGCAGGGGCTGGGCTTCGAGGCTGCAGTCTCTCTCGCAGGAGCACGATGGAGTTTGGTTACGGGGAGCCTGTAGTGTTCCTGCAAAACAAATTTGGTTTTAACAAATGATCACTTTCTCACTAAGCCTTGATTAAAGTGTAAATACTCATTTCTCTAAAGTTCACGTTTCTCTTTTCTGGGACTTTCTAGAGTCATAGCACAAATGTGCCGCCTTCAACTGCTGTGGGGCTACTCTTCCTCTCTTTTACCACCCTGTGGTCCAATCCACATGCACAGTGACATACACTGACAGCATCTCCTTTTTGTTGTAGTTATGCACTTTGTATTGTAGCACCATCTCTGTCCTTCAGGAAACGTTGACTTGTCCATGGTAACGTTTTCTGACAAATACACATCACAACATGGGCAATGATTTGATTGTACCTTTCCCCATGTTAAATTTCTCATTACTGCTGTGCCTGTGACTCTGACATTTTACCATTTTTGTGTGGAAGTGGAGGCCTGTCCACAGTCATGGAAACTCTTTAAGCTGTCCCCAAGGCATTTTGTCATGTCACTGGTAAATATGACGGATTCGTTGTCTAGAAAGAAGTGAATGGAAGGAGACAGGAGGGGGCTAGTGTCCCTTTCTACCTAAACTACAGAAAAATCTACTAAGAAAATGTGTTAGCTTTATGGGCCGTATTTATGCAAAGTAACTATTCACGCTGCACACCCACCTCTCTGTTCCTTTTCTCAACAGATACAAGGCATCCCACTTCCTACAAATTACCACATGGAATAGAGGGCCACGTGAGATAGAACAGTGTGAGATGTTGTACAGCAAAATCACCAACCACAAATAAATGCTGTTCAGAATGTTTTGCAGATGTTATACTTACCTGAAGATAACCGTATAGCAAAGCTAAAAAATTACTTTTTTTGTGACTGAAGCATACTGCTCTATCAGTCTTTATTCTACATGTTGGATTTGTGTGCACACGCACATATATGGTTGATTATGCAGTTAGGATATATGTGCTGCAACTTATTTATCTGTTTGCCAGAATGAATTCTTTATGATCATATTTATCTTTTAAATTATAACTAGGTTTCAGGACTTGACATCTATCCTGAATAGATCTGTTAGCATTCTTAGTTTTGAATGTTGTCATTTAATTTGCTTTGCTATGAAAAGAGTTTATACTTAAGATGGAAATATTCATGTGTCACATCCTCTAATTAATTTTCTGTTTAGGGAGCAGGCTGCTTCAGTTTTATCCCATTCATTCTCAGTAACTCTAAGGGTCATTGTAAAGCTGTGAATACAGTTCTTTCACGAAAAAAATTAGCCTGAACTTGGGCTTTTTTTAGGTAGGGCTTTTTTTTTTTTTGAGGCCACTCAGAAGTGGAGTACTCTATTTTTCTCTTTGATAATGAATTTTGGAAAAATCAGGTTGGGTACTGGGAACACACTGACCTCCTCACCCTTGCCACACAAGTTCTAAAGGATTTTTTCCCCCCAGAGTGTCTGGCTATGTAAACAGATGACCTACCTGTTTACCACAGGCTCATTCTCTGGATGTGAAATAAATTTCAGTGACTCAGTACATCCTATTAAGTAATATTATCAATATTTAGAGGAAGGTGGTGGAATTTTCCATGCTCTCTGTGCAAATTGTTTATTTCCAGCATGTCTGGCAGACTTACTGCAGATGCCTTTCTGATATCACTTCCTTTAAGAAATTGAAAGGATATTTTTGATATCTCAGGACTAGGTAATATATGAGTATTTATGCATTAGTAATAATTACACCAATAACTGTTTTCTCAACTGAAAAATGAATCTATGAGCAGATTGTTCTAACATACCAGTTAAACATTCAAGACCCCTAGTTAAAGGTCTTGTAATATGGCCTTGATAAGTTCTCCCTTCTTTTCAGTAAAAAGTGTTGTTCTTATGCACAGCCTGTGCTTTTCCCGTTAATTGGTGTAGCCTGTGTTAGTCTGTAGTGGTACTCTGTGGTCCCCAGTTTCTGCCCTATGTCCTATCCTATATACTATTTGAGCCTTTTTCTGTGCTTATAGAATGAGTAAAAAGCATGAAACCAGCACTATTTCAGGGACTTCTTTTTCTTCTGTGGCAGTGTTCAGCTCATTAGTTCTACCAAAAATTGATACGGAAGTAATTTATATTGTTTGGTTGGTTAACACACACATTTGGGAGACTGTATGAATTGTGTTGAAGAACATCCTTGGTTCCTGAGGATTTATCTAGAAGACATAGTAGGTCCATGTACTTCAAATAAAGTTGGTTAAGTTCACATGTCTGAGTGTACTTTTAACTATGACTGGCTCATGGAGGTGGCTGGGCCTCTAATACTTATGCTGACCAGTATGCTCTATCCCTGCTTTGTTGGTTTGTTCCCCCCCCCCCAGTCTGTTTACCCACATAGTGGCATTTTATTTTTAGACTGTAAATTCTACTGGAACTGTCCTTTTGTAGCATACTGGTCAAGATCCAAACAAATAATGATTTGATATCTCTTGCATCTTAAGGCACTTATGCATCTCATCTATAGATGTACTTGCATAAAGTTTGCTTTGTTAAGAGTGTCTTACAAAGTATCCACTAAGTTGATATTGCAAAGTCAGTTGTAACCTTTCAAGCAGTAACTGGCAGATAATGCTTATGTCCACTTCTGCTAACTGAAATGCTCTGTCATACAGACACAAAGTGTAACAACTGTGAGAAGTGGGAGGGAAGGGGAGATGTTCCAATTATTAATTTCTCTTTCCTAAAGCAAAATTCACTTTTTGTAACAACGTACTTAGGATGTACTCCTAAACTCTGAAGTTACTGAGTGAAAATGATGCATTTGCATAACATGGTAATAGTTACTGGATTGATATTAGTGTCTCTCTCTTGCTTTTATCATGTCATAGACATCAATTACTACACATCATATGTGGGTACCAGCATTAGTAATATCAACCACAACATACATTCACTGAAACTTAATTCTTTTTTTGTCAGATATGCAATAAGAAATGTAAACATAATGTGAAGAATTTTCTCCAGTCACAATGCAGAAGGTGACTGCTACCTGAGAATATTCTGTATTCCATGGTCCAAAGTTGTGTTATTTAATCATAACCTTTGATCTTGTACAACACCATTCAGAAATTTTAGATGTCATCCTGCAGTTATTTGTAACTGTTGTATGTTGCTGTATAGATCCCTGTGTGATTGTGTCAAGGCTGTGTCTATATGTGGCTATGAGCATGACAGAAGTTGACCAGGATAGATAAGGAACCTGAGCGCATTTGTCACTCACAAGTGTATTTTTGTTTCAAAGACTCAGGAATGCTTCCTCATGCAGGGTGCTTTTCTGCACTTGCACGTCTGCCCGGTTACTGCAGTATCTTTTGTCAACTTGAAAAAAGAATTCAAGAGCTCAGTAGGCAAGAAGACTGAGTTTTAAGGTTTGTTTTCCAGGAGAAGGGATAAAGGGAAGCAGGAACATAATATTTTTGTAATCTCTATTGACTGGATTCCTGTAGGAGTATTTCCTAAGATGTGTGCTAAGCAGTAGGAAGGGAAGGGGGAAAATGCGTATGTATGTGTGTGTGTGTGTATATATGCACATCATTGGATATTGGAAGCTATTTCTAATCTATTTTTCTCTTTTGATGTTTCATTGTACAGAAATTAATACTGGCTGATTACTTACAAAGGGGTCTGTGAATGTAGTAAGTCTGCGTGTACAGAAGCTTCATACCTGGGTGAAAGTAAAGTCAGGGTAGAAAAAGAAATGCTAGATAACCTCCTCTAGTTAAAAGAGCTTACATGGTAATCAAATCCTTTTATATCAACACAAACTGCCTTTCCTACAGTTTCTTTTGTGTGAGTTTGAGCTTACCAACCCCTGAGCTGGAAGCCAGTGAAGCTGTATGAATTTACCCTAGCTGAGATACCGGAACACCACAGTTTGCATACATGATATGAATCCTCTCGTAGTAGAGTCAGTATTATGCTTTGGTTTCAGCAGAAGTCACAGGTGTCCTAATGTAACCATCCTTCTCTCGTTCAAATAATGTTCATAGCTCAAGTGAACCAGAAAAGACAGACCTCTTACATGATCCACAGTGTAACTTTGATTGATTTACATGGTTGAGTCATTGATCTGACTTACAGTTACTTGAGGCTTGATGTGTAACAATGAATAATTGAACTGAAGGCAGTGGAACTTGTATAAAAATGTATATGAAAGACTAATGAAGTCCAGGAAACCAGAATCGATAACTTGAAAAACGTAATTATAAGGCTGAACAAATTCTGTTGAAAAAGAATTTGGCTGAACTGTTCCTCTAAGACTCTTTGTGTGGCCACAGCCAAAGAAATGGTAATTTTTGCCTTAGTCATGAGTTTATAGTGCATATATATAAAAGTAGCTTTATATAATGTATTGTGGTATTATAGCAGAATGTTTAACCTTGACCAGGGCTAGCGAATTCAAAGATGAATTCACAATGGATTCTCTTTTTTCCTCCTCTAAAGATTTTGATTGAATGTCAAATTTTTAATCAGTAACAAAACACTTCTTTGATTATTTAAAATTTGAAGAATGGAACAGGACTGCCAGAAACTGATTTTAGTGAGGGGTTGCAGTATACTTAACAAATGTCTGAGATGTTACCTTTTTTCCTTGTGTGTTTCCTTGTGTATAAATAAATCTAACTGATCATCACCATATTTTTAATCTGTAGTAGGCATTGTCTGTATTTCAATTAAGAGATTGGAGGAATTCAAAAGACTCTCCTCTGGAATGTTCCCAAATTTTTATTTTATCACAAAGTACTTAAGCATAATGTTTCCATATGTTTTGTAGCATTTTGCATCTTAAATAACCTGAATGATAGTGAGCCATTACCATGATATCATTACTTCATGACTCATTTCCTACAAGTGAAACTGTGACCAGGTGGTAATTTATTTAAAGAGAAATACTGTTAAACTCTCAATTCAGTCATATGCTGAGAATGTATGAAATTCATTCTCCTTGCATATACCTACATACCTGCTTAATATAATGTGTTCTTAAATCATGCCTGATTTTTTTTTTGTTTACATTAAAAATTCACTAAAGCTATAGTCTTTTTAAGCCCATAGTCTCTTTTAATTAGTGAGTTTTGTGCATTACTATTTACTGAACAGTGTATTTTTTTTTTTTTTTTTTTTGAAAGGCCACAAGACCTAATTTTAGAAGTAAAAATAAAGTTAATTGTATTTTCCTTTGAAGGGTGCAATTTCTTGTGAGCCATTGCAATCTTTTGCTCCATTTCCAGGAAGACAACTTCAATAAATGTCAAATGTAGAATGCCATTATATATAATGACATTGCTGTAGCAAAGCTTGTAGATTTGTCACACTTGCCTTAGACCACTGTCGCCAAAACTACCTGGGGAAAAAAAAAATCCAGTGTGCTTTTCACTCCTCTTTGCTTTCTCTCCTCCCCAAAGTGGTATTTTCTGGACGCCATGCCTAGTTCTTCTCTCTAATATGTTAAGAGAAATGAAGACTGAAATGATCAGTGTCATACCTGTAACAGTATTGCCCTTGGTGAAGGAGAGAGGCTTTTGCCTGAGAATTGTGATAGTTCAACATTGGGTACTTACTTATTCTGCAAAAGTGGTTTTTGGTGGCTGTGTTTTTGTTTTGGGGGCAGAAGGGTTGTTGAGAAGCCTTTGCTGTATTGATGCATCTAGGGCAGGAGTCATAATAATCAGTGTGGTTCCCATGTGATGGCTCATGCTATTAAAACTTAATGTACAAATTTTAGCTAGAGCAATACTAAGCCACATATTAGCAGTTTCCACGTGCACGTTACTTAGAGTGTAACATTCAGTAGTTTTCCAAATGGATATTTTAGGGATATAAATGGTGTTACATTTTTATGTAGGATTTTCAATTCTTGATATTTCAACCTTATTGGTTGCACTGGATCTTCCATCATGCATTAGTCATCCTCAGCGTATTAAAACCTTTTAGAGGCACTATGGCAGTACCTCAAGTTGATGTTTAGTGTAATGCCTGTTTATTTTAAATGAGTCCTGAAAACTGAATTTCAATAAAAATTATGACTTTTAGAAGTCTCATTTTGAGAAACTCATAAAAGAAAAATTGTCAGTAAAAAGAATTTTTAAAGTGGCAGAATTCTTGTCAGATAACTGCACTTTATTGCCAAGTCATAAGACCTTCTTAACAGGATGAAATATTTCTTTCCACTTAAGAAGTGAAGGGAGACAGTCCTGCAGGTATTCTTATCTCCTCTTTCATAGAATAACCATAGGGAATAAAACCGTGACTATCCACATTAACAGGGAACTTCCTGGCGTCTGCAAAGATATGCTGATTTCTTGTATTTTCTTTCCCTTTTAGGGCCCTCATCTTGGCTTTAATAAAAGGTCAAAGCAACATGCTAAAGCTAATAATATCCTAAAGAATCAGAAATTTTGTTTTATTTGGAAATATTATGGCATCTTGTTGCTGTGTTGTGGTTTTTTTTCCAAATGCTAATACTTTAATGGCTAAAATATCACAAAGGTTAAGTAGAAATTCCTGATGTGTAGTCCACTTCTGACTTTTAAAAGGAGACACTGATCTTCATGGAAAAATGAATGAATACGTAAGAATCTTGCTTCAATTTCATGTCCTGACAGTGAAAAGAGATCCATTTGCATGGAAACTTATTATTAAGTGACTATCACTCCTTGTCAGGGTTTGCCAAAATGTATCTAAACATGTTCTAAATGTACTTGGAAACTTCTAGTGAGAATTTGTAACGAGACTGAAGCAAGCATTTTTTGAAATTAAGTCAAGACGTACAGTTGGCACACCTTAGAGAAAATACATCAGAATACTGGATTAGTAATTTTCTACAGAGAAAAGGTAGACTTAAGGCTTCACAGATTCAGCTTTGAACACGCCCAAGTATGTATTTTCATATTTATTCAACCTGATTAAGGTGATTGGTATGCACAAGCTTATCTAAGGTAAGAACATGGCCTTATTTTATCAGGGAAAGTATTTGTGGAGGCAGCTTGTTTTATTCAGTAAGAACCAGCTTTTCTATATCTAACCATGTCAACAACCACAAGTTCCTTCTATCTCTGTGTATTCAACATGTTATTCCCTTTTGAGAACGGGAATATTGTGACTTCTCAAAAATACATTAAAGTCCAGCATCAGTCACTTGAAACAAATCTCAGTGATTTCTGTCTGGTACAGGCAGTGCAAACATGGATCACATTTACTCTGACCTGTTGTGTATCCTGAAGTTATAGATGAACGACTTAACTCAAGGGTGAGTTTTATCATTCAAGAGGTCATCAAAGGAACCTGAATGACTACAGCCACCATTTAGATATCACCAACTGCCTCAGAATAGTTGCAGAGACATCTGTCCAGTGCTGCTATGCATGAATCTTGGTGCCACCTTTGTGGCCTGTTAATAACCAAGTGACAAACTGTTTAAGTAATGCGCTTGCCTCCTAGCTTGAAAGAGGATCTTTCACAATGTGACTGTGCCTCATACTTCAGGGGAGGTGGAGGTGACAGTGGACAGGACAACCAATCCTTTTCATAGATGACGAGGAAAAGCGGGAGTTTGTCCTGCTGCAGAGGGCCTAGCTAGAATATTTGCCAGTGTTCTGGGATATCCATATTCCATCTCTGAAGCTATTCTAAAACTAAGAGTATTGAATTCTCTTGGGGCAGGCTGTAGAAAAGCATAAATGTAAGTATGTTTTAGTTTATATATATTGATGCTACCACCTTTGTAACAAGCTGGTGATCAGCCTCTGGGGTTCTCGGTGCATCTGTTTCAGGAATTTTTCTTTTTTTTTTTAAAATATATATATATATATGTAGACAATCTCCTCCATTAATTTTATGGGCAGCTGTAGCACTTCTGTTATGGCTGAAAATTCTGTTATGTACCTAAGACGCCAAAGAACTGGATGTTGCATTATGGAGTATTGTATTACTTATAGACTTTAAAAGGCACCTAATGCCTAGCTCAGGAAAACAACCTTTTGATCTCAATAGGGCTTTTGGGAAGGTTGAGTTGGAGGTTTGTTATCCATCTTTTTGAAGTACTTAGAACAAGGTTAGACACTTTTTTTTCTGAAGATACTGGAAATTTTTCTGCTCAGTAAGACTCTGTGTACCTGTTGCAGACCTGCTGAGCTAGTCAGGCCCCAAATGTGCAGCTCATCTGGTGTGTTGTATTCACCTTGAAAATGGACTTTTCAGGCTACACAAAGGAATTTGGGAGATGTTACACATTGGCATAGCTGAAGTCTGAAAGCAAAATTCACAGTCCAACCTAGATCGCAGTTGGCTGTTTGAACAGCCCCTATCCTAGAATGCCATGCTTAATTTGTACTAAGTTTCGCTTCTCTCATTGGTTCTCAGTATTTATGCCAGCAGTAACAGCCAAAAGATTTTGCCTCTGCTAGCTAGTTTGGATTATGCATTTATTTGCCAGCTGGGCATCCCATTATTACAGTTTCCCCCTCCCCAGTTGTGTTTCTAGTCTATCTGCAAATGTCACAGTTACTCCCTTTCTTCTACTGTTGAAAAACAAGCATAATGTAAAGCTGGCTTTCCTGACCTCCTTAATCATGACTTCACATGATTTTTCCCTGTAGAGTCACCATGGTAACACTGGTCTTTTTAAAAGGTGATAGTTGCATTTACCAATAGTTGCTATTTATGCAGTCATTTGAGCTGCTAGTAGAGAGGAAACAAGTACATTCACTAAATAAAACCTTATTTCACAATCCACATGCTCGATAGAATGTTATTTCCTATATAACTAACATTTCCTGACTCTTGTAATCTTCCATTTGACTTATTCTGCTAATTTATTAAAAGCCACTTTCTTCAACTTTTTTTACATCCTTGTTTCCAGAACACTAGCAATTCAAGTGGCTGTGTGAAGTTTCTGTTCTGTTTCTGCCGCAGAAGGCACACAGTCCATTTCACCTTTTCTTTTATAATTGGATTTGTAAATGAGTATAACTTTAAAGGACTTGCTTACAGTGCAGTAACAACCATGTGCTTACCCAGTAGTAAAATTTTGGTAAAGCTTACTATTAAAATAATTAATAGTTTAAAAAAAAAACCTAACGCCTTGAGTTCTGTTCAACAAAAGGTATGGTATTCATTTCTAGTTGACTTGTAGGAATGGCTGATACTGGAACATGATCTAGAAAAAGAATGCAGAATGAAGAATTAATATTCTTGTCATCCCCACAAATAAATGTGAAGCTTTCAAATAGTATAATGTACCATGATGGAGGGATTTTAATTCTTAATATCTATTTACTTGGGGGTCAGTCTTGTGCAACTTAGATGTCGCTTGTCCTTGGACTCTTCACAGAAATATGTATAAATAGCTGCCTGCAATGTTTACGGTAACTATGTATGGCAGCCGCATTCATGTGGAGTAAGGGAGGGCTTTCTGCTACAGATTTACTACAACTGCTTCTGGGACCTTGAGAATGTCTCCTTTGTTATCCCTACTTGACTCATTTGTCTTCTTTCCCCCCCCATTAAAAGAAGTTGCTTTTGTTTGTTTGTTTTAATCAAGTATTATAAGTGTAATGTCATCAGCTCAGCATGGAATAAAAAGAAAAACATATCCTGGTAGGCAAAATAGAGGCAGATCTCCGTTGCATAGTGTCAGTGATGGGGGAGTTATGTGCCTCCTGGAATTATAAATGAGTTTATGGACCTGTGGGTAAAAATGTTTTAAAGGGCATGAGATGGTGAGTGTGCACATTAGAAAAGGGGTTCCAGCCAAAGGTGTTCATGTAAGAAAAGATATGGAAGTAAATGTGAGAGTAGAGGACAGGAAAATGAAGGGAAGAAAATGGTTTTTTGGAATTTATTAATCTAAAGAACTGATACTGAATTATCCTATAATGTATCAAAATACAATGATCTTGCACCGCTGTAAGAAAATATTTTGGATTTTGGCATTGAACAATACTTAAAAGCAAAATCATGCTGAAAAGCAGTAACGGCCAGAGGGAATTCTTTAAAACAAAGTACATGAATGAACATACGAGCCAGAGTCACACAACAGTGCATGCCAAGACCAACTATTACTGTGTCCGTCAAGTTTGGGAATGTAAATGTCATGCCAAAAATGGAAGAACCCTTCACAAAGGAGTAAGAAATTCAACTGTTGTCAGAACTACACAGAAGTTCATTTAGATACTTTGTAAAGTTGCACCAGGATAATTCATGGTGTGAATTTATAAAATGTGAGAGTTGTGGCCGTTCAAACTATTAGAGGAAAATAAATGATCACCTGAAAAGAAAAATGATCACCTGAAAAGGCGGCTTTCATTAAAGGCAATTTAATGAGCAAGCAACTGAACATCAGTAGAGATTTTACCTGGGATGTCTGCTACGGAGTGACTTCTTATGGTTAATTTCTCAGTTATTGGGAAGTTAGAATGAGTTCAGAATGCAGCAGGGATGCGACTCGTTTGTGTTGTGACTGCCTGCCTCTGGTGAGTTTGGGGATGGAGCTTGCCTCTGCTTCTCTGCTTTCACACCTTCTGGAACCTGGGAGTCTGTTTTAAGATCTGGGGAGGAGGGCAGGAGAGTTGTGCATGTGGGTGTTTGATTTCCTCCTCTAAAATACAGACCTGACTTTTGAAATTCACAGAGGAGGAGGCTGGGGGGGACAGAAAGGTGGAACTTAAAATAACATACAGGTAGTATTTCTGTTGCACAGAACAAATTTTAATCCACAGGTAGGCTTAGTGTTAATACAGGGAAGAAACCACCATTCAGAAATGCTATTATTGAGATTGTTCTTGATTCCTTATGGGATTGCTCAACCTCCTCAAATCAGGCTGTCAGTCCACAGTCATACCTCATTTAACCCTAATACACTGCATATATACATATATATGGAGTTATATAAAGGTGGTAGCACATGTGTATCGGTAGTATATGCAGGTGTAAATACAGTTGTCTAAAACACCATGCTGTGCAATTAGCCTTTTGGTACCTTATATCTGGTTTACACTGATACTGTAAACTGTTGTTTTCCCCCACCTGAGCCTAGTACATTTAGATCATAAATTGGCTTAACACAGAAATCTAGCATGAGGGAGCAGGTGGAAGAGGGAGTACAAAAATGTAGTAGTAGACTGGCAATTAGTATTTATACTTCCCAGCTTATAATGAGTTTTTATTCTTCAGTGAACAAAAAGCAAGTGAACTTACAAACGAAAAGCATTTAAAACTTTTCAACTGTTGCAACAGGACTGCATCCGCTGAGGATCAAGATCAAAGATGGTGCTTGGACTAGCCTCTCTCTGAGGGCTGCTCAGTCCCAGCCTTGCTTGTTGGAGCACAGAGCTTTGAATCCCAGCTCAGCTCTGGCAGCTGGCTGTGGTTTATACGGCTGCGTTTTAACCCTCCATCTGCCTTCCCAGGGCTATCTTTGGTCTGGCTCCAGGCTATATCAAGGATTAGCTGTGTGCATACTCCGACAGCTTTGCATGTCTCTTGTCAATATCTAGCTTTAAACCTAATACAGTGGGAGGTCATTCTTCCCATTGCTACCCTTCTTATTTGTTTAGATTTCATTCAGTCGCTGGATCTGCCACAAGCTTTAAATTCTTGCATACTTGGTTGTCCAGTAAGTGCACGCGTGTAACTTACTGATAAGTGACACATTTTTGTCATTGTTTCCAGGCTGGTATAGTTTGTTATGCTTGCCTTGTGTGTGCCGTTTTGTGTTCAGTGGTAATCTCTTTCAGATGTTGTATGCTAATGTATCTTAATAAACTATTACTTCAGACAAAGTACCTGAATAATTTCATTATGCTCATGTAAACAAACATCTTTGTTGTTTTAACCCTTATCTTTCTAAGCAGAGATTTTAAGGCACAGTTGAGATGAGAAAGCAGTAAACCAGTTTTCAGGGCTCAGAGTCAGTGGCCGGATACATACCCACCACCTCCGTTACGCTGGTGCCCAGTGAGGCTAACGGTGCAAGAGTCGCCAAAGGAAGCACACAGTTGCCATTGCCTTAAGCATTTCCATTGTGCAAGGATGTCTGGGAAGCTTTATTTACTTGGCTTTGTACTTACTGGAGAAAAAATAGATATTTCTCAACAGGAAGAAAGGGCAATTGTCTTCTGCAATATCCCTAGCCACTATGAAGAGGCTTATGGTATCACCAGGAATTTTGACTCTGATCTGAGAAATAAAATGAGACAAATGAAAACTGACAAGCAACAAATATTCCTTTTCCATTTCACTTGCCAAAAGTCCTAAGAATGTAACATCAAAAATCTGTGCTGAAGTGCTCTTGCTTGTTTCCCTTAAAACAGTGCATTTCTTATTACTCTTTAGAAAATGTTATCAAATCATTTTTGGCTAGGCTGTTACTTAAGAAAAGCTCTGCTCTGACTCATATGGTACTTAAGCAGAATAAAATATGTGGCAAGAAGCTCTTAACTCTCACTGATGTTCAGTTGCCAATTAATTTTCTAGAGCATGATGCCTTGCTTGATACTCGATGATTTATTGAAACACTGTTACTGTTCTACTTTTTCAAAGCTATTTTAAGCATGGCAATGCATGTTTCTAATTTGGATTTCTTCATCCTATAACTTAAAACTGAATAAATGCATTTTAATCCTGCTACTTTTAAGAATAGACAAACTAATCTTCCCTGCCTTGGAATAGCAGTTTATGGCTTAATTCTGAACCTGCACAGTCATGCTTTGGAAATGCTGCTCACTTGCTGCTAGCTGTTTCCAGAATAAAACATTGTGGAATAAAACAAGAAATTTCATTTTGAGAATTCTGAAACCATTAGCTATTACTTTTATGAAATTGTATATTAAAAAAAAATAAATCAAATCAAATGGTATATAATTGTCCAAACCGCTACGTATTACTTACTTAAACTGTGTATGTACATTAACTTGAATTTCTCGCCGGGTTTTCCTGTGTTTTGCACCTTCCTGTGAAGAATTTCCAGCTGATGCCTGGCTGTAAGGCAGTGATGGCTCCTACCCCCGAGAGCAGGGCCAGGAGAACGCCTTGCTGTTCGTCTTTGTGGCCACCGGGTGTCATTCTAGGAGCAGACCTCGGCCAGCCTGGGAGCACTACTATGGCAGCAGCACTGGAGGCTTCACACAGTAAGTTGCTTTGCACCAAATCAGCCTCTAAAGCAATGATTATTTACCTTTTGTATCCATTTTGAAAAAAATAATTATTCTAAAGGATAAACAGCGTTATTGCTTCCCATTTCCGCTTTCGGAATGCGAAACACTGGGATGTAGCATAAAGTACTGGGGGAGTTAAAGGCATTTGTGTTAAGATGTTCTGTAAATGCTGCAGCATACGCAGCTAGGGAAACTTCTGCATCTACACATCATATTTGCGTAAGCTTAAATACAGCATTTCTGAAGATGTTAATAGCTATTTTTAATAATTACTTTATTAGCAGTTGCTTTGAATTGGTACATAACTGACATTATACAATTAAAGTGCGGGAAGAATGGGGAGGCAGAATGACTTCTAGACAAAATCAAGTAATCTCTTTCCAGGTGTTTTTTTTCCCCAATTCATGTCCCACAAAGAGGAAGTCCTAGGAAAGGTCTACAGCACCATGTAAGGCACCAATATGGGCTTAGGTTGGTGTTACACTGAAGAAAGCTTGCTGAATTCAATGTTTAACGTATCTTGCTGGTCTTGTTTTAAATAATTTTTAGGAGGGGATTACATAGGAGAATGAGCAAATAGGTGCACTGGATACCTTCAAGAACAGGAATAGTAGCGTGAAAAAAGCATGTGAAGAAAAGGAGATAAAAGGTTTAATGAAGTGGAGCAAGGTCCATGGTACATGAGGCAATAAGGACAGATTTTGGTAGGGCAGAGATTTATGGAGCCTTAAAAGTGAAGATGTGAAGCCTGAACTTAAAGTGGAAGGGCACTGGAAGAAAACTGGTATGCAAGCAGGAGTAATAGGATATTAGAGAGCACTTTCACCATGCTGAAGTAAGAGAGAAAAAAGGGATTTTTGTCCTGTATGGGTATGTTTATCTTCAGCTTAGCATATTTGCTTCTTTAAGTGATAAAATACCACTAAGTTGAAAGCATCGGTGTCAAGCCAGATAAATTAATCTGGAGACCTATGTAGAATGCTGCTAAGTTGCTGAGAAATTATTCAGGAAAACTGGGAACGGGCTGATAGTGAAGCTTCACAAATAACACATACCAGAATCTAAGATAGTCCTGGAATTCTTGTTCAGTGTTGGATGTGATGTTTAAAAAATAATAATTACACACACCTTATGTAATATTAGTTCCCATTTATTCCAATTGCCATCCAACCTTCAACAAAGATACTTGGTGTTTAAATTTTAAATATGTTTGTTTATATACATTTATATATATTTAAATGGTGTTTTTCTTAGATGGCACACAGAGACCAGTCTGCTCCAGCTCGACTTACAGAATGCCCAGAGCCTTTCAGGGAGCACATATATTTGAACTTCCTACTAAGTTGGGAGCAAGTTTTATGGTGTGTTTATATGATGCAGGGTTTTGGGGGGCTGGGTGGAGGGGGGTGGACATACTTGTCCTCTCCGTGAAGTCTGGTGCTCCTCCTGCCATCTTAGAGCTGGAATAGTTCTCATATTTAGAATTCCCAAATGAAGAATGTTCATTAACAGGACAGGTTGCAAAAGCTGGCAGCACAAACAATGAAGAAATCCTTTATGGTTCTTGTTTTCTACGCTTCTGATCAGTCTCAGCCTGGCTTACTCATAACTTGGGAATCTTTTTTTCTTGACTGTGTGGGAATTCTGTTATGAATGTCATGCTTACAACTGGATTGATTTAAAGATTTTCTGAAGCAGTTGGACAACTTGTGATTATCAGATAAGTGAAATACAAACTTTGTTTTCATTGGATCAGACACAGGAACACTTAATTTTTTGTTTTTCCACTATGGTTGCATTTCTAGTAGTGTCAGAATTTGAAAACTTGTCTCTTTTCAAACCAATAGCTGTTTTAAAGGCTATCATATCTACTGCTAGTAAGTTTTCTTGTGAAGGTGTTTCCATGAAGAATATAGAGTCAGGCCTCTCAAAGAACTGAGTGTCATCTGAGCTGTTTTTACACTAGAAAATTAGTCCTTTTTAAAACCCACATTTCAGACAGAAAGTTGTGCCCCTATAGTTCTGTATGCTTTGCACCATTATTGTCTCTGCCATGCTATCTGAGCATCTGCTAGTATTAGGTTAACCAAGGTCACTACTCTCTCACATAATGCTTTCCTTTCTCTCCCCTCTTGCCCCCCATATTTCTTTCCAGGAAGAGAATGGTGTATATTATGTTCTGTATGTGTGGTTGAAAGGGCTTACATACACATGCTACTGTGCAGGTGTTGGAGATGGCAAAGCCAAAGTAGTGTGCAAGTTCAGTTCAGAAGAGACATTCCTTGCAGTAGCTCACATGAGGAAATTCTGATTTTTCTTCAGGCTAGAATCTGCTTTCTGAGGGCTTTGGCCATCTTCTGTGTCAGGCTTTTGACAACTTGGAAGAAAAAGTCAGGGGACTCGAATCCAGCTATGATAGGGTATCTCCTAACAACTGCAAATAGTAAAACTGTTAAATGTGCAAGTTAAGCAGGAGCGTAACATCAGCGAAACCCAAGAGATGGTAGGCAGAATTGGCCAAGTGTGGCTGAGCAGTTTAAAACTCAGTAGTACAGCACTGTGCTACCAACTCCTCAAAATCCTTTCCTGTGCATGATAGCATATTCCTCTGCTTCAACTAGCTGATTTTAATTAAGAGCTGAAGTCATTCAAGTATTGCTTTGGCAAAAGTAATATGATCGGAGATTGTGAATGATCTTACTGTTGCTATTTTTCAAGTTTTAGTGCTCTATTAAAAATCATTTTGTGTCATTTCTAATCACTGCTTTAAAGATTGTCACTTCTATTGCCAATAAACTTGCTTACTAGGATAACACCACGAAGAAAATATAAGCCACGTCCATTCAGTGGCTACGTGTAGACACTGGAGGTGGATTTCAGACTTTAAAATAAATGGCATTGTTCCCGTTCCTTTTCGGGTCCTTAAGAATTTAGTGTGTTCTCCTGGATGCGTGCCACCCATTTGGGAGTGAAAGTGATATCATTTGTCAGCTTCGTTTTGCCTGAGGTTATAATAATATGCAGTTCACCCAGAACTGTTGGTACATCTCTCAACCACCTTTCCTTTGCAGCAGAGTATTTATTGATTTATACCTGCCTGAGGGAGCTTCTTCCCAGAAGCTGTCACTGGCGGTACAAGTCCCACCCGAGCTCTTTGCAGGCTGATCCTTGACAGGAAACACTCCTTAGCCCCTGGATGCTGTTAAGAACCTCAGTTTTCTTCTGATTCATCTCCTGTCTTCTTCCTCCTCCCCACCCTAGCTCTATACAGGCTTAACAGTGAAACAAAAGGATCTGTTTAGCAAGCGTTTACAATCGGGATTTTAGGTAAAGGATCGAAAAACAAAGATATATGTGAAAAGCTTTAAGCTAGGATTGCATTTTATAGCTCAGATCTGTAGCTGCCTAGCCTGCTTAACCTACTTTCTACCCCAGCATCAGTGAGTGCTGGGAATTCAGTGTGCAGTGATACCTTATTTCGCAAATGCTTCGGTCACTTCTGAATTTTCTTCCAGTGCCTCTTCTTGCCTTGGTGGTAAATGTTAGGAAAGGGATGAATTGCCATGAAGAAAAATGACAGCTAGAAGTAGAAAAGCTGGGTACTTTACAGTGATTTCTTCTACCTCAACTGATACTCAGTTTACTGGGACTGAAGTGAAGCACTTCTTTTGACTGGATAGTTTGGTTCCTTAAGAGCCACTCATGTTTTAGCCAGTTGGCGGGATTGCCGTTCACTTCAACTTTCTAGGCAAAGTAGTTTCATTTCTATTAAACATCACCACGCACATATTCTATGAAGTTTGTGATTTCTGAACAATCACCAAATTTCTCTTGTGAGCGCACATGATCCTGTTGACACAGATAACTGATCTAGCCACATTCTGTTTGGCTTAGATGTATCTATGAGATCAGGTCTTGATTTGGGCAAGTGTGTTCCCAGTGCGTCATCTTAATCCTGTATTGGAGACAAAGGTTTTGGTTTTATTTTTATATCTTTTATAACAAGTTACGATAAACAGTTTTGGGGTTTGCATGAGATGTAATTATACTATTGGGTTCTTAACGAGACAGAAAAATGGTATGTTGCATACAGCTAGTAATTACTGGGAGACTCGGAAGATATATTTGAAAAAGATCTAGTGGTAACTGCTTAAAATATTGCAGCTGCTGCAGAGTTTGCTTTTAATGTTAGGTTGGGTATATATTCATACACAGTACATCTAGTTACCAAGTCCGACTTAACTAGTAGTTGTCTTGTTTATGATGTTGAGCAATCAAAATGGGGGCAAAAATACCATGACTTTTTGTTTTTTAGTTTGGATCTTGGGTTCTCTTCTTTTGAAAGGAACAATATTGTTGAGTATCTAGGAACTACAGGGGTTGAATGTATTGTATTGAGCTGGGTACTACCAAGCTGAGTTTCACCAACCCTCTATCCTGCCATTTCAACATAGAACGTGTTTAGAAGAGGGGGAAAAAAGAAAAATAGTTTTGCCAGAAGAGAATACTCTCCACAAATGTCTGCCTGTATAGAGGCACAGAGAGAAACATCTGCTGTTTCCACAGTGATATCATCCTCTTCTTGGATACTTAGGTACCACAAAGACCACTGAAAAAGGGAGGCAATCTAGGCAAGCCCCGTTATGGCTGAATTGCCAGGTTTAGACACTGTTTTTTTCTCAGGAGCACTGGAAAGTCAGTCTTACTTTCTAGCTCCAAAAAACTTTCTTGTTTTCATTCTGGTAACATGATTCTAAGTTGAGATCCTTCAGCTGTGCATGCATGGCCTGATCTCTTCTTAAAAGACAGAAATTTGCATGGTTTCCTCAATTGGAGAAAACTCTATCTGTTGTTGTTTACTGTTGCATAGGATGAAATGTTCTTGGTAATCCAGTGTGGTGCCATCTTTCGAGTATTAACCATCTTTAACTCTGCTCAAATATATCTGGAAAAGAGAGTGTGTCGTTTCAAGCATGAAAATGCTTGAATCCAGCAGTGACCATCTGTGCTTATTTGGAAAATGAGAATAATGAATACCAGAAGGAGACTTGGTCTGTCCTTCTGCCCTTTTTTCGGGGGGAGTCAGCTACAAATGAGAAACTCTGATAACTCTTAAAGTAAGAGCTGGAACTTGAAAGAAGTTAAAACTGAATTATTACTCATTCCATTAGCTCAGAAGACAATACTCAGGTTGTATAACTGAGCACTAAAGCATGGAGCTTTGTACTTTTTGGGAAAATTGCATTTGGTGAAAGTCTTTGTCTCCCTTCAGGTATAAATTAACTAAAAGTTAGCTAATGAACCTATGCAACAAAGTTCTATTCAGATAGTATATCAAATAGCTGCATTTAGTAATAATTAATACTGTGTAAATATCCCCAACAATTAACCAAGATACGAAAATCTCTCTACTTTAGTTTAAATATTACTTTGTATGGTCTTACTTCACTCCAGTGCTCTCCAAGGCTTTCACTTCTATCTCCAGCAAACAGCCAGAATCAATATGCACTGTAATATCATCAGATCTGCACTTTCAACACAGAAATTTAATGGTGACCTGATATGATTATAGCAATAAGAGATCAGCATGCTTCACAGTTGAGCAATTAATGTCTTTTATGATTTATTTTGCCCTAATCCCACTAAGCGCTGTGCAATATTTGTAGAGAGTTACTGAGTGACTGGAAGGCAACAAGTTCAGTTACACGTAACTCCCGTTTTGGAATTGATTTTGTTCTCTGGAGATGTTAAAGTGATGCTTTATTAAGGATAGGTACAATTTCCTTTGACTTAAGGGTTAATTGTCTAGAAACACAGAAATTATGAGTGGTACTCATTTTATTTTTTTCTTTGAGAAGATTACAGGTTCTTAGTTATTTTGTAACACCACCTTTTTCTGTCACTTTCAAATAGCTACTCTATTTCCTTATCCTTGTAAGCGTAGAGTTTCAGATGAACTGTTTCACTGACTGACGAGAATTTTCTCAACAATCTGTAAAAATCCTACTAGTTTTGTCAGCTTTGACAGTTTATGCAACAGTCATGGTATACCCACAAGGTCAGCTGTAATTCTTTGGAAACAAGGCCAGGAACATTACTTTAAATTGCATTGTAGCAGCCTACAAAGAAACATGTCCTCATACCAAATGTTTCAATTTGACAAGACTTGGTTTCTGAGACTCTGGTTGCAAATCATCACAGTTTGTGTGGCTGAGGTGTGGAGAGCCTAAATCTGATTCTAGAACCAGATGTTTTTTCCACATTGTTTTAGCAGACCACTGATTTTTAAACTTCAGATGCAAACCAGTAACATTATATAAGAGAGTGAGGGTGGAGAAGGAGAACTCTCTCAAAACCTTATGTAGAAAGATAGGGGGAACTAATGACACTGAAATAGTGAACAAAATACATAATTAAACGGGATTGATCAAGATTTCTTCCTTGAACCTGTGTCTCTATTGAAGTCACCACTGGTATATTAGGAAAGAATTTGGGCCTGTAGGTTTTTGGATGCAATGCCATTTTGGGAAGCTCTTGGGAGACTTGAGGTGCAACCACACACAATTCTGATTTTTTTTTTTTTTTTTTTTTTTTTTTTCCCTGCTGTGATCACTTGTGACTGAGACAAAATGTTTTCTTTAACAACATTGATTGTTTTATTAAAACAATAATAAGCTAAGTAGTGCTTTCTTCCATCTAATTTGTATCTGTGTATAATACACTTTTTCTGGTCAAGGAGTAGGTCATATGTCTGCTAAAATTCTAAGTTTTTGCTGATGAAAACCCTAAATTAATGTTTTGGGAGAATACGGGCCAAGGAGTGGGTAAACTTATTTTGTTGGGGGAGAGGGTAGATGCAGGGAGGGAACAGAATTATTACCCTTTCTCTCTAGAAAGCTATTAATTTCTTAAACAGCATGATGCATGCTTTGACTTCCTACATATGGGTTCTAGTAAAACAGAAAAGAAACCCACACAGTTGTCTTTCACAATACAGAATTAATCTTTGGGACTTCCCAATGAGGCCAAGAACTTATTTTTGTTTCTTTGGAAGGAACTAAATAGATGATTCTGTAGATGAATCTTCTATGAGTATACTGGAATAAAAACTGGTTTAGTTTTTATGGATGTAGAAACATGAATACCCCCTAGTCAGTGTGGGCTTGATTCCCCCCACCCCCACCGCCCCATAAGTAATGTAATTTCTAGGACTGGTTAAAGATTTCAGGTACAGGGAATCTGGAGTTTGGTGACTTATGGCTCTCAGAGTAACATGCAGCTTTCTACAGTAGCCTCTTTCAATGTTGTAAAATGCATGTGGAACACTGAGTTTGTCTATAGCTATTGCAAACATTTGATTGATGGGATGGGTAGCTTGTTCATGCAAACCACAATACCAGCTGGCACCTGCAGAGAATGACATTAACACTTGTGTAGGGACAGGTAAAAACATTTATTCTGTTTTGCACTCATACACAAATATAACACTATGCATAAAAAATTTAAAAAGCTAAAACTCTCCCCAGGTCAAGTCCCACTCTCTGTTAGTACAGCTGTGTCCTTTTACAAGCCAGTCTTTAGTGCTTTGGTTGGTCGTATTCTTAAAAGGCAAACACTACTCCCTTTGGAGGCAGTTTCATAATCAATAGACTTCATTACAGGCAATGTTTTCCCTTACTTTGTTCGTTTTATTAACCCTAGGTGACTCTTGCAATCTCTCGGGAATCTAATCCCTAACTCTCCTTGGATCACTCCCGTCCCCAGCCCCCACCCTTACCCCACATACTTTGGAGATACTACACAATGCCTCCTAGCAAAAAACTTTCAGGAATTAACTTCTCTTTGCACTGTTGAGCAAAGAACACACTTAATTATTCATCTGATATACCTGCCAAAACTTTTTTTTTTTTTTTTTTTTTTAAATGGCTTTGCTTCCTATTCTCTTTTACCACCTGGTCCCATTAGGAACAAAAAGAGAACTAATTTTAATTCAGATGTTTGGGAAATCAGAATGGGGCACAGGACTAGGTTTGGAGAATGCAATAAACATACAGCTGTGAAAGATGTTAGACTTCCAGTTGCCTTCCTAACCAGCACTTAAAAGCTCTTTGAGATCAGAGGGATATACAGGTTAAACTGATGCAATATAGTGGAATATCAATTAACCTTTTTCTCTTATATTCTTTATTTGCATAAATTGATAGAATGAGTCCTTTTACAAGGACAAGATTAACAGGATGTGATCCCACATCAGTGTGAAGTTAGATATTTCAATTTTTTTCCTCAAGAGTGCAGTAAACAGAGCATGGTATGCAAGGATTAGCTGAACCTGATATGTCTCCATTTATGAAAGGTCCTTCAAAGGAAAATCCTGATGTAGTTTGACACAAATATGCTGTCAGGAAGAAGCGCATTAAGCAGTTTACTTTCCAATTAGAATGTATTTATTACTTACATGGGCCAAAATATTTGCAGAAACATGTTGAAACTCTTATTCTTTTTCTAACTTGTCTTAAAATCATATCTCAGCATAATCTTATTCATGGCTTCTTTTTTTTTAATAGTATTTTTTCAGTTCATTTAAACCAGAAGCTATTATATCTTTCCTGATGGTGGGAAAGATTTCTATGGTAGAATACAGCTAAAAACAGAAACTGAAACTGTTGAATGTTCACCAAGATGGAACAAATTATTGGTGTCTTTTTCTTTTGTAATTAGAATGTAAATATTGAACCCTGTGAGAGATGAGAGTGTAAGAAAATTAAAAAGCAGATTTCTTTCATTCTACTTCTGATCAGGTCAGAAAATGGCATAAGCTATTTGTTGTTTGGCAGAGTAGGACAAAAACCAGTGAATGAACCTGAACAATTATTGATGATGTCTGAAACATTGTATAGTTAACACAGGCCTATCATGATGTTGTTCAAGAAGAGAGCAAGCAGTTATCTTATTCAGCACTGCCAAACAGGGCCAAAACCTGTAAACTCTTCCACTTGAAAGCAGATTTTAGTTTTTGACATAACAGAAGCAGTATTTTGTGACTCTTGTAACTCTTTATATTGCTGCAAAAGCAAAATTTAAAACTACAGAGGAATTAAAATAAACTCTCCATTCTCTCTCCGTATCCTGAACTACTCATATCCCTGGACCTGAAAGGGTGAGCAGCACAGGATTCTGCCTGCACTGTGCAGTGCCCCCAGGTTATGAATATTTAGTAAGAACCACGCCTATTTCATACTTCACTGCTTTCTCAATGAAAAAGATAAAATTCTATGAGCATAACCATAGCAGTGTGATAAGGAGAGTACTATGGCTACCAAGCTCCTACTGTACAATAAACACTCAATATTTCCTGCTAATTTCAGAGTATCCCTCTTGCTTAGAAATACACACAAGCCTTATCTTGCTCAGCTATTTGCTGATTGTTTCATTGGACAGGAAAGTGAAACAGTTAAAATATGCCCTTAATGTGGGATTTCATACTTAGGCCATTATTCCAAAAAGTCACTGGTAAATTTTCCTTCAAAGACCTATCTGCCCCTCAGTGACTGAAACCAAACAAGAGTCAGTCAAGATCCTGTAGTAAGCTGTGTGCATTAATCTTGTTCATAAGCTCATATAAAATATGATTCAGTATGTATGCTCCCATGAAATACATGATTAATTGTGTGGAAAGCCTTCACCCTGAAATTTGAACACTGCTGTGTGATGCTGGAAAGACCATTTTATCTCACTGTGGGCTAATGATTTATTTAGAGCTTAGTGAAACATCTGTTTGAGGACAGCAGATGACCGTGGCTCATATAGCCATGGGATATTAGCATTTCTAAGGAGGTAGAAGCAGTTTATATTGCAGAGAAGAATTCGAACTTTTTGTGTTTTGTGAATAACTAACTAGTACCACTTTTAGGTAGATATCCCTCTTTCCTAATGGAGACCCACGGGATAACTTGGGCTTCTGAAAAGGAAGACAAAACAAAAGAAGTGGGGAGGTTGGGAGGGAGAGGTGTTTGTGCCTAAACTGGGATTCGGCTTGCTGATAGCAAACTTGAAGACAAAGATCTTACAATACAGGGGATTGAGTTACGTGATTGAAAAACATCATAACAGCTTTACAGCTCAGTACCACAATGTGAGAGAAGTCCCTGGGATATGATCCAAAAATCTTAGGATGTTTGGGTTGTTTTTTTTTTTTAATACGCTTGGTTTACCTGCCTTTGTAATACACTGTGTATGTTTGGGATTGCTAATGAATAGTTTATTCTTTACCCAAGCCTTTTATGTAAGGTCTTTTCAGAGTGACTCTAGCACAGGCAATTCTTTTCTACTAGATGAGGCAATAAAAACCCCAGGATAGTTGGATAACATTTATAGAAATCTGAGAAAATTCTCCTTGTTATCCAGAAGAGACCCTTTTGTGAAGCTGAGTGTACAGGTATGGATGTTCATAAATAGATCCATGTACGAGACATTTGTGGTAACCAAAAATACACTTGGCATAAAACAAGCCAATGGGGAGAACAACAAAAGGTTTTTCACATCTGATTTGCAAAAACTAAGAAAGATTCTTTTTGCCTGTGTTTGTTTTCAACTTCAGTTTGATACCACAAATGAGAAATACTGCTTTAGCCAGACTATTATTTTTCTAGACTCTTCCCTTACAGCTAATCCATAAGTGTGAGTCCCAGAAGGGACAATTATGATTTATTTCTTCTTGGCACAGGTGTTGGACTGTCATGCAAGCCTCCTAGAGATGGCAGCTGATCACTGCTTTAAGGTTTATACCACTTCTAACCTGTATTGATTAAGGTCCGAAGAGAGTAAGGCACTCAGCTGCAAGCTACTTCTATAACATGTACCTCCTCTAGACTACCTTGACAACCTGAATTTCAACTCTATCTTTATAGCCCACCATTATAATTGGGTGCTTCATCTTTCAAAGTGAGATGACGAATATCCCAGTTTTAATGTTATAGCACTTCTGATTGTCCTGCTTATCAGCAGCTTGTTCTATTCCAGCTGAGAGAGGAAGAGGAAAAAAACCAACTTTGAACAGCCATGTTTGCGGTCCAGTCCTATCATGTTAAGTAAATCCTGGTTTGAAGATTATTTAACTGTCATCATCACTGGTGACACTAGAAATGCAAACAAGTGCTCTGGGAAAGCTGATGAATGAGTCGTGATTACAGAAGTTTATTAGTTTGGGATTTTTTTTGGTTCTGTGTGCCTTACGTTAAACTGATTGTACGTTTCTGTAATTACACAAAATACTTTTTTTGTTTGAATTCTGTGTGAATATCAAGTATTTGTACTATCAGGACATTGTATTAATATCTCTATGCAGTCTGAATCACTGGTAAACTGTCAGACTGAATATTCAAAATATGTATTATAAAAGAACAAAGTGGACCTGCATATTGGAATTTTACGCACCTATATCTCAACCTCTCTCAGTTCGCTGTTCCCATGTAACTATCATTATGTATACTCCTCGCAGCATCGCACGGTATGTGCACACTGTATATTTTCACAGGAAAACATCTAAAAATAATTCTGCAATTGCAAGCTCAGAATGTGCCATCCACCGCCTGCCTTCTCCGTGTGTGCATTACATTTCAGTTTTCCCTTAATTGCCAGAGTCCTCTCTTGTCACTGTGACCAATGCATTGATTTCTCCTTTTAGATCAATTATTATACCACTCCTACAGTAAAAAGGGGAGGATATGAGTCTGTGCATCCACTAGGAGTTAGGCCTCCAAGATTTATATCAATATAAGACAGAAGAAGGTATGTTTCCATGAGAGGGCAGAGGAGCAGGAGCTGCTGTAACAGTTAAAAAGAAGTTATGTACTCCTACCAGTGCTAGCTGCAAGAGGCAAGCCAAAAAAAAGCTGAGCCCTGGCTCTGGACACAGAAGACATGCACCTGACACAGGAATTTCTGCCAGCAGCACAATTTGGTTTTCCTATGTAGTCAGGAAGTTCAAGCAGCTGCATTATGATTACCTTGAGCACACACGCTTTAAGGTAGCAGCTACTGTTGGTTCCTTCTTTCGGGTGCGTCCAAGTAGGAAAAGTCAGTATTTGGGCCTCTGTGTAGCCAAATTGTAGATTTGCCACAACTTACTGTACGTTTTCTGCTTTTAAGATAAATGCTGAACCCCAGAGCAGTGTACATACTTTGAAAAATACTTGCATAATAAGGTTAGTACTCCCTAGAGAATCTTTTGTAGGCCTATGCAGTAGAGTATTTATTCTTGATTTTCTTTTTTTCAGATTTGTGGTGGATTGTTTAGTTTTGTTTAGTTTTTACATTCAAGAAATTATCCAGGCTAGTGGCTGCTGCAGCTGCCGGCCCACTCTGCCCTGATAGATATGAATGCAGAGCTCTTGAACTTTATAGATACAACTGCATCAAAGGAGTTCTCACTGTGCCAAGTTGTGCAAGACATGGTTTTAGGTATAATGTATTAAAAAAAGTATAGTTCTATCATTCTTTCTTCTCTCCATTATTAATTTTATCTGGTTTTATCAAGGATTAGCTGAGTATGGACCTGGAAAGTATTGAATACTGGCTACTGTTCAGTTTTGAAAAGATTCCTTCTCAGGAGAATACCTTAGAATTTCTCCACAGCCTATAAAACCTACAGAAAAATCATAAATTTTCTTTGGCAATCTTTTCTTTTATCTGAAGGAAAGTAAAATAAAGATAATTTAAATTTAAAAAAAAAGAAAAGAAAATGGTGGTCTGATGGGGTTTAATGGAGAAAGCAGACTATAAAGCTTGCTTTGGATCAGCTAAAATAGATTTCCTGACTGTTCCTAAACAGTTGTCTACTTGCGTTCCTTTTTGAGAAATTTTTGCCTGGTTCCAATTGGATATTGCATATTCATAGGACTATTTTAAAAAGTGGAGCTGATTTAGAAATTCTTGCCTTGAAAAAACAGTCATAATTGATTCCTTTCTCCCTCAGTTACTTACCAGCTTTTTTTTCTTGTTTTAACTCTTAGATGGCTAAACTGCCAAGAGTATGCACATTACGCATCCTGATTCTCTTTTTGACAGTTAAATTATACACAACTAATATTTTGGCAAATGTTAGGCTTTGAAAATTCTGCATGTGTCACCCAAGTCTAATTTGTGAGTTAATTGTACAAATGAAGAGAAATGGGAAACGTGGAGTAAATCCTTTTTTCTTTTCTAACAACATTTTGTGTGTGAAAGCAACACACAACTACCCGGACTTGTGGCCTAGAAATCAAGCCACATCTTTTATTTCAGCTTATGCTAGATTTTTAGTACTTAAGTACATTAGCATTTATACTAGATTTTGACTTGTATACCTTCCTAGCTTGCAATTTTCTTCTTCAAGGCATGCTTTGGGCATCAGTTACATTTTGGGCTAAGAATACTCTTTTATTATAAGCATTGCTTTCATAATTACGTTCAGCAATGAAGCTATTAAAAAAAGACAACACTCATGGTAAACAATTTGAGGTAAACAGATGAGTGTTAAAAACATTGCATGTCCATCTCTTCAGGGTTACCCTAAATGATTCATTAGATTAGGAAGATGACTTTAGAACAGTGTCTAACATAGTTTTCTTATCAAAACAGCTCTTCAAGCACAGTACATAACTACAAATTTCAGTAAAAACTTAGTTTAAATGCATGAGGTCAGTGGAAAGAAATGTTTACATTCATTTGTATTGATGCCAAATACACATACAGCTAAGTTTTGCATCTTCCTTTGTTATTACACCACCACAGAAAGTAGACCTCACGGTATCGGAACAAACAGAAAAAAACTTCTGGTTTTATTTCCTAGGTGGAAGAGAATCAGCAGAAAGAAACTGGGTTTCTGGTAGAAGATGATGTAGCTGTGCTGACCTGTTGCTGGCAAAGAACCAAGGAGCACAGAGGTGGTGGCCATAGTAAATGTTTTCTGCTTTTTAAATTGGCTTAAAACTAGGGTTATCTGGGGAGATACTACACCATTAGAAAAGTGAAACCATTTGCCTGGAGGAGTTCTGACCAGCTGGGTGGTTAAGTTTCTAGGAAACTGGAAAAGGCTTAGAGACTAGCTGTTTTAAGCAACCCAACTAAAAAGCTCCCCTCACTTCTCAGAAGGAAGGAAAATATTTCTATGGTGAGAAATTTTTAAGCTTGAAAATTTTGGTTTCCAGTTTTGTAGAAATATGGAGGTGGCTCAAATTTTGTGTTCATGTATAAGTGTCCTGATTTTGCTGCAGTTATGTTCTTTCTATATAAATGGTTTTGTATAGAATGACAATGTGAGACTGCACAGTTCAATCTCATATGTGCAGAATTGCGTCAACAGGATTTGGCAAATAGGTGGATACATCCAAGTATATGATCTAGCTATTGATCTATGCTTACTTTAGTCTGATAACTCTACACTGATAAAGTGAGACAGTTTTGCTGGTGGTATAGGTAAGTGCTGCACTGAAATCCATAGAGCCATACTGCTGCGGCATTAAATAAGGATCACATCCCATAGGAACAATGTTTGAAATACTAACTTGATAGCTCATCCTTCATCCTGAAGGTACTGGAGCGTATTTTGTAGGCAGTGTAAAGAATTGCTCTGTAAGGTTTTATGGGGATGCAGGATTCTTCTGCCTAAAGTAGCCTGTGGGACCAAGGTCATATACACAAAAAATTATATTAATGTCAGGTCCTTGGGGCGTCAGGCACTCAGTATTAAGAAATGCCAAAATTAAGGCGGGGGGGGCCGGGGAGAGGAACAAGATTGCACAGCTACATTTGTATATAAAAGGATATTGTGTACAGTTACATAAGAACATAGTACTAGAGGGAGTCTTAAAGCCATGCATCTGGTGAAAGAGATATCACTTTCCTTTGTGTATTCCCGTGGCTCTCCTGTTTCCATGTCTCTGAACATAGCACTGTTCATTATGCCAGTTTGTATGTTAAAAAAAAAAAAAAAAGTTATTTTATTTTTCTAACTTGGTAAATCTGTTCTCTACAGTGAAAATCTAGATCTATATGGAACAGGGTATTGAGCCTAGGCTTATCATATTCCAGGTAGTGTCTTAAGTACCAGGCTGTATACATTCTTTGTTACCTGTCTCTTTGAGGAGACTCCAGCCAGCTTTGATATGTCTGGGTATGAGGAATATCCCCAGTAAGATGGGCAGAGGAACACCTCACTTGTGAATCTCATCCGAACCTTCAGAGATGCAGCCTGAAGGGGGTTCAAGGTAGCCTGAACTGTGGGGCACTAGCAGTACCTGATCAGCTCCTCTCTGGTTAGATGGCATCTTGGAAGGGCCCTGGTCTTCCTGAAGGTCTATGATGCCTGCATGGTAGATCCCCTGAGACAGAAGTAGGTGCCTAGCATCTGCTGAGGACTTGAGCATCGACATCTATTTGAGAATAATACTTGCGGTAGGGAAAACTGTATGTGCAGTCTGATACAGATTAAGTGGTAAAATTTATTGAAGGCTTCTGACAGACATGTTAGGGTGTATTCATCGTGTACTTCAATTCTGTTGGAAAATGTTAATGGCTCTTGTCAAGATGTGCATCTAGTCGATTCCCTCCCTCTTTTGAAGTTTTGAATTATTCATGTTACTGCAATCTGGATTTCCACTGATGTTACCTAGTAAGCAAGTAATTCCCAAAAGGTAAACTGCAAGGGTGGATGAATATTGAAAGACCGAACTTATATAAATGTAAACTTTTCAGGAAGTGACTGACACAGGAAAATTCAAGCCTAGCTCTTGACCTGAATTGAGACCTCTTTCTGTTGAAGCTGATGGGGGACTTCTCCCATGTTCTCTGTTGCTAAATTTGAGAAGAATCACGAGCATTAGTGAAAATAAGGGTTTTGAGGATCTTCAGTTAAGATATTGCTATACGTCAGGACACTAGAGTTCAATTAGTATTTATGATATGGGATTTGGTATGTTGGGTTTTGAACTGCTCTGATTAGGTAGTCTGTTTTTCACCAGAAAGACAGTACAGAGAAGTCTGTACCTCTTGGTGTGGGTTCCTGGCATAAGAGCTTCGAGGGACTTCCTCAGGTGAGAGGTGCTGCCAGGAGCAGGCTTTGCATTTCTGACCAGTTTTGAAACTGATGGTGGTCAGTACTATAGTGCTGCTTGCTGTGTCTGCTGTGCCATCTAGCTTTTCTAATACTTTGTCAATGACTGATGTTGTAGAGCTATCCTCTCAGCCCCTTATCTATTCCTAGTGTTCTGCTGGCATACAGTTTTTTAAAACTGGTGTTGATGTGCTGGTACTGTGCTAAGTCTGTCAGTACTGTAGGAATTATAGGCTGTGCTAAGTCTGTCAGTACTGTTTAAAGTCAGGACTTCAGACTCTGTAGTCTCAAACAGTTCAGTCCTTCCCTTTTTATCTCCATATAGTCCTCTTTGCTTCTTTTCTGGTGTGTTTTTTAATAAATGGAGTCCTCACCTTGACTATGTGGGAACTGAACAAGTCGCTGGAGAATATGCACTAAAATCAGTTTTTAGACAGAAACATCAAGAAGCGAAAGGATGTTGGAGGCTCTGCACAGTAGAAGAAAGCTGAAGACACCTTTTACAGTCAGCAAACTTAGTAGTGAAGTTGGAGGAAATCCCCAAAGAGAATGTAATGGGAAGGGTGACTGGAAACAGAATAATGGAAGAAGCTGGTAGGAGAGGCTGGAAGTCCCCTGAATCAAAAAGAGTTAGTATTTAAAAAAAAAAAAAAAAAAAAAAAAAAAAAAGGCATGGACTGCAAGTAATAAGGGGGAATTTGTTGTCAGTTTGCCATGTAATTCTGGGCTTATTTGTGTTCTTCATTTGATGAATCTGTTCAGTTCCACTTTATCAAGTTGAAAATCTGGGGGATTTTTCATTTAATTTCCCAGAAAGTGAAATTTTATTGGAGATTTCACAACAGTTCTGAAGTTGTTAAAATGGTTTTCAGAATGGAAAACAAGGTAGATTTTGTTTCAAAAAGGAGCATAGGAAAAGAGAGACCCTTTTAAATGGTCTCTGCTACAAGCACTTCTTACAGCTGTAAAGAGCTAGATAGACCCTGGCACTGAGAAAGGAAAAGGGCAAGTTTGAAAGGTGGAAGATTCCTGTTCTCCACCTCTCAAGTGGATGGGACATATTTCATGGTCCTTGGAGTCACTGTAATAGGAAGCCTGGTTTTGGAAAGAAGTATGAGATATGGAAGAGCAGGGCATGCAAATCAGCCTCCTGGAAAAGAAATCTCAGCAGTGAAGGGAGAACAATTGACATAAACATTGCACTTGGAAAAAGCCAACAAGCTTGGACTCTGTTGTGTAAAAACTTCCAGGATTATGGTAAAAATGTGTTGCCCTTCACCTGCCATCTCACTAAAGGCTAAAAATGTCTAATCCCTGAAGAATGGTTGGCAATATCAGCTCATTGTCTCTCCTCTTCTTCTAGCCCTGGGAAGTATATTCCAGAATGCTGTGTATCAACCTCCTAAAGCACCAACTGAAAGTGGTGGGAAAGGGAGGGATTACTTCTTGTTTATATGCTCCTAAGGCAATTTTCAGTGAACGAAGATTATTTTTGAAAATATCCTCTATTGTTATAACAGCCTCACGCTTGCTTTGCAAAAAAAAAAAATCACGTGCCTAGTGCAGGGAAACTTCCCTGTGGGATGAGGGAGTATTTAAGCAATATTTCAGGTCCCGTATAACATTTTAAAGTAAAGCAAAGCACAAAATGTTAGTGATAATGAGAGCTAGCAAAATCCTTGCTTTGGATCACAGACCACATTCTGTGTTACTGAATATACTTGCATAGGGCTATCTAAATCATCAATCCATCTTGCTAAGACCCATGTTATTAAGTAGCAGATGCAGTACTAGGAATGAAAGAAAGAGTAATTAAGGTTATGTAATAGGGAGAAATGCAGGCTCCATGCGTGCAGCAGCTGCTAATTGTTGCAGTCATGTAGGACAGTGGTCTGAGGGATGGCTGTGTAGCCATTTATGCATTAGGTTACCCTGCCGAGAGGATGTTTTGGATGGATTTGAGTGTGCTATAACCTACCTTTGGATTTGCGGCATGACAAGTTCTAAAGGGAATATGGTTGCTATAGAAGAAGTAATATTTTTTACGTATCTTCATAACGTACTTGTAAGATTCTGATCTTTTATCAGCAAAGATAACTCTGTTAGTGCTCAAGATTCTGAGCATGGGCAAGGAAAATTGATTTACCAGACATTTTGAAAACAGGAGAAAATGGTGGTGATGATACATATTGCTGCATCACGCTACAGCATAAGTTCTCATGGATCCTTCAAAAACCCAACACAGAGCATTTCTTTGGTATCCCTAACGTTAAAAGATTTGAAGTGAGATTAAAACTGGTAGGTTGCAGTACTAGTGCATAGTTAGCTCTGTGCATAAGCTACAACTTCCTCAAGCCAATACACAAACCCAGAGTTTTTAATCTCATGCCTTTAGGCCTTGTATCAGAACAGGAGCTGGCTGTTGCACTAGATTTCTGCACTTACACTTAGCAATTCAGTCACACCTGAATTCTGCTTAATATGGCTCAATCATGGTGACCTAATACTTAGTATTTCTAAGTCACTAAGCACATTGCAGATCTGTAGAGGAACAGTTGTTTAGCAAAAAGAAATACGTAGATAACAGGTCTAGAAAAGTGTTTTATTTAATCTGTTCTTAATATATGAGTGAACATCAGATAAAAGGCTTTTTAGTCAGAAATGTTACAGATTGTAGTACTTCTATTTAAAAATAAAGAGGAAACAAATAACAGAATAACCTGTTGCTATGCAATATCATGCAAGTAAGTTAAAAGTTGGCAAAAATAATCACTGCAAAAGATGTGACTAAGCATGTTATGTATGAGGCCTGTCCTGAGCCGCTTTAGCTGACTCTCATAGAACACAAATTTAACTGTGGAATTGATTATTTAGTGCACATTTGCGCAACGCTTACACGATAATTGGTCCTGAAAATTCCTTTTGCTAATGAGCTTTATGTCACTTGATGTAGTTGGGTCTGTATTTTAATATCTCCCATGCTTTAGGACATCCTGGATGTACCAAAGTAATGCTGACAAATCAGATTATTCAACTGTTAAGTTCTCCTTGTGATCCCTCCTTCTCCATTATGGCTTACATTATCACAATACTTCTAATTTAAGCTTTCACATTTGTTTAGAGGGGAATAAGTTTGGAGAAATATTGCTGTCTTATATAGCCCAGAGGTAAGGAAAATAAGCACGGGATAAAGCAGGATCCAAAGCGCACAACCACTACTGCTAATTGTTTCTATATAAATAGCAGAAGATGGGCATGGGTTAATGGAGACATCACAAGGTAACTGTGAAGATAGCTGCTTAATTATTGTTAAATGCATTGAAGATTTTTAAGGTAAAGAAAGTTTGAAAATGTTCAACAGTTTGGGGTTGGGGGTTTTTTTGTTTTTTTTTTTTTTGTTGTTGGTTGGTTGTTTTTTTCAGGTAAGAGGAGAAAGGAGGATATCATCCAAGTAAGATAGTCCCACCATATGTGTAAAAGAAAGAGAGAAAAGGGGATTTTTATAGTTTCCCATTGTAAAGCAGTATTACAGATTAGACTACCAGGTTCTTGTACTGACTGTATAAGTGTTTGGCACAAAACACAGCTAACCAAATAGCTATCAGAACACAATTTCAATGTGTGCTATTAAATGTGAATAAGTATGCTTAGGGTAGCTCAAAACTCATTTTCACTAGTATTACTAAGAGGTCACAGAATATAGTAACAGAAACAATGCTAGAAAAAAGGACATTTTCCTAGGATGAGAAGGGTTGTAAGGAGTCAGTGCTGGAAACGCAGTGCTTTCCTCTTCTCCCTTTGTCCCTGTGTTTGGCTGGAGGGTTTTGCCAAAACAATTAGGATAGAAACATGATAGTAACCACTATGAGGGTGGTGAGGCACTGGAGCAGGCTGCCCAGCAAAGCTGTGGATGCCCCATCCCTGGCAGTGTTCAAGGCCAGGTTGGATGGGGCTTTGAGCAACCTGGTCTAGTGGAAGGTGTCCCTGCCCATGGCAGGGGGGTTGGGACTAGATGATCTTTAAGGTCCCTTCCAACCTGAACCATTCTATGATTCTGTGATTCTATGAAGTTACAGGGAACTTTTTACTAGCCCAGCAAAAAGTTTATCTTATGAGTTTTGCAGTCAGCTAAAGTGGTAATTGAGCTTAGGGTCTCTATCAAGCTCATATTCCTATGATTATTCTGCCTGGTATCCACATACTGTCTCAGCTTACAAGCTAAATCATTGCAGCCAGTGAAAATGGCTAAAATGTCTAAAAGAAAAAAACAAAACCAAGACCAACCCTTTCTGTAAAGCCTGACTATAAATGACTTGCAGTGAAAGTAGTAGAGGATCCCGTGCAGGGCCAGCACTAGCTGGTGTATTAGTGCAAGGTTGTACTGGTACATAAGCTAGAGCAACCGGAGCGGCCAATAGTTGATATTGATCCTACCAAAGCTCAGGTGAGTTCAGCATTAGTTTCTCTTCCTTTACCATTACTTCCAGACCCACAGGTGCTCTTTTCACATCATCAAATTACTGAATTCAGAAAGAGAAAGTAAGGCTACTTCTGTGTGCCTTATAATTACAGTATTTCTATCACAGGATGTGCTAGAGGTGCAAGAGAGCTTCTTATTTTGGGGACATTTCTGAGTGATAGTGAATGCCTACTGAGAAACAGACTCAGAAAAAAAGGCCACTGTTAAGTGTTGTAGTAAAGCTGAGGAGCGACCTCATTGCTCTCTACAGCTCCCTGAGGAGGGGATGTGGAGAGGAAGGTGCTGATCTCTTCTCCCTGGTATCCAGTGACAGGACACGTGGGAATGGTTCACAGCTGCGCCAGGGGAGGTTTAGACTGGACATCAGGAAGCATTTCTTTCCCGAGAAGGTGGTCAGACACTGGAACACTCTTCCTCGAGAGGTGGCCGATGCTCCAAGCCTGTCAGTGTTCAAGAGGCATTTGGACAATGCCCTTAACAACATGCTTTAACGTTTGGTCAGCCCCAAATTCGTCAGGCAGTTGCACTAGGTGATCGTTGTAGGTCCCTTCCAACTGAAATAGTCTATTCTATTCCATTCTAAACTGAATAAAGAAAAGGCTGTGGCTACGCAATGCTGTAGATGACGTTGTCGCAAACAGTGACAATCAGGACAAATGGAAGGGTAGCTGGCCCAGACAGCCAGATCAGCAAAAGATCCTCACTAAGTAGCCTAGGCCAACTAGCTTTCCCACCAACAGACTGTTGTTTCTGCATGATGCGGGGAAAGCAGAATTCCAGAGTCTTAGTGCAGGTTGGATGCAAACTACTGAAAAATTCCCAGGGAACAATTTTGTCAAGACCTTTATCAAGGCAGGTATGCAGAGGCTGATATTTTGCAAGCTTTCATTGATCTGACAAATGCATTGGATGTGGTAAGTTGCTGTGGTCTTTGCAGTTTCACAGGAAGTCCTTGTCTGTTTAAGAAAATTACAGTAGACTTTAGAACTGCTTCATATGAGTAGAAAACCAAGTTCAACAGAATGATACTTTCCATAGGACAACTCAAAGACTACATCTTATAACTACTCTTGTTCATGCTGTTCAGTAAAGAAGTGATGTATATGATCACTGTGACCTTAAAATGAGTATTTGGATTTTTGAAATTCAGGAGTGCCACTTATTCTCTCCAGAGAGTCTAGTGGGTTGAAAAAGGCTAAATGGACCAGATAAGAATTCTTGATCATAGCTACACGTGGGTTATCCACTCCAATTTCTGATTTACAGCTGCTGGTACAGAAATTTATTCTTCTATAGAAAGCTTTTGATTTGGCTGTCACGTGAAAAATTAGGGCTGCTTGAGGGAACAACAAAAGAGTGTCTGTGGCCCCTCTGTACTGAACTGCTTGTTTGAGAGCTGCTTATTTTGGGGATATTTCTGAGTGATAGTGAATGGCTACTGAGAAACAGGCTCAGAAAAAAAGGCTACCGCTGACAGGCACTTTCAAGAAAGGAGTAGTCTGGCATCAGGCTCTCCACCAGGTGTATTAAGGTTTTGTGCTTCTTTTGTCATGCAGGGTAAGTCTTTGGGAGCTCGACAGAAGATAGGTCTTTGGACTGGAGGAGTTCTGCTATGGAGACACCAGCTTTCCCTGCTCTGGAGGACTCTGTGTGATGAGCTGATCAGTGGCAATGTTATGACTGTATGTTCACCAAGGTATTACTGACTATAGTCCAGCTGTGACAGACCAGAGGCATTGTCCAGTTGAACTAAATACGAGCGCCCAGTTCCTGTGCGGTGAGGCAGAATGGGGTTACAGGAAGCCCAATTCCTGCCTGAGGGGCTTCTGAGGCTGTAAACACCGTCCTGACTGCTTGCAACATAGTGCTTGACTCTTCAAGATCTCAGCCATGTGTAACACTGCAAGTCCCCTGAATCAAAAAGAGTTAGTATTTAACAGTAGGCAGCCATTTTGAGGGAAGACACGGGTCTATCCAAACTCTTTGACTGGAAAAACATTCAAGTCAAAGGATGCACCTGGCAGTAACAGTGCATTGGCACACATATTGAATGGCAGTGTAGATTATTTACTACCTGTGGGCCTGTGTGCTAACCTACCCTTGATTCGCCTATGCCTCGTAATGCTGCCATCCTCAACTTTGAGGAATTTCCTCTAGTGACGTCAAGAATGATGTTAAATATTATATTGCCTCTATTTTTAAACTTACATCTTACTGTAAATAATAAACTTCTGACTACCTGAGTCAGAGGTGAACCTATCAAAACCACATTTGCTTACAATCTAAACAGGACTAAAATTTTGTGCTCCCACATGCACCCACAGAAATTTCAGAGGTTGAAAAGAAATGTGAAAATGAGATGAAATTACACAAGATTCTCTGGTGGATGTGGGTGTGGCTGTTTTGAGAGTTTAGTGACCTGAATCATCCATTTTTTTCCTCAGATCAGGACAACAGAACAACACACATGTTCATTTTAATATGGTAATTGGCAGCATGAATAATTGAGTTAAACTGACAGTGAATGTAAATGTGTGCTAAGATTATACCATGTGAGGCAGACCTAGGATGTTCATTTTATGTGGGCCATTGTCTGTAGTAAAGGGGCAGTGTGAGGTGAATCAATAGCATCAGTGTTTTGAAGCGTCACAGCCAAATCTGCCAAAGCTTGTCTGTCTGAGACATAGGTCTCATAAAAATTACTTTGCCTCCCCAGCTGCATTTCTTTATAGCAGTATAAGTACTGAGAAAGTCCTTTTATACCTTAGACTTTTTTTCCCCTGTGCTTACGGATAAAAACAGCTTAAGTTTTGCATAGCACTCTCTAATAGAATGAGGTTAAAGTCCTCCTACTAATTCTAATATTAATGGTTTTATGCATCCATTAATATCTTGTAATATGAAAGTGAGAAGATGCATGCCATTGTTCAAACAAGAGAAAAAGTTACGGTCGTACCTTCAGGCACTTACAAACTTTGTGCCTCTTCCCTCCTGAACAAAGAGGAGTTCTACAGTTGTCTGTAAAAGATGCAGGACTAGATTCTAAATTATCCTGCAAAGCATTAAGGCTCTATTAAAGAAATGTACTTTCACTAAGGAGCTGAAGAAAAAGCTGCCAGTCTAACTTATTCCATATAACCAAGGGGGTGATTAAACGTTCCAAGTATGCAGAAGTCAAACGTCCCATTTCTGCTTTAAATCTTTTCCTTTTATAGGCTGTGGGTTATACTCCCTGCTTTGAAAACCTGTGCTGTTTAGGAGCAAGAATTTATTTACAGTTTTAAAAACTTGCAACTAATCTTGGATGAATAGTCTAAATTAACCTTTGGCAGAGAAGTTGTAATTTCTAAGCCAACGCATAACTGCATTTTGCATTAGTTCAGGAATATTGGGTACTTTGAGGGGTTAAGAATGAAATATTTTCCATGATTCATATCTCTTTTAGCTTGAAAAGTCAACAACTCGATTTCAATGTAGCCAAAAGGGGTTTTCAGTCCAAAATGTCTCATTGCTTGCAATTAATTTGGGTTCTTGCAGTTAGGGTTTTGTATCACAATGCATTAATGCATGAAAGCAGCTGCACAATGAGTAGTGCCACATGTTTGAACTAAAAATAACCTGTGTATATTGTTGCTGCACAAACAGTTGTACATTTTGGTCACTGAAGATAAGATAATCTCTGTGTTAGAACAGTGGAGATGCATATGGCAGAATCAGATACATATTGTAGAACTGTGAGGGGATGCTTGTGTGCGCCTGCTTGTGCCACTTAACCACACCCCATCCTTTTCTGTTTTAGCAAGGATGCTGGGTTCTATTATTTAAACCCATGAAAAAGTACAACAAAACTTTTAGTGATAAATATACTTAGGCAAATGGAAACAACTTCTGTTTTTCCTGAAATAAGGATTTTGGAACTTAGACAACTGACATGGTGCTTTAAGGAAGGGGAAAAAGGCTATGCTAGTTTAGAATTAATTCTGTCTTGCAGATATATCTTTTGCGGGGGGGGGGGGGGAACAAACAAAAAAAACCAAAAAACAACCAACTGTAAACGGTATGCTTTCCAACTTGCTGAGCTCAATCCTTCTTCCACTTACAGATCAGTGTTTTGTGCCTCCACTGAAGAGTCTGTGCCTTTCGAGTAACTCCAGAAAATTAATTGTGGTCTCCATCCTGCTAAGGTACATAGAGTGGCTTGCCAATGGATGACTTCTTCATCCAAGCATAGAGTAACTTTTGGGTCTGAAAAGCACTTGCTTCTACTTCCAGCCTTGCACTTTAATCTCTGCTCTCCATTCTGAAGTAAATTGTACAGAGGAAGCGTTAAAGATTATGTCTAAGTTTTTCTTTTTGTTCTTTATGTGAATCCAGTTCTGTGGCCTGCCTCTCCTACTGTGCACAATAGTAGCTCTCCAGTGCCATACTGCACTACACTAGGGCCTGGGTCTTCATATGTGCTCGGAACTGCTGGTGAAGCACAACGTAATGGAGGAGATAATACCAATTTCCATTAGAAGATAGTAGAACTGCCAACTATCACAGCTCAATAGGCACTAATGTCTTAGGCAAGTTGTTTATTTTCTAAGCTTCAGTACAGTTCAATGTGCTTAACTGTCAACAGCCACACCTGACAAGCTTTGGTTGCTGCCACTTGCTGCCTTTCAGCTGGGACCAATGTCTCCAGTCAACCAGTTTGGATTATAAATTACCAGTGGAAATGATGAAGCTCCATTCCTGCAAGTAAGTCTTGATCTGATCTGACAGGATGCAGTTGCAGGTGGTTATTGATTACCAAATGAAACCTGTACAGTATGTGCCCTGTCTGAACATACTAACAGAATGGTAATATGCTTGAAAAAACATACACAGTTATAGTACTAGCAGATAATTTATAATAAAGCATATTATAATTATGGTTTATAAACTAGGTCCTTATAGCCATTTATGTGTCATTAGGTAAATGTCTAATGTTTACAACAGTTCTTTTATGTCTGTTAAGTTATATAGGTTAATGATAATATATTATCAAGCTGATATATGTACTTGCTGGTTGTCTGTCTTCCAAAATGAAGCAGCAATTGCATACTGACAGCGGAGAAAGAGGGGTTGGGATCCTGCAGCTGAGCATGCAAAGAAGGCAGGAAAGAGTCAGAGAAGTGTTTAGTTCCCCATTAGGAAGAAGCCAAGAAAGCAAGTTTTTAAGTCCAGAGTATTAGCTATAAAGATTCTTTCTTTAATCACAAATCAAAGTAACTGACTGCTGTTGCATCTGTTCCTGAGAAAATGGGAAATAAAAAGGGATATATTCTAATTAGAATTACACCTAAACTTGCTTATTAACTACTTCTAAAGGTGAAGAACTCAACTATTGACTATTTAAGCAAAAAAGAGTGATAGTATTTGAGTACTACTTTTTCTTATTTCAAACCGTCTCTGCTTTTAAGTGTGTGTGCCTTTGTCACTTTTTTTTTTCTTTTTTGTTTTGAGAGTGAGACAATAGTAGTATGTGCCCATGGAAGAAGTTGCAATGTACAAGGACTTCCATTCTATATTGGCAGACAAGTAGATGTATTTCTGGCATCTCATTTGTGCTCACTAGACCTATACTGACAGTAAACAAACAAAGAAAAGCTGTGTGCTAGCAATTTTTTATTCATACTTTTGCCAAGATGTACTTGTTTATGCACTTTCTCTGTGCCAGGATTTTCAGTAACAATGGCGTTAAAATGTAACCTCTTCTCCCTTCTTTTATAACTAGTAAGCTCATTTATTTTCCTTTAAATTGGATATTTTAGAACTGGTGTTATCAGTTAAAAGAGCTTCTTTTTTCTAGAATAATAGCATAGTTGTGTGTGTAAACCAAAAGTTCAGTCTGCAAAAAACTGTTGTAATGTGGAGCTAGAGAAAAAGATATGCTAATTTCACATTATATTAAAGATTACTGTGTTTCTCCCTCTCTTTACCACAGTAAATTGTTTCAACTAATTTTAATGTACCTAGAAATTTCAAGGTTCTGAATTCTGGATTTTTTTTTGGAGAGGTTTAAGGACTGCCTACAGCCAGCATCCCTGTACCTAAGATTTCATTCTTAAACTTTCTTTTATAGCACAGGAACAAAGGAACTAAAATATTTGTAAATACGGAAAAAGGATTAGGATTCAGATTCTTCAAGAACACCTAGGACTGCACGTTATGTGCCTTCCAACAAAATAAGTGGTAAGTATTAATCCATGAAAACTTTGCTATTGATTTAGATAGAAATTTTGATAACTAACCCTCGGCTTCAAAGTCTACTTTCCAACCCATGTACACCGTGGGGAGTACTTGGGAGGGTTTGGTGACCAACATGGAATCCAAACATTTAGGTTTCAAAACAGGCACCTAAATGCAGCTGTCATCACTTCTTCCTGCCCCCCCCCCCCCCATCTAATCCTTCCTTTCTCTTAGGTTTAGGCATCTCATTTTCACTCAGAATCCACAGCCTAGAACCCTCTCTTTGTAGATTATGGAAAGAATGGAAATCTGTTTTGTATATAAAAGCCTTCTTGACTAGGCTGCCTGTCTGGCAGGTGGGGGAATTTCTTCCTAAGCCTGAAGAATGAGTGAACCAGAAGGATTCAGGCTATCTTGGAAAGTGGGCCCTGCCCCTTTTTTTTGGAAGCTGCACCAGCCTGCAGGGTAGAAAAAAAAAATGCATTGTTCGGTAAACCCAAGGGTAACCGTCAGAAGGTATGTGATGACTTATTAGCTTATTGGTTGTTATCTGTCTGGGATGGAGAATACCCCAACTATGTCAACATTTCATATTAAACATGAAAATAGCTAAAGTAATATGTTTAGTGTTGGGAGCAGGAACTGAAGACTAGTGCTCACACCATTACCATTCCTGGATGACAATTTATCACTCTGTTTCCATTGCTTACTGTTCCTCAGGCTGTATGCATCTAATGCTCACTGTCACAAAGACACTCTATCTCTACAGCAGAAACAGAATATCCTCCCCCTACCCTCATTTTTGCACAACACTATCTGTGGTCTGACCACAGACACCAAATCAAACTTTCAGGGGCTTGGATTCAGGGAAAACTTGTTTGTGAATCCCAAGCCACCTCATATGTGGAATAATCAAGAGGGTTTGCAGCTCAGTCAGTACATCAATGCTTTAGGCTACACTTAGTTATGGTATATTTCTAGTCATCATTTTAGCTTTGCTAGTAAAGAAATAAAGGTGTATGTTGACTCCTAGTTGCTTAAACATATTAGTTACTGTTTTTACATTGCTACTGTTTTTAGTGCCTTGAACTTGACAATGTCTATCTGCTATCGTCCTATTTGCTCTTCTTCTTTTCCCCTATCCTTGGGAAACTCAGCTGTTATGAAAAATAAGATGCGTCTGGAAACATTCAAAAGCCAAGATTCAGAGAAAAACTTTGAAGGGGAGGGCTAAGTACTAAGGCATTTTGGGTTCCAGGATAAAGCAGAGTAATACAGGGTTTTGAAAAATGACAGGTTTGGATTCAAACACCTAAACACCATTTCATGCTCACATTAAACACCTAAGTCAGTTTTGGTTTTTCCTTTTCTTGTTAAAAACCCCTTATGTTTTTTAAAAGTATTTTTATATATAATCAAGTTCCTACTATTGCAATTCTCTGTAAAATTGAACACATTTAATAATAGTGTAAATAATCTTTTAAGAAATTAAATATCCTGTTTTAGACAAAGAATCAGAATGCAATAACCAAGGATAGATCCCCCCCAAATTGTAATATCTATCATTCCTGGTGCATGAGGAAATTATATCTTCAAAGCTTTGTCTCAGGTGCTGTCTATCTTTGTAGACTTTTAAGGCCCCACAGTGAAGGCTACTGTACAGAAGGAGAAAATAGATCTTCCTCATTAATTTCAGTGTCCAGGACGTCAGACTAGTGGCTTCAGTGGTAGGGTTAGAGTACTGCCAATTTTCCTTACTGAGGTTTTCCTTATAAAAGACTGAGCTGACCTCGATTCTTTTTTTCATTGGGGCTGGAGAGGAAACAAAATAGAAAAAAAAAAACCACAATCATCTTTCCCCATTAAGAAGAATTAAGTGCATTATCTTCTGAAAGTGAGAATTTAACTCTTGGTTATGTTGGGTATTTTACCTCCTTAACCTGATGATTTTTGAAGTTCCCATTTTAACCAGCTTGTTGTCTTGGATGAGCATGATCTGAGTCAGGGATGAAGAATTTATTAGGCAGCAGAACATGGAAAATACATGTGCTGCAGTGTGGAACATGGCTCTCTAAATCCTGTTCTCTGTTTAACCTCAAATGTTTAGTCCCTAAAAATTGAGGATTACAGGGCACAAGTAATATCTAGTCTGGAGCTTTGGAAATATGTAATATATTATATATAGGTTTCTGGGGTTTACTGAAAAGAAAGAAAAAGGTGCTTTTCTTACATAGAGCAAGAAGTGTTTTTTTAATTTTAAATTGGTATTAAATTTTAAAACATGATAGGAAAACATGTTTTCTTATTGGTATGTTAATACTGGACCTATTGAATCCACACAGTGTAATGCTTATGATTTTGTGTGAACTTGAGAATTGTTTAGGGATAGTTGTCTTGCCCAGTTGAGGTAAGGCTGAAATGCATTCCCACACAACTCGATGTGTTGTCCTGTAGATGCACTCTGTAAAGTAGCATAAGGAGCAAGAATGGAAAAGATGGGAAACATGGGGCAGAAAAAGTTATGAAAAGGGGGCTTAGGGCCTTTACATTCTCTGTTTAAGGTGTCAGAAACAGCATATGTCATTTATTCATCAAGATTAGGTTTGTTTTTTCAGTTTTACAAGTATTGTCTATGGAAGTGCTCCTTGTAAAGACAACCATTCCTTTTGTTAGTGCTTGTGGGGAAAAAAAAAAAAAAAAAAAAATCACAATGACCACTGTGAAATGTGGGAGATAATTAGTAGCCTATCAATAAACACAAAACAAACAAACAAACAGAAAAATGGAGCTCTGAACTTCTAGTTCATTTACACTTTCAGAAAGCTGTAACTTTAATAAAAATATGCATACTGTTCATACTGATTTGCAGTAAAATGATGTTTATGTAGCCCAGCTGCTGTGTAAGACATTTCTCTCCCATAAGAATATGTAGATACCCTAAATCCAGGACTGAGGCTGTAGCTTGGCTGCTAGAGACTAGCACTTATCCCTCCTCATGAAATGGGGTAATGTGGCCAGGGAAGTATTCACTAATTTAGAGCTTTCTGAAAGAGGAGCTGTCAGAAGAAGGAGAGGTGTGGGAAATCACAACACAGCAATGGAAGTCATTGGCCAAAACCCACCAGGAGAGAGGAGACTGAGTGATCGCAGAGGAGCTCCCAGAAAGTATAGTCCTGCATCCTGTGCTGGACAGGAACACTTGGGCAGTGCACTGGAAACTCCTGGTGAATTAGAACAAGTGGTACTGGAACAAGAGAGACAAATAATACAGATATCAAAGTAAGCAATTCTGCCTACTGGAACTATTCAAACCAGTGTGTCAGGGCCAGAACTACCAGCTTGTATCCCACTTCAGGAACCTGGGAGAGAAAAGAATGGAAAGCAGCATATGTAAGGAAAGATTAAAATGCATGGGTTTAAAAGGCACAGAACTATTTAATTTTTTTTTACATTGAAAAAGTTAAACAATGGGGCACTATGTGATCAACCTATGAATAAGAGCCGAAGCTCCTATCTGCATTTAGATGAGGCATGTTAAGAAGAAACGTGGGTATGCTGTGTCTGAACCACCTAGAAATGCTGCTTAGGAGTATGAATTTGACCAAGAAGTAGGAAAACTAGTCTTCTAAAACAGGAACAAGTCTAAAACAGGTGAAGTAGGGCACTAAAGATCAGTATTGATTTCACAATGGCAAGTAACTGTTTAATCAATAGCATGGAAGGCTGTTGATTCTATTTTTTGTTTGTTTGTTTCTTTGTTCAAGTGAAATAAATTATTTGCAGGCAATGCGTTTGCAGTAAACAAGAACATTCTTTGCAGCAGCTCTTCACAGAGGATAGTTTTTGGGGGGTTGTTTTGTTCTAGGGTTGTTTTGGTTGGGTTTTTTTTAACTAGTAATCCCAAAGGAATCTAAATATAGATAGCGTGGATCTGAATCAAAAATAGTTTCCTCTCAGTTTGTTGAACTGACAAGCTGCAAATTTAAAAAAAAAAAAAAGCAATTTAAATCTAACTGTAAAATGTAAACTATAGTTAGTCAATCTAGTGAAACCTGGTTCATGAAAAAGGGATGAAAACAAGCATGGAGTTCCATTAGGAACAGTAACACATATTTGTACAGGGAAGAACAGAATACTGTTAAGCTGTTTAGAAAAGTTACTGCAAATGCATTATAGTAGTATTAGAGCATTAATGGGTTGTTTACTTTAAAACTTGGAAAGATTAGTGCTTTGTACAAAAGCACTAGTGGCTTTCTCTTGAGATACCTTGTTGCCTGAGCATGGTTTCAGTTAGCCTAGATTGTGGCAGCTCTGCAATCCCTTCCTGGGGGCTGGCAGCAAGTACTGCTCTCTTTTCCTTCCTCACGTTCTCTACAAATTGCGCTTCTGAACTCTAGATTGCTAGGTTCAAGTGCTGTGTCACAAGGGTAGCAGGTTAAAGGGTCTGTTTTTTCCTTTTTCTATTTGGAAAAGCAGAATGAGGAAAATAGTTGTATTAAAAAGGGAAAAATAAATCACCCTTTCCCAGGCAAAACAAAGTAATGATAGCAAGTTCGAATCAACAACAGGAGCTGGAAAGGAATCTTTTCCCTGTTCAGCTAGCCGTCTCACGTGAGTGCTTTCCATAAAGAAACATCGCTGGATTTCTCCCTTTTTTCCATTCCTAGAGAATCTGTTTTAGAAAGAGGGGTCCTACTCTCTATGCATAATAATGTCAGGACTCAAGCGCACTTGTAGCTTACGGTTCAGGGTGTTCTAGTGCTATAAGATACTGATGGAGAAAACCCTACATAAATCCTATCCAATACTTGGGAGACTTATTACTAGCTTCCTTGTCAAATCCAGACTCAGTAACAGGCCACACAAGAACAGTAACCTCTGATTGTTGTGCAGTAGAAGTTAAACTAGCCCGTTTACAAAAATGAAGCATCATTTTTGAGGCAATCTTTGCTCAGACTTGCTTGTGCTTGAGCAGTAGTAGGTTAAGGCAGCTATATACTATTTCAACTTTATGTTATTTCAGCTTTTTTTTCTTTTTATTCTCTGACCAGAAGAACAAGGGATAACCTATTGTCTGCAGAAATTATCTGGATGTGAACAGTGCCATATAAGCCTACAAAAACCTGTTGACCATTCAAACAGTAATAAATAGCAAATATTTCTAACTTTTCCTGGGGGTTGGGTGGGGGCAGGGCAGAAAATAAGGGTCTAGATGCAGTACTGGGACATCAGTCTTCTGAATTTTAACAACTTTGTTATGAATTGGTATACAGTCTGTTGCCAACACTTGTTCTTCAAGTTCTTCAATGAATATTTGTTGTTCTTCAGTGTTGGTTTTCTTCCCCCAGATTTGTTAACCTCAATTCTGTCTTACCTTTGCTGCTGCTCTTCGCTTACAGTTTCTTTCAGCCATGGACTATCTGAGAAGTGTGATAATATGAGTATTTACTCGTGGCACAAAATATTCAGTGGTGTGCCAGCATTTTTTACTGTACTAGCTGTAGAGATAAGAACAAGGTATATGCTGAGTAAACCCCCTCATTTTTGAAAGGAAGACTTTTACCATCTGAAAAGGAAGAACAAGGAAATCAGATCCTCTGTTCAGTTGGTAGCTGTCCTTAAAGTGAGCACTGCATCACATAGCTAATTCTCAGGCTTAAATACATTTGCCAAGTCACTGTTGGTGGGATTGTTATCTAGGGCTTATCCATACAGCTGCATTATACAGTAGCTCATTGATCCTCAAGATCATATTAGCATCAATGGCATGACTATTTTGAATGATAAATGGGCACACAGGAGATGTGTCACAAATTTACAGATAACAATTGGGAATGGAGCAGAACTTGCCTAGAGAAGAACCTAAGTGTTCTTCCCAGGGAAACTTTTTTGTCATGTGTTTTTATGACTGTAGCTATAGTAAATAACCTTATGCCATTTCTGATCCTTCTTCTACCAACTCATTTCTTAACAAGGACTTCTCTTTTGAATCACATTGGAAATGAGCCACAACTTATTATACTATGTTTTAAATTTGAAAAAATTATGACACATTAGAGAGAGCCTGTAGTAGTTTTTTCAAACAAAATTGTTCCTCTTCCTCTTTTCTATTTCAATAGTATGTAATAAAAAAAGAAAACAAGAAAGTCAAATTTAACCATGCTGCTATAATTACTACTGACCCAATTTCCTAGAAGACTCATCACATAATGTAAAATTATCTGGAAAGCCTATTTTGTGTTTAATATGGCTTCTGTCATTCCTGGAAGATAAGTAGCCATACCTGATAAGAATATTGTACTTACATTTTAAGTAAGTTTATCCCACTTCTGGAGTTCTGTTTCCACTTAGTGTATTCTGCAAAGCTAAATAAAAATAAATAGGACCAAATTAACATGAAAAAAAAAAGTTACTTAGCTGACAGAAATGAAGACTTTTGTAGCAGGTCAGGTCACCATTGCTTTAAGCCATTGGCAGGAACTGGTGTTTTCAAAGATGATGTAAATTAGTCCTTCTCCATGTTTAGCAATCAGTATAATGTAGGTCAGGTGCAGATTTCTTCTGCCTGTTTCCTCACCAATCTACAAAAAGAAGTGCAGTGGCTTGAATAAGTCTGCAAAGGCAGTGTTCTGTTGGCCAGAACACCTCATATGATACTATGCCTTCCTTCAGGTAAGTATACTGGACAAGTTAGTTACTTCTGAATGCTAAAGTTAACATCTGTGCTTTTTGGGATATGCAGCTATGGTGAAAATGCTGCTACAAGTTTTTAGATTAATTTCTATTTTGCTTAGGAAAAAGTATATGGCTCAGAAGTGCAGTTTTGGTGTCAAAAAGCTACGTGAGCACAGAATAAATGTTCTTCATCATAGGTATAGCCTTTCTATGTATTACTGTGTACTAAATTCTTAGTAAAATAAGTGGTAATTAAACATTAATATTCCAAATGCTAGTTGGCTTACAAGTTTAGGTCTGGCAAACGGATTTGCAAGTGACAAGGCAACATGCACATAAAGAAGCCTGGACACTGAATTTAGTAGTAGAGACTGTTGCATCCCAGGCTTCACTGCAGTACCCTGTGGCATGGTAAAGCTTAGCCCTGTAGGTACTCTTAATATTCTGATTTGCCATCCACAAGAGTATAAAGAAACAGAGTTCTAACATTTTATTCTTAAGTCCTTTTTATAAATATAGATAATCAATTCTTAGTATTAATGATAGGTACATAAATATACTGTAAATATACATATTATTTCATATTAACTCCATTCTCAATATTGTACTGAACAATGTGGTAACTGTGTAGTAAAAGCCAAGATGAAGGTAGGTCTCCTGCAGGTCGTCTTTCTGCAGAAGTATGCTTCAACACCTGGAGCTATTTTACATAGCATTTGAACAACAGTAAACAAAGACAGACTAAAGATGCTCTTAAAGCCTTATCCACAACAGGATCTCAGTTTAGCACCAATTTTATGATCTGTCTGCCACTGTAAGCTTTCAGAACACCAGAAGGGGCATGATTTTTGGACTGAAAAGCTGGATGACTGCAATGCTTGGAGAGTCTGAATATTTCACAGTCACTGGGAAGTATAATCCTTAATCCTTCTAGAAATCCTGTCCCTAAAATCATTTGAATTGAATGCAGCTATGAGGTCCCCTAACTTAGAAATAGGGTCTCCTCTCCTTCCCCCTCCAAAGATGCCGGAGCTACCTCCTTCTTGTCAGCTTTGTTCGCAGGGTAACATAAAACACCTGCACACAATTACAAAAGAGTTTAAGTCACACAGAGCTAAGGTATCCACTAGAAACAGAACAGGACCCATGTACTAGTCTCAGGCCCCTGCTGCCACGTGGATTTGGCCTGAGAAATACATACCTCTGCTGGTGGGTGGTGGAGGGCAACTGAGCAGGTGGGTGATGGACACAGGCAGGAACTTGAGCCCTCTGACACTAGAAAGTAGCTAAGTATAATTTCAGGCCCTGAATAGATGTATTGGTACATACAAATCCCTTTGTGTATATAACTTCATTCTGCAGCCTGCAAACACAATAAGTTGCACATCAACATCCACTCAAATGATTTCTCAGATTTGCTTCACTACAATTGAAGTGTCAGCATTCTACTAGTACAATATGAAAATCAAGTCTCATTTTCAAGTTTAAACATTATAAATCCTCTCATCTTTTTCCGAGTCAGAGAAAACTGTTAAATGCATTTCTTAAGCAATATTTTTAAAAACTGCATTCATTCACATGCCCTAGTTCATTTTATTAAGCATCTGAATATCATGGCTTAGAATAATTATCAGTAGCAAAAAGAGAAGTCAGGATAAAGGCATTTACAGTGGTTATTATAACATTTTGTTAACGGAAAGCTCCTGTATGCAGGTGAGAAGCTTAAAACATTTTAAGTATAAATAAGCAGTGGAACTGCACAATTAAGTATAAAATTACTTTAAAAAATAAAAATCTAACTGACCCAGTGTTATGAGCCTCTAAGAAAAGAACCTGCAGAAATATGTACTGTAGACTTTCCATAATAACTAACTACCACACATCAACTAACACTGCATGCAGCATTTCCTTTATCATTTAATTATGGTTATTAGTTACATATAGACAACCCAACTCTGGGCAATACTACAAAACACAAATCTGATTTTTTTTTTTGTTTTGTTTTGTTTTTAAATAAAACCCACTTAAGACCACTTAGCCAGCAGAACCTATAAATAGTATTTCACACATTGAAATACAGGCAAATTATGGACTTTGGCTTATGTATGCTTCTCTTCAAAAAGGATGGGACAAACAAGGAAAAAGAGAGGATGAACAACTTTGTGAGTGACAGAGTCACTCATTTGGGGGAATATTTTATCCAATATCAATTTAACAGGAGGAGCCCAGACTAGTATCCATAATATCTTAGCTCCCACTTGCATCTTTCCTGGGGCTATATATTTGTGCATGTTTACTGTTGAATGCTCTGGCCCTGTATGCTGTAACATCAACCTGGGGTCTACTCCTTTCTTTGCCTTGCCACTTAAATGAGCTTTGCTCATCTACTCTCTGAAGTGGGAGAAATGAAAAAGCTCCAGCCTTACTTTATTCAGTGAAAGGATAAAACTGAACCAGTTGGAAGTGTGTAATTATTATAACTAAGAATAATCGCTTTTTTTCTTTTAAAAGGAAGTACCAAAAGAAATTATTGCATAAAAATTTGGTTTATAAGTCTTGCTACAGGCTGATATTTCAGTCCTTTGCGAGTTCCATCCTCTCAAAGGATATTTGTATTGGCACTTCATTGTCCTTTCCCACTCAGCCTCACTAGAGTTGTTGGGAACTGATGTTTATTTGGGAGGGTTTATTTCTTAAAATATCTCCCTCTAACGAAGCTCGTAACATAAGGGAAGGCCAAGCCAAGAAAACTAATAGAGTTAGAAAAGAAAGCAGAGTAGAGGAAGTCACAGCCAGTACTTGTGTACACACTGGCTGTGGTAAGCAGGACACTTTTCCCTTTGAGATGTTTTGTGGCCTTGAGCAGGTTAAGTGGAACACCTCTCTGGTATGGGACTAAGAAAAAATGTAGAAATCCATTCTGGTGTATCTTTCTTTAACACTAGGTGCTCTACAGTCAAAGAGCAAGTATAAACAAGAGTTTTGACTATACACATTACACAGGCAGGAGAATATTAGGCTAAACAAAAACTTGACCCCATGGAAACCACTAAATAAATGTTTCCTTTGAGGGGAAATGTATTCTACTTCCTGCTTTCAACACTAGATCTTTTTTCAAGTCAAATCTTTTTTCCTTTGCCTCCAGAAAAAAAATGAAAGAATAAATTAATATGAGAAGGTTTCTCCATCAAAACAGTGCCAGTGACATCACTACTCTGTCATCCTCAACAGAATTATTTTCATTATGTTCTTTGCAAGCATGGAGAACAAATTCATGAGAAGACCATCTGTTACTGTGTAGTACTGCACCTGCTTAACTGTCTTAATTTTTTATATTGTACAGCAGAAATGTCATAATTGGTATGGCAACTGACACAGTAAAAATGGCAGAAAGAGACTGAAATGAAAGTTTGTACTAAAGCTTTAATGTACATGTAAAACACAAAGTTTTTGTCTGGAAACTGATGGGGAATGTTTCCTTCAGCTAAAGACCTCAGACCTTGCTTTAAAGCCTCTAGCCATTCAAGTAACTGTTGCTCTGGTGACCTGTGGCTTCTTTCTTTGTAATGCTACAGAGTAAATGGTCATGATTTCATTTTTGAAGTAATGTGTTATTAAAAACAGCATTTATATGGAAGAAAAAATGAAACAGTAGTATTATTGAACGTCTGCCGTACCACAGCATATTACGTAAAGTGTGCAAACTAACTTGCATCACCTGTAGCTTCCCTCCACCCCAAACTTTATTACAAATGGCTGAAAAGAGTCACTGTTCCTTCTAAGTTCAGTCAGAAAGTCACACAATGAGAAAAGGCTGCTCCTTGTCAAGCTACGAACCTCCTACGTTGCATTAGCATGCCCCTTGACAAGTGAAGACCGAGATTATGCACATAGGAAAATAATTAGACTATGGGAAAAGAATTACTTCCCTGAGGGGGTATGCAAATATAGTAAAAATGTCTATAATCTCTCAGAAATCAACAACATAATAAATGAGGCATATTCTACATTTACAGTTGGTTTTAATTTAACTTTTAGCAACCCCCCCACAAAATAATGTTAAGAAGTGATGTATAAGAGAACAGAATTTCACCATGAGCATTTGTTTTCTAATATTGAGATATATATAGATAATGCTTCTCATTAGAATACACACACAGAGAACTGTTTTACATGCTAGCAGATAGATTAAAAAAAATGCACCTATTTACTGATATACTTTTTACAAGTGTTACTCATTTCTGTCTCTCACTTTAAACAGAAACATACCTTCCCACTATGTGACCATGTGTCAGATAGATAGGATTATAAATGTTTCATTATTATTCTCATAGTGAAAGATTGCATTCAAATACACTAGCTTTTAACAAAAGCAATGTTCTCTTTTCCTTGGCCATTTCCTATCTCATTTGTTGGTTTTGGCTACAAATGCAAACCATGAACTTTACTTCACATATAATAGGACAGATTTTGGTGATAGAAGCCTGAGCACCCAAACTGAAATGACAAACTGCATTTGATGACCAGTATGATGAAACTGTTAAGTCTTTGTTATAGAGCTGGCTAAAGCTACAAAGCCCAAGGAAGGGTGTCAGTTTAGTATCTTCCTTCCCAGTCCTCCTAACTGTCAGAAAAGACGGCAAGATTTGCTACCCCGCAACCTTAGGGGCTTCCTCTTACACAGCAACCACTGGTCAGGCAGGCATGAGTAGGCAAGTAACAGTGACTTTCAGGGCTGGAAAGAGAGATTGAATTGTGGCACAGAAAGCGTATTCAGTGCCAGACACATCCAGGCAGGGAAGATGGAAACACATCAAACGAAGCCTCATACCTCACCCACACAACCAGCTTTTGCTCAGATCCTTATGATTTTGAATTACTGGATTCTTACTCAGTCTTTGAATTCACAGTTAATTTTCTGAAAGGCTAAATTAGTTCCATGGGAAGTCATACTTTTCCAGGTGGTATGAGCATAGGCTAGAACAGACCAGTTCACTGCTCCCGAGGCACTAAGAATGCACTGGGTTAATAGTTACCACACACATACAAATCCCAATTTCCATTTCCCTCATCACTGAAAAAATACTGAAGAAAAAAAAAAAAAAAAAAAAAAAAAGATACTGGAAAAAAAAATCTGAAAAAAAAAAAAAAAAAAAAAGAGAGAGACTGAAAAAAGCTTAGTCTCTAACAGCAGAAACATTAAGCTGTTTCCCTGATGTGAAAGACCCTGGGGAGAAGAGTATGTGAAGCTGCATCTACCACATCTTAAAGAAGGTCTTAAACATTGCCCCTTGGTATAAGCAGAGGAGGAAGAACAAGCATCCCATTCAATACACACAAGACCTATTGCCATCTGCATTTTCTAAAACCTAGAACGGGCAAGTTAGAAAATCCATTTGGATTTTATTCTGGTGCTTCTGAAAGTCTTCATCAGCTCTCAGTTGAGCTTCTGCACTCACTTGTGGCTCCAGCCAAAAAGAAAACTAAGTCAATCTATTGCGTGTTGATGAGACCCTCACAATAGATTTTTGCACCCTGTTAAACTGTAATTTCAGATTAAGTAATTAAGTAATTAAGTAATTCTGGGAACCCAGTGAAGTGCATCTGATATACTGATACAGTATGGGAGTGCTACAGTCCCTTGCTCCATAGCCATGAAGGGCCTTTACACCGTGAATGGAAAACAAAGTCACGGAACCCTTTTGTATCATTCCAATAAAGCCTCACCACATTCAAAGCCTCATAAATTCTGTTACTTGAAAAGCAACAGAACATACTCACATTGCTTTCAGTAGAGGAGGTGCTGGAAAGGGCTTTCTTGTTTCAAGAACTTTTGTAGAGGGAGTTATAAAAACAATGGTAAATCTTCCCTTCGCCTCCATTAAATATCAGAGTACAAAACACTATTATCTGATTTCTGTCCATGCAATGGCATTGCATTTCCAGCAAAGATGGTGAAAGCAACAAAGTGGTTGAGAAAAAAAAAAAAAAAAAAAAAAATTAAAAAACACTCTCTTGAACAGCTCTGAATGCAGAAACAAGCAAGAATTGAGGTTTCATCTCCTAGATTTAGTGAAATAAGAAATCAAAACTGTTGCAGAGATTTGATTCTGAACAAAATACAATATGGAAGGCAAGAGATGGTTGCATTTAACATGCTGCTCGCATCTCATTCCCCACTCTAGCAGAGAATTTGGTTCTCGTTCACTGTACTAGAGTCCTTTTTTCACTTAGTTTTCTGAGAAATTGGTATCTCTCTGCTACTACCTGAAAGTCTGTTGTTACCTGTGGATAACGGGAAGTGTATTACAATTTTTTTTTCCACTGTCTTTTATATTTACTGAAAAACTGCTACATCTTGTGGGGTCTAGAAAACTTGTAAAAATAGAGACAACTCCCCTAACTAATGATAATAACATTTGAAAAACAGCAGTCAACCAACCAAAAAATTTCACAAACCTAGAAGCATTTGAATCTCCTTACATAATTTTACTGGTATATCTTTTGATACAGCCAATGCACAAGGCTACTTCAATGGTACTTATAATAGGTTCTGAATATTAATATTCTTATCATTTATTAGATGCTTTTTTTCTAACTGTCATTTTCAGAGGCTTTTATAGCTAGATGCATGATATGAAAAGCAATTCAGAAAATGTCTTTTGGAGCTTTAAATATAGAACACACTATTAGGGAGATAGATTCACCTTCTGAACCAGCAAAACAAACAGATATAACACAGAACTGATAGCAGAAGGATCTTCAAGAAGTCATAGACAGAAATTATTATTTTCTCTACATCTTTCACAGCTTTCTTTTCTGAACAGCAGGGTCCCAGACTTGGGGGATTGCTGGTATACCATCCCTATACTCAAGGCAGATTGAAAGCTTTCATTCAAGTATAAATTAACACATGGCAACGCACATCAGCTTCTGCTAATGAACCCTATAAAACAAGGTTCATTTATATTCAGAAATAAATATCTTTCTAACATTACAGACATTATCTATACCTTATACATACATGTGCACAAGACAAAATGAAGTCTAGTGCTTTTAGCAATTTTTAGTTTTGGAATAAACACCAAGAAGTCTGTTCCCATAATTTATTTTTTAAAACATGTTATAAAATAGTAGCCACTTAATTATTTTCAGAGGAAAAATGAAACTTTTCTGAGATTTAACTATACATCTACTCAGCATAAGTTGATGAAATATTTAATGATTTTTCATGTGCAGGCAGTCTGCCTTTATACAAAAGTACATAGTAATACATCACACTTACAGCTGAGCATATCACCTACAGCTCAACAGCAGCACCTCCATGATCAGAATATCTATTTACAACCTACTGCTCATTTAATTTATACCACTGGAAATCTAAGACAAGCCTTTAAAAAACACATTTAAAAAAAAAATAAGTGCAAGATTAAAAAAAGGGGAAGGGAGCTTAATGCAGTTTTTCTTGCTGTTTGGGATGACTTGACTTGATTGCAATATTCATAAGTGACACAGTAACGTTTGTAAGATGGCAAAGACTATAACACCATTTGAGTTTTCTGAGCCCTACCACTATTTGGGGCTACAGTGTACCAGAAACACAGACAGAATCCAAAGCTCCACTTCTGACGTGGCATTTCACCTGACTGATGGCACCCCAACTGCTAACTTGATGCTTGTCTGAGGTAAAAATCACTTTTCAGGCCTGCCCTGCTCTTTTTTGGCTTTGCATACTTTACATGTCCCTGTACAGCATATTTTATACAGTAGGCCTTTATGTAGTTTTGTGTAAGGTTCCAAGGACATGGTTGTATGTTTTTTTCTTTTCTTTTTAAATTTAGTTTGGTCAGGTTAATCTTTAAAGTTTACTTTGTTCCAAAGAGTCTGAATGGATGAATGTTTGATTACAACGTTTGAAAGCTCTTACCCATTTCCTTATTTGTGCAGGGGAAAAAAAAAAAAAAAAAAAAAAAAAAAAAAAAAGAAAGATTCTTTTAATAAGACATTCCCTGCAGTGAGAATATTTTGAAGAGTTGCATACATTGCTGTAACAGTGGTATAAGTCAAACCATAAACCAAATGTTTCACTATTTGTAGTTTCCTTCGCTAAGCATAAGTATCATCTTTGAGCATAATACCTTATTCTTTTTGGAGTTCAAAACACTTTTCTAATATGTTAAGCCACTTCCCACAAACTTCACTCTCAGGAAGTTTGAATTGGCTGCTTTTCCAAAGAGGTTTGAAGGATGCCAGTGTTCTCAGCTTTGTAAACTCAAAATGAACTTGTATTCATGTTTCAGATCAAATGAAGGGCTCGAGTTTTGTATTTTATTTTTTAATCACTGCGGTAGCACTTTGGAATCCAAATATCCAGTTCTGATTTTTTTCCTTTGTAAGCGCTGACTCTCATATTTTTGCCTAGTCCATCTGCCAGAACCATTAGCTTCAGACTTTTCACAGCAGAAATAGGCAAACACAGATATTGCATTTCTAAATCAGAGGCTGGGGGAGAACTCAGAAAGGCTCCATAACAATAAATAAAACAAATATTAATGGTAGCTGAAATAGCTGATGCAGAGTGGTATCTCCAAACACCTCAAAAGATCCACTGAAATATGTCTCAAATTTGTTTTTCCTTTTAGATGATGCTTATTAAATATACAAGACTTAAACATTTTGAGTTGAATAGTATACTAAATAGCCGTAATAACAGCACTAGTAGCAGCAATGCACTGTTCTTTCCTCTGTTCCTCTGGAGGAAAACAAACTAAACCAACCAACCAAAGAAGAGAAACAAAACAAACAAACAAACAAACAATCCCAACCCACTCATTATCCCAAGGATTTCTAGAGCAGTATCAGTTCAAAAGTAAATTTTGAAGCACAGCCACTCACGGATATAACAAAACAATTTTTACAAGTACCCTATGCAAATAGTGAGCAAAAAGAAACTAATAATACAAAAGAAAACACATTTGATGAGTAACTAAAAGTCTTAGGCCCAAATTCTAGCATAGTCCTACAGACCACTGCTCGGGCTGTAGATCTGAGAGAGGGTGGTCTCAACCCCAACCAAGGACTGTCTACTATCGTCTGCAAGTGGCTTTTTCTGGAGGATAATATTGATATTTGCCTCCAAGCTTTAATCTGTGCTCATCACTGTCATATTAGATGCATATCAGGCTATTTCCAGGAAGAGATCTTTTCAGTAGTCATTCAGAAAACCGTAGGAGCCGACTGATATCAAACAAGGGTCAAATCCTGTAGATACATAGGCTTGTCAGCCAAGGGGGCCATCGTCTATGCAGAAATACCATGAAACAGCCATAGTTCCTATTTTTAGCTGTGAACTAACTGAAGACAAGGGTGGCTAACATCTATAACCACTTACTGAATTGTATTACATCAGTTTACTCTTCCACAACAGCAGAGTCTCCTAAATTTCACCCTCCTTGCAGATGATCTCCTCTCCTACTTAAGGGTGTTTTCACCTTCTGAAACAAAAGTCAGTATGACCCAATTGTCAGATGTGGATTTAAGTGAATACAGGATTTCCATTCAGTCACTAGATAAGATTCTTTAAAATAGGGGATGGAAAAATGTTCAGAATGAAAAAAAGCACACAGAGCCAATGCTGCTGCCTACTGATTGTCAGTCAGCTGGTGTACACAGCCCACTGCGCTGTTGGAGACAGCATAACAAACTCCTCTCAGTGACTGGAAGGATGAGCAGCTAAGCTGAATATATTGCTTTTGCCTTCATACCTCACATGCACCAGACACCACCCTGACATATCCAATATGTTCTGAAACATATTTAGATGTAGCAAATTAGTTACAGCATATAGCAACAAATGTCTATACCTAGAAATCAGATGGAAAGCCTTTCAGAAGCTTGAAGTGTCTCCCAAATTATTACATTATTGAAAGAACTGTAGGGGATAATGTTTTACACATTTTCTGTGTTTATTCATTTGAATGGTTGGATGTTCGGGTGCTTTAAAAAAAATGCTTTAGAAGAAACGAAAAGGAAACCTTAGCAGTCTTCAAAGAAACACTGCTACTATCAAATGTAAAACAGCACTATAAAACAGTCACAGTCACATCATTTAAAAGTTGTTTTTCACGTAACTGAGCTGCACTACAATAAATATTCTGGACAGTAGATGTCCTAATTGTAATTTGGCAACACCCTTTGGCTGCATCAACCTAGTTAAATAAAGTAAGTGTCAGACAGTTATTGAGTAAAATCTACTTTATAAGGCAAAGAAAATACCTTGAGATATGCAGTAAGCAACAAACATATACTATTAGGTTTTTTGCTTTTGAGATAAAACAAACATAATAACTGTGATTCTGCTAAAAGTTCCACAGTTTGTTTGTTGTTGTTTTTTAAATAATACTTGTGAGGTTTTGCTTGGCTTAATAACATGGACAGTTAAAACAATCCCTGAACTGTGTTATTGTGATGTTCCCAGTCAGGAAATTCATCAATAGAACTGGTGAATTCATTCACAAGATAAAAATAACAATACAGTTTGGGAGATCGAAGATAACCTCCATCACTGATCAGTGTTTGAAAGGCAAATTCATTATACTATGTAAACACAAACGTCAGATAAGCCTTTTTTTATACAAACAATAGGCAAAAGTGCTCTAAAAAACTGAGAGCCTATAAATTTGAGACAATATATATAAATGCATTCAAACTGTTTCCATGTACATCCAGTCAGTCAATCCTACCCTCCAGACTCAAGCTTTGTTGGCCAAATAAATGCAACCCATCCTTTTATTTACTCTAATGCAAGGGAAAAAAAGGTAAAGCGGGAGCAAATGCTACAATTTAGAGTCTAAACTATAAATAGCTTTAGGTTTATAGAAAATATAAACCAGGGAACTGAGCATTTCTGGACAGCAAACACAAGGACTGGTTTTAGACAAATGCATGCAGTATGTCTTAAAATAACTGACAGTTTTACTTTGTAGTTATACTTCACTGTTTTTCCAAGCTATTTTGGAAACTTTTGAAATATGTATTCTCTGTAGAGAATAAGTTTCAGTCACAAGAAAAAACTTATTCCACCACTGCATAGGTCTTTTCAATAACAAGAGACAAGCTGCAGCATATTCAGAGTATCAGCTTATCATTGACGAAAATTATCCAATATATCCAAGAAAATTTAAGTGGGTTAAAAATGTCATGGAAATAAACAATCGCTCAAAGTTTGAGAACTCCTTGCTCCTAGAAAGTGCCAGAGATGCCAAAACAGCTTACACAGGTCAGAAGCAAGAATTCAATGAATTTATTCTTGATACAGAAACACTACAACAAAGGAAGAGTCAGATTTCTTGTCTGACAGATCCTGGAAATACACAGAACCAAAGGTATTCAAATCAGACCATCAAATTATTTAAAAAAAAAAATCAATTAAAATATATGTCAGAGTGGGTACTAGATTTCAGACAAAGATTTGGGGGTCAGGAAAGTAGCAAGAGCAAGACATATCTGAACCGACTGTTTGGAATGGATTCACATCTAAGTAGTTGTCTCCAGCTACTAATATAACTTCAGTCTAAAGCTCACATGAAACGTGCAGTAGTCAACGTATGTTAAATGAAAGTTTCTGCTCTGTACCATCAAACCGTTTGACTACATCCTTCCACACACCTGTAAGCATTGTTAACTAAAGCAAAACATGGTCTGAAAGAGGAATTACTGTTATTAGATCTGAACCAGGTCACTAGGATGTTTTGTTTTGAATCCAGCCTAAATGAAACCATCCAAGTGGGCCACGTTAAGATGTCTGCTTTAAAAACCTACAGATTCTGGATGTTAATTCAGAAGACAACACATTATAAAAGAAAATAGCAAAACAGAGGCTGCAGCTTTTGGACTGCACATGCTTTGCTTGTCAGGTTATACTCAGTATTTCAGGCCGGTAAACCTTATCAGGTGAGATGAACAGATTCAGGGGGACTTGGGGTGGTGGAAAAGGGAAACACTACTATCAGCTTTTCCCTTACTGACCCTTCCGGTCACATCCTCACAGCTAAACAGTTCTCTCTTTCAGTAAGTCACATGACAGATGTTAGCTGTTAACCCAATTTAAGCTATTTTTGTTTCTTTTCCAGTATGTTCTGATCAGCAGCATGAACAACAAATAGTGCCCAGCAATTGGCAAGTCGCAGATGCCCGAATGCGTTTTTCATCACCTTTCAATATCCTTGACTCATGCATCCTGTCTGAGCTAATGTTAGTTTCCTGATTGCAGCATGTCTGCACCCTTGGACTCTCAACAAGGGCCTGAGCCATCCCAGAAAGCTCACTCTTCCTCTCTGGACTTCAGATTCACTATGCTTTCAGTGACTGTCTCTCAAAGCTACCTTGTTATGCCAGTTCACATCTGGAATATCTGGATTTACACTGGTAGAGCAGTCCACTGCTTTTCCTCTAATTTTAAAATAATTCTAGACCATAACATAAAAATACCATTCAGTTCTGACTTTATTTGACCTCTAAGAAAATAAGCTACCACCACCACCAGTTCTACTCATCATACTACCATTATTACATTATCACATTCTCCTGCTTGAACGAAATGCCCCCAAAACAGATCTGAACCAGAATAGACCCATTCCTTGTGAGGTACTTGTGTCTTTATTTCCCTGATACTCTGAAATTCTTCTCTCCAAATTGCTGTCATGTTCTAGATACTGTAGCAGTGATTTCACATTGCTTAAGACCATTTGTATTTCTACAAGTACAAAGATGAAGTATGAAGTGCAATGAGGGTTAGTCCAAGGTGCTGAGCTTTGAAAGTAAAAGGATGCCTGTTAGAACAGAAGGAAAAATGAAAAAAAAAAAAAAAAGTAGATTTATTTTTAGCTCTGATTCAGGAATATTAGCCAGGAACAGAAAGAAAAGAACAGGGTTGCCAGGTAGCAAATTTTCACGAGCAAGCACCTAGCCATGATTAAAAGTGCAAAGAGTTGCAGTTCGGTTGCAAACTCATTAATAACATCAACTAGGGATGCAAAACAGTTGTCTTTTTTCCTCTTTTTAAGCCACACAGTTGATACAAAACTCAAATTAGGGTCATTGCCTTTATTTTTACATGCCACAGCAACAGGCCAAGTCAAAATATATGACAGTTCAACAAACATGTTATTAAATTACTGATTTCAAGCTTCAGTTGTGTTCAATTCCATGTTCAGTTACTTACCATAGGGCCCTTTGTCCTTACCATTAAAACCACTATTTCCTTACCATCAAAAATATTTCCCCCTCAATATTGTGACAAGGTAATATTCTTACCTTTATTTTACAGAAGAGGGAACCAAGATACAAGGGCCGTACAGGAAGTCTGTGGCCCAGCCAAGACTCCAGGTCTCCTGAGACTCAGTCCAACACTTTGACCACAGAGTCAAGCACTTTCTCCTCTGTAGTCTTTTGATGACTAAGCTATAAGGAATCTTTGTCTAAAGAGCAGGCTTTAAGAACAAATACACACTTAAGATTATTTGCAAAAAACTAATCAAACAAGCTTTTTAAGCAAGACTTGAGTCTTACCCAATTCCAACTAGGTATTAAAAGTGTGCAAGCTTACATAGAACTATAGGCACCTAATATTGTAAACATGTTCAGAAGTTTTAACAAATATGAACTCGAGGCCAATGAACTGTGCTCAAACAGCCCACAAAGAAACATACCACATAGCTGTCTTTAGTTTTCAGAGGATCAATGCATGTACAATACTTGGGCAATGAGGCAACACACAAGGTCAGAAGTCTACAGGGTCCCAATTCAAATTTATTTGCTTAAGTAATGGACTATTCATCTAAGCAATAATTACCTCAATAATTAATTGGGGGGAGGACAGTGTCTCACCTTAAACCATGACAGCAAGGGAAGAAATAGTAATGATAGCAGCAGTTGCATGCTCTAAAACTTTGAGTAGGAAATTCACTTAACTTGAGGCAAAGATACAGGTTTGGTTGGTCAGTTGTTTTTTTTAAGTCAAGAATAATGCTATTATTCCAAGGTAGTGTCTACCCAAAAGAAACGAGCTTAAATATGAGGAGCCTGAAGGGTAAATGTGAAGGCAGGAAGTAGTGAAGCAGGAAAAGGGATTCAAATATCAAAGATCATGTTTAGTGAGGTATAAGTCATACCTTACTATATCATAAACTTCTGTCCTCCTTGTTGGGAAAGTTATCACATTTTCTTTCTTCTATGGGCTATTCCTGCTCATTACTCACAGTGTTTATTTTACCTACCAATGGGTTGTGATGGCATTAGCCACTCTACCACCAGGCAGAGTGGTCATACACAGACCACAGTCCTGCTGCAGAGTTCTGGTTGAACAAGACTTTCTGTTGTGCACCAAAGAAATCCAGTAGTAATGCTACTGTTGAGACATTTGAAACCAGTACTAGCCATCTTCTAGTGACGCTGTGATGACCATGATATGTAGCTCTTACTCAGTTCTGTTTTTAAGCACTGGGTGCTCTTCTTATTTGTGAAACAGTAAAATCAACTTTCAAATAATACCATTGGTTTCCGATTGCACTCCTTTTATAAAATAATACAAAATTACTGATGAAGCATTTCAGTTTACTATAATGTCATTCAACACTGAAGAAATGTTGAGCAAAGTAAGGTGATGGGTATCACAACCCTGTTCACGCCAAGAAATTGCATAGGGTGTGCAATGCACAGCTGATTTCTATTGTGATTTTCACACTCTACAGTTGAAAAGTTACAGTGAAAAAAATAAATTGGTGGTTTTCGTTCTGATTTGAAATTGTTCAGAAAAGTCTATACTGGAATCCATGCTGTGCATCTGAATTATTCAGATGGAGTTTAATTGCCCACTTACTTTATGAAAGGAAAGGATAGCTCATAGCCCCCTTGTTAGCTGAAATGAAGCTATCAAAGGTGTAGGAGAAAGAATTCATTATATTCCTCCCAGTATTTTTAAACTTCCCTATTCTTGAATCAAAGCACAGACTGCACTTGATTATCTGTTCAGACCATTTATAATGAATGTGTGCAGATTGAGACAAGAAATCTCTTCTTCCCGGCTGTGAAAGCACTGATCACAATAGCAGTTCCTAAGACCCATAATTTTCAGCTTCATTCCTAAAGTTTTGCAAAGCTGTATTTAACAGATCTGATAGTTATACACAGAAGCTGATCCTCTCTCCTCTGAAGTGAGCACAGGGAGAAGGGGAAGAAGTCTTCCCCAAAATAAACCCTTTTAAAAAAAAAAAAAAAAAAAAAAAAAAATCTGATTTCTTAGCTTAACTGAGAAGTAACTATAATGCTAGGTTTTTATATAAAACTGCTTTAACATAGGTGTGACTACTTATCTTATTGTATAGGTTTAACGTGATAGGTGTGATACCAAACTGGATATGAAATCCATAGAAATGAAATATCTTGCCTATGATTTGTTGGGGTTTGGGTTTTTTTGCCTTTATTGACTGTAGTCTTTGAAAACCACTGCTACACAATTGATAATTATTAGCCAAATCTTTGCTGAAGGATCTGTTCAAAAAATGCCCTTTGGATGTAAAAGGGTTTTGACTTAAGTGTTTTGTGATTAAGAACATCACAATTTTAGTTCTTGGACATATTAAACAGTCAATCATATTGCATCTAATCAAGGGTCAATAGTTTCTCCTTTGAAACTATTCATTGTAGAGTTTTCCAGGAACTGAGTTACAATGTTGTTATATGGATATTTCTCCATTTAAAATATGGTTAAAATATTCAAACTAGCTAAGAACCCCCAATTCAAATCTTCAGCTGTTGCAAAAGCAAAATGACAGAAAGTGACAGAAGTGTGACATTTTACATCATCTGAACTCACAACTGAGTATAGACCACATCTGAAATTATTCTGAAACAGTCTGAATATTAGAACTGACTGTATTTATTGGTATTACCACTAACATTTATAGGTATATTTTCTATTGCACTTATCAGAGAACACAACCGTACAAAGATGCAGAATGCCCACATTCATCATGTTCAAAGAGCTTACAGTATCTATTTTTGTGGGTGGTTATGAAATACTTATTTGTTGCTGCACACAGCTGATCTGATTGTTGTTAGCGAGTCATATTGATAAAGTTATTACAGGAAACTGCTGGCAGTAGCTTATATAAGACTGAGAAAAGCTTACTGGTTTACGTATTCACATGATACTGTATGCAACACTTGTTTAATCAGTAAAAGCCAAAACGGGCCTGAATACAAACTGCTGTTTTCAACTTAGTCCCAAGAATGTAAAGAATTTAATTTTTAAGTTTTATACATCTTTCTTGTCCACAGGGAGCAGGAGCCCTAGCAGTCTATTGCTCTGAATTCCAAGATTGCTCTCATATCATCTTATTAATAAAACTGTCACTCAAAACACTGATCTTACATTTTGTTATAGATTTCTTCTTTATTTTTCTACGGCAAGAAGCTCTGAAAGACTTTTAATTCATCACCTACTGTATTAAGAATGAAACAATATCTGTCTAAGAAAAAAGGGCATTTAAAATCAAGTTATATTTTAAAACATCGCAAGGGAAAAAACACCATGAACTGCTTTGAGGCAGTGGAAGTTACTAGCACATCACAAAGACTAACCTATGGTTGGTATCTGATACACATTCTCCATTGTTTATCACCAAGTTCAGAGGGACTCCCTATAAAAACAAAGGTCTACATGTGAATGTTGGTAGAACCATACCAATAATTATCTTCTGGAAGAACAAAATAAAAAGTGTGTTCACCGTTCTATAACAAATGGAACTTCCTTGGCAAACAGAGTCAGGCAAATAAAAAAAAAAGGGGGGGGGGGGTAATATTTATTTGCTATTGAATCTACATTTCAAGCTAGTCAAGGGAGGACTGCAAATTCAAGTGCCCTAGTCACATCACATTTTACTAAAGCTATACCCTGGTTGAGCATGTATGAACACTTTGCAGCAGTACTTAAAAGCCTGAACTGAACATCTCACCACTGTGCCTGGAATTTTATTCACAGCAGCAGAGTTTGGATGTTCACTAACTCTCTGCACATTACGCTGCAGGACAATTATGATCTCTTCCAACCTGCTGGAAGGTTTTGTAACTCCGGTGGTAAACTCAGTTCAGGCTTATTTTTACCAGCATCATTCAGGACAGAGTATTTTCTGGTGGAGTCAAGTTAGTTTTCCAGTAGTCTTGTTTTGAGCAGTCTTCCCACCAGCCTTGAGCATCTGCTCCAGTAGAGCCCCAATTCTGTACATATACTTCCTTTTTTATGTTCCGCATAGTCTCACTGAATTTGAAGAAACGTAAATTTCTGCAGTTATTGCCATATCCTCTTACCTCAGGTATTTTACAATTGATTCACCTGTGATTTTATTTTCTTCAAAGCAACAGTCATAAACTTTTAATTAGGCTAAGTAAGATCAATTGGTATAGACAACAGCATAGAAAGCCTAAGATGTTTTCTATGGCAGGAAAAGTATTATAGAAAGCAGTAGTATATATCAATATTTAAGATAGTCTAAGTACCTCAACTAGGCCAAATCAGCAAGGTATCCAAAATGTAATATAGGAACAAATTTATAGGCAAAAATAGATGAACATTTGTTACACATGTCCTCCCTCTTGCATGGCTGGCATATAGACTTAAAAATGCAACAGCAGATTTGAATCTAAATAGGACACCATTTGGTCTACTCTCAATGCTCTGAGCTATCTGGTCTTCCAAGTTCTCTTCTCCCTACAAGATTTACAAGTGACTCCATCAGAACCTCCCTTATTTGGGGTGTGGGGGTGGGGGTGAGAAATAGGGGATAAATGTTTAGGAAGTTGTCACTGTGCGAGTTAGCTGTATTTCACATGATTTGACCATGAATTTGGCTTGTGAAACTGAAGACACTCCAGCTACCCCTTCCCCACATAGTAATGACAGCCTACTTTCCTTGGTGTGTGTATATCTCTAAAGTTTCACAGCTTGAGCCCCAACTGTTCTTTGTACACAACCAAGCCAAGGTTCATGACTTCAAGGGTTCAGTGACATCTACTGAATAGCCCAAAAGGCAGAAGTGCGTGCAGTTATCATTCAGTTACTGTGAGGAAGAGACAGAAGATTCAATTCACTACAGTCTATGAGTTTTTCAAGACAGCATGATGAAGTTACATAGACAACTTGGGTTATTTTCAGTGGGGATGAATACAGAACTTCCTTAGAAAGGGGTAGCAAAGTCTTAGGGATTGGGAATTACCTGCTATATTAGCCCCATACCTACTCTTTCAAGGAGAAAAGCATTAGTTTTGTTTTGTACAGGTGGACAAGCACAAAAACCTAAGCACATTTAGAAGCTTACCTGCAATAATCAAAGTAATACTGAGGATCTGAGCTCTGCTTATCTACTGTTTCTGTATGAGAAGAAATAGCATCCTTACACAGGATGGGGAAAGGAAATCTACCTCCTTTAGAAATAGTTCTTAACCAAATATGTACGTGAAAATACTCTGTAGATATGATTAGGAAACTTATGTTCTGACTTGTTATTTATCACTGCTGGAATTAAGTCATGCTTTTTCCTTTCAAGCCTCAAAGACACTGTCAACACCAAAATGTTTTTGTTGCTTAAGAAAGAATTAAACCATTTATTCACTTAATAATTCTTTACTACTATTCTGAAGAAATTGCACTTAATTTGAAGCCAAGTATGGAAGCTGGGGTTTTTTTTTGTTTTTTTTGTTTGGTTTTGGTTTTTTGTTGTTTTTTTTTTTTTTTTTTTTTTTTTCAGTCTAGTGCTGACACAAGCAATTAATCCATTTCTGTTCTTTCTTATTTCGATTCTCATCAAACCTCCCTAGCTCCTGGCTGTGGACTAAGAAGAATTTCTTATTGAAAGACTGTTCCTTGTGCTACATTGGGACTTCTGTGAGGAAGCCACACTAACAGTTTTCGGGCAACAACTGACCCTAAACACAGTGCCTATTCTCATTCTTGAAGTCACTGCACTGGGCTGCATTATCAGAATCTGTTGAAAAACAAAGTCTAAACACACTTTCAACTGAATAATATAATTATACCAAAAATGTCTACAATGTTTTCTGTGGACCTAGCTGAATTACAGTCCTAGTATGACATTACACAGCTTGCTAAATCTTCCAAATATTATCATACTAGGGATTTGTTTTGTTTTTTTTCTGCAACCATACTATTTTTATCTGCAGGTTGCGACAGTCTGAGAAATTCAATGTCTCAAACATCCGTTAAAGAGCTTTGCTGGAGAAAACCGCCTCTAAAAATGCTGGAGTTTTGTGAACAGGACAATGTGGCCAGAGGAGAGGGCCCCACAGAGGGTGGGAACGCACTTCTACAAAGCCCCAATTCCTTATCTTAAGTGACCAGGAGAAGGAACACAATTTATGCCTTCCTGGAGGAAGAAGGCCCCACGGAAGTTGGGACTGTGCTTCTATCTTAAGCGGTCATGCCAGCAGGAAAAGAAAGGCAACTCCACAATGAACCCCCGCGCCCCCAAAGCTCACTGATGGATTCCAGTGAACCCCAGGTGTGGGAACTGCGCTTGTTGAGATCATCAACTAACACACTATAAAAGAAGAGAGAACAAGTCCTCAGTGCGTGCCCTCTGGAACTGGATCTCTAAGCTGGCTGGACCAACGCTGGACCCAAGACTGGTGAAACCCTTCTCTTCTCTCTCTCTTTCTTTCTCTCATTCTCTCTCTCTCTCCCTCTTTTCCTTCTCTCTTTTCCACAGTCCCTACACCTCATCCTTTTAAACATAAACCCTTGACCAAGTCTGAGACGAGGAGTGGATCTAGCCGCCCCTGAGCTCCTCTTTGAGAAGGAGTCCAGAAAGCAAGGGGGTCTGCTCTGAACCTCATGACTCAACAGAAGGGCTCTCCTTCTGACACAGTTTCATGTTCCTTTTTCCATTTCATTTTTCTATACTTCCCTCCTCTTCTCAAACAGCAGCTTAATGACACTTTGCAAGGTTCATATTAATAAGTTCATGTGTACGTGGACAAAGTTAGCTAGGTTGAATAAATGTTGATTGTTGTTTGAACTCCCCTGGTGTCGTTTCACCTTAATTCTGACAAAGGAAATCCACAAACCTGAGTCGCTCCAACTTTGGGACGCGACACAGGTGAAACTGTAAAGTCATTTACATATAAAGTGCAGAATATCAGCAAATAATAGAAACCACAGATTTCAATGAAGCAATATCCATTGAAAAGCACCCTGTCCCTATCCCCTTAGTTCAGTGTACATACTGTAGATGAACTCAGAGTGTAACACATTTTAAAGCAATGGAAGTTTTATATACTATCTTCTCTTATAAAGTTGCCAGCTTCAAATATTCCTTACGATAAATATAACAATTCCTATGCCATTCTCAGAAACCTTTGTAAGTTTGATTTTGAGCCATTCTTAGCAAGGTCCTTGCTGTTCTGTTTGCTGCACACAACATGCATCTTTAAAGCCTCAAGCCCTCAGTCGCAACACATCAAACCTGGCAAGACTATTGTTGATTCCACGCATCTGGAAACCATAGCTTTAGGAAAAAAAAAACCCAAACAAAAAACCCAAAAAAACCCAAAACAAACCAACCAAAAAAAACCCCTCAAACAAAAAAACCCACCAAAACAACCAGAAATTCTTATTGCTAATTTTATTTGGTCATAGGTACCATATATGTAAAAGTAGTTTTATATATAAAGATTACACTGCTAACTTCGCAGTTCATTCCTATTTTTTATATATTATGCAAAATACTGATTCAAAACTATCTCTTTAAACAGTCTGAAAAAACCCTGAGTTTTCCATCAGAAAGAGTGTGTTTTCTGCAAGTAATACTGACTTTAAAAGGATAATGATTTGGGGTTTTAGTGATTCTTTACAAAATAATTTTTCATAAAAATAGCTGAAATTTAAACCAGTGGAAGGTCTTTATTTTCATCTAACTTATAAAGGACAGAGAAGAAAAATCCAGACAGTTCCCATATTCTTTTTTGGTACTGTTTCATAATATGTTTTATTCCTAGACTGTAGGATCAGAACTGCAAGAACATTTTAATTTCCACTAGAAAATGCTACCACTGAGGAGGAGGAACACTGATCACCCCATGAAAGATGTGCTTGTACTACTGTAGCTTTCTGCATCACAGATCCACACGTAACTGGTCAAACGACTGTAGCAGTATGGATTTGATTAAATATGTTTCTGTGGAATATTTTGATTGCTCCCTCTCACCACAGTAAGAGGGATGCTTGTGAAGGGCCTAACAAGTGCTATGCTGCTCCATAAGTTACCTGACTAACTAAACACCCTAAAACTGAGTTCTGATAGATGCTGTAGCCTGGTCTTTTCAGAAAATACTCACAAGCAGATATTTCCATATTCTGCACTAAATAAACTAGCAGTTGATTAGCTTCTGACACCCCAATGGTTGGTAGAAATACATGCAGTATTCATCTCTGCCACCAAAAGCCATAGAAAAGTCCATATATCCAAGACATAAGACAACAGGTGGGTGCATACAGATACATTCCCTGCTGGCTGTCATCCAGGTTTATTATGTGGGGCAGGAGCCAACCTCCACAGTTAGCCAGCTTCCCTTCACTGGTTTTTTTTTTTTTTTTCCAGTAACACCAGCCACGTATTTGAGCTAGGAGCCTCTACTGTGGCAGCAACTGTGTCTTTGTTAAATAAGTCAGGCAAGGTTAATTACCAGTGTGTTGATGTATAAAGATGATCTGCAATGAGGAAGATAACTCAGAAAGAGTACAGTGTGATTAAATACAGATAAAACACCAGGTTGGTTGTTTAAGCTTTCCACTGCTGTAGAAGTGATTTTCTATCTCACGAACACAGCTTTTTCTTTTAGGTGAGAAGCCTATTCACTCAATGTTACTTTATTTAATCAAAAATCAGCATCCCTACAGCACATATTTTTCCCTTCATAGGCTATCTATGTTGCTAGGTTGGGCAGTAACTGAATAGCTCTCACATGCAGATGTATTACAGACTATAAAACATTACCACAATTTACTGAGCCTGGTGAGGGTGCTTTTGTTACAGCTTTTGTTTTAAATCCAGTACTGTGTCTGCCTCCTAGGGCCATGAAGTAAGTCTCTTTAAAAAGAGCTACAGATTTATTCTCCCACTTTGAATAAGTGAAAATGTGTTTTGTTGAAACCTCCTGAGAGTAAATGGATTTCCTATAGAATCCCCTTTTGTTTATGGGTTTGATGAAAGCATTTGGCACTTAATGGTTCCCAGGCTATCCCCAGTTTAAAAAAGAGGAAATCAAGTGTGCTGAGTGTTAAAATGTTTTCCACTAACCTCAAAGCAAACTTTATATAAAGACTTACTTCAGGTGTCAAATTAGTATGTAATGCTTACTGTCTTGCCTCTTCAACATTTAGACTCAGTATAATGTCACATTTTGTTCTTAAAACAGAGCTAAGGGGTGAACCCATCCAGGTGGTCACCCGAAATCCAAACCTTTTCCTCTCAGTTTTATCATCTACTACTCCCATTTCAATTTCTTCACAAAATGCTGCAAAAGTTACTGAGATTAAAGGCAGGTGCTAGCTCCCCACAGCCAGCCCTGTAACAGAAAGAACTGCAGATTGAAATTTATTTAAACACAATGAATTTCATTAGATTATTAAACTCCTCATAAGAAATTGTTTTATGTTCCACTACCAAAGTTCTTCAATGAACAAAATTTCTAACAGAGCGCTACCAACACTATAAATACACAGAGGACACAATAAATTGACACTGCTAAAAGGCTGTATGTAGGGTTGGTTAACAGCAATGACAGCTATTGGTGAGCAAACATTACACCAAGGCAGAGAAATATTAAACAAATCTACATCAACTTTTAGGCTAATACTAATTATTCATAATAAATTACCAGGAATTAGCAAGCTCTTTAACACATAATACATCACCTACAGATCTCAGAACTGCCTATCCCCATTTGGAATAGTCAGGACTTTTCCTACATAAATATTTTAAATGTAAACCACTTAAACTTTATCAGAAACTACCAGCTATGTGCCAACCCAGACAATCAGTTTCTCTTTAAGAAAAGCTCAGCCATAACTTGCTCATCTTATCCTATTCTCTAGCCAACATATTTCTCCCTTTCAGCATTTGCTCCTTCTTGACAGCGTCTTAGAGCTCCATTCTTAATATCAGTCAGATTGTTCATATTCATCAAATTCAAAGCATTTAGTTACAGAAACTGCAAGAGATATCCATGTCCATGCAGAGTACAATGTGCAATGTGCTAGTTCTTAATATATTAGTTATTCTCAGTCTATAAGGTCATCTATAGAAAAAAAAAAAAATCACTAAGGCCATTCAACAGTTTATATTCTTTCTACAAAGGCAGATCAAAGTGCCTTCACTTAGGTCCCTTCCCCACAAGAAAGCTGCTTTATATTTTTCCTTTCAGGGGAACAAACTTTGTACTGAAGATGTCTATATAATTCATTTTTTGTATGGATCCTTCAGCAGAAAGAAGACAAGACACTATATAGCATGACTAGGCAAGCAGGATCACACTGCCAAAGAAGTTATTCTGTCTCTAAAAATATCGGGGGGGGGGGGGGGGGGGGGCTGTGAAATAAGGATGATCATCATGCTCGAAGGTTCCTTCTATCCTGGATAGCTTTAGTCTATTCCCTGTAATGAATTGTTGACAACAGACTGCTAATAGAAACTGTGAGGAATAAACAGATACGCATTTATATAGTCCTATGATTTCATCACAGCTTTCTGCAGTCACTACATAACTCTAAAATCCAAGAGCTACTGAACATTGAAGTTGCAGCAGATTTGGCTATTCAAACACACTTCTCCAGCCTGGCAAAATGTTCCCCAGCTCTGAAGGGAAAAACTGCTACATTAAACTCTCAAGGTAATCATCCTCTGAAACCTAAAATTCTTGCAATCTTGGCCTTTTTGCTTCTGTTCCACACAAAAAAGGGTGTTTATAATGAGAAACTTTTATTACCTTAGCATATTTCTTACATGCAATCCATTAATTGAGAAAGCCAATCATCATAATTCTAACATTGAACTTTTCTCTTGCTTCACTGCATTTATTATTATTGTTCTTTTAAAAAGATATGATGCAGTCATGGCAAATCCATCCTAACTAGCAGACATCCACCTGACAGAATCACCTGTCACTGACCAGTCAAAACAGTCTTGTTCAAAATCATCAGTTGTAGAGCCACTTGCAAAAACACCACAGTCCTATGATCTCTTGGTTATCCCCTGCTCTGTGTCTAAAATAACTTTTACTTTCACGTACTGTCAAACACAGCAGCATAACTGAGGTCAGAATAATTTCCAAACTACAAGAAATAAGCAAAATAAGCACCATTTTTGGTCTGTGTAACATCATTTCACCCGCGTAACTGCCTCCTTTGTTACAGTTTAAACCTGCTGCCTACAGACCACTGACAGTCCCCAACTTAGGGGTAAGAGACATGCAAAAGATGATAATGGCTGCAGCTTTATGTGCATGAGCCATTAGGCTGGCCCAGTTTACAATCAAAAGGACTTGCTACTTCCCTTCAGACAGCTTGGGTTCCCATAGCTCCTCTCCGTGAATCACTAAGGCAGATATTGTGTAAAATAACTTCTCTATTTCTTCAGCTTAGCTTCCTATCCTACTAGCAAGTAAAAGCAGCTCACAGGAAGGGTCTATGCCCCAGTCCTGACACAGGCAAGTGACTAGAGTAGCACTCCTTATTTACAGTGGCAATGAAATTAATTCATGGTATAATTCTGTAAAATGCAGTAAGAGAAGAAAAGCAAGTCGGCATCTTAACGGTACAGTAAATAATCCTACGAAGACATCAGCCGAGTATAAAACAAGCCTACATTTTTGTTTTGAAGTAGGAGTACAAGGGAAGCACAACAGTCTGAAGGGACTAGTAGAATTAGTAAGAGATAAAGTGAACAACAAGGATTATCAGAATTTGTTTCCACACAAGAAACACCTAAATCAATTGTTTTCATCCTGGCAAGGATAGGACTGAAGGGTAATGTGAGAGAGGTTCATAAAATCACTGTGAAAAAGTGAGTGGGACAACCATTCACTACCTTTTTTAAAAGAAGAGTTAGAGACATCAGATGAGGCTACTAGGGTCAGAGTAGTCAGAACTAACCACATTGGGGCTCTTCATACAATGCAGTATAGTTAAGCTCAATGCCACCAAACACTGCGACTACTCACATACTCACATGTGTGTTTCTTATTTTGGTTTATTTGTTTGGTTTGGTTTTTTTTTTTTGTTTGGTGGTTTTGTTTTGTTTACACTCAGTTGGACAAATCTGTGCAAGAAAATGGATTAAATACAGAAACACTGCCTCTGCTTCAGGTAGTTCCTGAGCCACGTTGTTTTCCAAATCTGGGAGAGTATTCAGAGAGAAATACCTCAACCACCACTATGCTCTGCCCTGATACTTCCCCATAGTGATATTATTAGGGAGAGAATAACAAGCTTAGCACAGCTCTGATTCACTCTGGAAATGTTGCTCTTCTGTAAACTCACTGTCAGCAGACCTATGCAGACAAAAGTGCACTTTCACTGGAGGACATTTCCAAATCCGAAAAATCAACAAGCTGAAAGCTACTGACTGAAGCAAAGCTCCTAAGATGATGCAAGTAATTAATGTTCCTTAACAACTCAGGTTTCTTTTTTCCTCAGATTTTCTTACCATTTGCTCTTAACTGTCAAAAAAAGATGGCTCATGCTACTGACAGTTGGATAATGGGCAACCACCACCCTTTCTCTTCCCCAGTGAAACAGCAGAACCCCAGCAATTTTTCTTCTTTCCTGTCAGTTTCTGCATCTCAGTTAACCAAGGCACCATCCAAATTACTAAAACAGTTATAAAATTTAGGATAACATACATCTTGGCAAATTGCATTCCAGGAAACCTTAAATCACAGGAGATTCCCTGAAGCTTTATCATGGACTGATGGTGTCTACTGAAGCATAAAAGCATCTATGCCACAGAAGATATATTCTCTTGCACTTAAAAATTTATCTGGAATATAATTCCTTGTAAGTAGCTGTCTCAAAATCAGTAACGTTTTCCTGTAAATGACACTGTATTCACCACTATACCTGAATAAGCACAATACTTTGCTGGGACTCCATCTCTGTTCCAGATCCTGAATCTGTGTATGGTTCTCTGGGTTACAAAAGGATTGCATATTTTACATCATGATCATGTTAAATAAGAGAACAAACTCTCTTTTTTTCTGTATGTTAGTCATCATCTGTGGCAACTGGAAAAAGGTCAATAAAGTTTTTAAAAAAATAAAAACGCTGCCATTGGTCAACAAGCATTTAACAGATCTCCACGTAATACAGGGAAGAACAAGGCAAGACACCTTATTGTACGTTACATAACAGAAGTCACTTTCAGTTTTCCCCAAAGTAAGGCAAGATATAGGGGATGTCATCATAACAGTTCCCCTTCCTTTTCCCACTACCAGATACGTGCTTCCACAACATACCTGTGCTGGCTGCAGTACTCACTGAATTCAACTCCAGGAGTTGGTTTAACTCACTAACCTTGTAGAAAAAAAAAAAAAAATGCCATTTCCAGTAATTATAACCCAGATTATAATTTGTTGCATTTTATGAGCCAATTCAATTCACCAAGGTTACATAAGCAAATACTGCAAATGAACAGTATAGTTCAGAACAGCTAGTACTGAAAACCTGACAACCATACAATATGTGTGTCAACATTTTACTTCACATCTACTTTACTGCAAGTCTGGACCCAGGAACTAATTCGCCATTAACATTTCAACATAAATTAACGTGCCCTTCTAGATGGCATTCATTTCTCACTTCACTTTAATCTGATGGGAACCTATTTTGTGTGCTTGCAGACCCCTCCCATAATACAGTCCAAAGCAAACTGGGACAATCCAGAGAACTGCTTCAAAAGCACATCCCTGACTTGAGCTAAAATGCTAATACAAAAGCAGTCCAATAGGGCCCATCAGCATCAGGGCCATTACAAGACAGGACTGTAAAAAAATAAGGAAAGAGGTTAGAGGGCACAAAATCATAGTCTTTAAATAACAGGGAACCAGCTCAGATACCCAAGGAACCACAGCCACCACTATTCCATTACCTAGTTCTTACATTTTATGTTCAAATTGCCATGAAGCAAAACTAGCAGCAGGCATATGAAAATATCTCAGCAAACAAAGGCAAGCATACAAGCATTGCCCTTTTAGGAATACTCTTACCTCTGGCAGCAAAGGAGTGTGAATAGGTCACTGGTGCTCACTCACTCGTCCCAATGTCGCAAAGGAGAAAGACAAGCAAAACCAGAAGGTGAACTCTTTAGTTCTTTTAGTCTTTCATGTTTTGCATTAAGGCTAATGTTTTAAAAAAAAAAAAAATTGGAGTTTTTTTCCCTGCACTTTAAACCAGTACTAAGTAGTATTTCAACCTCTGTACCTGCTTAACCATATTCTGAAAGTATCTGGCAGTATAACTTCAGACAATATTTGACAAACATTACCTTCATGAATCAGGCTAGTAGCCAGCATATTTTATCTACTGATGACTAAAATGGGACACTTCTGAGGAAGGCACAAACTGGATAGTTACAGAATAGCATGTTCACAAGAGAAGACTTTCCCTGGGCCCTATTAACATTTCAGCACTTAAAATCTAAATCATTTCTGTTCTATGACCCTTTGCCAAGTACCTCTGGCACTTTCATACCTGAGTATGAGCTAAAGCAAAGCTACTGGCTACCTTCCAGATTAATGAGTTTCCAGTCTCTAATGAAAAGACTGGAGAGAAACTGCAAGAAATTATTGTAAACAACTCAAGTAGTTTGTTGCACTAGTAGAGCATCTACCTGGGGAGCAGCAGCCATCAGACCACATTTTGTCTTTTTTGACATCCCATCTCTCCTGCCTCCTTTTTTGCCGTCACTTTTTCCCACCTAAGGGGAGTGCCGATATCAGCCTAACTTAAAAAAAAATTAACTCCCATAACATCTTCTTGCCCTTCATACTGTTCCTGTCTCCCCTTTCTCCATTTGGTTCTGGAGATCAACATGACAACAACAGCAGCAGCTGCAGCTGCATACGTTATCTGAAAACATTTCAGCTGTAACTGATCTAACTGAGACATTGTAACTATACTAATGTTCTTATTGTTAATTTTTAGTGCTCTCTTCAGTGCTTCAGAGGCAAAAAGAGATTTTTTCAATTTTACAGAAGAATTCACTCCAATCCTGGTGTAACTTTCCAAGTGCTTTCTGAGAGGTCAGTCTGTATGTTCACTGAGGTAAATCCTAGTACACAGCATTAGTCATAAGAACCACCATTGAAACAAATACAGGAACAAAGGGAACACAAATATCCCATACAGCAGGAACTCTCCTTTCCAGTACAGTCACAGAAACTGCAAGATAACCACAAGTTTTAACAGTCCCAAGATATAAATTGCTACCTGTAATCATCTTCCTGCTCGCTGATATAATAAGGCTTTCCAGGCAGTTCTTATTTTTTTGACTGTCATCCTGGGCCTACTGCATATGTATGACATATTAAAGCAATTTTCTCCTAAAATCACTCCAGTGACTTTAAATTTAATACATTCTCTATTTTGTTACAATTATCATTAAGTGCAGCTGCTGCTCATCATGTATTGGTACCTTTCTTCTTAAAACAATATAACCACAGACTGATTACTGGACTATTTCTGGATTGCTCAAGCCTGCAGTCACTACAAACGGTTGTCATGGCAGAACAAGTTCTAGGTATAATACCACAAGTGAACATGCCATGAAGGTGAGAAATTCAGAGTGCTATGAAAAAAAGAATTTCTAGGAATGCTAGAAGTTGATCACCAATATGAAAGCATGATCATTTTAGTCTTTAGAGGAGGAAAAACCCCAACAACCCTTTTATACAGCATGCAGGAACTGTTCTTGGAATAAGTGGGAAGACAGAATACAATCCTATATTGTACAATTCCTAACTCTCCTATGCAATTGCCAAAAACCAGCAGTTACTTCTTCGCATACTTCATAACAGTTCCAGGAGTTCTGGGTACAAACTCTGCTGATATGTTATGCTTGCTCAAAATTTCATAGAGGCAGTGGGGAGAGGGCATTCAGACTATCTCTTTCTATAACTAGCAGCTGCAATAACATAAGCTACCCAAGACTTTCATTTTACGGGTGTGCATCAATTCACTGAACAAGACTTGCTGCATTCTCTAGGCATATATATATGCCAGCACGCTCATATGCTTGTTTTGAACTGCAGGAAATGGTAAGCCAATTCTCTCTCTTAAATTGATGTAAAAAAGGAAAAACTCAAGCAGCTTTATTACCTTTTACTTGTGTGTGCCTGTCTGCAAGTTTCAATGGATCCTAGGCTGGAACATGTATGATTTTTATCACAAAGAATGCGTGATGGTATTCATGTTCACCTCTACTGGCATACAGAGTCCAGCCAACAGGAATGCCCACAGTTTTGAGAAAACATAAGAAGTGAGTAGGAAAGTCTCTCCTCTTGCTCCAGAGTGGCAGCAGAAACCCTATTTTTGCTATTTTAGAGGACTCCCCTCTCTTCCTCTGCCTGTGCGCATCAGAATCCTACCTGCACCCAACAGCAGGGCAGCCAGGGACAGCCCTGTTGATGAAGACATTCACTTCAGCAAAACTGAATCAGTTCCACTGCCAGGGAAAATGGACCGCTTTCACTCTCAGAAAACCTACACCAGTGCCTAGGCCTCCTTGTCCAGACATGAAAGAGAAGTGCCACAGCTGGTTAAATAATTCTGCTCAGAAGATTAAGTATGTAACACAGGCTGTCATGCTTTCCGTTGTCCTGATAGCCGTGCACTTTATGAAAGATGCCAAGTGCTATTGCAAACACAGTTTGTACTTCCATGACAGTAAGTGCTTCTCTGCTCCTTTTCATTGCCACAGACCAGTGCTTTTGATCCATCAGCAGTGCTCCGCACACATTCCCAAGGGAAATTCTTTGAAATGTACCTTCATCTTGATCACTGACCTCAAGCTGGTCCATACCGTAAGCACTAGTGCAAAGAGCTGCAGTTGCTTTGTGCAGAACTTTATCTGATTACCAGATTTCAAAGCAGCTAAACCCAGGCTAATCCACCACATAAAAGAGTCAAACTATTTTTAATGCAGGTTCTTTCTTTTAAAACCTAACAAGGGGCCTAAAATTCAGAGCAAAACTTAGCGTAGCTTTTTTCTGTCCCAGAGCCAGCCTGCTACAGTTTATCACGGAAGATTATATTGTATTAAGAGTATTATTCTAGAAGTAATAAAGCGTTAGAAATACTTACAAAAACCAAACATGCATACAGATCCAAGAAAATGTTATGAATACAAAAAAACCCCCACAAACACATGCGGAAGATGAAAATGTAACAGCTTGATCTATTCATAAGCAACTAGCAATTATTACTTTATTCTGATACTACTAATATATCCTACAAGGATATCAATGTTTTATATTTTGCTCAAACTAAAGACTAACAAAGACTGCACATAAAGACTAATTCATTTATCTACTCCATTTGACACAGAAGTCGCTTCATAGTAAGCTGTGTCAATCCTTTTTAAAAACACATAACATCTGCAACACTTAAAGAAATACATACATAAATGCTTAGGGATTGGGAGCTCCAGCTGCTGTGAGAATGAAGGAATCCTCATGACATCAGAAAGCAGGAATTACATTTCATTCACCCTTTTTGCCATGGTGAAAAAAAGTCAACATGATCCAGATGTTTGTTCTGGGTGTTAAAGAGTGACTACTTGGTAATTATTGTCCGAAACACAACCTTTTCCTTTATAGTGCTGAAATAATTGATTTAATCCAGAATTAAAGAACTCAGAAATACAGCAGCCTTCTTCCATTACTCTTCAGGGTGGAGGACATTGTTTAACATTTTTTCACATTTTGGTACTTAACATGAAGTCATCCAATGGCCAAACAAATCAGATGAACATTATAATCCAATGAGTATGTAAGAATAATAATAATATAAGTAAATAATGAAGTATTAGAATGGCAAGTTAGGTTTCCTACCAAGTCGCATGAAATTCTGGTTTTTGGTAATACATGTCATTTAGAAATAAAGTTACAACAATTTGTTTGTAATTATTTTCAGTTCTATATGAAAATGATTCTGCTTTTCTTTTTAATGGGGGGAAAAACTGAAGTTTTGAGTGCAAGGCATATTGCAACTACCCATAATAATTTTTTTTCTTTTAAACCCTGTGTACTTACTTGCATCAAAACCACTATCTCTGAGCTCATAAAATTCCTGATTCCACTCCGAGAAGTATTTACAAATACAGAGGAGCCAAGCATCCAGGGAGAAGAGAGCTGCCTCACCACAGGCCCAGCACAACTCCACTGAGGTGGCAAGCTGCACAAGCACCCTGCTCCTCTAGACCAGCTCAGGGTTTTGGAAATACACCAAGCAGAGTCAGGGATTTAAATCAGTCATCAGCATAGACACTTAGGCCGACATTACAACAGAGCATTAACACCACTAGTCTCAGAAGCATCAAGTGAAATGACAAGTATTCCTGTGTAACAGAAAAGAGAGGAGCAGTAAATAGCTATAAAAGCTTACATACAACTTCCCATCATTACATTATAGGAGAATGATATAGTATATATTTACATGATATAATATATATTTACAGCACATCCCCTTTCTTAATCTGTTTTACAATACCAGTTGGGGGTGGGGATCACATACCAGTTTTACTTGATTTCCCTAACTGACGGTCAGTCCTTCTCTGACACCGACAACTGTCATGTTGCACAACCTGTGCAAATTCAACAGCAGCATAAAAACAATTACACTTGCAAAATGATTAGAGCTCTTGAAGCAAGAGAAAATACATTATTTTTGCAACAGGACTGCTTCCTCTTGAGAGGGCTTAGAATAAAATGGAATTTATTCAGGTGCAGGACCCAGACAGATCCAGTAACAGAAGCACACAGGGAATGCTCTGGCCTTGCCTTTTTTTGCTTTAGTCTCCTTGCTATTACCTTAACACCACAGGGATCACAAGTATAAATTAAAAGCCTCACTGGTAACAATAACTGCGCAATTCTCATCCCTACAGTGGACAATCCACTACAATGTCTGTAAAGTCTTCTAAACTCCAGCATGCTGACAATACAATGCAAATAATTAACACAACCCATGAGGCTGATGCCAATCTTGTATGTGAAGCATGACTTCAAAGACTCCATCAGTTGGAAAACAATGTCAGCCATACAATAAAGAAACTTACAGCTCCAGTTGACTGAGTCTTTATAGACAAATGGTATATGCTCCTTGTGCACCTGCACTATGCACCAAATAGAAATTAGTCAGAAATGCTGGTCTTCCGGTACTGCTTAAGTGAACACACTTGCAACAGGCATTTATTTTACAAAGCATAATTTATTGCCAAACGCTGCAGATCCATACATGCTATGACAGTGTTTGCCCACATCCAACTTGCAGTATTGGAATTAATCACATCTTGCTGCAAAGTCTGAAATATATCTGGATTCCTCTGTAAAGAGGTAGAGCACACATGGCACAAAATTTAAAAGCCCCTGGCACAGGTCCTACTGAAACTTCCCTGAGGTGATCAGGAAACCGTGAACTACAGTGAGGCTTTAATCTCTATCGCCCACCAGGTTTGTGAATTAGCAATGAGAGGAGCCCTTCTAGGAAGACAGACACTGACTGACATCTATTTTGGTACACAATGGCTGTAACAGCACACTGAAGTTTGACTGGGGGCAGGGAAGGAATGAATCCAAAATACTGGCACCAGGTTTAGGAAGCTGGCTGGAGGTTCACAACTCACCTATGATACATGACATTTCAGGAAAAGTAGCTAAAGCACAGATGAAATTCAAGTCATAATGTTCATGAAGATGTTGAAACAAAGATGTTCTCTGCAAAAAAAGTTAGGATTTCAAGAAAATTCTTGAATAAACTTCCACAAAGAAAAAACAAACAAACAAAACACATTTAAGTGAAATTCTGTTTTTAAGGGTTTCATGAATGTGTTGAACTGTTTTGTTGACTAATGATTTCTTCAGAGCTTTGTAGATATGGAAAACTTTGGTTAAATCTCTTGTTATTCCCGTTTAAAAAAAAGGAAAAAAAAGAGAAAGAAATGAAAATCCAGTCTGTAACAGCCTGTGCATATGTATAGGATAAAGAATGAAGAAAAAAAAAAAAAAAACCCAAAACCAAACAAAACCCAATACCTAGCATGATCTAACAAACTACTTAATTGCCCAGATCATTCTAAACATTTCTAACATTTTTATGGAGATTGGGGTGAGGAAACAACAAAACCACTCCAGTTGGTCAGAGTACTGAAGCTTCTAATTAAACTACTTATGTAAGCACCCTACTTCCAGAGGTAGCAGCTAACATATCAAAACAAACTTTTTTTTAAACCTGATTGGCTGCGTAAGGAACTTAGATTCACATTACCAATGTTGCCCATTACCAATGCTATGCACGAGTAGCATGTTTAGAAATTACTTGAAAATAGAAACCCCATTTCTTTCAGTAGTCCCTCAATATTTGTAGCTGTATTTGATGACATCTTTAGACACTGAAACATCTTAAAAATCAGCAAAGGTTTTGGTCTTAATCTTTCTGCATCTTCGATCTCCTCTTGTAGCTGAGAGACCATAATGATACTGTTGCTTTGACTATCACTGTAATGAATTAACATGGAGTTAGTTTGCAACGTGGGTTTAATTTTTTATTTTTTTTTTAATGAAGTGTTAAAGTGGCAGTGAAGGACCCTGCGTGGCTACAATTACGTCACTAAATGTACCTGTCTAGATTTGAAATAATCTCTCTTTGTAGACAATAGGAAGCAATATTTCTAGCTAATAAATTCATTTTTCCATGAAGAAGGCATCTGAAACGAGTCAGAAGAATTGCACCCTGAAGTTTTCTCTTTCTCTCCAAAGACTCTAAAAGGAACTAAGCAGCTAAGGGACAGGCACCTACATCAGGAAAGTCCCATGCCCAGTTCCTGGCAAAGCCTCTAGGGTTGGTGTCACCTGAGAGCTTAGGTGCAAGAATCAAACCATTATAATTTCAGGATTTTTTTTTTTTTTTTAAATATGCATACAAGCCATTTTAGTGCCACTACAAACACTTCATATCCTGTTTTTCTCCCCAGAAGTGTGTGGGGGAGCTCAACAAGAAGTGTGTTCAGAGAACATTGTAACAGAATAAAAACATCTCAAAAAATAGGACTCCCTTCTCTTTTTTCCTTCCCTGTTAACAGATCAGTAGCAACATCCAATTATTGTGTCACAGAAGTTATCTGGCAGTTTAGAGGACTGTATGTATTGCAAAATAGAGATTCTGTTTCAACATACAAAATCTTCTCTGGAATTAAAGAGGTTAAAACATATGCTTATGTTAATGAAATTCCCAAAATGAATATTTACACAAGTGAAGATACATCTTCATACATGTTTAGCTTTGCAGCAGCCTGGGGAAAAAGAGAAGCATATTTTGTGCCAAACTAAAGACACTTCATTGTGTTTTTGTGGAAATCATCACCCATATTCCCCATCCTGACTGCTAACATAGGGCCTACATATCTTGGCAGGAAGAAAGATAAGTCAAAGAAAGAAAGTGACATTTAGGCTCGATGAAAACAAGGTGCAGCAAGTTCCCTGTTCACTTCAATGGGACTGAAATTCATCAGGATCATTATTCTTGTGTCTCACATTCCTGAAGCTACCAACAAACTAGCCACATATTCCTTATTTAGCCTAATTGCTCAGCACCTCCTATAGACCAGGAGGCACATGAGCCAGTCAGGGAAACCACATGGTCACACTAAGCTCAGTCCTTGTGAATTCATAAGTGTTATTTTGTTTAACATAGCTGCAAAAGCCACCTACCACAACTTCACAGTCCAGAGCACTGAAACCACCATCGTAGCCCTTCATTATAAATACATAGTTATCAAATATAGCCAGTGTTGAAGTTCACAATGGACCACAAAATTATACTAGCTGCAAAAGCCAGAGTGCTCCTCCATTTCCACTCACACCTGGTTTTGATCAGTATATTTACATGGAGTTTTGGCTACTTGAGTCATGTACCAGAGATGATACTACACGCAGCACACAATCCTGGAATCGGGGACCACAGAAGCAGCAGCCCAAAGCACCAGCACTGCACTCCCCACCTACTTTCCCACACTGGTAGCTTTGTGCTGAAGCACAGGAGATTTTTTCCTCCCCTCATTCACATACGTAAAGAACAGGCATTCTGTATTCAAAAGTCCAAGGAAAACATGGCCATAGTAACTAGTTAACTATCAAGGATAGTATCATGCATTTTATTATTAAAAAGCAAGTATCCAATTAACAAAGGAAATATTGTAGGCAGGGAAGAAATACAAAACAATAAGTGAAATAAGCCAGGGACAAATGAGTCAACTCACTAAAATCTAATCACATTTGCTGCAAATATATTTCAACATCACTTTTGCACCTTTATATTGTTACCATGCACAACAGATTCTTCAGGGAGTTTCATTCAATAAAGGCACATCTTAGTTCTTACAAAACGTGGACGTAACATACGTGGCAGCAGGGGTGGTGTGAGAAAAGAAGGAGAAGGAGGAAGGCAAAGCTCCCAGTTGTTTCTAAACAGTCAGGAGAAGATATGTTGCAGTCTTTACTACCAGCATAACTTTGGGGTTTGGCATCAGTTGCTGACACAGGAGAAGCCTGAGACCAAAGTGATAGAAATGTCAAGGTTGCCGCAGTCCCACAAGCACCTTCTCTTGGCCGTTGAGTATTTCAGGACTTTTAGCCTCTGTCCTACCAGGGCACAGGTTCTTTTCCCATCTAACATCCTGGTTGGCCTAGAGCTTTATGGGTGACGTTAGGTCTTGTTGTGACTTGGTCACAAAAGAAATCTTATTTGTATTTTCACCCAAATTCATCCACTGTTTCTCTGTTCTTTTGAGTTGCCCAGGCCTTTGGCACTGCCAAATGCTTGCATTCAGGAGAGGCCAGCATTAGGCATATCAGTTGACCGCAATGCTATTTTAAAAGTTAGAAGGCTAGTAGTGCTTTTTCTCTTCTCATGCATTTTGATACTTTCTAATTAAAGCAAGGTAAAAATAAATAAAAAGGAATTGAAACTACTTCTGGTGGTTTTCAAATTGTACATTATTCTACTGTTGCAAAAGCATCTAAAGTTAGATTGTAAATAACATATTACTGAATGGAAACACTGTACTTGCACAGGATTTTGTAAAAGGTGGCAATAAATTTCCCTTTTCCATCCTAATAAAAATTGTAAGCATCACACAAGATGGCAGACAACGTTTCATACATATTATTGTAATGCTGATGTTGGCTCCAAACAATATATAGCCATAACATTATGGTTTACTAGAGCATGGGGCTGGAGGGCGAATCATACCCCATTTCATCACCCTGCTGTTTCAAGGAGCTAAACAGATTTTTTTTTTTTTTTTCCCCCAAACATCTTTGGTTGGAAGAGCAACAGAAGGCAAATATAAAAGCATCTATATAACAGAAGAGAGAAGCTTGCTTAGGAAACAGATTGAACCAGCGCTGTCCTTATATTCTTTTTAGTAAAATACAGATTTATGCACCTACTTTGCAGCTGATGCTAAAAACAGAAAAAAAAAATTCTATAGTTTTGCACCTATTTTGACCATATTAAAAGGGAATAACATCCCAGGCAATTACAATCATACTAAAGTACAGAGGGGTTGAAATGATTGCAAGAAGTTCTAATTCAGCAAAACTCATTTTTCTTTGCATTTACTTAGAAATAGGTATTATCCTAATTGCCCACCATTAAAGAAAGCATGCCTATGAATTTACTTTTAGTAATTTGATTCTAGATTTGAAGTGCTGCCTTTAAATATTTAAAATAAAATATTTTTCCAGATTTTGGTATTAAAGAATCAAAACATTTTCTTCTTTAGAAAAGCAATTTTTGCCAAGTTATTTTGTCTCATTTAAATAGTATTAAAGTAATGCTTGTAAATAGTTTTTCTTGGCATCCTTGTCGTATTGCTATAGTGTCCAAAATGTAATGACATTTTGCACATTTAAAAGATGGGAGGTTATTATGCCTAATAAAACATATGAATCTGTAGATAAATCTGAAGACAGGGATTGAAATTACTAAACTTGAACAAGCACCCATTTGCAGTTTCAACTGGTGATTGATTACTTTCTTCTGAAATACTGTCAGACAAATCATTCTGAATACTTGATGCTGTACACAATATGGCACATCAAATCTGTGGAGATAGAAGTACTTTGCTTGTAGAACAGGAGCAGCTTAGAAATAGCCATGCATAGATAGGCTTCAAACCACTACACTTGTTCCTCTGCTTAACCAGTAACTAATAGGAAAAAATCCCTATTAAGCTGTAAAAGGCTCCTGGCAGTAGTAAAGGAGTAAATGTTTGCAGAAACAGTGTTTTGCTCATCCAGTTTTAGGTATTTGCCTCATTTTAGAAAACCACAGTTAGCGATGACAGTTTAGAGTTAGCATAAAGGCATTCAGGCAATTTGAACACATCAGTCTGAAAGCTTCATTCTCAGAAATCTTGTTTGGCTCCCACCTACCCTCTGAGGTACCTATATTTCTTGAAGGGGTTAGGCAGGTGGATGAGACTCTTTCTGCACAAAGGTAAAGATTTGCTTCTGGGCTTGCCCATAACTGCCCAAACCTTGGCAGTGCTAAACAAAGAGCATAGACCCAAGCCCGACCAGGATCTGCCAAAGAGGTGATCCCCTTCCTTGCCAGGCTTTCTCAGCCTATGAAGTGTTCTATTTTTCTTATCATTCTTATTTGTGTTCTTCAAAAAAACCCAACCATTCCCAACTCTAAATCCCACCTACCTGGGAGAGAAGGGTGGGGTCTCCTCTACCCCAGCAGCACCAGTAGTGGAGCACCTGGCCAAGAAATAAAACACAGCTTTAAATTCCTATCTCTGCTGAAGGTGATAGAGCAGGAAAAGTAAACTCTACAGGTTTACAGGGTGCTCTGGCATCTTTATCCATAGAATTAGTACCACTTGTGTAGAAAAATTACTTCCCAGGTCAGTGAGAGTGAGAAAGAAAGAGATCGTTAAGCCATCTTATAGTCAAGGTTAGAAAATTGGGTCCAGAGAGTGCAAATGTAACTGCATAACCTAAGAGTTAGAGCATTTATTCAGGATAGGAACAACTGGCCAAACACACTTTGTATTTTACATTCAACATGCCATTATTTAAATGGCTAATTGAACAATTCCACAAGCAAAACTGAGAGCATTTCATCACAGAATACTTTTCCACTCCATGGCTTAAAGCATTCCCACTGGAGATAGTTAAGTAGGGTTCAAACTTTTCCATCAGAGAAGGGACTTCAGCCTTAGTTTTCTAAAACTTGAGCAAATATTCTAACCTTTAACTAGATTTTTATTTTCTTTTTAAGAGGATATTGTTCCAATGTTTTCTTTCTGAGAAGCTTATGAGGGGTACAAGCTACTGATGGGATGGATATACTGCAGCCACATTTTGTGGGAACAATTAGTTTGTTCTTTTAAAACAAGCTTCTATGGTTTGTGTCTTGGGAAAAGAGCTGAATTTAAACACAGCTCAGTATCCTGTTAAGTATCTGATGAGCTGTACTTGCCAGATTATCACATTCACTGACATTGGATTTATTAAACTTGATGAAACCAAATAAAGGAGATGGGAAAAGGAGTGCCAGAAAACAGTACCTGTCTGTGTCTTACAGTGCTTCTTCCTTAAGGGCAACCGGAGGCTGCTGCAGTTTCAAAATTGCCATTTCAAAACTTTCTGGATCTTGGCCACAGAACATTCTTTTCAAAATTGCCATAGACACAGATCACATAGATATGGGACACACAGAGACAAAACAAAAAGCCAGAGAGATACATAGCTGCACATAAGCAGTTGCTGACTTTTGATACATGTCACAAGTGGACCATCCATAGGTCTAGCAATAATATTCCTTGTCCCTCAGCCCTGATTAGACAGAACAACCACAAAAACATTAAACCATCTCTTAATTTTCTCAGAGGCTACATAAATACCTTAAAACATTTGTAGCCTACTCTGTTTTTTCCTAGCCTTCCACACACTGCAAATTTTCTTACTTTAAAGTATACTCTTACCCTTTTTGACAAAGAAGATCACAGTTCAGCAACTTGCTGCTTTAAAACAAGAACACCTTGCTGCCACAGGAACGCAAAGGAAAAGAGGAACGTGAAGTTCACAACTCTGCATGCGCTAGAAGACCTCTGTGCTAGCACAAGCACGCTAAAAAGCACACAGAGGGCTCGGCTTGCAGAAATTACATGAGCAGAAAGCACAACAGGTGTTTGCAATTGTTATCAGCTGAAGAGCAGCAGCAAAATGTAATTGGACCCAACTGCTGAATAACTACTCCAGAACTCCCACCTGCCTCTGCCTGGCTGCCTTTAGAAGAGCAGGCCTCCGAAAAATATACTCCTGCAAAGAAGTGGGGGAGAGAATAGCATAGGGAGTGAGTATCAATGCCTTTTCTTTCTAGATTAGCATATTAATTACTGTTACAGCAGGTGGATGCCAGTTCTGGCACCACTTTTGTTTTAAAAAAAAAATCCCAAACCAACAAAAAATGACACATGCATCCACCCTGCAGTAATATGAGTAATTTCATAAGAAACTTTGCCTTTTTGAGATTTTCTTAGTACCTGCAGGCACTCTCCATGTGCGTGCAACAGGTCAGCAGGACTGCCAGGAGCTGTGTAGCCAATACCCAGATTCCAGAGAAGTTGAACAAGCCAGCTACTCTCATCCCCCAGACAAGGACAACCCAGCATGGAAAAAGACCTGCAGGGCCCTAAGAAACACCTGGGGGGAGCAGGCAGGGGTTGCAAATTCAAGTTAAGGTGCCATAGAAAGAGGATTTTTTTATTTTTTGATAAATAATTTGAACACCTTAATTCCTTCTAAGGTCTCCTCTGGAGTGGGCTACAGTTACAAAACTTGGTGTTACTTAGTTTGTTTCCAATTAATATGGGTAAGGGGAAATATGAACTGCAGAAAATAGATATATAAACATTCTTACCTATCAAAGATGTGATAAGATTGATCCATGACATTTTTTTACTACACAGACAATTAAATTATTTACATAATAGTTACACTTTTTTGTATCTTGCAAATCCTGAAAATATATAACAAGCAAGTGTTAAAATAAGAATTGGGGAAAGGGGGTTTATGTTTCATAAATAAATTATTGACAGAAAGACTAATATTTTGTATAATGCTGTTACATTGCGTTTTGTAAACTGTTTTAGCAAACAGTATTACTATATCTCCATTTGCAGTTCACTTACATGTTCCTCGTGTCTTTGTGTATGGCTACTAGGTATGCCTGGTTTAAGAGTTTAATGCAATCTTGAGCCATTTACATATTAGAAAATCCCAATGCCAAACTGCCAACTTTTCATGAAATTAGTGTATCTATGGCTTAATATTCCAGTACTTAAAATAGAGATGAGTTTCAGATCCATTAACACTGGTACCATATATTAACCAGTAATTGTAATGCAAATAAGGTGGGTTTTCAGCATAGAAGTGGTGGAATTAATAACTATTAGTTTCATAGGTGCTGAGAAGTGCAGAAGATGCATATTTTTGTGACATTTTTGGCATTGATTAATGGTTCAGTTTTCGGTTTGAAAAATATAGTTGCTGAAATATAGTTAAAATGACATCATTCTGCATCTTCCAACTTTGGTAAATTAACCTGCTTTGTTATTCTGATGAAAGCTGTGCTGTAAGGTCATACGATTTTTCAGAGTGAAACATCTGATACAGGAAAATTTCTGCTTCATCAGGAGAAAATAGTAAACCAAAACAATAAAGTTGATTTTCAAGAAAAAAAAATTAGTTTGTATAAACATCAATGGTAATAACTTAAAAAAGAACTGATGCAAGAAACAAAATTAAAACCCAGAACTGTTATTGCATACTGTAACTGTACTTCACGTTGTTACTGTATGTTGCCAGAAAGAACAAGCAGATCGTTTGGGGTTTTTTCTTACAATCATTGCTATGATTTTAAGAACATGGGAATCTTTTAACTTTTACTTCAGATTTTCAATGATTTTTTAAATCTTATTCTAGCAATGAATTTCTGCCTAGCACAAATAAGCAGCAGGGTTTCATTTTGATCATGGGATCTTGACATTTTCTGAAGTCTTAGTCAATGAGCCAAACTGGACATACAGAAAACCATGCACAGAACACAGTTATGCACAGAACACAGTTATGCATTTCTGAATCCTTTCTCCTATAACCCAATGGAATAAACCCATCCAGGAGAGTACCTGTTATCAAAGATGACGGGAAAAAATCTGGGGTCACTGAGCCAGTGGAAATTGTTTCACCTTTTCAATATGCCAGTAACCAAATCAAAAGAGACAATTGAAAGCCTTCTGAAAACAATACAAAATCTTGCAGAACCACGTAGAAGATATGACTAATCTGTAAGGCACAGCAATGGCAGTGACAAGCTTTATCAAGAAAAATTGCTGAGATCAACACGTGATCCACAGCTTAGGGAGTGCTATATTTTAAGGAAAACATTATTTTAAAAATCTCTGTTGTCATCATACCTCTTTGTGAGCCATTGAATTAAAAATGAATCTTACTGGTTGGGGTCAGACTGTAATATGTGCCATCTCTGAATGGATCAACATGCAACATATAACCACAAGTGGCTTTTTTTTGCATTCCCTGCTGCAAGAACAAGATATTAGTGTTATTTTGAGTGTGTACACCTTGCCAACCAGTATCCGTAGCAAAAAGAACACAAACTTATTTTAAAAGCAATCTTAAAATCATACTACCTCTCAGATGAATAATCATAGTTTGCTAAAAAACAGCACAAACAAATCAATTCTATTCTTAGCTTTGTAATTTTTCATTTTTAAGTTTGTGTGATGTTCCACTTAATTTCAATCATCCAAACATTAGGAAGTTGAGTAAAAAGTTTCATTGCAGTTGCTCTATCTGATAAAGAGTTTGTCTTGGTTTTTTTGAATTGCATTTTATTTATTCTGGAAGAGAAAACTTACACTTCTAAAACATGCACAGAAAGCTACGTACCATCCTTGAAAGCCATGTGTAAAGCTTAGAGGCCTCTAAAAATGCTTAACTGGTTTCCTGAAGAATTAAAAATGTTATTCATTGAAATATTAGTTCACCACGTTTCTTGTAGGAGCCAGAAAAAAGCATGAAGCAGCATAAAAATATAAAACTACAGTTTATGTGTTGATTCAAGAAAAAATGAAAAAGTTAAAAATAGAATGACTATCTACATGTAAAAGAGTGGCAGTATCTTACTCCCAGATACAGCGAGTGACAGTGGATGGTACCTCTCCAGAGAGTAAAACTGCTGGTGAAGCAAATAAAGATCATTTTGAGTGACAGACAGGCAAACAAATCCTGCAGGTTAGGGTAGCAGAGGTAGAAACATGGTCTGCCGTGGTGGCAAGGGACGCAGTGTGCCACATGGACCTTTACCCATTTGCTCTCATCTATCCTCCAGCTCCCTGTTGCGGTCAGTGAGTGATGTGAAAGGGCTAGTAAACTCACTCTTGCTGGCTCCTGTGTCAGCACACACACAACACTGCTTGTGCACAACACGGTTGCAATGGCACAGGCAGCATGTGAGGACATACCTCTTTCTCTGCAGGGATCACATAGCCTAAAGCATGAAGTTCAGTTTCCCTTATCCAGCCACATATTTTCTCTGCTAGATACTTTGTATTAATGAGGACAAAGAAGTAAACAGTGAAATATCCCTCCATGCTACCATGAAAAATTTGAACAAGTTCTCCTAACAAGGACATCTGTTACCTGACATATCTTGCACTGCACCTGATTAAAATCAAGCCATTTGGGGGCAGATTCTTAGTTGCGATATGGCTGCTTTTTGCCATCCTGCACTGCTGCACTTCTGGCCAATGACTGCAGTCAAGGTGAATTTTAAACAAAGCCTGAATCAGGGCAGTTCTCAAGTTGTTTTATGGCTCGTGGAAGGCAGCCCAGTCTGCAGGGGACCACACAGCTGCAGGAATACAGGAAGTGAAAAAATAGGCCATTGTTAAAAACTTGGTGATTCTGAGCATGCACGAGAGTAGCTGCAAACTGGCTTAACCTGGAACCATCTATCTTCACTTATCCGTCTGAAGAATCAAGGAACTTAAGGTATCTTTGGAAGTAAGAAAGAACTTGACTTTTTTCTCCCAGGACCTTCATAGTGAGTAGCTCTGATGATGGGAGTAATATTATTTCAAACGTATGGCGGAGCAAGTAAGAAAGCAATGGAGGCTGGCTTCCTGCCCCTTTTTATTTGCATTCCAGAAACCATTTTTGCACCATCTGTGATCCTGTTGCAATATCTATGTGGGAATAAATATTACCTTCAGACTTTATCATAGATAAGACCACACATGGCAGAAGGCACGAAGAACGAGTTCCCTGGGGCCCTATTCCCAGATGTGGCTGAGTCTCCTCTCACAGGTAACCAGCTGATCAGCTGCTGTAAGGGCAGCTCCCCCAATTCCTGCTTCCCACATAACTGGGGGCAGCAGGGATGCAGTCATTCTCCCTACTGAGAGAGGAGCTGAAAGGGAGATTTTTATGGTCAGCCTTCTGTAATACATGAATATCCTTCCACACTCCCAGAAGAGAGATAAACTGGCTGTACAGCCACTTTGCACCAGACCAGAACAACACAATAAATCAGCAATGCTTTGTCAGGGCTGGGGATGTGAACTGTGGTGCCTGGTTCAGGTGTTTCTCAGTAGCTTTTGATATCATGTGTAAAGAAAATGCCTGCCTGAAGATGCATCTACAAAGCCAGCCAGTTCATTGCCCATGGGAAGCAAACACCTCTCATATTACCCTTCTTCGCCTCACAGTACTTTGATTTTAGTAGTATGCCAAAACATCAGACCTATCTATATTCAGGCACAGCTTTTGCATGGAAATCTCAGTGTAGTGGGCAGCTTTCTGGCATGTTTTTCATCACAAATCTTACAGGAGAAGAGCAGCAGTTTCAAAGACTTTTACAAGGAAGCCTCAGGGCTTGTTTGCCAGACTTCAATGGATATGTTTGGAGCATGGTATATGGAGGTTGAACTGCCTGACTCTCATTAACATTAATAGAGTCAGGAGGCTAAATGCCTGCGCACCATTCTGATGACATACCCACAGCATCTGGCAAGTAGCATGCTGCCATTTCTAAGTCCTTTTGGATATGATGCTTCCCTCATTTATGTCAGGGTGGCAAAATAAAACAAAGAGGGACAGCCTAGTTTCCTTCAGCTAAGACATTCTGCAAAGTGCAATAACTGTGGGGGTTTTGCCTCAATTTTAATAAAGAAGTCTCTGCTTGCATATAAACTTCCTTACATACAAGCCACCTAACAGCATTACAAAAACTAATTAAAAAAACCTATAGCAAACACAGACAACAAACTTCTAGCAACCTATTGGTTTACTATGAAAGAGTAGGCTAGCAGTTACACAGGATTCATAGTCCCACCAAAATTCTGGGATATTTGGATTATATGTGCTCCTTGAAAATTATAGATAAAGGAGGTACTTTTCTAGGATCAAACATGAGGCTGTTGCACAGCTGAAGTGAATAGCTAATTTAAAATTTAACCTGTATTAAAAAAAAAAATAAATCCTTTATTCTCTGTTTATGAACACCTGCAGTTTATATCACACACATTTTCATTGGAAACAATCTGCTAAATCTGTAAAATTATTATAGTGTAGTCCCATAGTATGTCACACTGTGGCAGTACCTTTGATCTCAGCCCCTGGGAAACATTTTTTCATGTGGGCAGCAGCAGCAGCTGTAAATACAATGTTAATACTATTGGGGTATTAAATTTCCCTTTTATTTTGCTGGCTGAAGTCTGAGGGCTTATGCAGTACTACACTTCCCATATAACACACTTTCAAGTTTCTGAAGTTTCAAGATAAACTAGTAAATGGACTGTCTTAGATACTTTTACAGTGGTGTTACAAGTGAAAAAAAGGACCTCTCTGTTCCTTTCAAATCTGGGAAAATATACTTTGGTGATAAATCTTAATCTCTCAACATCTTGATCCTCCCCTCAGTTGCCTCACAATTCACAGCTTTTCTGCTTTAACCTGATTAGAAACAACCTGTTGGCTAAATTACTCTGTTACAACTTACAGATATCCTGTATGTTTGAGTTTTCCACATGTGTAGTCCTACCTTAAAGAAAAAAAAGTCTCTTTTTAAAATGTTATCTCTGTCCCTGATGGTTGTCTCATCACAACACTAAAATTCTAGATCATATACTGACTTTGCTGTGCACAAACAGCACAAAAATCTGCCCTTAGCTTGCCACAGTGCTATGTAGCCTATCAACCACCACACACCCATCCCAACTATACCTGAAATCAATGGTATAAAGATTAGATAATGTTCTGAGCAGTGTAAACAATAACTTGAGCTAGCCCTTATTCAGAAAGCTAGATTAATGCTACTCTAATCCTTGCAATTTTATTCTGAGGTAGTTGCTTTGCAGTAATATCTTACTTGTTGAAGTTTTGTGCTGGAAAACTTAAAAAGATTAGGCAGTTCTTTTATCTTCCATGTACTGAGTGTACACCTTCAGTAAAAACATTTATTAAACATTTTAAAAAAACAAACAGCACATACATTCTGTTAAGCAAAAAATTCACATTTATACACATATCAGTAATTTAAGTGCCTTTTGCCTTTCAAGAACATTTACATTAAAAACTCTTAAGAAAAGAGATTCTACGAAATGGCATGCAAACACTCTGAAGTGTCCAAATTATCTTGATTTAGCCTCTCCTGTTCACTGCTTTGCATTCTGAATGAGACACGCAAGCCACAAGACCTGTTCTTTGCATGCTCTGTACACACTGCTGTCAAACGTGCATAATGACATCCATTTTTGCTCATTTTCAAATACCACTGTAATAGCCAGTTGTGTGCACACAAAGCTTTTTAAATGCATATGCTGGGTTCTGTGCCTTAGGGCAAATCTCATTTTATGCTCTTTGGTATCAGCATAGTTTGGGAATGCAAGGACTGAAGCCTAAATTTGGGGTCTAAATCCAGAAAACAACATAAAAGATCTGTTAGAGGGAGGGTGGTTGGGAGAAAGAGAGGCAAGTACACTTCCTACCGAGGCAGGTACATCCCTTTTCCTCTTCCACCTGTGAGTAGCATTAGGCATCCAGCTGAGATTTACAACAGCCAGGAGGCTAACGTTCATGAATTTTTTGTTAATCAGTCATCAGGTAAAGCTTTTAAATAGCCACTAGCAAGGCCTAGAAGTCATCTCTTCTTTCACCAGGCAAGAGCTCTAACTGTGCCAGGGACACCAAAATAACATGACTATCCTGGCACAAATTCTGTGCACGCTCCTCCCCACCTCCTCCCATTTACTTATGCAAATAAGTACATATTCCTTTAAAATGCAGAGCTGTTTCACAGAGGAAAGCCATATTAGAATAGCTTTTAAGTGGAAGACTGAGGTGAAAGGTGGGCATAAACCCCTTCTTCCAGGCAGAGATTGAGCCCAGGCTGCCCACATTGCCTACTCATACTCCTGTTGGAGGAATGAATGAGGACTCCCATCACCTCCTTCTGCTGCCGTACTTCACGCACAGCCTGCACCATTAGTCATGCTAAGAGCATGCCAGCTGGATAGAGCCCCTCAGGTGAAACAGACTGAGGAATGCCTTGCTTGTGAATCCAAATTAGGCTTAAATGTAAATTATGGCCGGGCCACTCCACACTAAGCTAGTTCTGGGATGCCCAGGAAAAAATAATTTAAAGCCTTCAGGAAATACTGGGGTTTTTACATGGATGGGTGGTTAAAGACAGCTACAGGTTCAGTCTGCTCTCCCTCCAACCCAGCACCACCTAAGCCTGCTCCATTTGATATCAGCTGGACGGCCATACCAGTGTGGCAACATGCTGAGGGTTCAGAAAAATGCACAACAGCTAAAGAATTCAGGTGGCTCCAAAGTTACGCAGCCATTTATGGGAGTTATAAAGAAAGGCTGCAGATTGGGACACAGAGCCTTAAAGCAAGTATTAGGTTCCTTTGCTCTTTCAGATTTGTCCTCTCTTTACTTTCTTCAGATTATTTACATGTTGGAAAATCCTGGTAAAAGAAATTAAAAATTTTAGGGAGAAAAACTTCACATGACTTCAAATGGCTCAGAGGAAAGAATTACACAATCACACTGCAAAAGATGGTGGTGCAGAAGAGAACAACCTGTCAAAAGTGAGCAAAGAATGGAAAAGAAGGAGAAACACGTGCTTCTGCAATGAAGAGACAGTCTACAGTCTAAACAGACTCTGTCTAACAATTTACAGGAAAGGTCCTGAAACACTACAGAAGGCACAGTGAAAGTATTTACGTGGAATCCACTGTGAAAACGGTCAGTCCCAACATTTGGAAAGCTTTTTAAGAAAGTAAAATATAAGATTGGTAGTGCTGTTAAGGGAGAATAATGAAGTGATTCTCTGCATTAAAAAAGAAACAAACACACACATAAATATTTGTGTGGTATGTAAATGGTATAATGAGATTTTTCTTTTGATACAATTCTTAAGCTGTCAGTGAGACATTTTGGTTAGAGCTTTTCATATAGAGAAAATTTTACCTCAAACTGAGGATTTTTTAAATTGATATACCTATATTTCTCATGTAATTTTGCATTCCTTCATATTGACATAATCTCTGCCAGGTTCAATACACTATGCTCCCCCAATTGAAGTGTTTGGTTAGAAAAGAAAAGCCATTTCAGGTAGCACCATATATCATGTGAAAAGAAAGAAAAGCTTTAAGAGGGAAACAGCGGTGCAAATGTAGAAAATACTCCTGAAAAAAGGAGAATAAGAGACATATTAAAAAAAGCATGGCCAATGTTCAGAAATCCCTCTCCTGGGGATTTCACTGGGGCTTGCTGCAGCCAAATATTTGGGGTGATTGAAATTTGAGACTGCTAAGCTTGGACCTCTGATGAGTAGGCCGCAGCACTTCTAGTGCTTCTCAGTTGTGTTTGGGATGCTGCTGAACCTTCATGACTGCTATGCAGGTACCAGCTCTTTTCTGAGGGGGAGGGTGGGGAAGAGAGGATATTTTCCAAGTTTCCAGTCACCTGCTCTGAAACAAGCACATTACACAAGGGGCTCCGTATGAACGTATGACAGCCTCCAGTGGCCCAAATCTATTTGTCTGCACTGAGGAAGTTGGCTCTTGGGCCACTCACTGCTCAGGGAGTCTGGCTCCGGGTCACAACTGCAAGTGCCTTTAACTGTGGCAGTGAAGCAAATTGTGTAAGGATGGAGATGATGCCTGAAATCTAATAGGAACACACTTCTGTGCATCCTCGACAACAAATCAGTTAGGGATGCCACCCGTCAAGAAGGCAAGGAGGAGAGATGTCTCTTTATAACTTGGAAAATCCATCCTGCCTCTTGTATCAAATGCTCTAGGGCTCTCACCTCAAAAACTGCTCAGGTTATCTCCCAACCCAAAACTCCAATTCCCTAACCTCTTCTGTTCGACACACCTCTACAGTTTCACAGACTATGTTAGGAACAAAATAAACAGATTTTAACAGAAATAATTCTCAAAACAGCTACGACCAATGACAGGATGATGCATTTGTTATGGTAGTTTTAAACTATGATAATGACATGTTCTTTGAGTACAGTTCTGCTATTTCTCACTCTTGTTGCTATACAAGATAGAAAGAGAAGAAACACTATGCTATTTACTGTATAGAAATCAACAAACTGCATTATATACAATGTGCAAAAAACTGAATAGACTTTTGTGAGAGTGAATATTTATAGATCTGTGACCTTAAAATAGTGCAGTATCATTTAGTAAAGAGCTTTTTCTGTAGTTCAGAAATATGGATTCTGGTCAAAAAAGTATCTAGAAGTACTCTTTCCTTTCCCACAGCATCCTAGTATCCGAGTTGGAGCATTATGGGTGGTGGGTCTGGATGGGTGGTCTATTAGACGGGTGAAAACCTGTCTGGGCCCTGAGGCCCAAAGGGTGGGTGGTTAATGGTGCATGCTCTACCTGGAGGCCAGTTATGATTTTTTCAGGGGTTTACCCTAGGACCTCCCTTGTCTAATATCTTTTTCAGTGACCTAGAGGAGAAGTCAGAGTTCACCTTTATTGAACTTTCAGATGACACCTAATTGGTGCATGCAGCCAATCTGCTTGAAGGCATGGCCACCATCCAGAAGCACCTAAGCAGGCTGGAGGGATGGGCTGACAGGAACCGTAAGAAACAAAACAAGGACAAATGCAAAGTTGTGCATCTTGAATGGATGAAACTCTTGCACTGGTCCAGGCTGGGGACTGGCTGGCTGTGGACCACCTCTGTAGAGAAGACCCTAGTGGACCATAAGCTAAAGATGAACACGCTCTGGCAGTAATGAAGGGTAGCAATGTTTGGGGCTGTATCGTCAGAAACATACATGGTGGCAAGCGAGCTGTCTATTCCCTTAGCACTGTTAGACCATATCTAGGATACGGTGTCCAGTTTTGGGCCTCTTGAACAGGAAAGGAAGACATTGATAAACTGGAGCAAGTTCAGTGGAGGGCTGCCAAGATGGTTGGGAGCTGGAGCAGCTGTGCAGGTCTCCTGTGAGGAGAGGCTGAGGTTTGTTCAGCTGGGAGATGGGATGGCTTCAGGGGGACCCAACAGTCCCCCACTGCCTATGGAAAATTTAGCAAGAAAACACAGCTACCACAGTCCATGGCAGGAGGGTGAGAGACAACAGACATAAACTGAAACAGGGGAGGTCCCACTGGAAATAGGAAAATACTCTTTTACTACAGTGGCAGTCAAGCAGTGGAACAGGCTGCCCAAAGAGGCTGTGCCAGCCAAGTCTCCAGCCTTGGAGGCTTTCAAGACCCAACTGGATCAAGCCCTGAGCAGCCTGGGCTGACCTCAGGACTGACTCTGCTTTGAGCAGCAGGTTGGACTAGAGATGTCCTGGGGCCATTTCCACCCTGAATTAGTCTATGATTCATCATATGTTTTAAGACCTTTCCTGGAGCTTTCTAATCACTACCTTCTTTAACTTTCTTTTGTTTTAGCATGGAAATCTTTTAAACTATTTCTAAATGTACATCCCTCAAAATAACTATTCTATTCTAGGTGAGTACTTTCATTATGCATATATATTTAAATTCTGAATGCTACAGCTTATTTTGAAGGCCTCTTCATAAAATAATGAAAGTAAAAGCAAGACTTTTAAAATGAAATCTAGATGAGCTATGTAGGAATGAATTAATGCCTAAGGATATTCTGTCATATTTAAATGTAGGAAAGTATAATTACAAGTGCTACAAGTAGAAAACAGAGCTTCTTAGATAGAGAAATTGAGACTTATTTAAGAAAAATAAAAGGAACTGCAAATGCCTGGGTGACTTAAGTTTCCTTCTTTTGTTACTATGGCTACAATAAAGAATTACCAAAGAAGAGAATTGGATTGGTACGGTATTAAAGATTTGGCATGCTAATTAGTATTCTCCTTTTATTACCCTGATAGCCACATAATCCAGGGCCATTTCTTCTAAATCACTTAACTTGGAATACTTTTTAGCATTGTTTTGCAAGTAAATGCCAACTCTATTTCTTACACGTTTGTCTGTATTTAAAAAAAAAAAACTGTTTCAATTAACATATTTTTGAAGTCTAGACTTCGCCATTTTTTAAACACTCCAGACAACCATTTATTATCAGCTTTCTAGTGATAGTATTTTTTTTTTTTTTTTTTGCACAAGTATATTATATAGTATGTTTCCTTTGATATATAACCATTTATGTGGTGCTGCTACACTTTTGGCCACACAAAACTATATGTGTATTTGAACATAAGTTTCCCTATCCAAAAAATAGGCCTTTTAAACTGAAACACATCCAGTTTTTATACCATTTTAATTATGTATTTGTACCGTATTTTTCTAACATTACAAAAATTTCTTTAAAGCCAAGCTGTCTATTATGTACTTGAAAACTGACACACTGCATTCTTCATCTAAGCACTTATATTCCTGTCTTATTTTGTAATCTGAGTTTGCAAAATATACAGACACAAATAAAAACAAGAGCATGCAAAGTTGTTTACAAATAAAAACAAAAGACAGAAAGAAATAAGATACTTTTCTTGGGCACATTTATATATTCAAACGTCAAACCAGTTACTGAAAAAGAACACTAAATGGAAAAATCAAGAGGAGAGTTATTTCTATGTGTTAGGCACTGAGCTTGGACTCAGATTTTGATTCATTCTTGGCTCTGTTGCAGACTTGGTAAGGGACAAGCTATCTAATCTGCTTTCTGCCTGAGGCAGTAGTTCCTAAAGCTGTTCTGCCTGCTGGCTGCCTCAGTTCTGCCATCCTCCCTGTCTCAGCTCTGACCCTGGCTGAGCCATTTCAGTATGAAAAGCTATATGAAAGGGTTTTGTTCTCCCCTCCCTGCTTTTCAGGTTAGTTTTCTATAGCTTTGAGGCACTGAAACTGCCCAAAGCAAGGCTGGACAAACATTAAAGCTAGTGTGAAGAGAGGATTGCTGGTTTGCTAGCAAAGACAAACATGAATGGCGACAGCCCTAAGTGAGACTTAGTTACACTGTGTGGGACAGCAGCTTCAGTTACTCTGCCTGTAAACATTGGCTTAGTGTTGGTTCCCTCTTTCTTTCCTCCTTACTTATCCTGATTTGTTACCTTTACCTTTTATTTTTTTTAGCAGTGAGCCATCTTAGGTTAGGTCTGAAAATATTTGTGGACACTTATTAGCTATACATAATGACCAAATGCATAAAAGCACTAAAGGAATGATGTTAGAGACAGCAAAAGGAGGCAACAAATGGATTTCTGCCAATAATGTGTTAAAATTAAAGGCTTCTGGGAATGTGTTTCAGCAGATGTGTAAGAGTATGATAAATATTTGAAAGCACTGGAGGACACTTATACTCTTGCTCTTCATCATTACTATTAATAGATGTTTTATAGATGCATTAAGAACACAATCTGCAATAGTGAGACCAACCAAACCACAGGGGCTTCCTTGAAAACCTTACTGACCGAAAGACAGAACTAGAGGTCACCAATGCTTGGCCACATTTTCATCACAAAGTGATTTGTTTGCTGTTATGTCTGGTCCGGAAAGAATAGTCTGCTCCAGAAATGGTAAATTGGACAAGTTTATCCAATCCATTCTGCTTACTATTTGAGCAGACAATTATATTTGGCCGTGCCTAGGTGACATTAACATTTTTTTCCAAAACAAAAGGAACAATTGAGGATTTGACTGGAAGAAGGGCCAAACTATCTTTGAATAAGTTAAGGGTTATGAAACTTCTGTAGGGGAAAGAATTGGAAAAGATTTCTGAATCTGAAAGAAAACCCACTGGTTCCCTAGAAATGATGTGACAGAAGATACTCATATTTTTCCTTCTGAAAACTCTTTGGGGACACCAAGAATGAGGTAGGACAGTGCTACTGATCATGTATGTTAGCAGAATGCTAGTTTTTTAACACAGGGTGGATAGGTGCAATTGCCTATAAATCCCCCAAAACGGTGGGCATGGAGGTCCATACTATGTGTGACCTGAGGATAGTTCTTAACAATGCTCATCCACCTTGCAGAGCTCACTGAAATATCTGAACAGCGAGGAGGCACACCTCACTTATCTGCATGGGTGGACAAGACAAAGATCTGTGTGAAAGAGCAGACGGATAACACAGAGGTCTGGGTACCTTCCAGTAAGCAACATGAGCCAGATGAGCTCCCTCACAGCAGCAGTCCTTCAAAAGATAAATGCCATGTATAAAAACATGTATATTCAGATAATTTTTAAGTAACCTTCTTCAAAAGCTTATACAGGCACTTCATGTACATAAGAGATCTCATTGATTATAATAAGACTACTCATGTACATTAAACTGATCCCATCTGTAAGCCTTTGCAGAAGAAAGCTCTTGGCACATAGGTGAAACGTGCCAGTGACAATGAGCTACTGACAGCGAAGTTCTTTAAGAAACTCAGATCAGAACTGAGCATCAGGAGAAATTCACTGGGGAAAGGACTAGTGATCAAATGCCATACTACCCAGCTGCTACTAACAGATGGGTAGCAGTCCTGGCACACCGAGCAGCTTTTACAATGCTACAGTGAGAACTGTGGGCAGGAAAGGGCACACAGGTAGCAAAAACATGGAAGAAAAGTGGCAGGGAAAGTTGCCATGAATTTTGGCATGAATGACCTCATATGAGAGATTTTTTTTTCATTCCTTCACAATTTGCTAGTAACTAACAAACACAGAAAAAGCCAACACTTGGTACAAAAGACAGGTATTTGGCAGCTACTGCTGTAGCGTCAATCACTTGGCACGCAGACTGAAATATCAGAAGGACACAGAGTAGACAGCCTTGAAAGTATATTCTTCCATTAATAGTGGCTTTATAGAGCTAACAGAGCTGTAAGAATTCTGCAATATAAAGAGGTTCACCAAAATCCATACATAATCCTTACGAGGAACTTAAAACTGACCTGGGAAGTTTGGTGTCAGTGGCTACTTTGAATCTCCTCCACCTCAGGATAAGCAGCTACAGAATCTTTGAATAAAACCAATAAATATATTAGTAAAACACTACAACTGTGATCCTTAGGGAGACTGTACAACAAATCAAGGTGGATTCATTGTTGTTAGCACTATTATCAATACTCTTGTGTGCAGGGGACAAAGCAAAGCCTCTGTCAGAGGATAGAAGGCAGATCTAGACCTGACCATCTTTAGAAAACATTGCACAGCCTTCTTAGAAAAAGCTTTGCCAGCATCACTGACACTCATGATTCAAGTACTACATTTATTACTGTCATGTGACAACCCTGTCTCCCTGCCCTATGAAAACAAAGCAAACAATAACAAGTAGAGTTCTGGAACCGTCAAATGTATTTGAATTATTTTAAGATCCACGTAAGATTTTCCTATTAATTTTGTGTGCAAGATGCTCAGGTGTTACAGGGATGAGCTACAATAAAAAACTCAACAAACAGTCACAGATAAACTTCATTTCAGTGACTTACAAAATAACAATACCACCACCACCCTGACACAAAAAATTCTAATAAATTTCAATGTAGAAAATAGATGTAAAAACACAAGGATTTTATGACTCACCCAATGACACATCACGTCTTAAATGGTTGTGAATAACTTATTTCGACAATCAAACATTCAGTCTTAATTTAATGCTATTGTTGGGCATGAAATGGCACACAGGCACAAACATGATAATTGCTATGTGGCACTAATTACTTATATCACGTATTGATGTTCTCAAGAACAGAAATTCAAGAAACTGCAGTACAGAACCTGTGCTTTCCATCCAATTCCCTTAAACCCATGTAAATCTGTAAATAGAGCTGTGGGGGAAGTATTCGCATCTAATGCCTGCTGTTCGTGATTATGAATGAGTCAGATATTCTATTAAGTCTTTGGTGTAGGCGGGATTTTCAATGTCTGGGTTGCATATTGAAATACTGCAGTCAGAAGAAATCAGTTGTCTCTGGTATAATCACTTTGACAGGAAAAAGGCATTGGCATGGCACTAATGTATCATGTAGGTGCAGTAGAATCTAATCGTAACTCAAAATGGTTAAAACGTTTTTCACTCCTGAAGTTAGAAGCTCTTATAATTAGGTTTTTCTCTTCTCTACATGTATTTCTCCTAAGGAGTGATAAAAATAAGTGCAAGAAGAAAGGAAAAAATCCATCATAAATTCTTATCAAATTCTAATTCCAATCTCTTCACAACATAATTGAATGAGTATTGACTCATTTTAGAAAAAAAAAAAAATTTCCTCCATTTCTCTTGACTTGTCCCATATCTTATTTCTGAGTAACTTTTCCATTTTAAATAGAGATAAACATATTAGATACATTAATAGGTAAATAAATGTTAAATGTGAATAAATAAAATATAAATACTAAACCCTTTATTTCATTATCACAATTACAACATAAATTACGTGCAAGATCTTCAGTACTGGCCTATTCTGATTCCTTACAAAAGGAATTTCACTTCTTTGGACATAAAATTATGAGTGATAAAAATTTCTGCAAACCACATTCACATGCGTGGTTACCTAAATAATCTATTCAGCTATTAACTTAGTGAATGTCTCTTAAAAATTCCTAAGTGTTCACTGATCATACCGATTATTAATATGTAATATACATGCATAAAATTTGTCCTATATTTCACTGTCATTTAAGCTTTCTCTCAGTTGCCTTAAAGTATCAATCAATCTTCCCTGTCCCCCTAAACTCATGATTTTCTCTTCAGAAAAGGCAAACAAGTAAACAGAAAGAAAATCTGACATATGCATTATTCAGTTAGCTTCGTGTGTTATTTTTCCCTTTAAGTGGTTCACTGAAATGTGCACCACAGTGCATATCAAGGTTATAGCACCTAGTCAAAGAAGATACATTTCTTAAGAACTACTGTTTCTTTCCCGAACTTTCCACTGAGACCTTTCTTCACCTGAAATAGTTTGCATTTCTAGATTTTATCTTTTTAGTTTGATTACCTATAAATTTCCTAAAATATAGGCAGATGAGCAATCAGTCTTAAGAACTCTGAACACTATAACACTCAGACACAACAATGACACAGTACATCAACGACTCAGTCTCTGAAAAGGCCTGGTCTTTAGTAGCTTGAAGGGTACCGTTATAATGTCCTTGTATTTATTAATAAACTGAATACATTGATTGAAAATACTGTGAGACCTTCAAGCTTTAGCACATGCTAAACCAAGAATCCACATATTTAAGTTCTGTTCCCAGAAATTTCAGGACTATAATATTAGCAATTGATAAAAAAGGAACATGCAGAAATGTCCATGGAAATATACTTGCTGGATGTTCTGCTGGTTATTATTTCTTTACAGTGCAATCAAGTCATGCATATTACTTACGGTGTACTTTCATTGTTCAGTTAATGTGTCTGCACGTAAAAGGGCAAGGGATGTGTATTACGGAATGGTGAAAGGAATACTGTATTTGCCAAATTGAACAAATAAGAATGCTATTCAGTGAGCTAAAGATGGCCTGCATGTACAAATCACAAAATGTCAGCTGTCTGTCCCTAATTAAACTCAGCCAACTCTCACAGCTTGGAAATGAAGGCTTGAACAGCTCCAGCATCAGGCCAATCACCTAAACATCTAGTCTCTCTTCCCTCTTGTCGTACCCTAAGTGTAAAAGAACGTTATTTATAGCCCAGTACTCCCTGAGTCATTTCTTGGAATAACTGCTGAACGGAACTCTGGGAATTAAAAGCAGCAGGAAAGGACACTTCACCCATCTCCCCACTTTGTACAAACTTAACCCTCCCACTTGTTTAACAGCCATAAAAAGCAGAATTCCCACTGAAAAGAGAAGCTTGCCATGGACTTCCTTAGGACAACAACTTGCTGCACTGTCACCCAATGTTGTGTTTAGCATCAGTACCCTCCCCTTGTCTTCTGATAAGGTTGTCACCATAGCCACAACATACTTTTAGGTCCATTAAAGAGCATCCTCTGTCCTAGTATCTTGCCTTGTCCACCTGATCCACCTGTTCTGGGTGGATACTTGAATTACTTTAAGGACACCCAATACTTACAGAAGAAGAGTTAGAGCTAGAGTTTTTGTGAAGTATGCATCTTAAATGCACAGTTTCTTAACATAAATTTTGTATATAAATATATACCCATACAAGAACAATAAAATGTGTCCACCTTGATCTTCCTGCTAGTATTTGTGAGATGCCTGAGGTTTTTTTCACATTTTCTTTGAGGATTCAGGCTTTCTATTCCTTACAATATAACTTCTCCTCTAGTCTGCTCAGGGCTGGCAACTGAAAAGAACCTACAGAAAAATATGGGAGAATCAAATTATTCAGTTCAGCCTCTTTCCTGTAATGACAAATAAAAGACATGTTAATGAATGTCTTCTATGATTTTCTGCAACTGCTTTCAGACAAGGTAAGAAAGAGTTACTTCTAGCACATGAGTGATTTGAAACACAACCAGTTAAAAGCGTACACAGGGCTAATATGTGGGAGTTGCTTTTACACATAGTGGAATTCTTTGTGGGTGAAAATGCATATAGCTCCTTCAAGAAAGTGGTACACATGATTTACACAAGAAAAGGGCTCACAGATTGCACCTATTGGTATCAGAAAATAATAAAATATTAGAAACATGGTTTGGGTCTCACACATTTGTGAGACAGATCAAAAGGTGCCATTCAGAGAAGGTTTTTGTACCTTTTTCCCAAAAACCTAACAATAGTATTATATCAAATTGATTTTCTTTTCCAAAACAAAGACAACTTCAAACAAATCAAGTTATACCGAAGTTCCACCCTGAATTTGATTTAAAGTTAATAGACTTTAGGACATGTCTAAGATTTCAAAGTTTCCAGAGACTTACACAACAAATCTGTACAGCACCACACAGATTTACTAGCTGAGGCTTGGGTGCAATATAAGCAAGGCCACACCATCTTGTTTCTGAGCCAGCCACTTGAGAGATGGCACTCATTACCTCTCACGTAGCACTACGCAAATATGCTCAACCTACATCTCCCATCAGCTACGGTGTCTTCTCACAGCTTTCCCTAGCACTTTCATTTCCAGGTTTAAAGTGGCTTGATGGGATCAAAACTTTCTACCCCTGCTGCCTCAGGCATGTCCTTAGACTTTGACATACTGAAGACTCAGGTGTACAAAAGCGTTTGGGTTCCCAAATGCATGGGCTAGGCAGAATTTCAGTACCTAATTACAATAGAACAATCCACACAAAAGAATCTTGCCTCCTACTTGGGCGGGGGAGAGCCTGGAGATCCTGAATTTTCCAGCATCCCCACTGGGTACAAAGACCCCAGGCTTAGCCTACACAGGAGCCCACGGGACACGCAGAGTGGGAGAGCCTCAGGTGCCCCTCTCACACAGGGCACACCAGAGTCGCGAACAGGGGCTCTGGCTCCTCTGCTCTTCATGAGGCTCAGCCTAGCAGGGCTGTGAGGTGCACAGCCTGCTTTGAGGCGAGAGTGGTTTCACAGAAGGCTAAAGGCAAAGATCCAAATCCAGGACTCCCATCTTCCTAGCTAAATGTCACCAGCATTGCTCTTGTGTTTAGTTTTGCCCTGTAGCCCATGAGGTTTTTTCTTTAATTGAATGGCAATATAGATTCAGCTGAAATAGCAGAGTGCCACTTCACCCTGCTTTTGCCATTAGCCTGGGGATTTAGGGCAGTGTCAGAGAAGCAGGTAGATAAGGAAGCTGAAATCATTCATGTTTCAGAAGACGTGGGATTTAGGCTCTTATGATTTGGTTGAATGACCTGCCTTTAGCCAAAAATAATATAGCCATATCAGTATGGCCCTGTTCCTAGTTAATAAGCCCTACCTCTGGCCATATAAGCCCAGATGTAGTGTCACATTAATGTAGTTACACTGTTTTGAGACCCAAACCAGTGACTGTCCTGACACCATATGGTCAGTTAGGTGCTAAATCAGACCTAACTGGCCTTTTTCCACCATGCCCCACCACAAAACGGATGGATAACATCAAGTAACTAACACTGGGCACCTGATGCTGAATCCTTTTGTGGATATGGCCTTATACAAATTCTGAAAGTGGTCTGGTTCACTTCAGTCTTTGGAATTTACCTTTCATCAGTTTCCTAGTACAAATGTGAGCCTCATCAGTCAAATAATGGATAAAAAATGTATGACTGGTACCATATTAACTTAGCAGACCACGTGAATGTTCTTGAAATTTCTACTTTTCTTGTGACTTAGTGAAATCACCTAGAAAATTTCTTTATATATGTCTCTTTGACAACGAATTCAAAGCAGAACAGGGAAGGAGGGAAATAAGAATGTCTCCTGAGAAAAGGAGAAGTCTGGAAACAAAAGTAACACTCTCAAAACATATGCCACTTTTAAGAAGTAATTACTGTGAGGAGTTTGTGTGATAGTCTAGTTATTCTTTACTTCATTTGCTTTCCAGAGACTCCATAGTCTATAAAAGGACTGGAAATTCCTATAATGAATACTATAATGGAATTTATTATGCCAGCAGAATTAAGCTTGTGTCAACACTTCCATTATAAAATCTTGGTTTTAAGAGTTCGTAACTTGTCTCTATAAATACTGCATGCCCCACTTTATTTCTGAATAAGTTAAAATATTGTCTCACAGCATAACATTGTTGCAGTGATATTACTGATTTTAAATGAACAAAGGTCTTGATTAACAAAGATGAAAGAGGGAAAATAACCTTATCACTTCATCAGTAAACTTTTTATTTTTGCAACAGTGTGTTTGAATTTTAAAACATATAACACTGGTTTGGTTTTTTTTTTTGTTTGGGTTCCCCCCCCCCCCCCTTTATAATTTAATGTGCCACCACTCAGATTCTTTCTGTGAAGACTAGGTTGGGTTTTTGCTGTTTGTTTTTTTCTTTCCCAAACCCCTATCTGTTACAAAATTATGTTTTGGTCCCAATTTGAAAAATGAGACTCTACAATTAGTGTGGGAGATGAAGGAGAAAACAGTCCTCATACATCTGCAGAAGCAGTTTAAATGGCATAAATGGTATGAGAGCAGATGCACCATCCATTCTCTGTTCTACCTTACGTGCCTTCTATTCACTGCAACAACTGCAAATCTGATGTTGCACAGGAACAAAGCGATGTTCAAAGCTTTAGAGTTAATACTTGCTGGATTTATGGATTTACTTCAGAAATCCTAACTTTGAAAGGAGAGAAGAAACCAGGTGCTGTAAGAGCTATAAAGCCCATGGTAATTAGACGGGGGGGGGGGGGTAGGGAGCGGCTTTCCTGTTGTCGCTGAGTTTAAGTGTAAAATATACAGCACTGAAGGCTTCTATGTTTTAGACATTACTTTCCATGTAATTTGCACTCTTTACCACTCATTCTTTTGTTAATATTTATATGCTTTTTGTTTTCATGAAACGATCAACATGATAGGAATGACAGCATAGCAAATTAATAAAAATATGTATATGACAAGCAAGAATATATGGTAGGAATACAGAGCTACTTTCATATAAAAGGTAACAGCTAAAACAGACTCACATGTAACCAGGGATGTTTTTACATTAAATGAACAAAGTTTAGCCTATGAATGCACAAATAAGGAAATGCACATATACATATAAAGAAGTATCAATTTTAATTTTGAAACATCAATACTAGACCCCAGAGATTTTCAATAACCCAGTGCCAATCTGGAGACACGTTACTAATTTCATGTTATATTTAAACTTGGTGTAGTTTTAGGCCTTTTTCAAATTACACCAATTTAGATAATCAGCCTCAAATTTTATGTTCTTACTGATAAGTTTTTACAACTGTAGCTGCCAAAAGGACTATAAATTGGGATTTATTGCAATATGAGGAGAGAGAAAGAAGACAAAGATATTCAGAAAAGCTTTCGAACACTATAAGATATTTTAGGTTAGAAAGAAGCATTTGTCATGTCTGTAAAGAAGACTAAGAAGTATAAAATTCTCCCAGCTACTTCAGAAACAGTTCTTAAAAACAGAAAAAAATACCATTAGCAAATTTAGCCAAAAATTAAAAAGGCTGCTAGTGAAATATTGAACATGGATTTCTAATATATCAAATACATGGTAAAGTGGAGGAAAGACATCTGACATGGCTTCTTTCAGGATTATGAGTGATAACCAGATGAAAAACCCCACTCATTTCAATCCCATTAACCCTCACATGTCCAAATAATCCATAGACAGTAAGATGATTTCCTTATTATCCTTCAAGCTACAGGTGGCAAGAAACAACTGCAAGACACAACCACTGAAAGAACATATTCCTGAAGTCCTGGCTTTTCAGGTAATTCACGCTGTAAAACCCAATCTTTGCTGGGATATATTGTCTCTAAAGCAGTGGAGACAAACAAAAACACAAATTGTGGAATTCAATGTAATCTTTAAATGGCACAACACTAGTCTTGCTGAATTGGGAAAGAAGTTGTACTAATGAAGATGTGTTAAAAAAACCCAACCCAAACAATAAAGTATTACATTGCTGGTTTAATGCATGCCTGGGTTACTCTGAGAAAGCAGAAGTTTCAATACTATGAATGCTGCATTCATCATCCCAGAACTTTGTGGAATAATTACCTGGGTGAACCACAGTTCTCCCCTTATGTGGGAATGCAATTACATGCCCCAAACTTCTGCAATTCCATTTCTTTTTCATTCTGTATACCGGTTCACCTACATGGTATTATTCCAAACCGTCTTATAACAAATAAAATTGTATTTAAAATTGCATTTTGTGTTCCATGTTCAGAATTCAAAGTCCCTTGTAAAAAGAAGGTATCATCACCTACATCCAATGGGGTAAATTAAGAAAGGGAGTGACTTGCTCAGCATTACATCAGGCATCAGTGGCAGCACAAGGAGTATAATGCTGATTTCCAGTCTGATAGGTTACCAACTTGAAGGAAGGGGAGGAGGAGATGATGTTATTATGTTAAACCTGGAAGCATACTCTTTGCTTATAATAGCACAGAATCTGTAGTTCAGAATTGCAGACTCAATTTCTTTCTTTTCTTGTAATGCATGAAATCCTTAATGTTCTGGTCCGAAAAAAGAAGGAGAAGCTTTCCCATGTAAACGGAAAGGGAAATTCATTACTATGTAATCTATTTATTTGTTGGTTCACTAAAGGTGTTTCTGGAATATCACAAGATACAAAATATGCACACATTTTAGTTTAGAATATGCCTCTATCATCAAAGAAAATTTGATTTTAAAATCACTTGGAGCTAATAATAATCTAACTGCAACCTTGGCAGAGAGTACATTAAGAGGACATCAGTATTAATTTGGACAATTCTTCCTTTTTCATGCTAGTAAGAAAAGATTACCATTAAAAGGAGCTCTTTCTTTGTAACAAATATTCGTACTGGTAGTCTTCTATCTTTTGTGCACATACATTTGTGAAGGAGCTATACAGGTGTAGCATGATGTAAACAGTGTGATCTACTGTACACAATCTGTATGTTTAGGTATTTACATGCATTCCTGCTTCCAAGTGCACTCCTGCTCTAAACACTGTGCAGACACACCCACAGAAGATCATGTGGGAAACTGAGCAGCTGAAAGACTGTTTGATGGGACCCCATCCACTTCTTAAAAATAGAAGAAAATAAGATGATCTTGATATCTGCACATCAGGGAAAAATGTCAATATAAAGGCACAGCAAAAGCATTAAAAATGGAGATAAGAGGTCTCCAGCCCAGCGCTCCCAGACTGAAGCAGCACATGCTAATAGCACTGAAATTTCACTTTTCTTCAGTGGTGTCATGCACCAGAGGTGAAGAGGTGCATGGGGCAGGCAACGCCACACAACACGCAGCCCTTCCCTCTGTGGTTCCTCAGTGTGCTTTTGTGCCTACCCAGCAGTAAAGAGGATCTGTTTGTGTTTGCTATTGTGTGAATGAATCCATATTCATATGGCCGATACAACTAAACTGACAGTCAACATACCGGGAAATGGTCTTAAGTTGTCTTTTAGTATCTCTTAAAAGGACAAAAGAATTGGGCAAAAAAAAAATCAATGCATATGTCAAAAAGTTTTCTGACTTTAGGTAGAAAGATGAATATTCCGCAATAAACAAAAAAATAATTTTGAAGATCTCTTGCAGAATGAATGCATCACGTTTTTTTCCTGTTCTTCCCAGATGAAGCAATTTACCCATGGAAAACTCAGGAAAATGTACTTCACAGTATGTACCTCTGGTAAACAACTTTGCTGGAGCTCCAACAAAAAGAGAAAGTTTAAAACAGTAGAAAGTTAAATATAATGCCTCTGATTGCCAAAAATACTACAACCACAGTAAAAATGAAATCAAGTGCAATAGGCTAAAGGAACACCAAGGAACTTAACACAGCAAACAGAAGACTAAACTTTCAAAGTAAAGATATTCTTGATTGCACAGTGGGAGAAGATTGCTAAGAGATGTGCCCAAGCTAGTTTTTTTAAAAAATTAATTTCCCGCTTGCTAGACTTGAGTCTCAAAGTACACATTACATAAATGGCAATTGCAGCAGCTCAGTCCAGCTGTGCACATGTAGGATTTGCTGAATTAAATAATAAGAGACTGGAGCTGAAGATGTGCTAGGAAATTAGGAAATAGCCAATATATTCAAACATTTTTTTGTTTAAAGCTAAATGTTAGCCAGTTGCTCAAGTCACAATCAACTTATATCACAGGCCTGATCCTAAGTTTTTATGCATATTGTATGTTTTAAGCAAATGCTCAGTCTCTTGAAGTCTTCCTCAGTCATATGCAACCGCAACCAGCTCATGTCATTACACTCTTGAATGGCTTTTCAGAAAACAGCAGACAGCCTCTCCAAACCCCTGCTTCACCTTGCAATGTTTTCCCCTATGCTTTGCAAATAATAGGCAAAACACAGCATGAAACACAAACAGTTGGAGTACTTGGTTCATTGAATTTAAACACAATGCATGTCTCCTTTTAATCTATTAAATGCACATTCCACAGTCAACTTGAATCTGCTACAAAAGCTGTTCATTTTTTCCTTGCTGCAGTTCAGGTACCCAGTACAGAGCTTTTCAAGCCAAAGAAACAATATGTTGGCCAGGCCTTCAAGAATTACAGCTTACCCTCTCCAAAGTAAATCTGCTCGCACAGGACAAAATGTTTCTGCTCAGAGGCTGTGAAAGCTTTATGCCTATAGACATCATGAACCCTCTCTACCTCCTCCTCCATAACAGTATCAGTGATAAGACCTCATGGATCAAACAACATTGCTATAACTATAGAAATGTTCACTTTTTAATTTACTTGGTCAAAAGCCAGGTGCAGCAACCAAAAATCAAACAATAAATTTTGTCTATAATCCCAGAGTCACAAGCTTGCATGTGCACATGACAAAATTAAGTATTTTCAAGTATCCACGTGGTAGTAACTCCCACTACTGCATTTCTTTAAGATGGAAGTAACCATCCACTGCTTCATGGATGGGGTGGCACTTACAGACTGTGGCCTTCCCCTCCACACTCTTCCTCCACAGTCCAAACTCACTGACTGATGTCTCTGAGCTACAAACTTTGCCATTCAACTCCAAAAGCAGTTTTTTTCCTGACAGGTCTCTGAACATTCCCCCGCTACAAGAAGCACACCACAGCTTAGTCCCACCAAAGCTCCCCTTCATTTCACTGCCTCAAGAGTTCAGTCTCTCCATATCCAAGCTTGCAATTGCCAACAACAGGTAGTGGTTGTCAGGCACTCTCTGCCTTGCCCGCTCTTCCTCCTGCACTCTCTTTATGCTGCCTTTGAAAACAAACAAGTTTTGGCAATTAAGCACATTACCAACGGACTAATTAATATCCATCAACTGAGTTATAACAGACCTGGATGCACCTGCGGCTAGCACCGATGCAAAATGAAATGCACTAGCTCGAGCCACGATTACAGCTGAGGCATAGCACTACTTACTGCAGCTCTGACCAAAGATGTACTCTTTCTGACAGCAGGATGGCAAAAACAGTAAACCACACAATGAAAAGAAGAAAAGGACAGGAAAATATTCTGACAAAACATCCTGCTGCTTTTATGACTTGACAAAGTAATGATGACCAGAGAGAACTGTGGGAGCTGAGTTTCCTTGTACAGCCTAAGAGAAGCCATACCTCACAACGTATCCAAAAAACAATTGCAGAAGACAGCACATTTGGTTCCCAGGTGTGAAGGCATGGCAGGTCTCTCACAGTACAGCACATCCTCTGCCAAGATCCTCTCTGTCCCTGAGGGCATACCCTTGCAAAGCCAGTCAGGAGTGCTCCTGCCTTAGGGGGCCTTTGTGAAGACTTTTACATAGGTGCAGGTGAGTCCCCTTCAGCCTGCCAGAGGCAAGGTGCCCATTAACCGGCAGGTCTCTGCCACGCTTGGTTTTAGCATCTGACACTGCCAGGAAGACTCAGAGCAGCGTAAAGCTGAACCCATCTGCCTGGAGTTGAGAGGCACACCCTAGCCCTTCAGAGCTCCTCAAACAACGAACGCCATCGGTTCCCAAACATGGCTATCGTGCTTTGTAAATACCACCCTTAGCCTTGTGCTTAGTTTCTTCAGTCTTCCCACACCCGGGTCCTTTTTCAAAGATATGTTCCTGCCCTCATTTTCCTTTTGCTCAAAGGGGAGCTTTCCAAAGGCAGTAATAAAGGCAGATCCTACAGCCTGCTGGCTCCCAAGAGGTGCTAGGTGCTTACCTTAAATTTGTGTCCATAAAGAGTTCCTCTGGCTCTTTCATTTTTCATCTGTAGAGATCCTGAGCTTTTCTATTTGCATGGACTAACTGCTCTTCTCTGCTTACTAATTCTATTGCTTAACTACACTGACACTGATCTGAAACATCCAAAAAGACTGAGTGTTTCTACCTGCCGGGGCCCATTAGCACAGCTTGAAGGCAGGGAGAAAATGCATAGGCTCAGGCAGTCTAGATTCACTGCTTGTATTGCAGGAAGACATGTACAAAAAGAATATATGAAAGTGAATAAAGCTAAATATTAGATTATAGGATCCTTATTTTAATCTTCTTACATTTTCCTATAAGAGGGAAGGAAATTTAACTTTTAAGAGACAAAATAATCCTAGCTGAGGAATGGGAGTCCCCTTTCTGCCAATCGGGAATTATTTCTCTAGCCGTTTTCCTGAAACATAAAAATAAATCTGTGCCTGGCCTCTTCTCTTGCATTTAAATAAGAGTGCTTTCATGACCTCACTGCTTAAAACTGTCCCACAGGTCAAAGAGAAGAAATTTTTCACTGCAGCCATCACTCAGAGTGACCTTCAAGGAGACTACGAGGGCAGCCAAAATTCTAAAATCCGTTAAGACTACTTAAAATAGTTGAAAACTAAGCTACCATATTTAAGGCAACAATTTTACCCCACCACACAAAGTAGTTTGACATGTGCAAGTGTGGTTGGTATAGAAGTGATATGTTAATGCAGGTACTTTATAGAGTAAATTATTTATATAGAGGCTCTTGTTCACCACTTTCACACTGGAAGGAATGCTGCCCTTGCTGATTTAAACGCCACCCTGGAACGTGCGCAAGGGGAACTGCAGTATTGCTTAAATAAATACTCTATTTGTTGTTTCACATTCCCATGGGGCATAAGTATCCCAATATAAGTATTGGGATAGTTTAACTAGCTTTTCATTCCTTTTTTTTTCCAGGAAGAGACTAGGATGATGTCATTTGGCTTTACATATTCTCTCAAACAGAATAACAAGGACAAGTCAGTCTTTGAAGAAGTGGATCCTTTCCACAGTTGACTCCCAGGGCTACTGGTCCCCAACCCTGCATCCTGTGGGTATTTACATATTGGCCTATCTGTGAGAAGGAGGTTATCATCGTCCTGTGTGGCTGTTCCTGGCATTGCTGCCTCTGGACAACATGCCATAAAATTGCTCTGATGTCATTTCCTAAATGACTAGCAATTCCCGATCTCTGTTGGCACTTAGGAGGTACCTTTTGTCAGGGCAAAGTACCGTTAACAAGTTTGAGAGGAAAATGGCTATGTTCTTATGCGCTATGTAAAGCAAAACTAAAATGCAGAAGGACTATTAGGTAAGCTATTTGGTAAGAGTTCAAAGGCTATCACTTATACAAGAAACTTGATCTTACTTGAAAAATAAAGGTGTGATTTCACACAGGATATTAGCCTAGATATAGGCCTTTTCCTATCACATAACATACGATTATTTCACATCCTTATCTTCAGTTTTTAACTAACTTGAAAGTAATGATTAACAAAGCAGATATGAACCCTTAGAAGCCTATTCTGGGAGAAAATGAAGTAAAAGAATTTGTCATCTATCAGATTGTAAACATTATGAGGCAATTTAATGCCTAGGTATATCCTTTGTGGCATAAGGACGTATTTGACTGTGCTTATTAATTCTTAGTTCTATGATGATTTGAATATCTCAGCGTTAGGATGTAGATTTAGCATTGGTGGAAATTGTATATGTGCTACTCACAGATGGCTGAGGTTGGAAGGGACCCCTGGAAATCATCTGGTCCAACCCCCCTGCTCAAGCAGGGCCACCTACAGCCAGTTGCCCAGGGTCATGTCCAGACAGCTTTTGAATATCTACAAGGAGGGAGACTCCACAAACTCTCTGGGCAAACTCTGCCAGTCCTCAATCACCCTCACAGTAAGAAAGTATTCCCTGATGTTCAGAGGGAACCTCCTGCATTTCAGTTTGTGCCCATTGCCTTTGGTCCTGTAACTGGGCAACACCAAAAAGAGCCGGGCTCTATCCTCTTTGCACTTTCCCTTCAGATATTTGTCCACATTGATGAGATCCCCCCAAGCCTTATCTTCTCCCGGCTGAACAGTCCCATCTCTCTCAGCCTTTTCTCATACAAGAGATTCTCTAGTCCCTTAATCAACTTTGTGGACTTTTGCTGTACTCGCTCCAGTATGTCCATATCTCTATTGCATAGGAGAGCCCAGAACTGGACACAGTACTCCAGGTGTGGCCTCACCAGTGCTGAGTAGAGACAAAGGCTCACCTCCCTCAACCTGCTGGCAACACTCCTCCTAATGCAGCCCAGGACATCCTTAGCCTTCTTTGCCACCAGTGCACATTACTGGCTCATGTTCAACTTGGTGTCTGCCAGGACCCCTTGGTCCTTTTCTTCAAAGCTGCTTTGCAGCTGGGTGGCCCCCAGCATGTACTAGTGCCTGGGGTTGTTCCTCCCCAGATGCAGGACTTTGCACTTCACCTTGTTGAACGTCATGAGGTTCCTGTCAGCCCATTTCTCCAGCCTGTCAAGGTTCCTCTGGATGGTGGGGCAACCCTCTGGTGTATCAGCCTCTCCTCCCGGTTTTGTGTCATCTGCAAACTTGCTGAGGGTGCACCCACTCTGCCCCAGCATCTAGATCATTAATGAAGATGTTGAACAGGATCAGACCCACTATCGACCCCTGGGGTACACCACTAATTACTGGTCTTCAACTGGAGTTTGTTCCACTGACCACCACCTTCTGGGCCTGACCGTTCACCCAGTCTTCAATCCACCTCAATGCCTGCTCATCCAGCCCACACTTCATCAGCTTCTCTCATGTAGCTGGCTAGCTTAGTTTTCACGAACTGCATGGAATAAATCCTTATTTTCAGAAGTAGAAAAAGAGCTAAATTACTTTGGCATTAATGTGCCACACTACTAAACTACTGGAAATGTAGAATTGCCAAGGTGACTGAAAAGGATTCTTCACAGCCACAGATTTCCATTGTGGCTTAGGCCATAATTTTGTCTCTTTTTTTTTTTGAGGTGTTAACAACTCGTCTCTGTTTAGAGATGGCTATGCTTTAAAGTTTGCCTTTAATACTTCTTGAATTTTTGTTACCAATAGTAAAATCTTCAGCTTCAAAAAACTGCTAAAATTTTAATTTATCTGAAACTGATGAAAGAAAAGGAGAGTATACCAAATGTATGAGAAAAGACGGTCCAACCTGACCAACGCCTTAGGGATAATGAAATGTACAGAAGGAAAGTATATATAGCACATTAACAATGCTTTGTAAAAGAAGAAGTAGTAACTTATTTTTTATCCTTCCAGCAAGTAAATAGTCTGTACAACACTACCGCTTTTATTGTATACTTCATAGTGCATGCAAGAAGTGTGTTGCTTTTCCTGTATATATCATCTGTACTTCATTATCGCCCTGCCTTCTTGGTAGTGAAACAGCTAATCTGCCCCTTTTGAGCACATTAAGCTCAGGTGTGGCAAAGGAAACCAATCTTATGAAACTTAGAACAGCCATCTCTCTGTTAGGCAGGGCCTGTGCTGAATTTCAACTCACTCTGATCACATCATACAGAAGACACATTCATTTACTTAAATGGGCTGTGTTTTACAGCCACTGATAAGGATGTTATGGCCTGTAATTCATACTTTGGCTAAAGGAGTCCCAAACTATTGATTTGTGGAATTTGGAAAGTGTAGGGTACTTGTACACTTTCATCAACCATCGCCATGAAGAGAGACAAGAACGCTGAACTAGATGAGCATCTGATCTAAAGCAACACAGACCTTTCTCTTGCTTTCTTATTCACAGACTCCCAATTCTTCATAATCGATAACCAGTTTTCTAAGTGGAAGCCAGCCTGTGGCCAAGGACCGCATGCAGATCGTATCTCTCAGCAACACGTACAGACCGCTCCCCAAAGAGCCAGATGCCGTAACACAGTCAAGAAAGGATGCCCTCTTACCCTACCCCCACAACCAAGAGGTGATTGTTTCTGCCTATATCAGAAATTTGTGCCTAAGCTCCGAGATTTAACTACACAACATAACACGGAATGAGGCTGTTGTTATGGTTAACTGAATGAATCAGAGCTCTAGTTACTTAAGCCTCTGGATGAAAAAGCTTTCCTATAGCTCAGATATACATTGTCTTTCAACACCTATCTTCAACATGAGACTTGAAAAGTAACTAAGTGGGTCACAGGTAAATAGAGTTATTTTCGAGGCTTTGCATGTGGCGCATATCCTTTCTGCAGAACAGTGGCGGAATTTTGTTCATTTGAATTCCATATGCCCTTCAGCAATATCAAGCCTGCTACGACTTCACAATTATGTGAAGCCCCCCAAAAAGCCAATTTCTGCCTAGCACCTCTTCTCTGTAAGTATAACAAAAGTCTGCTTAGCCATGCAAGCATAAAGATGCTATATGGTAGACAGGTCACCTACTTTTCCTCACTGAAGAGTATGTTAGTCACAGTAAAAGAGATGTCACCCTGAAGGCAGAAAGAATCAGAGAGGGGTTCCAGCTTTTTAACACCTTAGGAGATAGAGAGTTATGTGTTTATTTTACTGTTTTGGGGGGAAATTACTCAATTTATGACAAAAGGATACAGAATAAAAAGCAATTAGTGAGGGTGAAAAGCAGCCCCTCTTCTGAAATTGTGGAAAACCTTGAAAAGAGTGAAATCAAAGCTTAAACATTATTTTATTCTCGCCAATCTCTAAATGAAACCTTTTAAACAAAGTGGTACAGTTAATTTTATTATCTTTTGATTCACAAAGTTGCTAATTGTACTGATCACTGTGTGATTCTGTTCTTCAAAAAAGAACCCTAAACATTATGGCCTTCACTGGCCTTCTCTCTTAAATGAGTTTCATGTAGGTGCTCTCTGGGATCCCAAGGCTCACCCCACAAATATGACTGAAGCAGGACAAAGTGAGACAGATAAACAAGTTTTTTTGCCAACCTTGTTAACTTATCAGGATTCTGCACAGTGAAAGAAAAGCAAGTTTACTAGCAGAGATGTGGTTTGTCACTCACTCTGAACAGGAGAGACACCAGAACCAAGCTGGCTTGGATCTTCAGCGCTGCAGAATCTGAGGAAGGCAACATGGGCTTGAGTCAAACTGGCACTTCTGTCTTCATTAGGCAAAACAAAAGCTTGCCATATCGGCTATATGGAAAACCAATCCAGGCTGCAGATCTTCTTGAGACTCTTCTTTGAGAAAGAGACATTTTGTTCAGAAAACAGGCCTGTAAATGGGGTATTCCCATTGATTAACCTCATGCATCTAACAGAGCTGCCTCAACTGGGAGGGCCAGACTTTGGCTCTGTACTCGATGAAGACAGATGACCTCAATGAAGACTGACACAGAGCATGATTCAGAGCACAAATCTAGCTTATGTGCTCTGAATCACACTTTCAAAAAAGCCGTCATCTTTCTCCCATGACTGAGCTGTAAACTTATTTTTCTTTCAACAATCTAGGGGAGTTCCAGTGAGGCAATAGGCAAACTGTCTTCTCTGAAAAGTTTTGTCCAATTTTTGCTGAAAAAAGTAGCCATATTTTTACTCCACGATTTTGACAGACAAAGAAAAACACTGTCCCTGGGTTTAAAAGGTGCATGAAAGGACTTTGAAAGGCAAGTTGTCTGATGAAGCATCCCATGCAAAAAACAATACGAAAAGCAAACTTACTCAAACTAAATTAAATATCATATCATATCATATCTCAAGCAGCATCAGAAAAGTAAGTTCATCTACTTAGCTTCAGAGCTTGGTTTGAATGAGAATCTTGCAATCATGATTCTTTTAGCATCTCTGCATGAGGTTTTACGAGAGGGCTTTTAACAGTAGCACTACTATTGTATCTTCAGAAGTTAAACAGAAAGTAAATGTTTCCAATTTTTATTTCCAGAGTTTGGTGCAATCAAAATGAGACCACTTAAGCAGCTAGTATCTTAATTGCAAATTTATAAGAATTTCAACACAGTCCTCCGTTAGAAAGGAAATCGGATAACAGCTTACATTAGCTGATGCAGTAGCTACTAAATAAGGTAGCTTTGTACTTCTGTCTGTCTTTCCCCTCCACACACTCTGTTGTATCATCCACATCTTTTTTTTTCTCCTCTTCTGCTGAAAAGGAGCTGTGAGCCTGTGCAACCGGGCAGACAAAGAGCAAGGAAACTTAAAAGAGTTTAAGAGCCAACAGATCTGCAGTTAACGCCCTTGGTGACTAAAGTTTTGGTGTTGCTCCACATCACTCCCATGCCGGCCACGGCTGACAGGAGGGTTCCAGGAATGTGAATATCTACAGAATCCATAAAAACAAGGCTCACCATCAGTCGGCAGCTCCCCACCTATTCCTCTGGGGGGAATAATTACTTTTAGCCAAAGCCATTCATTGGGAATATGATAAAACCTACAAAATGCAGTCTACACTATTTGGATTTTGTCTGTTTACAGGAGCTACTTTATTCCACTCAGCTGTTTCCACTGCTTAGGCCCATTGGAAACAGTCATTTCCCTCTTTATTCCAATACACTGATGCTTACATTAATGAAGCTCAGCAACTCATGGCTTAAAATAGACAGCAACAATTTAAAAAATCTCCACAAAGATGTAAGATCAAAGCTTGCAAATTCTATTCCACATTGAAAATCACAGGCTTTCTACCTGCTTTTTTCAATCTTTTTTTACACATACGGCATCCTTGGCATTCAGCTGCGATGACCTGTAACTGTGAAAAGCACTGTTGTTTGCTTGTTAGTAATTCATAATTAATATCTTCAGTTAGTTTTTACCACACTTTTTGCTTAGAAACAACAGAACATAAATAATAATAATAATAGTAATAATAATGATAATGATGATGAAACAAAACCCTCAGAGGAGCCTTTCCTGACTGCTGTGTGCAACTGTAGGTATAACAAGCCTCGGCTCTCCTGGAAGCTGCAAGAAGTTAATGCTCCTCAGCAACACCTGACTGAAAAATTTCATCTTTGGGTAAGAAAATCTTCAGAGGAAGAAATTAAAACCTCTCAGCTGGGGAACTTTAAGCAAATTAGGAGAGGGAGAGTTAGGCAATTGTTTCTGTTAGTGTGGAATAATCCCTTTATGCTGAAACTGTACCTACTATAATTACCACATTTATTACGTGCAGTTCTGAAGTTTTATATCAAATATATTTTTCAAAGTTTAAGACAAATACCGGCAATGTTCGAGGCATCCCGATTAAACCCAGAGCCGTGTGCCTCCCGTTTCATCCCCTCGGCTGGCTGGCACCGTCCCCGCACCGCGTGCTGAGGACAGCCTCGCACCTGGGGCTGACAAGACCTCCCAAGGGAGGGAGGTGTCAGGGAGACACAGGCCTCGCTGCGGGGGAGCTGTCAGCAAATTAGGAGGCCGCGGTCATTAGCACCATTTCTCTCTTTGTCCTTTTCTGCTGTATTTGCCCCCAGCGGCCCCGGCCTGCCCCAGCCCACCTGCACCCCCTCACCTTTCTTTGCCTCGTCCCACATATTTTACCTCACCCCACCCTTTCCCGCCAACGGGAGGTCACTAACGTGATTTATTGTTGTGACAGCAGCTCCCCTGCGCTGTCAGACGGACATCTGCAAAACAGTTTAAGACTCTTCTGGATGAAAAGACCGCAGAAAGCTCGGCAGGATCGCTAGACCAAGCCTACCGCTCCCAGGCAGGACGTGGTATGGGTGCGTCCCATCAGATCACCAGCAGAAGTCACCCACTGCCGGGGGGCAGCTGCTCTACCCAGCAGGACAGAGGACGTAGCTCAAGGCAGGGGAACTGCACCCTTCATTGCTTCGCTCGGTTGGTATCTTTCCCAAGTCCCATCCTTTAAAAGAGCTGAGGGTGTTCATACTCTTTAAGCCAGGGAAGAGGTGGAGTGCTAAATGCCCTGAATATCTAAGGGGAGGTGGAAAAACAAAGTCCGGGCAGTGGCAGTGAGAAGACACAGCTTCAGCAGGGAGCCGAGGAGGAGGGAGAGTGCTTAACAATGCTCGGCAAGAGGACGGCAAGTAGGAGGGATGGTGATTTTGGATCAGGTGAGAGAGAGAGCACTGTGAAGGGGTACGTAAAGAGCAAAGCGATAAGCAGTTCAGATGCAGGCCTATAGCAAGCAATTGGGAAGGACGCTGGTGCAAGAAACTGGCAAGGAAGAAAAGTCAGCCAAAGCCAGAGGAGGGCAACAGAAGAAACACTTGTGATGTTGGGAAAACATTACCCTCCATACCCTGTGTGGTTCCAGAAACTCCCCATTCCCCTGCTAGCTACCCCAAAATAGTGCCTTCTCCCACTAGCAAGTCTACAGAGAGGATGAGACTTCCTGCATTTCCTACAGCAGAAATTTCTGTAACGGAATTACATTTTTCAATTCTTCTGCTGAATTATGATGCCAGAGGCTATGATTTCTGCTTTTATCTCAACTTGCTTTTCAAAAGCTCTTTAAATGACAAAAAAATGACAATATTAAATGCAAAAAAATCCCCAACATCCCTGAAAAACACTCTTTATTCTGGTCAAAGTCTCAAAATTCAAGTAAATCAGGTTTCTTGTGGGACCATAATTCTGCATTCTGATACAGGGTTAATATTCAGACTGCATAATTGTATGCCACATTTACACCAGATATTTTTCTTATTCAGTAGGAGGTTGAGGGTGGGGCAAAACAGACCAGCTAAGACAGAATCAAGAGCCACCTGAGAACTTTCCAGAACTGATATCAGAAAGTCATACCAACTTGCAAAAACCTCCACATTTTCATCAGAACTCATTTTCATGACGGAAACAATAACAGAAGTTGTTATTTCAATTTGATGGCTTCACATCCACACAATTTTGAACATTTTGAATGTTTATACAAATAGCATCGCATTCCTTCTTTCCCTTTTTCTTCTTGTGGATTTACAGTAAAACAGAGTTAATAAAGCAAGCGGAAGTCTTGGTAACAGAAGACTTCTGTTTTCATAACTGACTTTCAAAATGGTACATAGAAAATCACCCTCTTTAACTTCTCCTGTTATTGTATATTGAACAGATACAAATATGCAACCACACAGAAACATTTATTCTCCCAAAATTAGCATTATTACTTTATTTGGTGATTCATTACAATCTGCAAATCCAATAGTCAAAAAAATAAACTAGGCATAATATTAAAGCATTTTACAAGCAAAATACTTTATTGTTTCCTTTTCAATTTGCATAGGGTGGGATAAGTGTATTGGTTAAAGAATATAACGTACAGAAGAACAAAACCATAGTTCATCATACTGTACTGAAGAGTGTTACGATCCTGTGAGTGAACAGTACTTAAACAGCTATAACCGTCAATGGAAAACCATACACTTCAACATTAACAAGGCTGCCTTCCCATGACCATGATGCATCACGAAGGCTGCAAGCCACTGGGCTTCTTTTCTTACATTGTAGATCATCCTACTTTAAAGAAATTAAAGAGTTAAACAAGCCAGAATGCATCTATCTACACTCATTTCTTTTCTACCTGAACAGAGGCCAGTATGGAGAGAGGGAATTTTTGAAGTCAGCTTCTGAAACCACTTATCGTAATGCCTGTCTCTCATATTTTCAGTGTCATGGAGCTAGCAAGCTTAGAGCTTCATCCACACATCTCTATTTATTATTACTCTGCATCCAGGTAAAAAACTGTAATTTTTCACTGTGTAGCAACAAACTGCAAGGAGATCATTCTCCTTTCCCATTGTAACCACAACTCTGTTCCTCCAACTGTATAAATCTGGCTTTAAAGTCTCACAAAACTAAAAAATAGTTGATCTAGGTTGTAATAAAAAAAGTATTAAATACCTTTGGTAAAAATAGATATATTTAACAAGTTTAGAAAAGCAAATAGTTATATTGTCAAAAGGAGAGTATAAAAATGTACACGATAAAAAATAACAAACAAACAAACAAAAAATCGTCAGCCATAGTAGTAAGAATAAAGGCGCTGTTCTTTTCAATGTTTGCTTCCTTAGCTCACGTTATTGTCCAGTCTTCTTTCTAAAAGGCAGGAGCTTTACTAGAGCGTATGGAAAAATCCAGTCCTTTCTACCAGCATTAGGCAAATTAAGTTTAGTTTGGAAAAAGATAGTCTGTTTTAACCCAAGTTTATACAACAGAGAATGCTTCGATTTAGAGTACATAGGAGTAGTTGAACACAGAAAGAAAGATTTCAGGTGTTTTCAACCAGAGGCCAGATGTACTGGAGCTGTAGAAATGAGACAGCCAGCAGGATCAAGTCTCCATGATGTGAGCCTTCTAACTTTATTTATACTCCTAAATTATAAATCCATGTATTGTCAAGAAAATTGTGGGGGACAAAAACAATACATATATTTTAAATCCCTCATTGATGCCTTTCTCCCATCCTTTCACTGGGCCTCCAAACAGAGCTGTCACACAACATATAATCCCAGTTTGGCTTCTCCTCTTTTTAGAGCTCACTGTAAATCTTGAAGATGGAAGATCCCCAAAGCAAACAACTGAGATTACAGAAGGAGATAATGCACAAGCCCCATAATAGAATCAGCCATTGATTGAATGTGCTTTGAAAGAAAACAGCACAATTAAATCATGTTTATCCTTCAGTATTCCCTTTGCACACACAGTCACACTCCTCATGGTGTTCCAAAGGTACATCTGTCAATGATTTATGCAAGCCCCTGACGCCAATCCTTGGCTTCAGCTGAAGAACCTGAAGGAGAAGAAGCCAAGCATCAAGAAAACAGCAAGTGCTTCATCACACACCTAGACTATGAGCTAGATTGCACTAGAAACACACTGGATGACAGTAAGCATATTAAAAGAAATAGCCTTTCCTCAGCTGAATGTCTTCATTTATTCTACCCACTAATTACTATTTTTGCTTTTACCTCAAGCCTTTACAAAACAGATTAAAACATGTTGAACAGATACTTGCTTTTATCAAAGAAGAGAGTCTTGCAGTTTCATATTTCTACTTAATTTTATTTAAGGGCTAATAGTATAGTTAACCCAATGGAATTATTAGATAATTCTATAATAAATAATTCTAGCTATAGATTTATAACAATGGAAATGGACAGATATCTGTTCCTTCATAAAGTTCACATCTACCACTAGAGAAAGCTGAACAAGGAGGTGTGGTTGTGATGTGTCTGAACTGCACCAGTAAACAAATACCTCAGGAATGACTTAATAGTTCCACAGAAAAGTATTTCAACAAGGAAGATATTACTTTTTTTATGTAACACCTCAGTAAAATGGTAAAAAAATATTTACTACAAGTTCAATACATAACATCTTAAAATATTAAAATTGGCGCATTCTTATAGTAAAAAGAAATTCCTTAATTGGCTTTCAGTATTTCCAAACATACAAACGCAAAAAAAGCACGTACCTCATGGTATTTTTTGGTGACTTTTGTTGGTACACATTGGCACTCATTGCAACTCTGATGACAACAGGCACAGTTTCCACCACAACGTTTAACCAGAAGACACAATGGCCAGAAGATGGTGTCAGTTCGCTTCAGCTCCTCCCTCAGTGACACTGAAAAGTTGCGAGGAGTACAACTATACAGCCGCACCTCCTCCTTTAGGAGGTTGAGATCGACCACTGCAAAAAAAGACAAACAAACTGGTGTTTTTCTGATTTGTAATCCAACTTCATTGGTGGTAAGCCAGCTTCAGCAATGCAGAACCCTTGAGGAAAGTTCATTTTTGTGCAGCTCGTACAGGTTCAGCACACAAGTATAATACTGCAGTTATATGAATACCATGAAATTTAATTGAATGATCGTTGTATAGGAATATTCACCAATTATTTTATAACTTTGGCAGAGTTGGTTCAAATTAAACAAATCAAACTTTGGCTAGTATGTTCTGATAAATGTTTTATCAAATCAACTCTAATGGAGTTCTCTTTGGCCATGCTCATACTCTGAGCTCTAGTGTTGCTATTCTATATTAACTTTGGATTGGAGAAATACACACAGTAATTAAGAAACCCACAAACCTCCAAACTCATTTTCAATTCATTTGCATAAAGCATTCAAACTTCTTCCCTGCTAAAATTTCAATTATTGCTTCTTTGCACAGGCGATGTAAGTATAAGAAAGAATCAAACCATTTATATCTAAGAGGGCCTCACTTCTATGGAGTAAGAAGTTCAAGAAGTTATGTCATCATCAGTGAATACCGTACAGACAACAAATTGGTGCACAAGTATGTGTATCTATGTAACTATTAGTAGGCTCCATTTTTCCCCTCCTCCTTCATAGCAGCATATATATGAATTTCTGTTGCTTCTCTAGGTTTCATTTTCACTCGATGTATCTTAAATAAAATACAGCTCCTCCTTATAATCACCTAACTTGAAGTGCAAGTTAAAGATATTAATTAGTATTTGGCACCAGTTGCCCTATAAGCTGGTTCCACTGTATCACACTAGAGTCTCACTATGCCAGTGGTTGAACAGCAAGCTCATGAAAAGATCTGAAACAGGGCAAGCTCCATTAGGCTCACCTTAGCTGCATAGCCAAGAAATAACGGGCCTTGCAAGTGGCAGTTAAGACTGAAAAAAATGGGATTGGTTTAGTGAAAAAATTAATACATTTTTTACTTTGGTGAAAAGCAGTGTAATTTCATTTGTTTCAGAAAAGCCAGACTATAAGAGCACGATCTGGGATCTTTTGTCTGAACTGTTTCTCTCCAAACCTACCATCATTAAGAAACAGAAGTAATGTCTAATTCACAGGAGTACCCTACCTGGTAAAAAAAGAAAAAAAGAAAAAGAAACCCCTATGATTGTATGGCTACTGAGATGACTGAAATAGAGATCTCGAACAAAGCAGCAAAGAGCTTTAGACCAACTGTTTTTGAGCAAAATCAAGAGGAAATTAGAGGAAAAAAATCCCAGTGCATTGATATTACTTGACAAATACTTTATAGTTATTGCTAGCAGTTCATAAATAAAAAGATCTAAAATAAAGCTAAAATATGTTTCTGATCTGAATCACCCTCTAGAGAAATAGCTTTTTTTTCTCTCTACTATGTAAAGAGCCTCTAGAGGTCACCAAGGAGAACTTCAGCCTATCAAGGCAAGATAATATCTCTCAATTCTATTTAAACACGTAAGAAATAAAGAGAATCTAGAAGCTGCATTCCTCTAGTAGAAATGCTCACTAGTACTGTCTCAGGAGCAGATCTTTGGGCAGCAATTTAATTCCATGTTTCTTCAAACATTTCTTTTGCAGACCTTATCCATATACTGGCATCTGTAAGTAAGGGTTTATTGTTGTGAAAGGTCAGTTAAACACACTGAAGCCTTTTCTCTGCTTGCACTTACAGTGAATGCCAAGATGGGGCACTTCATTCCATCACTATCAGGTTAACATAGGCTTCTAAATAAACGATTTGATTTTTAAAAGCAAGGAGTGTATAATAACTCCAGTAAAGTTACTGATGGGATGCCAGCCTGCCTCCCACACTGCAAGAGCACTTCTTGGAGAAAGCTGAGAGGGGAGCAGAGGAAAAGAAAGACAAAACTTCCGGCGGAGAGATTCACTTTGAGAAATTAGAAATTATTTAAGCTCTTCTGATCAGCTAATAGCTCTAGGCTGAGTCATTTAGAGGGTGGACATGTCTACCTCCATTAATCAAGGTTGGTGGATAGGAATGGATTACTTTCTCCTGTTACATTTTCAAATATATAATAAGTGAACTGTCTGAATGAGGATAAAATGCCTAAAGCACAATGAGAGAAATGCTAGTTCTGCTAATATTTTCTACTGGTAGATTTCTACAGAGACTGACATGGTTGGTACAGTGACTTTCAAGAAGCTAAGCTTAGGCGTCCTAACACAATTGCTGTTCAGCCCTTCACCATGAGAAATTGAAAGTGGAAGCTGGGCACTGATGCCTCTTCTAGCAAGCCCACCAACCAGTGGGAGAGAGATGCCTGAATGGTGTTACGCTTCCCCATTACGTTCTGCCTACTGGCAGCAGCATCCATTTCCCAGTAATAGCTGTACTTGTAACATAGAGAAAAGGGCAATGCACTAAAATGAGCAGCAAGTGTATTACACATTTTGTCACAAAATTGGAATGAATTTGAACTGAAACCCTCAGACCTGCAGACCCGAATTTTAAAAAGGTTCCGTGGAAGAACATGCAATCAGCTCTTAGCAGATATCTTTTAGTGTGCCTCACTGTTACAACAGGCTTCAGGAGAGATGAAAAATGTCATGTTTGGTTTCCATGCTTTACAATGTACTAAGGTATATTGCTATTATGCCTCACAATGAACCCTTGCCCTACCTTATGTAATTCAATTTCATTAAAAGGTCTGTGGCAAATTTATCTCATGCTTATATAATCACTTCTTTGAAGTGTGTGAATGAAGCTGTTATTTTTTCAAAGAGTATCTGTCTGTCCAAAATTTATTTTAACACACTGTGGGCATGAAGCTAGATGAGAGAATGTATATATTCCCTTAAAAGTGTTTACTTAACCACAATAAAAGGTTATGTGGATTTCCCAAGTGCACTGAGTTACAGTACCTGTTATAATGTGAACATTTAAACACTCCTTCAACTTGGCTTCCACTAATGTATCATGTTTGACACAACAGTCAAAGTTCTTTTGTCTAGCACTAGCTCAGGAGGAATGGAAGGGTCTGCAGTAGCACATGAATGGGAAACACTAAAATAAAAATAAGGGGAGAAGGAAAAAAAGGGAGAAAAAAACGTAGATGCAGGTAGGTCTACAGTAAAGACTGTTTCAAAAGTGTGCCTTCACTGGCACATACAACTGATGTAATCCATGTTCACTCCAGCCTGAAAGTAACTGTTCTGCAATTGGCAATGCAACTGTTTGACATCTTCTGGGATGTGTATCGAGTACCATGGGGAACCCTCTTTCCCAAAACATTATTCCAGCTGGATGCTGCTCTCAAAGTCAATGAAACAAACTAAATTCTGGTTGGGGCATTTGCTTGTGGGCACGAATAGCAGCAGGATGGTTTTCATTCCAAAGCACCCTGGTGATGTTCCTGGAAGTGTAAGTTTCTTACTGGCTCCTACAATAGGACAGGGCTGTTACAAAACCCCAAATGATTAAAAAAAAAAAAAAAAAAAAAAAAAGTCACATAACTATAGGAGAAAAGCATCTACTAAGGACTATGGTTGAATTGTGACTCTTCTTAAACAGACTTCAGAATATGGTCTAATGATTATGCATAAATTTCTGTGGGAAGTGATGGGATCATATTTTTGCACAGCAAAATATATTTTATTTTTAAGTATGTTTAGTATTATAAAAGAATTTAGTACTATATTTAGACATCAAAGCCTCTGAACTTGGTGTTTCTTCTTTCCTGGACAGAAGTTTTTGGAAGCATTTTATCCAGAGAAAACATCAGACACAGAAGTTCTGTGGAATTTAGGTTGTCTAAATATAGTCTTTTTCATATGAATTATTAAGTAGGAGGACAATACTCTTCTCTACATAAAGTAACATACACTTTTAATTACATTTTCATTTAATCTAGATATAAACTGATGTTTGTCTACGAAAGCAGGACAGTAATTTAGCTTTTACACTGAACTATTGCAAAAATAAAACTGATCTAATTATAGAATCAAAGAGTTTGAAAAACCCAAACATTTTAGGGCATGCACTTCTCCCAAACATTTCTTAAAAAGGTTTTTAAATACAGAAAACATGCTGCTAGAGGGAATAACATTAAAAGAAGAAGAAGACAAAAAAAAAGAACAAAAAAGGTTTGCTTTCCCTATCTATTTAATAGACCTAACAGTTAATTCTATGTCATCACAACTGGACATATTTTCCACCTCAGGCTATTACGTTACACACTTGGTAATGCAGTCTGAGGGTGGTCTCTTAAAGATAAATGTGGCAATACCATGATGTGTTTATTCAGTGGAAAAATCTATTTCAGCATCTAATTAGAAGTCTTTAAAAGATTTATTCTGATAGTTTCTTTCTAAGATATGTCTTGCAGGGAGTTGCTTTTGTCTATATAGGTGTTATCCAACACCTGCATTTTAGTTTATGTAAGGATTCACAAATTATATTTTGTTTTTCTCCCACTTACTGTATGCTTATGGCATACATTTGGCAAATACTGAGTCTCTTTAATTAAGAAAGTGTTAAATGACTGTCTGAAAGGCATGGTCCATTGCTGAAAGCTTTTAAATAGATTTCCTCCTCTTTGACTCTTGATTTAGTTGCTGCGTGCAGAGCTGTAGCAATACAGGTAGGGTAGAAAGGTTGATTTTTAGGCTCTGATCCAAGAATTAGCCGTCAAAAACTTAAATTTGAGTTATGAAAAGTTTTACTTCCTCCCTTTTCTTGCTCATCAGATAATAATCTAGTTCATGTTTGTCAACAGAGTATTCAGTTATACTCGTATGTTTTCATTTTCATGCTGTATGGTGGGCAAGGAAGGAGGTATTGCCTGCATGCTATCCATCCACATGGAATCCATAAACATGAAATAGAGGGCAGCATCTGTATGATACGCGGTCGAAAATTCATGAATGTCAAAAGTAGATGGACAAAAATGACTTGCTGAACAAGAAATAGCTCCATAAGTCTTGAAATACATAATCTACTTTACATTTGATTAAGTTAACAACTGCATGATCAAACTGGACATGGACACGGGGATTTCATGAGGTATCATGAAAGAGAAACATTTAGCTAATTGCTCTCAATTCATATGATGTAGAGACTGGAACAATTCTAAGGAAATAAACCAATCATTCACATCATACAGTAAGTGTAAGAAATTACCCACGCTAAACAAAAAATAAAGGTTTTGCCCTCCATAAAAAAAGAAACCCACAAAGTTATGTCACCCAGCCAAGATGCCCTGCTACTTTGTGGAAATAAAAATCTCCCAGGTTCCCTGCAGAAAACTACCCTGTCTGCTTCTATTTCCCCCACCCACCCCTTTGTTACTTTATCCTGCTAAATTCCTTTACGTTTTGAGCTTGGTTATTGTCCTTTTTCAGATAATATAATGGTGAGAATAGCTAACAACAACAATCTCTGCTGTATTTCTAACATATTCCTTTCTTGGAACCAAAACTCAAGGTGAAGAATGCTCTTAATTACCATTTCTTTGTTAAGAAAACATACCCATAGAAAGCTGCAAGGCCAGACAGAAGAGTAATTTACCTCTTGATTTCCTCCCATGAATATATGCCTTTCCAAGAAGTTGCCACGTTGGCCTGTACAAATCTTCCAAATCCAGTTGCCACCGATCTGGTTCAAGGTACCGGATAAGTTCTTCCACAGTACTAAATCCAGCAACAGCATTGTTTAATACATCTAACGGTAAAGCTGATGGGGGTAGCAATGATGGGCTAGGTGCTTCTGTGTGGTGCTGCAATCAAAGCCAAGAGAAGAGTACCAGTCAGAGGGTTAATGGATCTGCTTTGATGAAGTGCTGTACTTTATGAAGTTACATAGCTGGGAAAGTTTATAAGTGGCTAGCTTGTTTCCAATGTACAGTTTACCTAATAAGACAAATGACAAGAGTCAAAAAGTACCTAATTATTCTTTAGTGATAATTGTAAACAAACTTCCACTAGACAGTTTTCCTACTTCTTACATTCCTAGCCTTGAAGATAGCATGCCACTATACCTGTTCTTTGAAGAAGTTCACTGAGTGATGGACAAGATTTTAGAAATACAACAGAGCGATTTGAAAATATAGCCCCATTACAGGCAATTACTGTAACCCCCTAGAAATCCAAGGAAACACACATTTTACGTGCTGCCTTTCCTCTCAAACTTAGCCACAGTCTTTGTCTTCTTGTCTTACAATGTAAAATATGAACATACCCTAGTACAAAGATAGCAAATATTCCCACTCTCATTTATAGATAGAAAAAGCACCAGTTATGTTTCATACAGTACTAAGAATTATGTTTCTGGTTAAAGAATAATGAACAGAGTACTAACAATGTCTGGCATTAATATAATTACTTCTCCCTTAAGAAGAAGAAGAAAAAAAAAGTGTTCCCAAGGATATCAAAAGTATTTAAATGCTGCAACTGAGTATCGAAAAAGTCTATGTACTTTCCCACAGCACAAATCTCACTGACAAACTCACTGGATCAGAGGTACTCAGTCACAGGCAATTCAAGCAAAGTGAGACTTCTGGTTTTGCTCACTCTACTATCTGTTTAAAAATTATGCATTGATTGTATTTTCAAATGAATAAAAAAAGGCAGGAAGGGCAGCCTAAGTAGGAAGCTGCTGCTGCACGTCGATAAGTTTCTTTAGACTTTTATACAGGCAGACATCACTACAGACATTATGTCCACAGTACTACACTAGAGCAATTTATCTGGACCATGTAAGAATTATGAAGAAAGATCTGAACATACTGCTGATTTAGGGGATGGGAAGTACAAGAAATCTCGAACTTTAATGCATAGTGCTACATGCATCACTGCTCTCAATTGTAGTCCATATAAGATTTAGGAAAAATTTATTCACTATAAGTACAATCAGGCTTTGGAAAAGGTTGCCCAGAGAGGCTGCACAGTATCCATCACTGGAGGCTTTCAATAACTGACTGGATAAAGCCCTGAGCAATGGTCTGACCTCAGAACTGACCCTACCCTGAGCAGGTGGTTAAACTAGAGACCTCCTGAGGTCCCTTGCTGAATTTTCCTACAAAAGTCCTACAACATAATATTAAGAATGAAGGACTGAACGTTCCTCCAATAAGTGAACTAATGTGCTTCTTGTCCATTCCCTGTGCAGTGCCTGTTAGTACTGCAAAACACATACATATGTATATATATTTATTAATATGTATTTATCTATATTTTATATATTTAAAAATCCTCATACCACTTAGTGTCAAAATCGCACTCTCAGTACTCTAATGTGAAGTCTATACATACTGCAGTTTTTTTCCATCTATAATGTCAGATGAATTGTATTCATTTACCTTTTCAAAATGATCAGAGAAATTGATGAGAAATGTAACAGTTATGAAGGAAAAAAATATTTAATAAAATAATCCTTACAACACTACATACTAAACAGCAGTTTTCTAAAATACATATGCCTGTGATAGCTGTATTTCATACCAATAATTATATTTTCCTTTCTGTGCTCTCAATTTTATTAAATGTGCATTTTTGGTTTCAGCTAAATGTGTGGTTGAAAGGGCAGCAAATGGAAGTAACCACCATGCCCTTCCTATTTTCTGCTTCAAGGGTTTTCTCTCTCCATCTGCAAGAAATGCAGGCACTAGAATGATTTGTGCTGCTTTTCAAACGGGAGTCTTGCAAAGAAAATACCAAACATAAATCTAGTGTGCTGCTACTATTAACTTTACTATATTTTCATCTTGCTAATCTGGCATCATTTCCAATAGAGTGAGTGAAGTAGTTGCTTCCTATTCTGGATGAATATGGATTTCAAAAAGTAAAATATTTCTTTTCCTCTTCACTCCACTGCCCACATTAAAAATAATAACATGTTGATCCATCTATTAGGTTATGATAATAAAGCAACAGATTCTGGTCTATAATTTAAATATTTGCTTTTAGCAAAACATGCTACTCAGCAAGTTTCAGAATAGTGCTGTGACACTATAATTCAGATGGTCAAAAAAAAAAAATATTCCAAAATTTTTCTTCCTGTTTTTCTCCACGATGATGTATTTGTAACAGCCACATTTCCTGGTTTGAAGGTGTAGGGTTTTGCTAAGGTGAAAAACAAAATAAGGATCAAATGGTAGAATTAGTACCTGAAGAAAAAAAATCTACTTTGTTTGCAGCTGAAGAATTTACTTTGGTGTCTTACTTCTACTAGGACTTTTTGTTCCCAATGAAATAGATGAATTTCAGATGAAAATCCATTGGTCTAGAATCTATTTCCACATTTACAACTTAGAACATGCACACTTAGCAGGATTTATGTTATTCTGGATTCAGTAGACATCTGCCCGCGTTAAAACGTTATGAGGATATGGTGAATCACTCTGCTTAATGGTAACACAATTAAAGTTGTCATCACTTTCTAATCATTCTCACAGCAAACCAAAACATAAAGAAAAAGTATTTGAAACAGCAAAATTGCACAACTTCGAAGATGAACGTTTTAGAATAAAGTAATTAAAATCTCAAGATTAAGAATGTTTTTCCCAGTAATCTTTTAATTTAGTCAATTTAAATGACAGTTAAAATGTACCAAAGATTAAATATAATTGATATTATAAGCTATAAATGCTGTAATTTATATTTATAACATAATAACCTTTATAAAATCTCAATTCAATAAATTGTTTAATATAAATGGTAATTCAAGTTATACTCTACATTGCTTTTACTTGCTAATAGGTACTATTTATTTTATAGTTTCAACCTTTTGGAAAGAATGTCCACGGCAGCGTAAATGGTACTCCTTCCTTTGAGTAAAATTATATCTCAGTATTTTATACAATTTATAATTTCACTTGACTTTCTCAAAGTGTTTTGTGTTCTATAGGCAGTATTTACACCTGCAATAAGGTTTTACGCTCAGAGAAGATAACAGGAGAAATTAGTTAATGCGAGAAATTAAAACTCAACTTCATTGATGGGACATTCCTTTTAGAACAAGCAAGCACAAAACTTCAGCATAACTCTGAAATGTAGCATCATAGTTGCAACTTCAAAATGCTGAAATGCTCCTTAAATGGAGCTTTCCCTCATTTATAGCAAGTCCATCACTTCTATTATAGTTCCTTCCGATTAATAATCTCAGATAAAAATCCACATGCCTAGAATTTAATCTACATCTCTCTTGACACTCCTACTCTGACCCTTGCCTCCACCTGCATGCCTGACATAAACTGATGTTGTCAAGTCACTCTCTGTGCAGTGCTACCGACATCAGTACTCAGTAGGTCTCAGAGATGCAATTTCACTGCAGAATGGTGGTGTGAAAGCCTCACAGGAGGACCACCAATAAGCTCTAGCTGTTTTGCTGCACAATGTTGATGGAAACAATGAAGATCATCTTACAATGAAGTAGCTATCTGTCAACTGTACATCTATCACCTAACTTACTCCACAGAACTATATCACGTCTCCCCTAACAGGCCAGTTGGCACGTAATCAACCTTTGATATAAGAGACATCTGTTTATCTGACAGGGGACCCATAACCCAAGACAGCTGACACTTGCTTAGGTATAGTGGCTATCCAAAATAGCTTTCCTGATAGAGACCACTTACTGGGAAGTGATGTTCTCCAAGCTTTTCTACAATAAATACTAATCAACAGTAAATACTTTTTCTGTCATAGCAGCACATCCTCGATTAATACCAATGTTTTAGACTTGAGACCACCTTTTTTATTTTTTTGCCTGAGCATGAATAATTTCTGTCAAGACAGATTTGAAAAACACATCAACAAGTTCTGTATTTTAATGTGATTCCTCTAGTAAACAAAACACTCTATGGTTTTTGGTTTCGTGCCCAGGAAAAAATTTCAATTTACTTTAATAAGAATAAACATGTTTAAAACCAAGGTAGAGCCAAACGGTTGCATCTTTACTGTTAGTTAAAATGATTCAGGATGAAAACCAGGGCAGAAAACATAGGGCTTTTGCTGCCCTGTAGAACAGCCAAGAATGACAATTAGTGTTGGATCAAACAGAATTTTCATTAGGTCTGTTTATATTGTTTTTCTGTATGTGTACTTCACTCTGTGAAAACAAATACCTTATAGAAATCCCCTAAGGTGTTTACAAGTGTAAAAGACAGGCAAATAGACCAAATTTAGGCAACAGTTTAAGATATGGGCTTGGAGAAAAGGAAGGAAATAATATAAAGACTAACTTCATGAAACTATCCAGCCCTGAAGATTATACATAACAGCAGCACCCCAGAAGAAACTTAGGGAGTAAAATGCATTTTAGGGTGCTCACAATGTTAGTTGTGCCCTATTAAAGGAATCAAAACTACTCCATCTAGCCTCTTTCTCAAAGGGCAAAGGGTAGGACACTCTCATAAGTAGAATAAGAAGGTGATCATCAGTGAAGCAGTAAATCAGAACAAAAACTGCAACGATTTGAAATTACCTAATTGAAGCTCAAACCTAAAGGATGATTTAATATGTAGCCTAACTTGAAGACTTGTGATTCATTTCTTGTTCTGGCACGTTTCCTGTGTGATCCTGAGCATATTGAGGCCACAGCTTCATGGTGTAAAGCATCTGGCAGTAGCATCTACTTGCTACGCCTGCATGACTGTGTATGTGGCTGCATCATAAACAAGAAGTAATCTTTCTGAAAAAGGGTATTTCTTATTTCCTTTTTTCTTTAACCGCAATCTTAGTCACAGCACCAGACCTCCAACAGCTAAGCCATCACGACCAAAAGCACAGCGACCACTAACACAAACATTTTTAGATTCACTCTGGCACCAGAAATTTCATAGCATGCAGGTCTGTAACACAGCCTTATCAAATCTGTAGAATGAGCATAAAGGCAATTCCTTGATCTCACAAATTCTGTGAGAGAATGAATACAATAAACATTTATTAGATGCTCATGATTGGTTTATCTGAAGAATCCAGAATTATTTTAGATAGATAAAGGGTAAAACTTTGGATATGAGACTGTATGTTATAACCTTTCCCATTCTGCCACTATCCATCTGTTCTTTCCTTGCACTGAACCTGCTCCAAGGATAAACAATTCGGAACAAAACAGCACTCACATAAAATCTACACAAGATCAGCTCTTAAGCACCATCATGATCTAAGCAAAGCTTTCCTTTTGCTCCTGTCTCATAGGACAGGACTGTCAAGGTACTGACACTACCCTCTTCCAGTTAAAGGAGAGGCAGAAGCAATTTTGTTAGTTTGCTGCAGCCAGGAGTGAGGAATTTCATGTTTAATAACGCAATCACTGAGTTAAGACTGGAACAACAAAAACAAGTGAGTCAAATACTTGGCATGACAGGACACTTACAAGTAGTGAATAATATGTCTAAAACAATTCCTTCCCCACAAAAGAAATCCCCATTTTTTTCATTTCTTGTCTTGAAGAAAACATTGTCAAGCAGTTTCTGGGTGAAAACCCATTCATCAGTTAGCACAGTTTAGAGAAACTATTAAACATCAGTATGGTTTAATCAGACTAGAAGGGACTCTATAATAAAGAAAACCTCAGAGGAACCTCCCCTCCCCTGAAAACCAACTAGGATCAGTACTTTGAAAGAAATAACATATTTTTTCTAATTAAATATCCTTACAGATTATTATTATTATAATAATACAGGAACAGTCCGAGTCCTGCTTAGATTTAGAGATATGCTCTTGAAACTAATAGTACATGCACATTCTTGTAACACAATAAAGCAAGCCTGTTTTCTTCCTTTATAATCACAGGTAGCCCTCCTATTAGCATCATTAGAAGCTATGAGGGAGAGCAGATATCCAACTCTTTCCAAGTTTGCCCTGAGGACATAGAAGCTTCTTGCTGTAACAATAGCTCTTTCTTTTCTCCCATAAGTACATGCAGTAATAACTGTGAAAAGCCTCTAGAAATCCTGACCTACCTGAAAGAGTACAAACTTTTACTTGCTCACATGTATGCAGTACAAAAAAGCTAATTTGTTTGTGAAAGTCTGTCACCTGTAAAGACATCATCTCTGTGCAACATTAACCTGCACCACTGCTATGCAAAATGTTAGTCCTGTTCAAGTAGCAATGTAGAAGGAAGTAGAGATGATCTGTAGCTAGGCCTGGGCGGAATCACCTAAGCAGAGAAATCAAGTTCCAGGATCCTCTCCTTATGCCTCCAGCAAAGTCATGAAAAAAGAAGGCGCAAAGGCAGATAATCAATTTAGACTGCCAAAGCTGGGGAATAAGCCAAGGATGTTTACTTGCATGTGACAGAGATGGAAGCCAGGAAGGCCGGCGTAGTTCCCATCCATTGTAGTGCTTCTTACTTCTTTAGCTGAAGTTACTGTCACAGCAGTGAGGATGGTTGCATGAGACACACAGCAGCTCCAGGGCTGCTAAGTAGGTAGGTCTGGTAAATTAAGCTCCAGTGGCACTGAAGTAAACATGCATCTCATTCAGCTATCCTCACTTCAGGGACGTAACGTCTGCCAATCAAATGACATACAGGTAGGGGTACCAACCCTCCTCAACTTAATCAGCTACTTCACATGAGATCCAGAATGCAGGATGACAGCCCCCTCTTTCCCTACTGGGCCTCCAGCTCTCTGCCTTTCACAAGCTCCCTAAATTTTCTGTTCTTACATTGTGCTACAACGGCTTATCAAAAGCTTGCCTAGCCTCTCTTCACATGCATGCAGGGCTTTCCTTTTATCTCACTGAGAACCTTATTTGCTGAGTATCCATGCACTTGTACCAATTTACATCTTAAAGCCAGATAGAGATGGCTTTCCAAACCCTACATCTGTATTTTTATTACAGCACTTTGAGGATTGCTTCCCAAATAGTGCATCATTTCTACTCTCCTTTCCATAAGGTCACAAGGGAAAGTGAATGTGTTTGTGCCTTTCTGTCTTTGACTGTCACAGGTGTGAATAAAAGAATAAAGACGTGTAAAAGTAGTGTTTCGAGCAGCCAAACTTTCCATCAGGTGAAAGTTTCGAGATAAAATATATTTTCTGAAAAGTTTTAAATATTCCCCCAAAAAGAGTTTCTGTGCAGTTCACAGAGAAGACCTGGAATTCTATCTGTGCTGGAAACAACTGGGAGATGCTCTGAAGGAAATTAGCAGCATGGCAATAAATCAGCTTTCTTCTGGCAAATTGCAGCTTTTTGCCTGAATCCTGTGCACCCTGACACCCTTTGAAATACACAGCACAGATGTAAGAGCCACTCTTGTGAAGACGAAGATGACACATCTCTAGAGCAAGTTCATAAACTCTCAGAGGATGCCATCAGTAGCAATAATCTCTGGAAGCCATTTTCAAAAAACTTTAGTGATTTGGTTAGTTCTTATCATAAATATCTATAATCACTTATGTGTATACATATATATGTGTGTTTATATATGTATAAATATACATTTTGCTGTTTCCTGTGATCACATGCATCAGTCATAATCCACACTAATTAATTTTAAAGGCCAAAAGAAGAAAACTAATGCTCACAGTACCGTAGTGTATGGAAGACATTGCTGTCAATACACTTCATTGTGTTAGTTGTAGTGTTTTCTATTCCTAGGAAATATGTACAGACAGATAACTATCTTTCTTGGATGAAACTGCATGGAATTACTGATTTTTTCAGTGCCTCTGGTAAGTCTCATCAAAGCACCGCACACTACTTCATCAGGATTTCATAAGCACCACAAAATTACCAAATTTCTCTCTCCTGTCTCTCCTCTACTGAAAGTATTTGTTATTCTACAAAATGATCCAGTGATTCTTGTATTCTTTTGGGCAAGAATTTTCATTCTCTGATTTATTATTTTGGTTATTTAAGAAGAGAAGACATATAAACAATTCTGCTTGAAAGCTGTGTCACCAGCATCTCTGGCAACTGCAGAGGTCTCAAACCATGAAGCGTACAATCCCTGCAACCCCTAGAATCTATAAAGCTTGCAGATTCAGCCTGCTAGTTGCAAAAGAAGTCAAGTTTTGATGTCTTCCTACCTTTGCCATGGGTTTTTACTGTATGTGCTTACATCAGAAGTTTGTGGCCGTAGTACTGAATGATAAGATTCGAGATAGAAGACTCAAAGAAATGCAAGAACTCTCATGACTCGGACACATTTCGACTCAGTAGCCAAACACTCAGCCTTATTCTGAAAGCATGTCGTGATGTACTGTGTTGAACAGGGAGCATTTAAAAGCAAACACTTAGTCTGTAATGAATCAGGTCTAATAGTATAGAACAAGTTATGGCATTGACTATCTCCTTGACAAAAAGCTTCAAAGTTACATCAGTATGTCGGTTTTCATCTAGAGTCCCTTCCTCAAATAATTTGTCGTCTTTGTTGTTTTCAGATTACTGTAGATATGCAAACTAATTTTAGGTATATAATCCCTGAGTTTTCGTTCCTACAAAGTATACTTGTGGCAGAGTATTATCTAAACCACAACTATTTCTGAAACCTTAATTTTTAGTGAGCACTATCTTCTTGTTTATATCTCTCTCTCTTCTAAATGAGACTTTAAAGAAAATTTACAGTGAGCTCTCCCCACTCCATACAAGTATATATATGCCATAAGAAAAAGTAAGTCTACTTTTTGTATCTTAGTAACAACTGCAAAATACTTTGATTTCTGAACTTCAGAGAAACTTGCATTATAACATTCTCAAACCAAACATATGCAATACATTTAAAACTAACTAGATGTTTATTTATCTCATGCATGTGCACATAGAAGGACTATAACTGCAACTTTAAAAAGTTAAAACCCAGTAGATAATTTTCTTTCTTGTATTATTTGAATGCTTAATAAAAACATTTAGTCTAATTCAGACCATGGGCAATAGTAGTATCTATATACACTTTTTAAAGAGTATAAAGTGTGTGTTTGTGTGTTTACACAGACAAAGTACCTGCTGAAAATGACTGAAAATAGACCTGTGTATAGGCAAAATGAAGTCCCAAAATAATTTACTGAAGTACAGTTTCCCTCACCCTAATCTCATAAAATCTTTGTTTGAAGAAAGTCCTGCAATGTGTCTTATGCTTGCAGTATGGTGCTAAAACAAGCAAAAACCCAACATCTAAAAAACCATGATCTCCAAGTCTGATAACATTTTTTTTACATTCACAGAACTGTCCTAAACAAATTAACAGCTGCAATGAATCATTTCAATGTGTGGAGCTTGTGAGGGAATGCACGTCTTTTATAAGTGTTTGCTAAAAGTTTTGTTGAATCACTTGTAGTGGATGTTGGCAGCAGTCTTCTGCCTTGGTGAACTTCTGTTCAGGACAGTTGGTTAACTATTCACATCACATGGGACTGCTTCTGATTCCTGGATGTAAAGTTTTGAAAACATAAAGTATTTTCCTAAATAGTAACTCTGTCCTCCCTATCTTAGCACCTTCCTGTCAACTCTTCCTTACTATACAAACTACTCAACATAGTCTTTAAGGACATTTAAAGTTTATCCTCTGCTTATCGCTCTCATTGTTAAAAGGCCATCCACAGTCTCATACCCATTTCCAGGGCAGAACTCTATATTGATTACTTGCTGTATTTTCCAATAAATGTGATGATTTCTCCTCATACGCTCTCACTGAGGAGCTAGTGCAGAACTCTGCAGAGACCCTTCTAAAATTACTGCTTCATTATTTCATTGCTTTATGGCTTTCTGAATACATCCACTATCACCTTTTTATAACTCAACTGTAAGTTCTTGAGGTAACTTGTTTTTTGTTTTGTGCTTAAATTGTGCTTGTGATTAAGAAAGCAAGGTACTTCATGACTGTTTTTAACAGTAAAAACAACACTTTGCACTAAAATATTCTTTCATGGATGTCCAAAGATACTTGAATGGGGATACTTGTTATGAGTAGACAACTGAATAAGAAGCGTTTTTCAAACACTAGTACAAATAAACCCTTTACTTTAATTTTGTGAATATATACTTAAATGCGAAAATGTGTGGGGTCAATAATAGAAATGTATAAATATTATATACCTTATCCAACACAATTCTATTGGATGAATCTGATTATTTCTTCTTTATATATAGTACAGTAGCATTGCAATTGATATATATTTGTCCTTTAAATGATATTTTCTAGAACGTCCTATTTTGCTTAATGTTCTATTACACCTGCAATTCCTTTCTAGAAGGGAAACTTCATAAAGAATTATGTATCAAATACTGAGAGCAAGAAAGAGAATTTCTCTTCTCAGTACTTATAATGAGATCCTAATAAATTTTTCTACAGTTCAGATCAAAAGTCATCTCTAGGGTACAGAGACCCCTGGCTCCAAGATTTAGCTGAACTTTAGCAGAAAGGGAGAAACAAAAGCATCCCACTGCAGATTAACTTCTTTCCCTGAAACTTTGATACTATGCAAGTCCTGTATATACACCTGTTGTAGGCTGAAATTTGGAATAGCTTTCACTTAATTAGGAGAAGGATTTGCAACAGAATAATATGAATTATGCTTTAAAATGTGAAATTATCATCTAAAAGGAGGAATATCACTGTAATTGAACAAGCAGTAACGTAAGAGCCTCAGTGCACAAATGAGTCAATGCAAAAATCCCACAAACAGACTGCAGTGAGCACGTAGATATAGTCCAATGAATGTTTGCTCAGATCTTATTGCAAATGGGGTTAGGGTGATTATTAATCACTGCATTTATAGACACACCCCAAATTCATACAGGAAACACACTTGCATCTGTACATTTATGTTTTACAGAAGGATTTTTTGTTCTGTACACAAAGCTCTAGTTCTTACTTGACAGACAGTAGTTTGTAAGGAATAAACAGTCAACATAAGTGCAGCTGTTCTGAATAGAAAAAAGTTTTTGTACATTCTTCTATGACAGGGCATGTGGTCAGCCATAATTAAAGGACATAATGTTTACAGACTTTTTTTTAAATTACTCATTTTACTCAAAATACATGGAACTTATAAAAAGCTTAACCAAATGGAACAACAGCAAGTGTTTGGAGTCAGGGAATGAACTGCTGTTTAAGATCCCTCTAGGTATTAGAAACGGGTAGTTGTTAATAAAATGTTTACTTATCCCAGTAGGTTCACAGGAGGTTCATCAAACATTAAAGAGTAGGAATCACTTCTTATTACAACTGGAAAGTGTATTTGGCAAGGACGATGAAAATTACTTCTACAGTGCATGCAATTTTAATTTGATCCTTCAGTATGCATGTTAACTTGCATTCCACAACAGGTTTCTGTTCATTTCATATCACAATAAAAGGAACACACCCAACATTCCTGTACAGCAGACATTGCAGATCAGAGCTTGTCCTGCCTTGAAGGGAGAGAATCCTTGAACAAAACATTACTTTACAGGGAGGGAACCTCAGCTCTGTCCTCATGTATCCATTCTTAGTGTCATCAAACATGTTGGAGATTTACCATATTTTATGATTTGTGAAGAAAAATATTTTCTATTGTTTACTTGTCATATTTAAATTTGCTTTATATGTAGCATACATGTCACAAGCCAAAAAGCATGTTAGAGACTATGGCTACATTGCCTACATAAAGATTCTCACACCGTTTGAACAAGCCAGATTTATAATTTGTGAGCTAAGCTTTATAGCCCTATACTGCTAACCATAATGCTGTCCTGACATACACTTAACATTCAGTGGTATCACTTCTACCTGCATATTTTCCACTATCTATATCTCTTAATTCCCATTTCAGGTTACCTCATTATACTTTCATATATATTATGCACACAAGTATAGTATATGTGATTACACAACAACTAAAAGAAAAATTAATTGGGAAAGTATGCTTAATAAGAGAAATTTAAGAAAAACTTTTTAAAAACCCTTGCATTTAGGAGTAAAACATTAAAAGCATAAATGCAAAATCACAAGCACACAGGTCCTGAAGTGGAATAAACAGTGTTACAGGGGACAAAAACCTGAATAGGAGATAATGTGATCCTCTTATGAAAAAGGCAAGTCTCACTCAGATATGTTCAGAACAGCACCATAAAGCCAGGCTACTGAGCTGCCGGAGGTCTCAGCTGAAATACAGTGTTCAAATTTATCTCCAGCACTTGTAAGATATAGGCAGAGAGAAAGAGAATATTAAGAGGAAAGAGCAAGAAGAAAAAGAAAACATGAACTATGATAAAAGATTGAGTGATACAAGTTTCTTGAATCTCGACAAGACTAGGCTGACAGGAGATGTGATAACAAACATGTAAGAGAGCATCAGATGGTCAGCTGTTCCCTAGTCCATCAATGACATGAAAGACTTATGTTGCATATTAGAAAACAATTTCATACTATGTAAAGCAGTGCAACAGATGATTGGGGAAATATCTGAAATCTTTGTCCCTGAACTTCAGGAACAGTACAAATATCTAGCAAGAATGAGCTTGGTCTATCTACTCCCTGCTTTGAGCAGGACAATCACTCAGAAAAGATCCCACTGAGTTCCCTTCTAACCTTGCATTTTTGTGATTGCATTACACAGGCTCTATCTGGTAACCTCGCTGTTTCTAGAAAACATGTAAAATTATGCTGAGGGAAATGTGGAATTCTAGAAACAAATTAATTCTAAATAATTTTAAAATCTGTGCTATTGACTAGCTATGCCCCAAACTCTTCTGTATACATAACCGAAGTTAATACACCTTTTTCCTCAGTGATTATTTCTCCATTTGTACATTTTAACCCTTCAGATTTATTCTAGTAATGCTGTAACTGCATGCCTGTATACCTATAGAATACCTGGTAGAAAAATATGTTTTGGTTTTTTTTGTTGCATGTCAACCCACAAGCCCTTAAACTCACATGAGAATATGAAAATTAATGAAACTACTCCAGTTTTGGGCTTTAATTTAGCTACTTTCTCTTGAAGAAAAGTAGGGAGTCACGGATTTTTAATAAAAGTTGGTCCCTTGGGAGAAGAAGTTCCTTTGGCAGTATCATTTACAATTTCTTTGAAGCCTCAAAATAGTATGTAATATAACCCACTTAAAGAAGATGGTTTTAGCATCAGCTATAAAATAAAAGTAGACGCATTTTTACCATGCTCTACTTTTTCAATCTCTATGGCCGCTGTTTAATATGGATCCTTCAAAGATGATTTGAAAGCAGACTACTTCTTTCTATTTCTAGTAGGCTCCCATGAAATTTTGTGCTCCTTACAGCATGAACAAATCTATTAAAATAGAACAGGTTGAATTTTAAGGCACTGCTACAAGTAACTGCCTCAGCATGATTGTTGGTGTTATTAAAAAAAAAAAAAAAAAAATCTTTGAAACTGTCTAATTACTTTTATTATAATAAAAAAATATATGTTTTCCTTTGCACATGCAATTCCTTCCCAGCCCTTTCCTTGACATATGTAAAAAGAAAAAGAAGAAGAAAGGATGAAATCTGCCAAGTAATAAACCCACAGTATTAACAAATCCAGCATGTTGTAGAACAAACCTCATTCTCCTGAAGACTGCTAGTAATCAACTGACTTCCATTAAGCCTGAAATAGCTTCAGTTAATAACACTGACACTGTCCACAGATGTGGCCAAATTATCTCTAACTAATCTGCTCAACTAGATCAAGTCTTTTGATACATATATATATATTTTATTACATTAATTTGGGCTTGCTAATATAATATGAGTAAGGGTGGCACTCTCTGTAACAGAAGTGATGGAAAAATCATGGTGACTTATGTTCTCAAGGCCATTAATCTTCCTTGTAATGTTTTAAACAAGTCTATTCAGGCATTGATTATGGGCCCAATCCTGCCACCAGAACTGCTAGCGCTATCACACTGACTTAAAGGGATCTCCCTCTGCGTGCACACAGCTGCATCTCCTTTCACATTACTTCTCTGTTCTTGCACATTTACCATGCTGTAAAGCAACAAAGTCAAAACACTTACCTGTACAAGAAAGGAAGTGCCGCACACTAATGCTGCACTAATCTTAACCATTATCAAACTCTGTTCTACCTTACTATTATATTTAAAGGTCGCAAGTTTTGGGGTTTTTTTTCAAATTTCAAAAGCATGATTTTAAGAGTTGTAAGGTCTTCTATAGAGGCATTGCTCATTCTATTTCTCACATGTACCCTTTTTATAAAAGGCTTTTTAACAACCATTTGAAAATGAATATTTACACATTGAAATATACTTTTCTGCTGGTATTTATACTTAAAAGAATTTCTCCCTCAGTCTCTTATTTTCCTGTTCACTGATTCAGGAATACTGGGTGTTTCTGATGATTTCATGTAGAATATGGAACTAATTACAGAACACAGACATCAAAAACTGTGGTTTTCTAAGCTTTAATTAATTGTGGTTTCACAGGCTGCTATACATTGCAATCTAGGAAGTGGTTGGATGTGGGGTTTATTATCAGTTTAAATAAAGAGCCAAAGTGTGAGGCATTGGTTCCACCTGAATTTTCCAGCCCATAGAAAATATGATTTTCTGTGAACTGCAGACATTGTTTTCATTCTGTTGAACCCAATATTACACAAAGTTATTTGCCGCATTAGCCTACTAGACTGAAAGATACTGGCTAACCACAAGTTTATTCTTTGATCAAGACAGAAAGTGTGCTTCAAAACCTTATGATTGAAAATGCTAATTTGAATGCCTGACAAAGCACTGTTTCACAAATAAGCCAAATAAGAAGATAAATTAAGATGATATTAATAAGGCATTATTTACAAGGATTGATCACTGAATATATATCTTGGTATGTTTTTTCCTGGGCATGAGCGACAGACATTACAATCTGCTGCAGAAGAGGGGAAAAAGGAAGGCAGGGGGAGAGCAACTTTGCAAGGAAACACTGGTCAAGAACACTCACTGAAGAAATCTGCATGGCTACTTCTAGTGGGTTTTCTTCCACCTGCCCTGCACAGTGAAGCCTCATGAGATTATCTGTTTGTTTAAATAAGAATAGAAACCCATTCTGAATCACAGAATCACAGAATCATAGAATGGTTTGGGTTGGAAGAGACCTTAAAGATCATCTAGTCCAACCCCCCTTCCACTAGACCAGGTTGCCCAAAGCCCCATCCAGCCTGGCCTGAAGGTTTGCAATACCAAAAATGAACTTAATAGAGATGTACTGCATTAATTACACTTAGGAAGCAATGTCAAACAAGTCAGGTAAATGGACTGTGATGACTGCCATGGTTTGCTGAAGAAAGAGCCAATCTAGCATTTGGAGAAAATCCTTTCTGTTTTTGTAAACAATTATACATTTAAGGTACCTAATTGCCAAGAAGAAAGTATTATCATGTTCTTAGCCTTCTTCCACTATTTACTATTTAATTTGAAGCTGGTTTGCATCTTTCAGATTATCTGTGCAGTCCCACTGGACAAACATGAGGATTTGAATGAACAAATTAGGATGTGTGAGCACAAACCACTTGTGGAATGGGAGGGGAGACAAAGTGTCATTTCAAGTACATCACTATAACCTTAATATAATTTGACTGAATTTAGATGAGTAAAAATTCCCTTTGTAAGTTTATATTCCAGTTAAAAAGTCAGAAAAGGACATTTTGCTACTTAACAATTAAGGTTATGGTCTCCCCTCGAATATGTTAGTATTAGATATGGGTTACCTTAGCAACTATTATGTGTTGTAAAAGAGAATTCTGAGAAATGATACTGACACCTCTTTTCTTTTTTTCTCCCACTATTCCACTTCTCCCACAGAAAATTAAACCAATTTTTTGAGATAAACACTGATTGTGATCTCAGAATGATAACATCAATACTGGTTTTAACCCAATTACCATCAAAGTTAAATTCTTCCAGGCAATCTTTACTTCATTGCTGAAACTGGTCCATGGTGTATGATTCACTCAATCAGGAAATTAGAGGAATAAGTAGCAACTGTTAAATTAGATCTCACTGGGCAGAACTTTATTCTCAGTGTAATAAATGCATCCAGAGAAAGAATTACTTGCCAATTAATTAATCAATGTATTTTTAAAAAACAATAATCTATTTAAACTTAGATAATGTGGCCATTATTTTGATGATGTGGTCATCGTTTTTCAGACTCCAATACCTCATATTTCCTGTTGAAGGCAATGAGAGCTCCTTGTTTAAAAATCTGTCTGTCACCAGTCACACTGTCTGACAAAGAAGAACTAGAATCAAAACATCCAAAGATTTCAAAAGCCTATAAATTGGAAAGTATAACATCATCTATTATTGCAATTTCAATAGTATGCTTATCACTATATGAATAGAAATAATGAACATTAAAATTGCATGCCATGATAAATCCAAGTTGATGCATTGCTAGAATAACTTTAAAATAGTTATTCTCCTGACAAAACCCACAGGAATACTGTTTTTGAACAGAATGATCCAACCATGACAATTTGGCACTATAAGGTGCAAGTGCCTTACTGCAAGGAAGCCATGGCCTATGACAGATTGTTGTTGGAGACAGAACACTGTGACAGAGTCAGAGCAGGGTATGAAATATCCATACTGAAAAGTTCACATGCTGCACCCTATGCAAGATGTGCGTCTTCCTGGTTCTCTTTCAGGATTCTCTAATTGCTTGATTAAGAGATTACTTTTTTGTAAGTATTTAATTAAAAAGAGGACAGTGTGGAGTCTTTCATAAGTAAGTATACTCTCATACTTTATAAAGGAATTAGATTTAAAGAAAAATTAAGAATGGAAAGTAAAGTTTTTTTCTTAAAACTGTGTTGTTAAAATTATTTTCCTCTGGTTTCGGATTTTTCTGATGACATCACCTTAGTATTTTGCCACTCTTCCAATTTAGGCCAGCCCCTATCTATAAATTATCCACTGGCATTTTTGTATAGCACTGGCTTTGTAAATTATACCTTTGTATGGCTTGCTTAATGATGCTCCTTGGGCTTGCATAATTGTTTTTAAAATTATCATTAACTTTTTTTAAACAGCCTGCACAGAAAAGTTGTTCTGTTCACACTTGGGCAGCTTTTAATTTATTGATTTTCCAAATTCCCCTATAATTTGTAAGCAGTGTCAGGTAATGAAATATCAAACATTATCGTGGAAATTTTATGATTTTTTTTCTTCTTTAACAGCTTGGCAACTCTCTTTTCCAATTTAACGAAGCACCTTCCCAATGTAGTTTTTCAAGTATTAGATGCACTAGTAAGAGATACATAGTTCATAGAAAAGGAGGCAATAAATGACAAACTATAAAGGGTGCCTACTTAAAACAATGGACAGCAACCACAGTCTCAGAAAACAATCACAAAAGTCTCTGTAAGTGTACCTATTATCTAAATGAAAATCTGCAAAAAACCCTCACTATTTACTAGCACTGTTACATACAAACCTGAGGTGTTATTTTCTCTTCTTCTGTTTAGTCTTAATTGTAAGAAAATGTATAAATAAATCCTTAACTACATAGAGATACGTGCTAGTAGCTCACAAAAGTAACAGCTGATTTTACTTTGCTCTTCTTCTGTCATGACATCACCTCAAAGGTGTTCTCAGGCTTTAAAGTAAGTAGGAATATAGCGCTGCTCTGCAGTACATAACCAGAACAGTTTGGTTTACTACAGCAGAGCAGAAGGCTGCTGTAAGGTTGACAGTTGCTCAAAGACCTGCACTTGTGCTTCACCTCCTTATACAGGGCTTTGCACAAGGTTCAGGTTCACCTGTCTCTGACATTTGCAAAATATTGGGTATTCAATCCAATCACCTCTACCACATCAAAGATGTGCAGGTTTGTTCCTTAAGTTCTAATATTTTTAGATATGTTTTGTTAGCAAAGTAGTAAATTATTTCCAAATTTTATATTGTCTTTCATCCATGTAAATACCTAGCTGTAAAAGTAACTCAATTTTTTATTCTTAATGATGATTGAGAACATAATTGAAAAACCCTCTGACAGTTTTTCATTTGTCTTCGTACTGTTGACTTTACCATCTATCTTTGATTTTTGGTTAAAAGCTGGGCTGTACCCTGAAGTGTTTTATACAAACAAACAGTTTCGAAACACAGTTATGACCCTTAATTCTACATTTATGTTGCATCAAAAGATGTACTGCTGTTTTAGGCACCTAACGGCAAGGCTTTTTTCTACATTAAAGGTGCCTATGATTTTCTTAAGCAGAAAGGCAATTTAAAAAAGTAAATACAGTATTTAAAGTTATATATATTGACAGAGCACAAACAAGAAGAGATTACTTTGACTAAACGACAAGAATTCCAAGCCAAAAAGGCATTACACAGATGACTCAAGAACGAGAAGTATTTTATTATTAACTTTTGATTACCCAGAACACCTCACATTGAAAAGCCCGAAGACAAATATGCACACACAAGTCAGAAGAGTTCAGAAGATCAGAGTGATTTTCAGAAGATAAGCAAGGGCAACCCTATTAACAGCTTACATATTAAAAGCCTATATATATGAAGCTGACTGTCCTGCCAGTTAGCAAGTTAAAAATGATTTGGCATTTGGCCCTTTCCCCCAAAAAATACAGATGATGACCAAGTGACTTCGATAATTTGGCTCAACTCAGTTATCTTACTCTCCTTGGCTACCTAGTCATTTTGGTCATGTCAGCCAGCAGCGAAGTTCAGGGTCAGTTGCACAGAGTTAGCAAAATTTGTCTACAAAACAATTTTGGATTTTAGATGTTTTGAAGTTTCAAAAATAGTGACCTTTTTACATTCACATGCAGACACAGTAAGTAAAAGAAAAATACTGAAAGTAAAACATTTGAAAATTCAATTTTAAGAAATTGTATTTATGGTGCCAACTATTCACAAAACCACGAGGATACTGATTTCTAACAAAATTACCTTAGCACAGCATCTGTCTTACTAAAGATGGTCATGCTGTTTAGAGGGTATTTGTCACACTGTTAGAAGAACGTTTAGAACAAGAGATGTCTACCGAGAAACTCTTAAGTTAACTAAGTGCTACCAAAAGACACCAGGGCTACATACTGGACAATAAAGCATCAGACTGATTTAATTACCCACACCAATACACTAAAATTCCCCTAACCACCTAACAGACTTACTCAGATGAGACCTGAGAACTGTTGTATGTGGTGTCAGGGTAGAGTTATTATGGAGTTCCCCCAAGGAGTCCTCTTGCAGCTGAAAGGGAAGGGATATTAGGAACCACCAATTTCACACTGTCTGTAAGATTACGTGCAAAATTTCTTCCAAAGGCTGTGCCATCTGCTTTCACACCTCCACTTTTCAAGTGCCTTTGAACCTGGTCTTCCATGCACTAAATCACTCCTTTCAATTTGCAGCCTAGCATTTTATTTCTCCCCATAAATGATTCTTACTATTTTTCTTCCTACAATTTATTGCCTAGCTCAAGAGCAGAGTGAAATGAATACTCAAGCAGCCTGAGCATTCTGCCTCTGGAAATGTCTTTAGCAAGACGAATTGCCCTCCATTTTCACACGCAAGGTTTTGCTTGTTTCATTTTGGTTTTTAAACAATTACAGTTCTTCAACAACATACACCATCTGTGAGGAGCATACATGGAAGCAACCTTCCTGAATTCCTTCTCCACCACCCTAGCCAGAGAAAACTGAGAGAACAGATGCAACTGCTCTGTGATTATCTAGACGTTCCCATGAAAACAAAACTGAAACCTTTTCAACAAAAATCCTGGCTTCTTCAGTCAAACCTTTCATCATCATCATTAAAAAAGTTTTGACTACTTACGACAAGCTAACAAACGACAGCTCATAATCCCCATCTGTAACACCAGAGGCCAGGTATTGCAAAGACAAGACAGGTGCAAAATTTGGTATTCCCGTACTGCTTATTATCCATCCCTTTTCAGAAACAAAAGGATTTCTCTTAACACCACTACCAATACCCCACATTAATCTTTCCACAAGCAAACTCTTACCCTGAAGCTATTATACAGTGTTATTACTCTGTCAAGAATTTTTCTCCTAAATTTAAAGAGGTGCTTCCACCAGTCTGTGGAGTTAGACTGTGCAGTCAGTCATCTACAGAAGCTACTCCACAGCTGATTTGATCTCAAATGTCTAGAGCTGCTCACATCATTCCATTTCTTCTACGCAATTCTGCTGTTCCTAAGAGCCTTTCAGAACTGGACCATGTATAAAAAAAATAGAGAAGTTGCACTAAGTAACTGTTCTGTCCCAAATTCTTTCCTCTCGTTCCTGTTTTCATTTTTTCCTACCAGAATTACAGTAAGAAAAATTAGCACAGTACACACCACTCTGATTAGTTACTGCCTGTTTTGGTGGGGTGAGGCAATGGATAGGACTGCGGCATGACTAAGATATTAATAATGGATAGGGATATGACACGAATGCAGCTAAAATAGCATAACTGAAAATTATGGTGCTGCCTGAAACCTAATATCAAATGTACATTTGCTTACCTTTTTTTCCACTAGCAAGCATGTCAGACACAACGTCTCAGTATTTGAATGCACAAAAAATCTAGGACTGTGCCAGTTACACAGGGGATTACTTTGAGAATGGGATAGAGTCACTTTGCTTTGGAATTTGTAGAGAAGCCATCAGCGTGCTTTCTCAAAAAGCTGTGAATAACATGTTGATCCTGGAAATTGGAAAAGGGATAGTCAACTAGACAATTACGTAATACTTAAAACATAAAAAATAAAGATAAAGGTAGCCAAAAAAAACCCTAAACCAGCAGAGCTAAAGGGACCTGGGAGTACAGGAAGGTTGTGTTGGGTTTTTTGTTTGTTTGTTTGTTTTGTTTGGTTGGTTTTTGGGGTAGTGGGGGTGGGTTTGTTTTTTTTTTAAACCAAACATATTAAGTGAAAAGTAGCTTATATAACATTTAGTAAACTATTAAATAAAAAAAAAATCACACACAAATAACTGAGACACTGCACTCTTTAAAATAGATATGATCAATAAGATTGAACAAATAAATTCGAACCATGACTACAGAATAATTTTAAAAGACTAAAAGAACATTTGGACATCATTGTGGAACATTTATGTCGAGGTAGCATCCAACAGCTCCAATTACATGGGATGAGTGAGTTTACAGTTTAAGTGTGACACATTTTTATATACATACATACATATCCCTCTCAAGTAAAGCAGTTGTTTGAAGTTTTTGTTCTATGAGGTGCCTATACAATCTGATTTTAGCGAAGGATGTTGTGAAGGCATGAAGTTTACTTCGGTTCAAGGGGTACATGGACAATTATTTGCAAGGAATGTCTGCCACAGCTTACTAAATAGGCAAAGCACACAGGCTCAGGGAATCCCCCCTCTTCTGCAAAAAATAGCTAGTAAGTGGGGAGTACAGGAGGGGTGAAGAATCACATCTGCTTGACCTTCTCATAGTGCTCCCTGCCATCCACTTATGACCACCACTGGTTGCGGGGTCCTGGGCTAGACAATCTTTGGTTTGATTCAAGGCAGCCTGATATTTGGGAAACTGAGAAGGCAATTGGAAAGGCTTAGAAACTTGACATTACTGTTAACTCTGTTGAATAATAAATTTTCAAATTGAAATGCCAATATACATGACACACATTAAATGCTTTAATGTATTACTACTGACTGATAAAGACTAACCAGCTTGATCTGATCCTCATTCATTTGTATAAAACTGTTTTAGAAGTGAGATTTTGAGAAGGAAGAGATAATCTCTTTGAAGATCAGTTAAAGGAAAGTTGGTGCAAACAGAGAATAACAAATTTTAGGTTAATATTTATAGTTGATACAGAGTGGCAGTATTATTCTTTTGTTAATTTCTTCTGTGTAATTGCTCTGATTAGACCTCAATCAGTCCTTCTTGAGTGAACTTAATGAAAAAAAAAAACCCAACCAAAAGACTCAAACACTACTTCAAAAAAAGTTTATCAGTTAGTATAATGGTAGCAATATCATTAAGTAAAAAAATCACAATCTGAAATGTCCTTCAAACTCTGATGTCAAAATGCAATAAAAGACATTTACTTATTTTTACAACTTGAGCTTCAATATTTAACTGTGTTTTACTATAAGGATACACTCCCATAATGAGGACTCCCAGAATATACTCAGGACTACAATATTAAAATGTAATGGTTGAAAGTTATTTTCATTAGTAATGTGTTTCCTGCTTATCAGCAGGTGTAAACTTCAATGTCTATTAAGTCAAACTGAACGACAAAAGGAACACCAAAGGTAACTGCTGTGGTAATCTACAAGGCTGGTTAATTCACCCCAGTCCATCTTCCCCATGTGCCATGTATTCTCTTCCTTGCATCACTAATGCAGATTGGATTTTCCACATTACTATCTTTCCTGGATTTGTACAGATTTTTTTTCTCTATTTTCTGATCAGTTGGCAAAATACAGTTCTTTCAGATTGTTCCCAAACAGAAATAATGTTACTTAAGATCCCACATACACCATCCAGAGCATTCCCAAAGTCATGACATTCCAGGAGACTTTTGAAATTGTTCAAGACAAGACAAAACCAGTCTTCTTTCTATCTTTTAACTTCTCTTGTAGACTTTTTGAAAACAACAGAGCACACAACATTAAAACTTACATATGAAAGATTTGTTGCAGAACACTACAATAAATGAGAGATCATGTAAAAGTAATACTCATTTTCAAATTACATAAATATGCATATATAATGCTACAAGACACATTAATAAAGTTTCAAAATAATAATAAAAAAGAGTCCCTGACAATATAAATATTACTAAATGGAAACCTAATAAAAGCCTTTGGTAACTTACAGGAATTAAAGAAAAGATTCTGTCTCATGTATTATAAATACTTTTCTGATATGTTTTCTACACTTTTTCACTTTTTAGGGCATTTAAAGAGGCTAAACATTGTTTGCACTGAATCATTCTACTATTTGCTTTCATGTGGGAGGAGAGGGTTAATATGGGATCAAAGACATAATTTGGGGAAAGGAGTAAAAAAGGCTGCCTGCTTTTTCTTGACAGTTGCAGTACCCCATCTCTTGCTTATGGCATTGATTTCTACTTGAAACATGTTGCCAGAGTGATCTAACTTGTACATAATGCTATTGATGACTAAAAGGAGAGCAGTTTTCACAAGCTCTTCTCAACCTCACTTGTTTTGACTTCCCCTCAATACTGTCTTTCAAAAATACAATTTGAAGACTTATGTGAATGCTCCATAACCAGAATCAGTTATGTTACTTGCTGAACACCCCTGAAATTTTCAGGAAGAAACTCTACTGAAGTTGTTGAATAGAAAAAAACAAAGCATGACATTTGAGGTGTGGTAATGAAATTGCATTTAATTTTGAAATTATTGTTACTTATTTAGAAATAAGAAAACCAGCTGATTTTTTATACCTTTTGCCACAGTGAAACTGGGTGGGATATACAATAAACTTCCAAATTCAATGAATTAAATCTTAGTCAAATATACAATGAATTTGTAAAAAAAGTCTGCCCAAGAAAACAAAATTACTTTTTCCTGTAAAACTAACATCACAGAAAAATACAAAAGAAATGGTATAGCCTACATATACTACATGAGAAACTACATTCAAATTTTGGCCAGAGGTAAAGGAACCTAGTCCTTCAGAGTACAAAACTTGCTATCATGTAAGCACATTCATTCCTTTTAAGAACTACATGACACCCAATTTCATTCAAAATATCTCTCTTACTTTTAGCGTCTCAGAAAATCCACACTGACATCTCAGGTTGTACAGGTCAAGAACACACTTCCGTGGACTTCTGGGCAGGCCCACAATTTTGCTACAACAATGTTGCTAGATTTATTTCTAACCCCGTCTCTTTGCAGGTCTGCTTCACATACACAGATTTTTTAACTTTTCATGATGTCCTGTGACAGAATGAGATGTGGTCACAGGAAAACAAGATGTTATGATTTGATATCCTTCATAGGTTCTTTCTGCTTCAAAGGGGTTTTTTCCTCTCTCATTTTGGTGCCATGGATAATAGCCATCCTCAGTTTTGTACTTTTTGTACTTTTTTTGATTAACCTGAAGCATGTCACTCCTATCTATGTATTTTGGGGTAATCTTTAATGTCTCACCTAAGAAATTTAAAAGGAATTTCTCTTTAGTCCTCAAGCACAAATTTAATGCAAAATGAAATCTCCAAGGAAAGAATTAGTCCAAAAACCTCTCTGATTTACAATGAATTTTTGCCACACAAAAAAAATTGAATGATTGAATTTGCACGCTGGAGCATCTTTAGGAGTTTGTTGATTTATCTGGGCTTAGGTTTCATTATACCTAATCAGTGGAAGGTCTGAACACAGAGGTTTTGTTTAAGAGTCCTTCCCATCATATGAAGGATTTTCACAGCCCTTTTTCACTTCATGTAGCATTGCAAAGCACTAAATAACACTCCTATGCTCTCCTGCTGCTTCATACCACCTTGGCTTAAACAACCCTGAAAACGTGTTATTTCCAAAATCTTTTGATTACTTCTTAAGAGAGTGTAGAAAAACCTTTGTTTGGGAGATCAGTAATGTCCTTTATGATGTTTCCAGGTGGATTTTCGGTTATTGCAGCCAAAGTTAAGCCTCTCTTGGGCTTTGGTATTGACATACGAGATACACACCTGGTATCTGTGAAATTTGTGGATTTTTGAAAAGGAGGGAATGCTAGGTGAGAGCTTTCCTTTCTCTGTTCTATTGGTATGCACTTTTTCTATTAGCATTTAAATTTTATTTGCCTTTTTCATTAAACAAGCTCAATTAAAAAGGTTCCACAAACAAAATTAACATGCTCAACCCTAAAAGAGCAAAGCTTAGACAATTAAGATGCAATAAAGGAACAACTATAGATAGCCCTAAACAGATTATCTGCACAGTATTAAATTTAATTTTCATTACTGTTAATAGCAAGAGCACTACTAACAGCATCTCTGCGTCAAAAGAAAAAAAAAATATCTCGGATTGAAATCCAGGTAGCCATACAGGTACTGCACCAAAATCACAAAACACCTGCCAAGTCACTTTTAAGCTAGGTCAGTCTTTAGGCAGCTTCTTGGATTTTTCTCTTCATCTTCACTTGCATAGAAGAGGGTTAAGTCTGTTCTTTGCAAAGATCTTTGGCATGATCTTTGATGACAAATGACATGCTACCATATGCCAAAAAAAGAAGGAGAATACAGTCACCCCCAGCTTCAACTTTAACTGGAGCTGCTTTGTTCTGAGTGCCCTGAATAATTAATAACTACTTTGGCAATCAGTCATGCATTCCTTAATGGCACCTCAGGCATCAAGTATCCCATTCACCCGCTCCCCCAAGTAACAATGGACTTTATTACATCAAGTTTTCTCTGCCAAGCTTGTAACTGACATAATTTAAACCAAACAAGTCACTAGGAAGACTGAAGCCCAAACATACATTATAAGAGTTTATAAGGTTTCCTTCAATTGCATGTGGCTACTATATGGATTAGAGCTGTAACTGTGGGCAAGTAAGAAGAAGGGGAAAAGAAATGAAATATGGATTGTTTTTGCAATAAAGTTCTAGGAGGGTTTAGGTGGTATAGTGCTGCCAAAAACATGACTTTTAATAAATGCATAGCTGAACAGTCAAAATGCAGAACAACCACTAAGCAGCTCTTAGTGAATAAAGCAGCTCACCAGTAAGCACAGACTAAGTGACAGGGCAGACCATGAAAAGAGTGACTAAGAATAACAGCTGTGCTGAAAGTAGCATAATAATTTTGAAATAACACAAACTACATTTTCTTAGTAAGAATAAGCTTTTTCAACACTTCCTTCCACTTTATGGTATTCCAGACAAAATTAACTTGCAGCTATAGAACAGTGGAAAGGAAAGTGGAGTTAGACCAGAATTATAGAAAGTTGTAGATGTACCCAGGGTACACAATTTAAAATGGAAGAAATGTAAATTAATTAAAGTTTAATTAGCTAGAATCTGAAGAAAAGCTTCATGTTTTTTTGGAGAGCATTCTGCTTGTATACAGTAAGTGCACTGCTTTTATGTGGCACCTTACAATCCCATGTAAACCTTTCTAGAAAATGATGTTCTATCTATCGACATTGGAACTGCTGTGAGTCCTTTTGAGTGACTAAATCTTAGAAGCAATCAGATCAATAGCCATTCTTCCCCTACTTATTCATCATGTGAAACATTGGTTTGAAATATAATATACAAAGTAAAAGTATATAGATACGATAAATTACAACAGATTTAAACAAAGCCATTTCTCTTGCTCTTTAAAAGACCTGAAAACGTGTCCGGTGCCCCTCTCTGTGTGTGGCCTCCAAATACAGAAACAAGCTTGCACTGTTTTATTTCAGTTTTGCTTCATTTCTCCCCAAACAATCTCTCATTGCTAGTCTACCAGGCATCTCCCCCTCCCCGTCTTGTCAAAAAATGAGGGAAAAAAAAAAAAAAAAATTTAACTGTTTAGGACCAATTTGTTGAAGTGAATAACTAAGTGAAACAGTAATGCTTTTGCAAGAATCATTTAAAATTTACACTCATTCCTACAGCTGACATCTTTTTTGCAGGGAGGTGGGAGGGGAGGGGGGCTGTAAATTTTAGCTTCTTTTGAAATGTTGGATAAGATAGCATTATAGTTTTAAAGAAAAACACTTTTTTGGGGCATCAGTTTTCAATTGCTCTAGGTACAAGAAGCAGGTCTAATCCTGAAACTCAGCAATACAGATTTCATTTACAATCTGCAGTCTGAAATGTGAAATTGTGTTTTGCATGGCTTATTAAGACATAATTTTTGATGAAAAAGATGACAGCCCTTTTAAAGAGAGATTTGGAAATTAATCCTCACAAACCAATAACCAGTTGTTATACTGTGCATTTTGGGGCTAGTTCCGAATTCCTATGACGTGAAGGGGGCTGCTCTTGCCTGTTACATATGTGAGAGATAACATGCTTGGTTTCTAAAACAGTTTGTATGTATACTTCACATGCTATATAAGCTTTGTTAATGGAGAAAAACAGGGAACTAAACATGCGTCCTACGATGTCAGCTCTGTTTTTGTCTGTTGAATAAGTGATGTAAACATTTTGAAGATTAAAGAATTGTTTTGCAAGTGTTGATAATTTAAATGTTATAACAAGTTTTCCCCATCAAACATCAAGGAATAAATTCAGACCATTTGTACAGCACGGCATAAAGATAATTATACATATACTCTGGTATTTTTAGGTGCCTTTGCCTAATCCATTCAACAGAAATTGTTTCATACATAAGTCAGATAGATATGTAGCAGGTAGTATGTAATACTAGAGCTGCAACAACAAAATTTGGCATCAGCCCACAAATACATCTATTTAGGGATTTTCTTTTACCATTTTCTAAAAGCAAACATACTTATTACATTCTGCCTTTGGGTGTATGAGAGTTTAAACCTGGCCATATTTCAAGTTGGTTTGGAGACTGACTGACATTTTATTTAATTTCAAAATTCATCATTATCAAGTCATACTATTCCACTAACAAAAGGGTCTAACTCACAAAAGAGTCAAATATGCAGATCAAATCTTTAATCACTTTAGGAATAGTTCTTAGTTAGGCCTAAATATTTAAACATACTTATAGGAAAACAACAGAAAATAACATCTATATATATATATATGTATGTACACAAACACACACACACACACTGCTACACTTCACTGACGTCATCATCAGTATGCTAAATATATTATGTAGAAGATTATGAATTGTTGAAAAGATATGTGGAATTGTTCTTTGCTTCTTCCCAGTAACTGACGTTTTGCAAATGGGGAGAAGAGGCAAAAATGGCAAAAGCAATAAGCAAGCCAAATGCATTTTGAGTGAAGTGCATTCAGTGGGGTTACAACATGGATTCTTTTGATCAATTTTTTATTGAGCTTGCAGATATTTTCCACCAACCAAATACCACAGACCACAAGACTACTTAGGAGAGCCACGAAGTGAATTATGAGGAATTTAACAGAAATACTCCTTATTCTCTTTAAATATGGAATACCTATTCTAAATCAAGTCAACCCCTGTTCTGCTCCACTCTAATGTTTCAGAACACTACCTCATCCTTAAAAATCTATAAACATTGTTTTGCTATCACAGATCTTTCATTTGGTGAAAAAAGGTAACAGAAACCTGTTGACAGTGAAAATAGTCACATTTTAGACAATTACTATTGTTTAATACCTTCAATTTACGAGCATTAAGCAACATTCGAGAGAAGTCTAAAGTACAGTTTCCAGGGAAAATGCAGTGGAAAATGAGTATTATGCATTGTCTGCTTTGTCATATCCAGAAGCATAAGAACTTTTCTGGTTTTGAACTGGGTATAATCATTTGGCTTTATATGTCTAATAGCAGCTGACTAATAAAAATGTTAATTTCTTCAGTCGTCTTTGTAACTTCCCAATACTCTTTCAATGTCACACAGCTGATTCTTATGCTGATTTTTCTTCTTCTCAAAGCTAGATTTTTTTTTTTCACAGTACTGTATTAGGAATGCAAACATTTTATTGAAGTTTCCACACAAACAACCGAGCCCACAACTTCCCAGTCCAAAGCCATCCAAGAAGAACCACAAGAACACTCAGTTAAAAAACAGAAACAAAATGTACAATTCTGGAAGACAGATTGCTCATTATTAAGAAATAAACAGTAATTAATCCTAAGCTATTAAAAGATTCTTTTGAGCTACCACTTCAAAGATTTTGTTTTCGTGAAATGTTCCAATCTGAAACATGTTACTTACTGGCATAAGAAGTGTATAATGGATGCAGAATCCAGGTTCAGAAGGAAAATATTCATCAGACACAAATCTTATTCTGATCTGGTTTCCTTTGGAGATTTGTCTGCTTGGCACACTACTGGAACCACACCAGCGCCCTAAAACAGTGCCATCACTAGGCTCTTCAACTTCTACAAAGTCATACCTGAACAGAAAAGAAAATCAAATGTTTATTTACTGATAAAATTTCTATAAAAATTCCTGCTTTAATCAATAAACTGACTTTGCAGTTTGCAATTTTTTTTTTTTTTTTAACACTGAAAGTATGCTACCAAAGCCAGCTATTTTAAACTTGGCTTCCAAGTTGCTACTGGCTTAAATACATAATAAAATCATGCAGTGAGGTTAAAAAAATAAAAGCAGAGTTAGCATTTTGAAAAGACCCATGAGTATGGTTTTGTTTGCTCCCCTTATGGAAAGCAATTACAACACGTGGGATACGGCAGAATAAAGTCAGAGAAAAAAGATTGAAATTGCCTAAGTGTGGCACAGTAATTCGTACTGCAATATCACTAACAGTATACTGCATGTCACCAGTGAAAGTTCAGGGGCTTTTTGGTATGGAAAACTTGCTCTCTTGTAATACCAGTGGTGAATAAGCTCCTGAAGGTTAAGGTGGCTTAGGGAAACTTGGAAGCACATTTTGAGTTTATTCATACCCCAGTGAGACATTTGTTGAGCAAAGACCTAGACGTACTGCGTGTCAGAAGAACCTGATATTTTGGTAATATTGACAAAAGAGATATGGGTTGGGAGCTTAGAGCGAATGAAACATATTAGGTTTGATTTAGTTTCATTGGTTTTTAACATGTGGTCTGGGTATCGCTGGGGATCTGTGAACAACTTCAAATAGATCCATGAAAGATAACCAAGAAACACCAGTCAATTGTCATCAATAAGCTTCAATACACCACACAAAGGTCCTCGCTTCCACTGGAAACGTTTAGGGGGGTTCCCAAGTCATAAAAACATTGAAAGCCACTGCTCTAGAAAGTGCATCTGGTTTCAGTGCTTTAACCTGTTTCATGTCAGTTCCCCAGCTGCCCACTGACAGAATAAACACTAAGCATTTCAGCTGGATTTCCCTTGCTGCAGCTTGAAACTCTTCGAGCCCCAGCAGCAGCATGGCCCAGTGGTTTGGGAAGGCGAGAGAGCATCGGTTAATGCACGGCAAGCGTGTGGAAGCTCACAGATGTAGCTTTCCAAGTCATCGTTTTACTTTTAAACCACAACTTGTATTCTAACACACCTCTGAGAAAGTTTCAAGGTTTCTGGTATTTTTATGTTCTCTTACATGTGTAGTTATATACTAAATAAGTCTCAAGTAAATCTAAATTCGTAAATAGCATTGAGTCCTTTTCAAGGGTACAAACAGTCCTACCTCTGATGACAGCAAATACTCATATTTTACAAAACACGCACACACACTCTACCAAATATGCCAAGCAATATTTAACGTGAAAATTATTACCCCATAAACATTTTCTACTAAAGATTTTTCTGGATTTCTTTTCAGTAAAGCTAATCTTTATAATGATTCCCAGTTCCCTAGTTAGACAGCAGGCAATAAATTCTTGTGTTGCATGTTTGTGCAAGACTGACTTGCACATTTATTATCTCCATTTAAAGGACCAGTATTTTTTTCCACTTAATTAAAAATGAATGCAATGAATATGCTCATTAACTGTGTTCAAAATCCATTACTGCCATGTACCACAGTTTTAAATCTTTGTTGAACTTGATACTAATTACTTTATCACCATCTTTCCCCCCCGCCAAACAGTAACTAATTCCTTTAACTGATCCACCAGCGTTTTTACTTTATGATCAGGTATACAATTTATTACAAAGGCAATGTGTACATTAATTTTACTAAGACTTCAGGGCTCAACACACTTATCAAATTGATTTTGAGCAGTGAATTTTATTTTTTTCTTTTTAAAATCAGTTTATGAAGTTTCTAAAGGTAACATTTTAATTTTTTTTAGTTAAGAATACTAAATAATTATCTACTTTTCTGATTTGTAAAGAGTGAATAAGTTAATTGTTACATTTATTGACTTAGGCTTAAGATGTCTGGGGGGTCAGGCAAAGTATAGGTGTTAGTGTTTCTAAGTAACTTGCAGAGTACTTTCTATTGCACCCTTTGGTCTCCTGGTACCCTGAAGTAAAAGAGAAACTTAAATTCCACAGTTTAAATCTTAGACCCTTAAAATAATGCTAATTAATTCCATTAGTTGAGAGGTAAAATAGAGGGAAATATGTATTCTGAAAAACCCAAATAAAATTCAGCTTTCTGATATACATGACAGATCCAAATAATACTGTTTGTCAGTGTTTTTCTTCTATATTCAGTTCTTTTCTTCTTGATCTTTGTATGTGGTATTTGTAAACAAGCTCTCATTTGTAATCAAAATAATTATGTTTTTTCTGTGTGTTATCAGTGTTACCTTGATTGAGAGGTTTGTCAGCCACCCTTCTCCCACCCTAATACCATTCTGATCATCAGAAATCCACTTGTTTCCAAGTGATCAATCTGGAAACACTTTAATCATTATATAGCACTCATTAGTACTGCGCTGCAGCATGCATGATTACCATTATCACTATTTAAGGGATTTACTAAAACCTAATTTATAAGCCAATCAAATGTAACCTTCTCATGGCAACATGGTACAGTACATACAACAGAGTTTACAATGATCACTCCCTTTCTGCAATGTCTCCCTCAGAACCTATAGAGGATTTCTGTTCTTTTATGTTCAACAAACAAGTCTGGTGCTGTAGACAAAAAATTCTGTTTTCATAAGCAAATACATGAGAAATGAGTATTGGTTTCTTACTGCTGAACACAGATGTAGGTGGAGCTCCCTGCACAATATAGATATTTCACCATCAGCAAGGGGAATCTTTAGAAATTCTGTCTATGTCAACAGAAAAAAGTCCCTCACATGTTTCCTGGACATAATGACATTTTTAGCCAGTAACTTTATTCCTGTCAGTTATCTAGGCTGAATGTGCTGCAAGAGCCTGTCGAAAAAATCTTCTGTGCAACTAAAATTCCTTGCGTAGCACATCTGGACTGAAGCCTGAACTTGCTGTGAAAAGTAACAAACCAAAGTGTTTCAGATGCTTTAGCATTTACAGGATTGTGCTACATAATTCTGCATCTTCACGTCACAGGGCTAAAGAGCAGTGGGGACAATAGCATAGACATCCAAAACTATTTCCACATCAAGACAGGCTTGTACTCGAAATGCAGGAAAACTAGGATAAATAACCAAGAACTGAGAAGCTATTTTCCATCTGCAATGGAGTAAAAAATGTTAAAATGCACGCTGAACGAAACAAAGAATCGTTCTCTTCTGTGCAGTGTACAAAGGAGAAAACACAACCCTCTGACAATGACTAAAGAAATGCTCTGGCGCTGTATCTATGTTCAATACATTATTCAAATATTACTAAGCAAAATTTTTGACAAAGAGGTAGTCCAATCTCCTTTCCTGGGATGAAAGATGCTTTTGCCTTTAGTTGTGATGCCCATAATGCCTTCCATTATACCTGTTGCAGGACATGTATTCCTCTTGCCTGTAGCCTCGGTGCCTGGGACCGTGGACTGAATTAACAACCTGAACAAAGACAATTTATTGGAAAAGAGCAAGGAAGCAATGTAAGCAACTCTGAACTTCAATGCCTTCCCAACCAGGAAATGTATTTTCCAAGGGAATAGGTTTTCCTCTCCTTTCTATATTTTTTCTGTGGTTTACACTGCATTTGCTAAACATACTCTGACAGGCTGTTTACCTTGGCTTGCAATTTTGTGACCTTTTTGTGGGTTCCCTCTGCCTTTGGAATTCCACAAATATATCAATGAATGTAAGAAGCAGAAACCCACGGGGTAAAACACTTTGTCATATCAGTGACGTTGGACCTTTCCATCTGTATATAGATGCATGCTAGACAAAAATCTAGCACGCCCATTAAAACAGCTTGCAAAAGGTGAAATATATTTTTCCTTCCCCCTTTGATAAGAACCCATTTCAATTTATATTTTTTTTTTACATGAAGAAATAGGAAGTTGATAACAATCCCTATCATTTTTTTTGACAGTGTCCTGTGGGACTCTGTAATATTTCTGTTCCAACTTGTTTTAAAGCACATGGAATTCTAAGGTTTTCCTGGTGCTAGCATAGCACACCAAAATACCTACCTCAGCTGCAGACCAAAAGCATTCAAGGTCCCCTGGCAGTTCACCAGACACGCTGTTATTGAATAGAACTTAGATGCTTTATATTTGGACAGCCTCAATATTGGAAACATTGGAAATTACTAAAAACCATCATCATGAAAATATACTTTTGATCTTTTTATAAGAAAAATTTTAACACCATCATTTTAAAGGAATATTTCCTCTCCCTCTTCCACCTCCATTTGAAATAACTTTCATTTTTGCTACTGAAATATTTGAATTTCCTATGGAAAAATATTTTTGGTTTCCATCATTTGACTTAACTGTGTATTTGTATAGACAAAACTGTAAGGGTAATGGTGACACCTTACATAGTCTTCACCTCTTAGATCACTTTTAAATCACATCTGTAAGTAATCATATTGCTCTTTGTGAAATAAACACTGTATTTACATATATAAGAAAGTAAAGCCAAACATTTAGCTTGAAGACATTTTATTCAAAGCGTGTCAGCCTTCACTTGCGATAAATCCTGGAAGCCTCCTCCAATCAACCCAGCTCTCCAGTAACGCTCTGATGGGCAGACACACATTTATCCGAGTGGAAAACGGAACACTGGAGCATGACAGAGGCACTCAAATCCGTAGTATCTAATGGCAGACCCAATTTGTTTAACCAGCCTTGTTACTCCCCACAGGTCAACATGCTGTACAATCTCCAGCAAAAATGCATGATGGGACAAGGGGAATGCAAAAAAGAGCAGAGGGAAAATGGGAAGACCCCAAGAAGGAAGAAAGCCGGAGAAAGTGGCATGCTGGACTAGAGAAATAAGTGGATTTCAGGCAAACTAAAAGCCTACAGATGTAGCAATACAGTTGTAAAAAGATGAGTGCACTGCATCGTTCATTCAATAGGTGGAGAACTTTCCTCTTTTCTATTACCAATACTGCCCCTCTCACTGAGACTGAAGTATGTTTTCCTCAAAGACCAAAGCACAGAAACAAAAGACACATCATGTGAGATGAAAATCAAAATGACACAAAAATTAAATAATTGGTAATAATGAAACTGCAGGTACTTGTGCATTATTTTTCACTTTATGTAAGAGGAAATATTACTTTTGTTATTATTTTTTTTCCCCTCCAATAAGGCCAGGCCAGGTAGTACAACCACCTACCACCCAAGTTTGCAAGCTTCAGAACAGCTGTTTAATTAATTACTTTGCCTTTCAGAAGCATTTATTTACATCATACTGTTTCGTATTTGTTGCCAGACAGCAGTATCTATCATGAACCTCAGACTGGGAAAGATTGGCCCATTCAGCCCAGTAACTACAAGGTTCCTGAAATCACAAACCACTAGCAGTGCACATCAAAGTTAGCTATTAATAACTCCACTTGCTAGTCAGGTGGCAGAGAAAAATCCTCAAATGGTATAGAAAGCAAATTTCCTGGAGGAACAGAAGGGAGAGGGCACCTTGGCTGACACGGTGACCCTGTGGCACCACCAGCAAATACTCCATGCAGGGTAAAAGTTCAAAAAAAAATTATTCCGCTCAACGTTATCAGAAATATTTGACTAGGGCTACTTTGAGTGAAAGTATAGTCAGGCTATTGGAAGAAAACTGTTGTTTTAAAAACTACCTGATATAAAATAGTAACTATTTAAAATATTCCCTCTGGATTTTGTCTTTCCAATACGAATTTCTGAAAAAAGTTACCCAGAGTCATTTGACTCCAGTTCCTGAGGCTCACAGCATGGGCAATTCACCCTTAGCATTCATCCTCTCTAGGAGGATTTGGTAGTGCCTTCCACTATAAGAGGAAACTCCTTTGGATATCATTACAGATTATCCAACAATTGAGAAAAGAGTTACGTTCTACATTTTCTGTCATGCTTTATGTTTTAACTTAAAAACAGAGAAAAGATGATGGAACAGCAATGATTTGACATGAAATAAGTTTCCATAGTAGTACCTGTATCTGCTGATCTTACACACACTGTGTTTTAACAGTCACTGGAAAGAAACAGCATACCCAGATATAATCCAAATAAATAACCGATGAGGTCAGGTTTTTGTACTCAGAAAATGATGTTTAATTATACACAAACATCACTTCCAGCCAATACAGCAAATGAGCATAAAAACCCCAAGTATCCTGCCATGTCTAAATTTTCCATGAAATAAAGATACTCAAGGTATAAACAGAGAACATTTCTAACTGCCATTCACCAAATATGGATTGTAGTTTCTGCGCCAACCTACTTTGAATACATTTATTTTAGAATATGCAGTACTGTACATTAGGAACTGCCTTATGGAAACACAGATTCATTCACAAATGTTAGATGGTTGCCATGGTGTTCTCTATTTAATCTTTCCTCATACTGATTTGTAACAGCCTGAGGCTTCTAACACAACCGCACAACTCTCTCTGTATTTCTACCTTGTTATTTAGGACACACGAAAAACAAAAGTTTAATCCTTAGATTTCAATTTTCTTCCCCTTCATTCACTGTAAGCCACTTTGATCATAAATATACATTTACAACACTGCAAGTGAAAGGGAAAAACAAGACAGAGTTCAAACCCCCAAATTCTACTGTTCAAACATTTGAACACTTCTCGTGAAAAGAAAAGGATGCACTGGTGGTTCGATTTGGAGAAATTAACTGTTGCATTATTGCTCTCCAGTCTACCAGAAAACACATTTGCATTTTCTGTGCATCTGCTGAAAAGTTAAGGCACCATGTGAAGCTGAGACACATACATTTTGCATAGTAGCTTTTGTCACTTGGTCAACTAGTGTCAGAGCACTGCATGTAAAAATAAAAAATCCAAAGAAATGCACCTCTTCACCCTCCTCCCCAAAAGTCTCCTTTGTATCAAAAGTTTACTTCAGTGCCAATTGATAAACTGAGTATTGCTGAAAACATATCCTTTCCCTGATGACTAGTAAATTGGCACGTAAACACCTCTAGGAAATAAATCATCATGACTGGTATCAAGGCACACTGGAAGCACTTAAGTATCTCCATCTTAAGCACATGAATATCCTGTAGTCTCTGAAAGTAACTTCTGCCTTGTGGGGAGGAAAGGGCATTAACTTTTCCACAAGAATAAGAAATTGTAAACTAGATACATTGTTACATGTACTTCAGGCTGTAAACCAAAACAATTCTATATTCGGACAGCAACGCTGTAATTATTTAAGCATGTGTTAAACTACTGACATGGAAAAAGCATATAAATGAGTATTTTCAGGAATATAGCAACCACAGAATTCAGTCCTAGATAGCCTGTGCTGCAAACTAATTTATAATGGTATAACTTCTATTGATACATTATTTCGAGCACTTGAATAAGAATCTTATAGAAAGAGACACTATAATCCTGCAGATCAACAGTGGAGGCAAGAAGGAAAGAAGATTGTTTTCCAAACTCCTCCTTTTAAAAGACCGATTGCCAAATTTCTTAGAAGATAACCTGTACTTATCTTCTTTGTATCAAAGAATGGCAGGTATTGCCAATGCCAGTCAGGATAAGAAACATGTTTAGCTCTCTTTAAATAAGGGTTAAGTTTGGTCTAAAAATGGCACGTTATGAGTAGAACAGAGATACAAAACAAAAAAGTGCAGGAAATTTCATACCAACATTACTATTACTATATATCAAAGACAAAGATGAATTTGGGAAAATCGGAAAGCTTGGAAAAACATATTGACACATGTGAATTAGCTTGCCAGTGATGGCCCAGTCCATTTACTTACCTTGGCCTTCATCCTAAAATGCAAAGGAAGAAGTTCCATGGGGACTAAGTCTCCATGAGTTTCCATTGCTCAGTGTTACTATGCTATGCTTACCTTTTTCCTATTTGACTACAGATTCTCCTGTAGCCATATAAAATACAGTGAGTAAAAAAGATTTTCCACAAAACTAAGAAGTCGTTCAGAAGGGTTATTTTTCAAGGACTAGAAAATGGATAAGATCTACATAAAACATTTTCTTGTACTGTTTCACCTCCAATCCGTCTGCTTTCTGCTACTGACTGCCTGTGTGGACCACAGATTTCTTTAGTATCCTGCACAAGTTATGAATTGAAATAATAATGCATGTAACAAAAATGGTAACAAGACAGAGTATTCTTATTGTGCTGCACACTAGTACTCCTATTCTTCATCATCTGCCCCCCCCCCAAAGGAATACCTGTACAATTTATTATTAATATTATTATTATTATGTACTTACAGTACAACACCACGTGGAAATGGCCATCAGAATTCAGGATAGTGCTGCACTGGACTCTATATTCTCCAAAGCACATTTCCCTTCATAAAGAGGCAGCCCATTGCTCCCAGACAGTGCACCAGCTCAGTAAGTATCCTACATCATATAGTACTACACTCTCCAGATTTTGGAATTAAACACCTTACCAACATTTTCCCAGTACTTCTCTGTAAAGTCTGCTATATTTTATCCTGGGAATTACAGCAATCATACTAAATCTCATGTTCCTACTGTAGAGATCAATATTTTGTACAAAACCAAAAACAGTAATGGAGCTCGGGGTTCACATCAACAGCCAAGGCTGTAAAGCATTCTTTCTAATCCACTACAAAATTTCTGCCTCTACTCACACTGTTCACAGTGGTCAATGTATCTGCTCCAACTTCTGTGAATTTATAATCATGTTTTTACCATTGTTTTTCAAGCAGCATTTTAAATATTTATTCTAGTATCCCAAATGGTAATTTTTTCTTTATGCACATTCCTTATATCCTGGAATGTAGCGATGGCTCCAGTCAACGATGTGAAGCTACTGCCTAAGCAATTTCCTAGCAATATTCAAAAGCATATTTTGGAAAACAAACAAACAAAAAATTCCTAAGGGGCATTTTCAGCATGTGAAGATTCATCCAGGGCAGTGCAGGCAGCACCCCTTCCCCTCAAGCACCCTCTGATGATACAGCAGCATTACACACCTGGTTGTTTCCCCTCTTCCTTTTCCCTCCCTCCTGCCTACCTCAATGGAGACTGGGGCTCTATCTATGTTTATTTAAATGAAAACACCTTTATTTCTTTAGTTCAGCAATACAATAACATATGGTCTCTTGGCTGCCACACTAGCACACAGGATTTACCGATCCAGGACAGACCATTTGTCATGAAGTCCAATATCCTGCTTCAGGACAGGCTAGTAATTGCTACTTGAACAGAAAGTGAAAAACCCCTATAATGTAATCGACCAGTCGCATAACACCACAGGAGGCAGAAAAAATGTGTTCCCAACCCTAGCAGGAGATCAGTTTTCACCTAAAGAGTGTAAGGAGTTTCCTCTCACTTCAGTTTACCCAGTTATAAGTTAATGGTCATAAAATTATGCAAACCTATTTTTAATCCAGCCACAGTATATGAATCAAAGGCTAGACTGAAGCAGTACTTAATAATTGCTGGTAGTTTACTGGTCTCCCTCTTCTCATGTTACTGTCAGAAAAGGAAAAGATCTATTTATTTTACCTTATAAAACCCCTCGGACACTCCCACATGACCATCTAACCTTTACTGCAATAAGTAATCTTCCTTTTTGCAGTTTCTCATGCACATGCATCTTCTCAGATATCCTGATGATCAGATGAGAACAGATTAATGTAAATTGCATTACGTTTCACTTCTACTTTATCCTAATGGAGCAGCATCAAGTGCAAGACAGGACTGTTACTGATAAGTCTGACTGACAACATTTGCTGGTAATGCTGCCTAACTACAATTTCACGTGAGCAACTTATTTCATTAAAATGTTGATAACACACATGAATAAGCAACCACAGCATCTAGTGAGAGGGAGAGAGGAAAGGAAGTGGACAAGGGGAGGAAGAGAAGAAAGAGAAGCTGTGTAATGTGAAGAAACACAACTGTCCGCCTAGGAATAGGACAGTTGGTACATCTGCTATTCCTGCTGATTAAACAGGAGAAAGCTGCTTATAAACCTGTTGGTGAGCCTATGGGCTTAACTGTACGTAGACTTTCAGTAACCAGAAAGCATCAGGGAGGGAGTGCGTGGTATGTATAATCCGGAATATTTAGACACCCCGGTAACTTTAGATTACTCTGCTGGGCCTGCCTTTGCAGCTTCCATTTCTCTTGATATCAGGACTTCAGAGAGTCACACCAGAAACTACAGGTGGCTACAGGGTGTGTCTACATCCCTGAGCTCCGGTGGTGATGGCTCACAGCATGTTTTTGTGCCCCCTTATAGTAGACATTTACTTCTATCTTTTAATAAGTAGTGGGGCTGGTGCAGGGGAACTCCATCAATAACAACTGTTTCCAGAGTACCCTAGACAGAAGCAAGACCCAGCAGTGCCACACTCATTTTCAAAGAAAATAACTTCAGTCTACACCATTAGAAACGCAGCCAACTACGGTAACATGAAAAAATTTTAGAAGCAATAAATTAGGATTAGGACCGTTTACAAAAATATTTTGATACTGTGGACATAGTTTACTTTATTCAAACAGCTTGCTTGAGATTGAGAGGACCAGGAAGGAATTTTAAGGAGCCTAAAATGTTTTTTAAGTCAATGAGTGTAGTCTCTGGTGTGAAAAAGGAGTAAGGGATTATGTCAACTGCCCACTCATCAGCAATCACTCTCCTAACACTCAACTGGACTGTGAAAATAGATTTTAAATTACTTGTGAAATAATATCCATTATAGTGTCCTCCAGCAACAGTGGATACTAAAAATGAGTGCTGGATCTACTGTAAAGGAGGGAAAAGCGGGTGGGCAAGAATGCAGTGATAGCCCATAAGTTTGTGCAGCGTGTCCTTCTGATCACATCATGTAGGCTATGGTGTCCTCCTGTTCTGCTCAGAGAAGCATCTTCTTCTGTTTGCCTTTCTTATGTTGCACTCTGATTTGCTTAGAGAGTACAATTTTGCAGCTATGAACCCTTTCTGCAGAACTAAGTTTACTCTTTTTGAAGCTTAAGAAATGTGCGTTACAAAGTAGTCTCCATTATAACCATACTGCGTTTTGGTTTTCTAATTTTTTATCTTCTTTTACTGCCTGCAGTATCTGCTTTGTCACATTTACAAAACTGTTATCATGAGAATGGTATTAAGCAACTTTTAATAAGCAGTAGAGAACCCAAAGGAATGTGTATACTTCTGGATACAGTAGACACCTCTGCCACAGTCTGAACTATAGACAGTAGCTAAACCAGCAGAACAGGACCAGCTGAAAGATGAATTAATGTTTGAAAAATCTGATAATCAAAGAGTCAATTTTTTCTGGTATCATGGCAAATCCAAAAGTAAGAGCTTTCTTAAAAAAAATAAAGTAATAACAATAAAAAGACACTACAAGGAATCACAATTTTGTTTAATGAAATCAGAATAGATAAGAAACAGAGCCAGATACTTCTTTTGACATGAAAAACCACTTATTTTTTCTTCAGAAAATAAGAAAGCAGGATACATGAGTCTATTGGACTCTTTTGCATTCATTAAGTTGAAATAATATTGTTACAACTGAACTCACAGGAAAAGAAATAACCTTTGTAGGATTAATCTTTTTTCTTTAGATGTAAAAGAACAATTTTTAGATAACCAAAGGACTGTGGTCCTAAATGAATCTAATTTCTTAAAAACTTTGATCCCTATCCCCTGCTCTCATCTTCCATTTAGCATTTAAACCTCTCTTGAACTGGTATCACTATTCAGTTGTCTTGCAAATAGACCGAGCAACTAAAAACCAAAACCAAAAAAACCCAACCCCACAAACACCAGGAGAAATTACTCCACCAGCTGCCTTAACACAAGTTTTATGGCATTTTCTACACACTGCTCCTAAAATGCCACCTTCCTGCCACCAGTAAAACATCAATGTTGCTACTAAGGACTTCAGCTTATATTAGCTATTTCATAGTAATTCTCTCCTATCAGTATTTCAATTAATCTAAGGCACTTGAACGCTAGAACTCATCCCAGTCATTTAAATTATATGACCCCCTTTTAGACTTTGAATAAAAATGATTTACAAGTAATTTGTGTTGGGGAAAAAAAAATGTAAAAAAGAAATTGTGTATTGAGGAACGAGAGTTCTTATGCTTTTTATAATTCCATATATTAATGGAATCAATCCTATCCAAATGGATCTGACTCGCAGAACAGAGCTGTAATAAATTTTAACTTTAGTATGACTTCACTTTTGCTGAAGAAGTTATAGACAATGATGAAAGAGACATTTAAGTATCACTGATATGTAGAGTCACCTAAACTGAGCCCAGCCCACCTATATGTGTAGCATCTCATAAAAAACAGGTGGCTAAAATAGAACACACTGAAATTCTAAGGCAAGAGCTGTAAGAAAAGAGCTTTAAGGACTGGTCTTCACTATAACATTCATCTCTGCTCTCAGAGTCAGTGGGTTTTGGTGGTGACCGTTTTTTTTTCCAGTTTGATGCTGACTGTATTTTTTCCAATTTGAAGCCTTAGAAATTCTGGGGGACTCCTCACTGTTTTCTGAGTTTTCAAATAGGGGTGGCAGCAGTAACCCCTGCATCTTCAGAGTGGGGGTTGGGGGAAAAAAGCACAAATCCCAGCAGCCCAGCTACTTAGTGACATGAGTTGCCATGATCATCGTCTGCACCAGTTCCTCTTTAAATACGGAGTTCATTTAAAGGTCTTTGTCCAGTTATTCAAAGCCAACTTGAACTTTGTACTTACCCAAGAGATAACTTCACCCTCTGTAATCACAATCCATGAGAAGCATTTAAGACTATCTGACAGTAAGGACAGCCCATCAGTTGTCCAGAAAACAATTTTCTTGGGAACTAGACCTTGATAAGGAACTCGCTGCCCTCAAAAGCCCCAGAATTAATACCTACTTTATGTGAAGAGGGTTTTTTTTTTCCTGAATCTATGCTTGATATTAGTGTGTTCTTCACGCATACATCAATATTGCCTCTATAATGCACTCAAGGCAAAACAAAAAATATTACTCTTTTTTTTTCCCCCGGGGGGCAGGGTGTGGGTTAGAATTTCATCTTTCTAGACAAAAAAGATGCTGACATTATTCTTTCATCCATGTGCTCTGCTGATGCTGTAAGATGCTTCCATGACAAGGGGTCAAATAGAAGCAAAATATCTGTCCTCTTTTTTATTGAAGCAGTTAGGAGTTGCAGTTGTGTATCCACATTTTACTCCACATGCCAGATGTACAGATTTGTACAGATTTTTTTTGTACAAGAAAGGAAGCTCCACGTGGTGTAAGTTGCTTATTGTGTCTTATATTACACAGAAAAGTCTCTTTAGAAAATTACACAACAAAATGTTCAGCCTTTTTATTGTGTTTATCATAACTTATCACTGCATAGTATGCATTTGAAACAATGTCAAAAAAAAAGACAGCTAAGCAAATATTTTCCTTCTTTGCAGCTGCTGACTAAAGACAGTGTTAGTATGTTTCGTCTTGATACACTTGTTCCAGTCTTGTCAGACTGAGCCAAATCTTCTAATTTTTTAACCCTTCTCAATAATTTCCTAATGATACATTCATTAGGAACACATATGACTGTTGAAGCCAGTTGGATTACGGTTTCTACCACAGAACCTTGATGTTCCCTTAATGAAAGGGAATAGCTTGGGCACAGTTCAGTCACAATGGATCTGAAGTGAAGGCAAGTAGCTTACAAAAAGTTTAGGGAAAAGGGAGGTAGTGAATTTAATGCATGTGGCTTTGTATCATAAAGCATCATCCTAAGAACCCTCAGAGGAAGAACATTCCCGGTATTAAGAGTTAAGTATTTAATTTGATGTGAAGAGGAAAAAAAAGTCACAGAACTACTCACATAGGTTTTACCCCATGTTAGCACTGACAGCTGCCTTCAGCTTAACTAATTTTCTTCAGGCAAAAGTTCTACATACTGCACATATTAACTAGACAAGCTTTGGGAATTCTTTCAAAACATTATAGGTAAATGCTTCACTTATACAACTACAGGAACAGATTCACATATGCAGCTGCTAAAAGCCGCCCCACCCCCCAAAAAACCAACATCAGACTATAGCTCATACTTTAAATTATTAGACTGAAGAGAGTCAGAAATGAGTATAGCTATCCTAATATGAAGATGATAGTCAAATGGCATCTATTATTCAACTATCAGTTGGTTCCACATTCTTTTACTCATGTATTTTATCCTTATCATCTTATCTACAGTAATTGCACTTTGGATTTGTGACACATTTCTGTGTTTTATTATATATAATAAAAGTCAAACAGACTGTAATCATCTGATGATTAGAAAGAACAGCTGCAACCACCTCTAAGATGAACAACTAGAGCCATTCTGTGCACAGGGAGAGAGCGACTTTGACACATGCTACTAACCTAAGAAAGATATTTTTTTTCTTTTCCTATTGCAGCCTTGCATTGTAATGCTCGAATGTACAACCTACTCACAACATCAGACTGCCTTTTAAAGGCAACTATAGCATCCATGTTCTTCCTGGAAGAAAGGTAAATCTGTGTCTTCCTGTCACAGAGGAGTTTATCACAAAGCTGTTATCACTGCATGTTCTCAGAGACAGAAAACAACAAATTTGGACAACAAGAAACAATTGAGCAAAAATCAGTCCCTCCTAGTCAAGAAGAGTTACGGCATGTCCCTGATGATATGAGCTGTAAGGCACAGAAGTCTAATGGCCTCATAATTAAAACAGCATTGAGGGGCCAGCATCATGGAAATAATTCCCTGTCATATCAGCTATCATATGAGCAGAAGAAAGGTTGCTTCTTTTTTTCACCAGAAAGGGCAGGCATACAGAATGTAAATCCACTATGCCTCTGTTAGCTACAAATTCCCTTATGTAAGGAAAATTCACTGCCAGTTCTATCATCTGAACAGTACTGCACAAAACAGGCAGGAGATTGCATCCTTCTCCTTTTTTGTTTGCTTGGTTTGCTGGGAGATTGTTTTGCTCGTAAACTTTTTCTTTCACAAGTCACAACTGAAATCAAACAAAGCGTACAAGACTGAAATTACTGCAATACTGCAGAGATTTACATATCCTTATCATCAACCAAATAATGTAAATCCCTTCCAAATTAGAGGGTTTTTTCACTTTGAAAAGGACACAGTGGGATTCTTAACATTTTGCCCATAGAAAGGGTGCAGTGCAGATGAAGTAGAACTGTTGTTTAAAAAATCATTAGCTGTATTTTAAGCAATGCAGAGATGAACTGCGTAAATTTCAACCACATCACAATTGTAAAACCAGGACAAAAGTCACCTGGAGAAATACAGGCAAAATATGAGAAATTTATTCTAAAAAAACCCTATAATTTAATCTTTGTTTCCAAAACATACAGAACACAGCAATCATGCTTAAGACTGGTGAGAATTAGCACAACAATTACGACTATGCATGCAAATGCTGTTCCAGGTGAAGCTGGGTCAGGATAGCTGGTCATAAACATAGAATTTGCTGTAATGCAAATGCTCTACCTTAGTAAATACTGCAAGTTGAATTGCAAGTGAAAACAGGGTGGGAAAAAAAGCCATGCAGGATCACGCTGGTTCAGATTCAGGAAAGTATTTGAAGTGGAGACTAGACTGGTACCTTTAATGTATCTGTAAAATGTGGTATTTGTTCTAGATTAAAAGACCTCATAGAATAGCTTGAAATGTCAGAACTGACTTCGGAGAAATCCACCTGTGGAAGTCAGGTCAGCCAGATACAGGCAAAAACTTGCCATAGCTTCAGGATACATATAGGACATTTCTTATTCACCACTACCATTGTTTTCCTGTTATAGAACTACATTAAGCAAAAAAGTCTTACATAGCTGGATATGTTTTTGTCTTATTTTCTTCCACTGTGTAAGCAATATTTGAATTACTATGAGATTTAAAAGCTGCTAATTATCTTAAACTAATATACTGTAGTGTATTCTCTCATAGGCCCAGTGAACTGATGCTACAGGGCGTTACAGCATACAGCGATGATGGAGCAAGCTCTGGAATTGCACAGAACGTGCAGCTTAAGAAGCAAGTAGATGAACTGAAAAGTGTGACGATGACCACTGCAGGTAACTCTTGAGGTTCTCTCATACACTATAGAAGGGAGAGAAAGATATCCTGGTACAAACTGTACACTTCTGCATAGAAAGTCTAACGTTACTGGGCTGGTTTTTACCTAGTTTCAGTCATAGGTCAGAACTAAAGGATCAGGTCACTGTAAGGTATAGAGTTATAATACATTAAATTTCATGTCATATTTTATTCTGTCTTTTGTCATAGAAACTTGCCTTTGGAGAAACTGTCGAGTACTCTACAGCAACAAATCAGTATTGTGTTTCAAGATGACAGAAACACAGTGGAGTAATAAATAGTATGGGATGCAGTCAATAAAACCCCTTAGCTTTCCTACAGAAAGTACTGGAAAAAGATTAAATAATTTTATTAAGAACTACAAGAGATAAAAAACACAAGACATTACTTATAAAGAGATATTACTCAGATAACTGGTAACTTACTTGGCCTGTGTAGAATTATTTTACATAGTTAAACTCACTGTGTTTTAGTTATTTCCTCAACTTGTCAATTATTTATACTCCCTTCACATCAAACAAGGTACACACATTCTCTTCCTTTACTGAGTTTGTTACCGAATTTCAATTTCATAGGAACCCTAGCCATGTTTTTTCTTTTGGTTAAAGACAACACTATAACTCTTTTTTTCAGAGGGTCATATCTTCCAAGCCAAAAAGCCCAATGTGCCCTCAAAAGTGCACATATCAGGAATTGCATTCATACAGCTTCCTGGTATCCCTGCACAAATATGAGCATGATAAGATTATGACCGAGTGAAGATTATGACTTATTACTGTTTCTTAATTTGACCAGTACTTTTGTATTCAGCACATTGTTTACTTAAAATAAATGTACTCCCATTAAAATAATATTCTAGTTATATTAAAAATATTTTAACTTATCTTACTTTTTTCTTTGCAAGTGGACGAATGAGTCACCCTACCTGGATTTTCTTTCACTTGCCACTTCACTCTGGCATATGCAAAGAAAAGAAAAAGCAAGCTAAGTTTTCATTTAAAGAAAAGAATTACTGTGTAAAGGGAGTGCACTCATCTGAGCAAACATATGTTTATAGCACTTAGTATTTTAATTATATTTGACATGGCCTTGACAATTACTCCCTTCAGAATTATGAAAGAAAGATATCTGCCCATCTGTTATGAACCTCAGCTCCCAAATTAAGGATAAGCGCAAAAGTAACCTCTAAGAAATTCAAATTTGTTATCAAAAGTTGATACAAGATATAAAAACAACTCACTAGGAGTTAATTAGAAAAACTGAAAGCAAGAATCAAATCAAATGTGTATACAAGGTATTCAAAAATAAAACCCCAAACAGAAAAACAAACCAAACAAAAAACTACTTTGAAAGAAAAATCTTGTGTGAAGTACCTCTCCAGGAACACATCAAAGGAGGATAAGCCATTCAAATGACATGTTTTATCTGTTACTGAATTTACTGAAAAGAGTTCAGACAATGTAGCACTATTCACACGCTGGGGTTTTTTTACAATGTGTTGCTGTGATGTCAGACAGATACAGGATACAAGAGTTTAGGATCTCTCCCCTTTCACACACCCACAGGAAGCATATATAATGTCAGACCCTGCTGCCTCACAAAATATCCAGAACACAATCAATCGGATGGCTTGGTTAAGAACTACATCCATCCTGATGCCTGTTATATCACGGTTATTTCTCTCTCAAGCTACAAAGCCTTTAGCTGCAAATCATAGGAAGGAAATACAGGTTCCACAGATACCTGTGCCAGTGATTGAGCAGGCAGAATACTTATTGAAGTTGGGAAAAATGCAATACCATTAAAGAATGTCAATTAATGCAACGCTGTAAGTGCTGTTTTTCATAGAAAACCGAGTACTTGACCATTAAAGGCAATTAAAATATTGTGCAGTAGGGTGTCGGGTTTTTTTGTACAGGGATGTTGTAATTTGTGTCATTACCTGAATTCCACTTCAGGTAACTTGCTTACCCAAATTTTCTCTGTAAAAATTAGACATTCATTGCTCTAACGTTCTGTCAAGAATATTTTCCCAGATGTCAACACTTTTATTTGAGAGAGAGATTAAATATTTCACATTTTTCTATCATAATATATCTGTGGCCCAGATACTAAATGCAGAAGGAAAAATGGGGAGAACCCAAAGTTTTCAAGCATGAAATCCTTCTCTAGCACTGCAAAAGAAAATCATGGACTAATACTTTAAAAGATGCATTTTATAAATATATTGACATGCAGGTGTCATATTTTTGCAAAACTTGAGCAACACTTCTGTTTCATCCCCCACACCTCCCTTCCAATTTTTCTAAGTTAAAGGAAAAGTAACTTACTTGCAAATGTCATCTTCTGGGTCCTCAAGCCCAAATCTTTCATCAAAAGTAAGCTGTATCCATACATTTTCGTCTACTGCTACTAATCTCCACACTAGCACAGTATTGCGTGGGTATGTGTGCGGAAACTTGGGGCTGTGAATACTTCCATTAGTAGTCACAGTAACTATCTTCTCATGCTGAGGATCCTGCACGCCTATAGTAAAGACAGAAAACAGATGCATGAATACTCATTTCTTCTCCTTTTCCTTAAAGTGTTTGTATAGTATGCACAGATTTTGTTTTGTTTGCTTTTCTTCATCTTGCAAGGAATTTCTGCTTGGAAAATCTGTATAGTAACAACAACCCAAAAGTGATAAGTATTACTTTGCTAGCAAAAAGTTATTCAAACCCAAGCCTCAAGTGCTGTTCAGAAAGCAGAACAGATGTTCAAGTGGAGCTAAGAGAAATGTGACTGCAGACACCTAAATGCAAGACTGGACTACTCACAGAAACCCAGCAGCCCAAGGGACTACATCATGCACCCTGCTGGTGGTTTCAGTTCTCTGTTACTGGAGATTGCACAGAGATCACAGGAGGGTACAGGGACAGGTCTGCTCACACCTCCCACAAAAGGGATGGCTTAAATTTGTCTCTTGTTAATGGAGACTGTCTTACATTTATTGAGTTCAGTGATAAGGATTTTGATGGCTGCCTCCTTCCTGAGGGCTGTATCAGAACAAAGTTATCCCAGTACAAGAATGAAACTGGGACATGCTTAGGAAACTTGGGAAACTCACCAAGTATAAGAAATTAGGCATGTACTGATAAGCCTCAATCAAGGGCATTCCTCAAAATTTTTCACAGCACTTTTAGACTAAACATATGTAAAATTAAATGAATGTTTTACAATGCAGCAGGAAATAAATTCAAAAGAAATAAGCCAACTACATTTGATTTTTAAAGCACACAGTAACACTGAAACTACTGAAAAGACCTCTTCAGGTCTCCATAACTGCAAGGAGTTACCAAAAGGAAACGACTCCTTCGGTGAGCAGCAGCCGTGCCCAACAATTCTCTTCACAGTCTCACAGAGACCTCATTCTCAAGTGCCCAACATTCACAAGAATTCATATTCAGCAGCTGGAATCAGCTCATATTGAGTATTTAGCTGCAAAAAACAGGCACTGACCTGATCTGGATACATTTCAACATTGTGACATAGGGTGATGAGATCTCTAAACCACAAAATTTAATTCCATAAGCACATCAAATGAAAAAACCCTCCTTATGCTATAGCACATGACTTTTACTAACTTTGGCTTTTTCTAAAAACCTGTATACAGTCAGGTTTGACATTTCAGTCAGTAAATCATAGGAATTCTCAGAGTTACTTATTAATAACTTTAGTAACAAAGTCAGCTTGTAGTTTTGTACTGGAGAGTTATTAATATTATTTTGTTTTCAGCTATTCATTGTCTCTTTCAGTTAGATACTGTATCTTATTTTTCTGATTGTCTTATAACCAGCATTGAGGAACATTCATTTGAAGCTATGTAAGACATATATGCTTCAGTCTACAAAGAAAAATACACTGCAATTGTACCTTGTTACAGCTACATGTAAAGGCTGACAGCTAAATGAATGCAGTGCAAGAAAAGAAGGCCACAGAAACAGCATTGCTATTTTAAAAGGATTAATCTATACTTAAATACAATTTAAAGTCTGATGGACTTTTCCTTTCTATTCTTTTGGACTTGCGCCTTCTACTTCTGATATGAAAATGGTAAATTTTCTTTTAAGTGGAATTGCTGCTTGTGTAACACTGATGGATTGTGGACTTGCCAGTATCCACGCACAGTTGCAGAGGACTGACTGTCTTGTGTACAAATAAGAGAGGACAGCATGCAGTAATAAGAAAAAAGCACAGAAAAAGGGCACATAAAGCAGATTCCTAATTTAGACACTTCATTGGGTTTTTGTTAGCTGAGTCACAAGCATTTTTCTATAATGTATAGTATGTCAGCTGAGAGCTGCACGCTAAACACAGGAGCCAACAATAATAAAAATTTCTTTCCCAGAGATTAGTACACCAGAGTGGTATTTCCAAAGTATGCAAAGGACCACCATTTCAGACAAACATGTCAAAGTGTGGTGTCTGACGACACTATATTCAGTGGTTTATTTTGTCTTTAAAAGCACACACAGGATTACAAACCACGTTATATTTCACAACATACTAAGAAAGTGTTTTCTTCTGTGTCATCAGGACAATGATAACAACAGCACTGCAAGTAAGGACTGTGAAAAGTCCAGGCATATCAAATGAGAAGTCAATAAAAAGGGGCAAAGGAAACAAAAGGCATGTGGCAATCTAGTGAACAGAAGTTGCGGCATCTCCAGTACCTTCAGCTCCTCCATTTGTAAAGGAAAAATATCTATTTACTTTAGCACACAACAGTGTTCCATGAACATATCAAATTCCCACACACACCACTTGCTCCATTTCAAATATTTGCTCTCACACAATGGAATTTCTTCTCTTACAAAAGAATTATTTTGTATGACTACAAAGGCAAGTAATTGCTGTCACTGGAGAATGAAGCTTGTTATTTGTCTTCAGATAAGCTGCAATATTCCTTTTTATCTATTCTACATAAATTGTACCACTGTACCTCAAAAAGCTAGCCTTTCCTACTGAGTTCATGCATGTTCTGAAAATTTGAGTAAACTCTGTGAAGAGCACAGCTACCTGAATGTGGCTAAGATGAGACTATAGTCTCTATTCTTTGTGGAATGACTTTGCAATTCCTGGCTTTATTTTAGGGATAAATCAGTCCAAGTTACACTTAAAAGGGAGTAACAAGTTCAGTCAGATTTACAGCGGTCAGCTGTCTAACTCCTAAGCTATATACATTGCTGCCGTGATCTGTCTGCCTTTCTATTAACAACCATCCTCCCCATACTCCCCTCCCCCACAAAAAAAGAAGAAAAAGATTATTACTGTACAGATAGCATTGAACAACCCTGAAGAATCAGTTTAGGCAAGGACTGAGGTAAGCAAGGCACCATCTCAGCCAAGGGGTAACAATACCACGCAAGGGAAATTCAGGCAGACAAGGACCAAAACAACGTATTTGCATCTTCAGTAACAAGCTTCATCAGAAGATGGGCAACTGAGATCACCTGCAAGAGAAAGTCCTGAAAACAGGGCACACTAGATGGGAAAAATCCCTAAGCTGACCCAGGGATATGACATGGTTACGCTTATTAGGAAAGGACAGCACACACTTAACAGAGGCCTGAAGTTGAAGAATGAGTCACCGCAGTCGTCTTTGATGTGGTACAAGATGCTATCACCAGATTTATATATCTATCAATGTAGAAAGTCTGCCCCTGAAAATTACAAGATTCCAGGCATTCTGAAAGCACGGCAATGCCTAACTCTTACACAGACGTGGTAACGCAGATGAAAAACCACGGTATCACCAAACAGATCAGCAGATGCCACTGTAAACTGAAATTAAACCCACCGACTAGACAAGCTCATTCCTGCCTACTTCAAAGTAGGTCTCTTCCCCCATGGGCACAACACATTTCACGAAAATCAGCGCTGACACTTTTTAAATATAGCAAATACCTCTTTCTTAGTACATTGTAATCACTACATTTTAGTGAGGGTCATGAGTAAAAGACAAATCACATACAGTTCAGGACACTGACGAGGAGCTGCAGAAAAAGAGAGGAGCACCATGGTTAGAGTAAAGGCCTTGGCACTGATTCACTTAAAAGGCTGATTGACTTAACAGGTCACACAGTACTGGTGAAATTGATTTTTTAAAACTTTTTGCTGAACCCACACTAATTTCACAACAGGACAAGATGAGAGTACTGCTGATCACACACTGTTAATATATTATTTGGTTAATTTCATTCAGTAGCCCTTAATTATGAAAACCAACTTTTAGGCCTTCAGAAACAGCATTAGCTCATGTGTGGCTATCACTGCTTTAAAACAAAACAACAAAAAAGAGCCAAATTCAAACACATGAGAAGTTTCAACTCTAAATATTTACCAATTAATATCAGAGCTATTTCACATATACAGTTTATGTTGCAGTATGTGTGAGTCCTCTGCTTTAAAACTCAGAAACAAAAGATGACAGTAACTAGTTGTTCATTACCACAGAACTTCAGAAGGAAGCAGGTTTTTTTTAATTAATCGAAAGGATTTCCTGACAACATTCCCATATAATTTTTACAACACTCCACATATGCACAGAAACCGAGACTTCATAGAAGAAATTCTTTGAAATGTAACTTAACATGCCATTTCTTCCTCTTTCACCAGACTTTCAAAAAGCGGTAAGGCTACTTTCAAAAGTAGTAACTCCAGGCATACTGGGGCACCTCTTTCTGGCCTTGATCTCTGGTTCAGTTGCCTCCAGGCACTTCTAAGCTATTATCTGAATGTAACAGTCAAAATGAAATTCATCTCTTTTGCTGGGTACAAAGGAAAAGCCCCCAAATCATCTGTTATTGGCAGAAAACTGAAGACAAATAGCTCTGTTTGATATTGTTCATATATAAAATGGATAGCAGGGCAAAGCCACTCAAAATCATACAAATGCTGCTTTGAAGGGACCTCTGGAGACCTGCAGTCCCAGCTCCTGCTTGGGTTGCAATTCCTGCTCACACCACAGCAGGTCACCCCTTTGAGGGTTGGCATTTTCTAGCCAACAATCAAACCCCCTCACGGATGGAAACTCCACAGTGCCTTGAGATAACCTGTTCCAGTGCTGTACTATCTCTCTAGCTAAGGTGTTTTTCCTAATGTCCAATCTGAACCTCGCAAGCTGCAACTTCTAGCCATGGGTATTTTCAGGGTTTGTTGCGTTTTTACACTCTGTGCCCCCACCAGGAAGAGTTTAACTTGGTCACCCTTGCAACTGCTCTTCAGGCAATCGGGAGCCTGCCATTAGACTGCCCCGTAGCCTTCTCTTCCCCAGACTAAACGAGGCCAGCCCCCGCACACTCCACTCACTGCCTGCCACCAACTAGATGCTGAGCCTTCAAGCCTGGCCATCCAGTCGATTTTCAACCTACCTAACAAGCAGTCTGTTCTTCCCACCCATTGTGCCTCAAGTACCACAAGAAATGCTTTTGAAGTATGCAGGGTTTGTTTTCATCACCAACTTTTCAAGTAGTGAGAAAAGAAAATTTCATACAGGCTTGCTGTATCTCCTAAGACAGCTTTCCTAAGTGGTATGGTTTGTGGCTTTTCTGGGTTACGTCTCCGAGACACATCTAGCTTTCTGTGGATTTTCCATTTTGAGTTGCTTCTATGCTTTGATATAGCTACCTGTTTGAAATCTTGACGTGATTCTTCAGGTATTAGTAAGAAATAAGAGAAGTGCACACACACATGCACAATATACACGTATGGCCTGTCAACTATCACAGCATGATAAATTCAACTTCTAACTAGAAATCTGCTCATTTACACAGGTACTTGTTACCTAAATTAGCAAACGTAATAAATACAACAAATAAAGTATTATATAGATGTAAAGTAACAAAGTAGAAATATGTAGGAGAAATATTACATCTTGTTTAGATTACTCCTCCCTCTGACACATACTTACCTCACACACTTGAAAAGGCATGTAAAAAAATTCCAGTTCACACAACTCAAGATGAATACATAGAGGGTTGTATTTGGTTTTTTAAATCCTACAATTTAACATACTCCTTTTTTCTTCAGTTACTATTTTGAGTTCAAACTTGTACTGTTACCTTAGGCACTGAATATCATACACTAGTTGACTGCTGGCTAAAGGTCTTTCTGCTGAAGCTATGTAAAGAACATTATGTGAAGGACTGCACACAGATGAAGTGAGTAGGGAAGCAAAAGCTTTCTAATCGATCTTCAGGAACCCTCAAGTTTTGGCAGTTTGCCCAAGAGGGAAGGCAAAAGGAAGAAAAAGAAAGGAGGAAAAAAAAAAATTAAAAAAAGACATCATTGGAGAACAGAGCATGGAACTGTAGTAACAGATTTAATAAAGTTTCCAACAGCTGCATGACTTAACGTCTTGCAGAAGATAATCATGACTAATCATATGCTAACAAACCTTCTTTGATTCCAAATTGCATCAAGAAACAAAAATGAGTTTATACTTTTACTTTACAAGTTTATACTTTATAACCTTCAAGTATTCTGCCAGCACTTTGCCTAGTACTCTGGCTTCTGCTCAAAGAAGAGGATGGCAATTAAACAGGGTTTTTTGTGCACGGTAAATCTTCCTGCAATAAAAGTAACCTCAATTGAGATCTGTTTTCAGACCAAACTCTTTTGGAAAGCAGTCTTGGTCCTGAACTTCTCAATATCTTTTAAAACTAGATAAATACTACATTTTAGCCAAGATAAAGAATTCATTTTGCTAAATTTTAGATGAGGTAACTTTTTGGTGTTATCACATACTCTAAGATCTAATTATTCTAGAGTGTTTCAATAAGCATTTATTCCAACATCCACAGGTAAAGTCTTGGCTGCACTGGAATCAATATTAAAGCTCCTGCTGACTTGAATATGAAGGGAATTCCATCTATATTAAATACATAAAGCTGTTGGAATAATTATTTTATAAGGGACTGATAATAATATCATCTGCTTTTTTCAGCCGTGGGCCAATAATTATCCTGAAATAAATATGATTATTAGTATGTTGCATATTCATAAAATAAATATACATTCCAGTCATTCAAAAATTAACAAAGAGCACTGCAATATGACAATTAGCAGTTAAACTTGTTATAGCAATATCCTTCTTTTCTCTTACGGATAAAACAAATGTTAAGCTGGTTCTTTTGATAATATTTTTCCACATTTGTTCTTGCCTCAGTTTTTTTCCTAATAACAATATTATACAGTAAGTAACCTTCACAAAACATACAGACTCTAGTCAAGGACTGCTCCCTGTCTCCATCCTCTTCCATTAAACTGCCAGCTTAAGTGACCTGACTCATCTCAGACAGAAAAGGCATCACTTAAGGAAAGAAAATTATGGCCTCTTCCCCCAACCAAAACTATTTGGATATTTAATGAATTAATCCAGAATCATGAGTTGTTCCGGAGGTGCAAATGAAGAGGCAAGGACATAACATTTCCTGCAGAAAGTGCTGTGGAAGTTTTATAGCACTATATTATAGTTAATTCCAGTAAGAACAGAATTATGTGTAGGTGCACTGCTATACAGAAATGCAAAAGTATTGATAACTGTAAGAGCATACATATTGAAAAGATTACAGACTGGATATAAAAGAGTCTCCTTGCCAAATACAGAATAAAACACTGAGAAGCTAATCTGATTCCACATCTGTACTTTGTAAGCAAGAAAAAAACACATCAGGCTATCACCAATGCACAAATTTTTAATTTTTAATGCTATTGCCTGAAGAAATATTCTTCAAGAGAAGAATAATTCTTATCGTCCAGTTTTCATTAGTCATATATGGTTTGGATAACAGCTGGGTATTTGACTCTCATCTATATGCCATTACTGTATTACATACAGTAGAGGAATCATTCAAAGTTCACTAGCAAGGATGAATGAGATAGAATTAAAAATACCTGTTGTATGCACAGCAAAAGAACAGCTGTTTATACCCCTATTTTTCTTCACTTTAAATGATTTACAATTCATTGACATATACATTATGGCCTCTAAATGCCAAAGGAGTTACCTGGAACTGAGATGACAAAAAAAAGCCATAACAAAATGTGTAACCACTCGAACTATTTTTTTTAGTTTCTAAATGGGGAGGGATGAAGTGAGAAAGAGTGGAAAGGAGAGGAGAGAGAGAGAGAGGAGACAAAAAGGAAAAAAACCACCATTCTGAATGAATCACTCCCCCTGCCTTTTCAAGGCTTGGCAGATAGTAAACAGCTCCATGATCAATAGTACCAAGGGCAGACAACAGATATAATCAGCCTAAATATCTGACCTTCACCCATCAACAGCATGAGGTCATCACAACTTCCTCATCTTCCTACAAGACCTCTCTTAACATTTTTCTTTTCTGCTATATTCCAGAGCATCAATCTGCTACATAGTATTTTTGATGTTTTCTGTATCCTATTTTCTCTTCCCCTGTAGAAGACTGAAGTGTTTTACTTATTCTGCACTCACAAGTCCTCCTATACAAAATTGTGTGAATAGATACTGAAAACTGTCAAAGTTGAAACAAAGCCGAACAGTATACAGCAATGAATCCATTTTTCAGGTGTATCTTGTGGAATACCATAACAGCAGGAGGTTCAGTCTTATTTAATAATGAACAGGTAAAATGAGTAGTCCTCAATGATAATGAAGCTCAGAAAGGGTCAGGCTTTTGAAAGCTACTTACTCAGGTTTTAACAAACACATGATTAAACCAGTCTGGGATAGGAGGAATTGCAAGTCTCCTTGGAAAAGTACAACTTACTATACATGAAAAATGTTGTCAATAGAAAAGACATGCTGTAAGATTTAATGCTGAGAGAGACCAGGAAGCAAGAACAAACAGTAAACCAGGAAAACGGTTGCCCAGCTGGAGTTATTTATATCTACTAAGAGATAATAAAGTTATTTATTTACTTTTTAAAGAAAAAAAATGTATTTTTAAAAGCTTATGTGTTTGGGAGGTTTTGGTGGAAAAAAGTTGGTGAGTATTTTCAAATATGTAATCTTTCCAATTCTTTTGCTACTCAAAACAGGTATTTTTTTTTCCTACAGGAAACTGATTTAGCAAAGCTTTGGAAAAACTTAACTAAATTCTTAAAGGTAAATAAACATCAACAGCAATTATAACTACAAATAGTATCTGTGGCAACAACAGAAACTCAAGTGAATGTGAAAAACATCACATATAAATGCTCAAACCCAGCAATATCAATTTGTTTTCAATTTTATTATGACAGCACTTATAAGCTACATCCCAAATTAGCTTTGGTAGTACTAGAGACCACACACATGCCCACACAGTATCAGTCAGTCTGTCTTGAAAGACTGTACATACCAGCTGAGGAAGGAAGGGACAGGGAAATAGAGCAGTATTACCCCGGTTTTTCAGACTGTGCATGGCACAGAGTAGTTACAAGTGCAAGAAGATAACTTCAACAAAACCATGAAATGAACCTGGATCTCCTTTCATCTCAGTTAAAAGCATTAGTTTCATTGCTATCTCTTAAAACCTACTTGTGTCTCATTTTCTAACACTAGCTATGGCTCCCTGTATGCTTTTAAATGCACGTGATTCATGTCCTTTACAGAAAAATTCTTTAAAATCTGACCCATTTGAAAATTTCACTTCTTGATCTTAAGTCAGACTTTGTTGAAAAGCAAGGCTTAATTTTATTATGCCCCTTTTCTTTATAGTTCTTTCAGTTTATATTGTGCAGCACTTGTTAAGAGCAGATACTAGTAAACATTTGGGAAAAAGATTATCCATGGTCCATGTGGAATTCAGTCTGAATAAATAGACTCTATGGATACGGTATGTGTTAAACAGATACATCTCATTTTAGGTATTATTCAGAATGAAAAATATAATCCTGTCTTGATCATGTTTCAAGAGGAAAAAAAAAAAAAAGATAAAAACACTACCCTAATCTTTGCAAATACCAGTCTTGAAATGCTTTTTTTGCTTTTTCCATTGTTTGGTATTTGTGTAGATTTTATTTTTTTAATTCTTCATACAGTAGAGCACTAAAATGATAGGAATTCAAACATTTATGAAGATCATCAGTCATATTTCAAGTTCTGAAAAGAAAGTGTTGTTCAAGAAAATTTTGAAAAGCGTTACTGGTTAGCTATATGAAAATATAATTCTAATATTTTTAGTCAGAAAATTACAGTGATGAAGTTGTGTAAGAGGAGACGTAAAAGAAAACCAAAGATTTAAGGGTTTTGTACACTACAATTGAAGGTGTGAATGCAGCACGTCGGGATAGTTTTACCTATAGAGCAAGAGTAACTATAACAATGAATTCAATGTGGCATTCAGTTCTCTGTCAAAAATGCAGAGGGTCCTAAGCAAACTAGAAAGTTTGTGCCAAACTCTTGGTACAGAAGTAACATTGCCACTTGAAACTCCAAAGCCAGCTTAAAGCTGCCTCAGGCTTGCCTTACGTATAAAGAAAATGAACCTCCAGCATATCCTTATGTTAAAAAGACAAGAGAAACAAAGAAAGTACTCTAAAGAAATTATTTGGCATCTGTTTATGTATTTTCTGAACTGGACTATGCTATACTTCCAAATTTAGAGATGAAAAAACATTACATCTTTAATATCTATTAAAGCAAAAAAAGTTTTAGCTGGTGTTAGCCTGCTAAAACAAAGCTTTTGGAAGAATATAATGCCTTCATTTCATTAAAATTTGATTCCTAGAGGATGATTTGGCAGAAAGTGGTCATGCAATATCAATACTGATCTGCAGAGATGAATGCAATGCAACTGTTATTGAACTGGAAGAACTTGAAGAAGACAGAACTCAGCACAAAACCAAACTTTAAACACTCATTTCTAGTATTTGCATGGAAGATTAAATCATGCGACTCTAGAAAAGTACTCTTCCAGAAGAGGATTTGCATGTCTAGAAGCAAGTCAGAAAGGAAGCACAAGTCCAGCTACAAAAGACAGTCTGTCTTTCTGCAAGGAGAAAATGAAAAGGTTTTGTATAGCATAAAATTGCCATATGGATGAATAATACCTTTTACAACTCCTTCTGTTAATATGCATCTCTGATCTTGCTGGTTATTGAACTCGTGTACCTGAACATCAAGGAAATCTTTTATAAACAGACCACAATGACAAGCAATCAACATTTAGAATAACTGATGAGAATTTTCTTAGGATAGGATAAAATTTCTAGCTTCAGTGAGAGAACTCTTGCAATTCTCTCAACTTTAGATAAGTAAAACATATATAATTTTCAGTCAATTGCAAGTGGTATGAGCCTACCTGCTCTTTCAGCCTTTATTCACACCAGAGACTTCATAGAAGTCAGATGAACAATCTTTTCACATTTGTACGCAATTTATCCTTACTTTACTCTGACCTTTCTATTTTTCCAAAGACAGACTGTAAAGGCATACTAGAGCAGCCATAAGAGACCTATGTCCCATGGCATGTGCAATACAGTAGCCTATTTTAAGTAAAACTGCTTCCAAAAGACCCTTCTGCTAATACAGTATAGCAGATGTCCCTAAGAAGGACTAACAGCAGGGCCCTGAGGACCATCACAGTGTCACAACCCAGACTGGACAGACCAGGGAGTCCTGTTTAATTTGAAATTCCCTCGGGCTAAATTAAGGTGAAACGACACCAAAGGATCAGTTAAAGATTTTATTCATGACAGAAGCAAACTGAACTGGGGAGGTGTGGTAGTAGGTGGCAGGGTTTCTCACAACAAGAATTGGCATAAGACTACTTCTGTAAACTGTGTAACCGTATACATCAACTCAGGGAATAAGGAGATCCCTCCTGCTGAGTCACGAGGTTCAGAGCAGAGCCCCTTGCAGACTCCTCCTCAGAGAAGGGTCTAGGGGCAGCTGGATCCACCCTTACTCTCAGACTTGGTCAACGGTTTATATCTTGAAACTACCTCAGTAAACCAGGTAACCTGTGGTAACCATATACATTGATTCAGTGAATAAGGAGATCCCTCCCGTTGAGTCACGAGGTTCAGAGCAGACCCCCTTGCTTTCTAGACTCCTCCTCAGAGAAGGGCCCAAGGGTGGCTGGATCTACTCTTAGTCTCAGACTTGGTCAATGGTTTATATCTTGAAATGGATGAGGTGTAGGGATTGTGGAAAAGGAAAGAGAGAAGACGACAGAGAGAGAGAAAGGAAGAGAGAAAGATTTCACCGGTCCTGGGTCCAGCATTGGTTCAGTCAGCTGAGGGGTCCAGTCAGCCGAGGGGTCCAGTTCCGGTGGGCTTGCACGCCCGGGGCTTCAGTTTGTGTCCTTTTATCATCCTTGCCCCTCCTTCAGGTGGGCACTCGAAGTCATCAGGTTAATGAGCAGTTTGTGAGCCTTTGGGCTTGGGGGTCCTTTGTGGAGTAACTTCTCCTTCCCTGCAGACAGGGCCATTGTTTGATCTTTGTATCAGAACAGCACATCAGAACAGGGAGCTGCGCACCCTCCAGCACGCCCTCCCCCTCCTGTTGCTAATGTCTGAGCTGATGGGCTTTTCACCTTGGTTCCTTGCTGTGCAGGGTTTGTCTTCAAGCAGAACTTGCTCCACCACAATGTTTGAGACATTAACTCTTTCAGTCTCTCACACACAGTTACAACTTACGCCACTGAAAAGGCTGTATGCAGCGTTGTAGTCTCCTGAAATCTTTTGGTATACTGACTTACGCTTCATTCCCCCGTGCTGCCATTGTTCACCTTATTTCACATGTTAATTTATTATTTTATTTATTTACATATAATTTGTTACTCATTTCACACATGAAACTCAAGCTTTTATTACTAGATCTTCTGACTTTTCTTTTTCTGCCTACCTTTAATATCAAAATCTTCTAGAGTTATGTTTAACCCAAGATAAAGAAGCCTTACATGGGATCATCTGAAAAAGCTCTACAGTTGTAAAATGAAAAGTGAGATTTTAAAGTCTTAAGTCACTCCAATAGCCCTAGTTTCAGATATGTTTCCCATTTGTCAACCTTTTTAAAACTACCCAAGGGAACTGTCTGTGGTGTTCCCAACCAAGGATCTTGACTATCCTGTAGAGATCATAGAATCATTTAGGTTGGAACAGACCTTTAAGATCATAGAGTCCGACCGCCAACCCAACACCACCATGCCCACTAAACCATGTCCTGAAGTGCCATGTCTATGTGTTTTTTGAACACCTCCAGGGATGGTGACTCCACCACTGCCCTGGGCAGTCTGTTCCAATACCTGACAACCCTTTCAGTAATGAAATTTTTTTCTAATATCCAACCTAAACCTCCCCTGGCGCAACGTGAGGCCATTTCCTCTCGTCCTATCACTAGTTACTTGATAGAAGAGACCAGCACCCACCTCACTACAACCTCCTTCCATGTAGTTGTAGAGAGCTATAAGGTCTCCCCTCAGCCTCCTCTTCTCCAGACTAAACAGCCCCAGTTGCCTCAGCCCCTCCTCATAAGACTTGTGCTCCAGGCCCCTCACCAGCTTGGTTGCCCTTCTCTGGACACACTCCAGCACCTCAATGTCTTTCCTGTAGTGAGGGGCCCAAACCTGAACACAGTACTCGAGGTGCAGCCTCACCAGTGCCCAGTACAGGGGAACAATCACCTCCCTGCTCCTGCTGGCCACGCTATTTCTGATACAGGCCAGGATGCCATTGGCCTTCTTGGCCACCTGGGCACACTGCTGGCTCATATTCAGCCGGCTGTCAACCAGCACCCCCAGGTCTTTCTCTGCTGGGCAGCTTTCCAGCCACTCTTCCCCAAGCCTGTAGCGCTGCATGGGGTTGCTGTGACCCAAGTGCAGGACCTGGCACTTGGCCTTGTTGAACTTCATACAATTGGCCTCAGCCCATCGATCCAGCCTGTCCAGATCTCTCTGTAGAGCCTTCCTACCCTCCAGCAGATCAACCCTCCCTCCCAACTTGCTGTCATCCACAAACTTGCTGAGGGTGCAGTCGATCCCCTCATCCAGATCATTGATAAAGATATTAAACAGAACTGGCCCCAACACCGAGCCCTGGGGAACATCACTTGGGACCCGCCGCCAATTGGATTTAACTCCATTCACCACAACCCTCTGGGCTTGTCCATCCAGCCACTTTTTTACCCAGCAAAGAGTACACTTCTCTAACCCATGAGACGCCAGCTTCTCAAGGAGTATGCCATGTGAGACAGTGTCAAAGGCCTTACTAAAGTCCAGGTAGACAACATCCACAGCCTTTCCCTCATGCACTAGGCAGGTCACCTGGTCATAGAAGGAGATCAGGTTGGTCAAGCAGGACCTGCCTTTCATGAACCCATGCTGGCTGGGCCCGATCCCCTGTTTGTCCTGCACATGCCGTGTGAGTGCTCTCAAGATGAACTGCTCCATAATCTTCCCCGGTACTGAGGTCAGGCTGACAGGTCTGTAGTTCCCTGGATCCTCCTTCCGACCCTTCTTGTAAATGGGTGTCACACTGGCAAGCCTCCAGTCGTCTGGGTACCTCCCCTATTGACCAGGATTGCTGATAGATGATGGAGAGTGGCTTGGCAAGCACCTCCGCCAGCTCCCTCTGTACTCTCGGGTGGATCCCATCTGGTCCCATAGACTTGTGAGTGTCCAGGTGGTGTAGCAGGTCATCAACTACTGCCTCTTGGATTATGCGGGGTATATTCTGCTCTCTGTCCCTGTCTTCCAGCTCAGGGGGCTGAGTACCCTGAGGATAACTGGTCTCACTATTAAAGACTGAGGCAAAGAAGGCATTAAGTACCTCAGTCTTTTCCTCACCTTTGGTGGCAATGTTCCCCTCTGCATCCAATAAAGGATGGATATTCTCCTTGGCTCTCTTTTTGTTGTTAACGTATTTGTAAAAACATTTTTTGTTGTCTCTTACAACAGTGGCCAGATTGAGTTCTAGCTGAGCTTTTGCCTTTCTAATATTCTCTCTGCATGACCTAACAAGATCCCTGTAGTCTTCCTGAGTTGCCTGCCCTTTCTTCCAAAGATGGTAAACTCCTTTTTTCCCCGAGTCCCAGCAAAAGCTCCCAGTTCAGCCAGGCCAGTCGTCTTCCCCAGCAGTTCATCTTGTGGCACATGGGAATAGCCTGGTCCTGAGTCTTTAACATTTCCTTCTTGAAGAATGTCCATCCTTCCTGGACCCCTCTGCCCTTCAGGACTGTGTCCCAAGGGTCTCTCTCAACCAGTGTCCTGAACAGGCCAAAGTTTGCCCTCCAGAAGTCCATAGTAGTGGTTTTGCTGACCCCTTTCCTTACCTCATCAAGAATTGAGAATTCTATCATTTCATGGCTGCTAAGCCCGAGACAGCCTCTGACCGCCACATCTCCCACCAGTCCTTCCCTGTTTGTAAACAGTAGGTCTAGCGAGGCTTCTCCCCTGGTAGGCTCACCTACCAGCTGTGTCAGGAAGTTATTTTTGACACACTCCAGGAACCTCCTAGACTGTTTGCTCTCTGCTGTGTTGTATTTCCAGCAGACATCTGAAAGTTGAAGTCCCTCATGAGAACAAGGGCACACAATTGTGAGACTACTGCCAGCCACTTGTAGAATGTTTCATCTGCCTCTTCAACCTGGTTGGGTGGTCTATAACAGTCTCCCAGAACGATATCTGCCTTGTTGGCCTTCCCCCTCATCCTTACCCATAAGCACTCGACCTTATCATCACAGTCGTGGAGCTCTGTACAATCAAAACACTCCCTAACATAGAGAGCCACCCCACCACCTCTCCTTCCTTGCCTATCCCTTCTGAAGAGCTTATAGCCATCCATTGCAGCACTCCAGTCATGAGAGTCATCCCACCATGTTTCTGTGACGGTGACTAAGTCATAGCTATCTTGCTGCACAATGGCTTCTAGCTCCTCCTGTTTATTGCCTATGCTGCATGCACTGGTGGAGATGCACTCGAGCTGGGCTATCAATTCCACCCCCAACACTGGCATGCCACCCCTAGGCTATTCTCTGGTGAGCCTAGTTTTATCCCCTTCCCCCTTCAAACCTAGTTTAAAGCCCTCTCCATGAGCCCCGCCAACTCATGAGCGAGAATCCTTTTCTTCCTTTGAGATAGCTGGACTCCCATCTGTTGCCAGCAGGCCCAGTGCCATGTAAACCTCCCCATGATCAAAAAACCCCAAATTCCCCCGATGGTACCAACCTCTGAGTCACATGTTAATCAGGTGTGTTTTCCTGTTCCTTTCAGTATATTTCCCTGCCACTGAAGGGATTGAAGAAAACATTACCTGTGCTCCCAATCCCTTAAACTAGTTTGATCAATCACAGCATTGCATCAAAAGCTACTGTTCAGTTTGAAATCCATCATGTCACGTACGCTGCTTTCCACAGCAGTCTTACTATCCGCAGTGTTACTCAGGATCATGTTTAAGTAACAGATCAGTATTCAGCCAGATCTGTCACTACCTTTTTTTCTTTAAACTTTAACCCTTGCCAAACCATCCATAACATTCTTCAGCATTCTTCAAATTCTTTGGAAAACACGTATAGGCATATGGGAGGGTTGGGGGAAATCAATAGTTAAAATGCATTTTGCATAATTCCCCTGCACTTCTGGAGAACAAGCAAACAGTATAAAATGAAATCAGACCCTTAGTCTTAGCGCAGCTTGATGACTGCCCCTGAGGGGACTGGCTTCAGTTTAGACAACATGGCTTTGGTTTAAGATCCAACGGTAGAACAAATAGTGACACACCTTAGTAGTGCTCTCTTGCCCAGTATGGATATTGGAGGCCTATCTGTTCACCAAGAAAGAAGAGATGCTTCACTGATAAATTATCCTAAGTCAACTGTATGCTAGGTCAGGATATTTGATGAAAACAACTTTCCAGTCTCTTCATACACTTTTCAGAAGGTGTTTTGGATGCCTGTTAGGGCTGAATCTATATCCTCGCTTGAACTCCTTGAGGTGGAAGGTGGAACTATTAATTTCACAGGCACAGAACTGCATTTATTAACTGTAGTTTGGACAAGTTGAATTCAAAGTTCACATCACATCACATGAGTCTCAAGGTAAGGAAGAAATTAAATCCCAGGACTCTATTTGCTAAAAGAAGTAAGGTAAAAATGATTTTGCCCTAGTTACATTTGGAATCACTATAGAACAATTTGAGTGTTAATCCCCATGCTGTAATTCTAACAGAGAATTATACACTTTAAAATAGAATAAAACTGTAGCAATTTCAATGAATTGAAATTGTACCTTATATTAAGGCACTGCATTTTTCCAGGACATAGCAGCAGGTTACTATACAGAAGAGAACAGCTTTTATAAACAACCACATCTTGATGCACATTTCATTTATAATTTTATGCCTAAGAATTCCAATGTGCTCCCAACACAAGGCATTTATCAACGGTTTCAACACTAGTAGGTGAAGCCAGTAATTCAATTGTAAAGCAAACAAGATAGGAAAATCAAGCCCTCAAGCTTATGCTCTCATGTAAATTAGAATGAACAAAACAATTAATATATGCATAATCTAACCCAGCACCACAATTAATGGGGCGTTTGAATCACTTGGAGATAAACTGTCTACAATAGCTAAACATGCATATCTCAAGCACATGATGGCTGAAGAAGAAAGTAAATATTTTTCATATCTAATCAGTTCCCCTCTGCAGAATTCCAGTAATATGTGTCTACAGAGTTTGATGGTCCATAATTTTGTTTACTTAGTCCACCATAGCATTGCATGAAAAAGAATTCTATACACATAGAATGTTTAAAACAAATCTGAAATTTGTTAATTCAGTGCTTTTTGAAATTTCTAGCCAAGTTAATCTTATCTTCGTATTTCTGGGCACCTTAGCTGAAGTCTATTTCATGAAAATCTTGCACAATTTAAAAAAAAAAAGAAAAGAAAGAAAGGTCCAAAGTGCTATAGCAGCTGTTTGAAACTGAAGGATTGAAGTTAAGATTATAACATGCCACAGGTAAAGAAGTATTATCTGCACATCAAAGCCTCACTGCTGCAAAGAAATACGAAGCGCTGGATGCCAAATGTTGACTGCCTCCACTCTGAAGCTGAATAACCGAGCAAAGATTCCTGAGTGAAAATCAACTGAGAATATGTTTTTTTGTTTGGGTTGGTTTGGTTGCTGTCAGTTTTTGTTGTTGGGGTTTTTTGGGGCGGGGGTGGGGGGAGGCGTGCATATGTCTTGTTGTTTTTATTGTTTTGGTTTTTTTTAATACAGAGTATTAACATTTTAAAAATATTTCAGGAACTAAGGGCAGTGAATAGTCTTGGTCTCCTGCAAAAGCAGACAAATTAAATTATGTACTTGGTAAACTTGTCTTGATGACTGGCGATTTTACTGTTTGAGACTCCTTCCTCACTGACTAGATTTGAGGGAGGTAATTGATTTGTCTTTTGCTGGTTACAATTTAAATTAACACAATTTGTTTGTGTAGTGACAGAATGATGAAGTTAGCTTCTGACAACATTATTCTGTCAGAAGATTATTTTAAAACACGGGCATTACATGCAATTTTTCTGAGGATGCTCAAAAAAAAAAATTCAAGCAAGGTTCAGAGTAATTTTTTAAATCCAGAGATGTCTTAAGTTCACCTCACTTAGGTGTAGGTCTTCAGCATGCCTTAGGGCATGGAAGGATGAAGAACAGAAAGAGAAAGAGTATTGGTATTTCATGGTATTACCTATTTACACAGAAATAAATGTTACTGAAACGGTTGATTACACTGCAAGTATAATAGTTCCTCTGCAGCCAGAAAAGTTTTCAAAATAACCTTTAAGCTGAGGTTTCACTGTCAAAAGAAGAAAGGCTGGACCACAAGGGATGATAAAACATATTTCACTTGAAAGCAGGACTTCTCTTTCAAAGCTAGTAAATACAGACTTGCTAACAGGTATACTTTTCTTCATATGGTACTAACTTTACTCTGGTTTCAAATTCCATTTCCACCAAAACATTATTTGAGAGAGAACTGGAGTTCACTCTCTATTAAAAGTAATTAGACTAACTCTTTATGGACTATGCTGCAGTAGGATGCACATGCTGATACACAACAAAATGATTTTTTTTAATTATTATTGTTAGAATCTACAAAGTGGAAAAAATTCCCTATGTACAGAACTTTCACCTAAGCTATTTAAACATTTTTGGATGAAGAACAGGAGGCATTATGAGTTGCATTGCTGCAAAGCCAAACCACGTGCATCCATATACAGGCATTTATTGAAGAACTGATGAAAAAATTCTTTAAGCTCTTCCATCAATTAAGAATATTTGTTACTTCACAGTTCAGCAGAATTAGCTCTGTGGTCTGCAGTCTTTTCAGATTTCACTCTGTGGTTTACAAAAAAAAAGTTTTCTTGGAATAGGCTCTCATCCTAATCTTTTCAATTTTTACGGTATGTCTAATTACTGCTAAGTGCTCTTCTGGAAGTAAAATCAAATCTACTTGTAAGTTCCAGGGAGTTCACAGCACAAGTGAAAGTGGGAAAATAATTAAAAAGAACAACAACAAAATAAGTCATCATCTCATTTTGAAATAGGCCAAATCTGATGAAGGCTAAAGTGATCACACACTCCCAGCTCATGGGAATGCAGATTTGCCTCTGGAAGATTCTTGTTTTCCCACATTGGAAGAGGAGAGCAGAAACCGTTTCCGATATTTTTGAAGACCAGCTGCAGACCTAAAACTAATAAAGATGAAAGTCTTTGTGCCCACTTCAGAAGAGATGGATGTGAAATATATCAAATATCGGAGGCATACATGGAGCCAACAATGCTAACAGCCGTGTTAAAATGAGTCCATACCATTAGAATTACTACTAGCAGAAAAAACAATTAAGGGTAGAAATTCAAAATGTGGCCGGATTCAAACTGGCACGTTCCCCAGGATTTTTCAAATTACAATCCAAGGATATCCTCAGATCAGCATTAACCAGTCTAATCATTCCACTGTCTTGGTCTGGAAACATAAAAAACATGCTCCAGTTCAGCAGGGACTTTGTGAGACGTTGACTTTAAGAGTGACAAAAAGAACACGTAAAGATCTCACCAGCAGGAGCCCAACTGATTCCATGAATTAGGAGCACAAAAAGTGTCCTCCTCGCCTCCCACAAGTTTAATTTCCCATTTGCTCCACCGTTCTAGAAGGGTTTACTGAAGCTCTGAGAATCTCAATGGTGGGGCCCTTCCCCAGCATGAGGGAGGTGAGTCCGCCCCAGCACAGTGCTGCTGATGCTGCTTTCTCATGTCATCGTTACTAGGGTCCAGCCTGGCATCAGTTGCACTAGGGGACTTCTGACTTTAAAGTAGTTCCCACCTCTTTGCAGTACCATATATGCACACCATCAGAAAGCCACTAATACTCTGGACAGAACCTTCCTTTTCATATGATGGTAAAAAGCAATTTCTTTAAGTTTGCTGGTTGAAGTGGAGCAAAGAGAACACCCCATTTATGCAGGTATTCATTCTCTCAAGCACACAGTGAATCAGCTATTCTCGGTGCAGTTTTCCTCAACCACATCATAACCATCTAATGTATTAAAAGAATGGTACTTAACTGTGCGATAACAGACAGAAGAATGAATGTATATTAGGGCATTTCAGACGTTTGCTGTACTGATAGGACTTCCTTTGGGAGACTTCCCACAAGGACTGGAAGTTTCCACAAGGGTCTGCATTTGTACTTTGTCCAGTATTGCTTATTATCCTTACTACTTCTAGAGACTGGTCTAGGAAAATGTTAGGCAAAAGCCCAATTGAAACAAAGTAACCTTTGTAAAGTAAAAATAGTATAGATTAATAAAGGGGCTGGAAGCACAGTTTCTTTCTTTATTTTGGCAATTTTTCACATACTACTCCCTCCAACCCCCAACAGTTGGAAAATCGGGTTTCATTCCATTTTCTGGTACATCCTGCAGACGACAGTAAACCTGCTTTATCCATTTGCAAAATCGCTTGCTTTCCTTGCGATTGCTGTTAAAATTCAAGCTGATAACAAAAACACTCCCTTACTTACAGACACATGTGCTGTTCCCCCAGCACACAACCCTCACAAGCTCTAATGCCCGGTGTAGGACAGGATCACTAGGGATAAGAAGTCAGCAAAAATGTACATCTACTCACAGCTCAGCCCGAAGTTGTTCATTAAGACAATATTCTTGGACTCACCGAAGGCATTTAGTTATATCCGTTCAAGTTTCCTATTCTAATAATTCCATTCACAGGACAATTTTTTTTTTTTCTTGTTAGGGCTACTGGAAAATAATGCTACATAAATATTGAGCAATAACAATACTTATCAGCAATTCCCAATTAAATAGCTCAGGGACTTGTTTAATTCGTCTTCTAAAGCTTTAACTTTTACACTTCCTGCAAGAAGAGAAGAGAAAAAGCCACTTCCTTATTTGTGTTACAAATTTAATTTTAATAATATTTATACAAATTCTGGTTACAAGCCAAAATAATTGTGCCTCAATGTGAAAACGCAGGAGTTACAATAACAAGTTTAAGGACATTTTGTGTAAATATAAATGAAAAAAAGCAACTTACGATAAATACTTGCTGTGTCTATCTATTCATGGAGATAAATCCTGAAAGATGATGAGAACCATCTCCTTTTTCAACAGAGCATGTAATTATCTTTTGACCAGGCTCATATTACCAACCAGTCTGGGCTAGAAGACCAGTCTTAGATTGCTAACATAACAAAATCTTACACCTCTAGTACAACGGAATTTAACTTAAGTCAAAGCAAAAACTTAACCTGAAACATTTAATGACCTCCAAAGCTAAAGAAAACCCATTAAACAGCTTTTTTTAAGTGCACTAAACAGTTCACAATTAAAGTCTAGGTTTTACTATTACCTTAACACCAGAACACCAGAAATTCATTAACTCTTCCTTTATTATTATTATTGTTATTTATTATTATTATTGGGGAGTGAGAGCAGGTGGTTGGTTGGTTGTGGGGGTTTTTCCCTTTAAATTCAGAGTACTGTACCACTATTAACACCTGAGTGTTTAAATTAGCCGTAGTCATTTGATGACACAATCTATTGAAATCCTTCTCATCTGGTGTTTCCCTCTTTTATTCCATGTACATTACAGCTGGTAACGTGGATGAAATCCAGATGTTATGTAAAACAGCTGCAAATATGTACTGCTATCTAAGCCTCCAGTGCTTTTACTTATACACAGAAAATGCTTATACTTTCAATGTCTGTGAGATCAGTTCACTGAAAAAAAAAATTGTCAGCTGCTATGCCTCATTAACAAAAGTCAAAAAGAACCCTCAGACAAACTCAGTTCTTGAGTTAAATTTGGATACCAGTTGGTTATCAAGTTATTCATTCAATGACAAAATGTACTATTCTGTGTATCAGTTTTGCGGCTATTTTTTCCTATAAAGTCATTATTCATTGCATTTTACTTTTTCATTTTGATCCACACATACATAACAGCACTATATAAGACCTGGTTATCTGTGTTCTCTTCCAAGGTTTGTCAAAGCCTTATCTAAATCTGCACTCCTAGTTCATTAATGAAAATGAAAGCCCTAATTTTTCTCCCATTCCATTGCTTTAACATAGAATCATATTATTTCTATTCACAACACACTTTTTAGGTAAACTAAGTGGAAATATTGATTAATCACAGTAGAAAAAACAAACAAAACAAAAATAAATGAAACTCAAGCACTAATATGTGCATAGAATACCAACATATTAAGCACAGTTTACAGAAAAGAAAGAAAGAAAAAAAAAAAAGACATGGATGGGGTTTAGTCTTATGCAAATACCAGATTTGTGAAGTTGAATATGAAGTATCAAATATCAGTGTTTGAACATGTGTTATATAATGAAAAATTATATTTGTCCAACAATGAATTAGAAGGTAAAGTGATGACAAATTATGAAATGATCCTGTTAAACCTGGTATATTAGACAGTCTATATCCAGATAGTAAAAAAACTATTCCAATTTTTTTCTCCACACTCACACACAAAATGATACTGTCATATTTCTATTGCCATCAAAGAAGATGGAAGAAAAAGAAACAATGTCCACTTTTGATTAAACAAGTTCATCTTGAAAGGCACTATGGAATCCTCTTTTTAACTACCTATAAGGCTGTCAAATTTTAATCTTTAGTCATCACACCAGACTTGTTCCCAAGACTGGTATCTTTGCAAGGAAAGGCGGAGAAGCAACCAGTAAACATTTTCTGCAATTTATGATGCAGAACCCAGTAAATTACTTTGACCTCATTAAGATATATTCTCTTTATTTTTATTTATATACATCCATACACATACACAAATATACATATATATACACACACATAAACCCACCCTATACGTAAGTCTAAATAATCATGTTTGTGAGCATGCCTGTAGGGATGTACTGTGCCCTGGGAAAAAGCACCCAGTTCTGCCTAAATTCTAGCTCAGGAGGGATCACCTACCTGCCTGCAGCACACTTAGCACCTAGGAGAAATTCTGAGCGAGATATCATACAGGGACTCTCTGTAACACAACGATAGCCAGCTGCCCAACTCTGCATCACCAGTTCCCATTTTTTGCTGTGGGGTGGTCTTGCAGAATTTTAGCATAAATAAGCAGCTAAGCACAGTCTGACACAGCTGAATAGTAAAGGTGTGAGCATGAATGCAAGGAACACTAAACCAGTTACTCAGTATGAGGCTGCAGCAGAGTTCTGAATACTCAGAATTGGTCTAAGAGTACAGGAAGAAAATACTGAAAGCATTTCTACAAATGGAGTACTGCAGTATCCTACGACTGTAAGAGTGACTAAGATCAGACAGAGCATTAAAGAAAACTTTGATAGGTATAGATCTCCTGATTACTGGGCATGTAACAAAAAAGAAATGCTTCCAATGAATGAAGAAGAATGTGTGTCACAAAGCACAAAAAGAGGCTGACAGTGCAGTACTGAAACAGCCAGGGTAATAACAACTTACAGTTTCTCATTTCCATAGGTCTCCATGCAGTAGGACTGTGCAAGGAACACAGATGTAATTTGTCCCAAGTTATTTCTTTTTCCCTTTGTCAGATCATAATTTTACTGGGTTTGTTTGGGTTTCCAACAACAGTCAATTGCAAAGATTTTCTACTGGGAAAACTATTCCATGGGTATTGAGGGTTCTCAATTTTCCCAGCACAGCAGCAAAACTGGGTAATGCCCTTCGAGGACCCTGCTTAACAAGTACTAACTGACCACTTAACGTAATTGATTATAGACTGGATTATACAGTATACATTACAGTAAAATATAAGTGATGTTATCAAAATGGGCACCAGTTTAGTTTGTAGAGTAATGGTTTACTGATGATTGTATTCCAGAAAAAACAGTAGAAGTGTGAAAACATGACTCAACATTCCTAAAATTCTGTATTCATGATTATTCACCAGTTTTAACTGTGAAAAATAACTTATCATTTTCATTCCATATTATTCCAGGCTTTTTGTTTCTTCATTTTTTAACAACAAAATGCCATTTTACATGACACAATTCAGTATCAAAACCTTTTCATAAGTAATTAATTATTTTTACAAGTTGAAACATTTCTTATTTGTAAGACGACTGCTTTAAAATTTAGGTATAAATCTCATTACATTTGTTGTTTTCCACTTACATGGACAAGTTAAAAGTTTTCTGCAGAAAGCATGGCAAATCACATATATTCTCATTTAAGAGCAGAGGTTAAAGGCCTTTTTTCTCTAACCAAATTTATGCAAACTATCCTACCTTCTGCAGATTAACCCTATTTTCCAAAATAAAAACCCCTCAAGTTGCTTTCCATTCTTTTAGCAGATTCATTTAAGCTACTTTCATCTCTCTAGAAAGATAAAAATCTAGTCAACAGCAGAATATAGATCAAAAAGCATTTGCCTGTTATAAACAACTTCAAATTATGGCTCATAAAACAGTAACACTAGAAAGTTTATTCACTGTGTCTTTGTTTCAGAAAGGTGTTTTTAACATTTTTCCTACAAGTTCACCTTCATTCTTGCTCTGTGTAACTACCACTATTACTGACAAGTCTAAAAATAGAGACACAAAACTATTTCTAAGAATTAGAAAAATTAGCATAGATGTCTTACAGTATCACAGTGGAAGATTACTACACACATGCATGGGTACAGGTGGCTAATATTACTTAATTTAATTCTATCCCGGTGCTTCTGCAGCCACCAAGAAGGTGCTGTGAGTGCTTTTTGGAGAGATACAAAGATGAAACATTTTGGTACCAGGTGCCTCCTTCCAGAAGGACAGGCTACCATGTGTGTGTAGTTAGGAAACAGGAAAGCTAAACAAACTATTTTTAAAGCTTATTCTTGCAGCTGTCTTCATTCTCTTAGTACAGCTGTGCAAGCTATGAGAAGTCTACATCATAATTAACTATTTTGTTTTCACTTTTCATCTCCTCTGTAAAAGACATATAATCAGTCACTTTTATGCTGAAGCTTGTAATATATGTAATTACTACTATAGTAATTAAAACAAACTTAACAAGTGCTGTTTAGTCAGAATCATAGTGGCGCTTACAGTGTTAACTAACGTCTGCTGCTAATGACAAATTACTCTCAGTAGATACTTCATACAGCAAATGTCATTTCTCTTTTGGCTGCATTACTATCGGATAAAGAGATCACTTGTATTTTTTTTTTTTTGAAAAAATAGTTCCCAGCAGAAAACCCCCCAAACTTTCAAGATTAATTATAGGATACTTATGTCCTGTTCTGCATTGGTGCTGTTCCTATGCTCTAATGGGGGTAACCTAGTAGGATTCTAACATCCTGCTGTTACGTCCTTTTTTCTGTCAGACTATATGTAAATATTCATTATTTTTGATAGCTGTATTATGTAAATACACTTAAAAAAAAAAAGTCTGTATAAAATATGAGAGCTTTTCCAGTCTAAATACTAACCCAGTATTTATTCTCACTACTATTTGTGAGGTCTCTGATTTCTGTAATCACTCTTGCAACTTACAACTCTCACCAAGATCTAAATGACGCACGAAGAGACAGCTTCTGTCATCTCCCTGGTGACTACTCTCAGAATAACACATTATTCATAATGATTAAGTCTAGTGGGATGTGCTCCTCAGGAATATCAGACAGGCTGAATTAGCAGCATCTTCAAAGAAAAAAGTCTTCAGAGTAAAACCATTTTTTCAGACTACATCTGCCCAAAGCCCAGCATAAGTCTAACAAAATAAAATAATTCTCTGTTTGCATGGCTCACAAATGGTAAAGTCAACTTTTGTCTCACAGAGTCCAAGTTACAGTCAGGAACGTTATTATGAGCACACTTGCCATCTGTACTCAAACACTAATGGTGCAACTGGATTGACTGTATATGGACAGAAATGGTCTCAGAAAGATTTGGATTACAAAACAGATAAAATATAACAGATGTGCCCATCAGCAGGCAGGCTGGCATTCGCTTCGCAGCAGCTGAAGCTTCCAAAAGTAAGCATACTGGAGTAATTCATCTGTTTTGAGCTTTCAAGTCACAAAAAAAGCACAAGTTCAAAAGTACCCTAAATGTGAGGGGAGGGTGGGGAAAAAACCAAAACAAACCAAAAAAAACCCTAAAAAGATTTCTTTCTTGGACTATAGCTGATAAACAAGCTCCAGCTCTAAACCCTGTAGTATTGTTCTGCTCTGGATCCAGCCTCAGCCAACTCATTCTGCAACACCCACAGCATGTGCCCGGTTTTATGGTAAGCTGGGCAGACCAGCTCCCTGCCCACAGTGATCCCAGGCACATCAGAAATGGGCTAAAATGAGAGCAAACACTGTGATGCAAACCTGCAATGAGCAATCTTGCGTTACCCACTTGACTCGCGTAGGTTTAAGCGTTGCAATGCCCACAGGCCCCAGTACACCCACGCTAAGCACAAGGCCGTGGAGAAAAGCAGATTGCTTTGAAGAGGGGTCCTTCCCCATGGGGGAGGGCACTGCCTAAAGCTTGCTAAGGGAGGCACCGAGTGCACCATTATACAGCCAAACTTGGGCTCCTGCTTGAACTAGAGCTAAGCATTACGCACTTCTATCAGCATCGAAGGGCTACCTTCCTCATGGGAAAATGGAGATGTTTGAAAATCCTGGGAAAATCTCCTTGGGCTAGGAACTGATCAGTTTCCTAAATCCCACGCAAGTCTGTTAAGGCAAAGAGAAGGGAACCACCACCATCTCTTCTTGTAATCTTGTTTCTAAGTTACCCAAGCCAGTAACAGATTTACACTACAATTATTTTTCACAGTATGTTCAGATGGTTTTCCACGTGCAATGACCATAATTTATTGTGTGTGTCACCATGTTGAAGGGGGAAAAAAAAATTTTAAACATCCATCTTTAAATGTTTGCCAAGCTCCTACCAGAGTGGCGGGCACATCTGACAAAGTTTTATCCTACTTTACTAGTTCTGGAAAAAAATGCAACAGATAGAAATACTGTTTCTCAATTGAAAGACAGAATTTTGGAAGAAGACCAATTTTCTTCCACTCCACGGATCTGAGAATGACATAATGACCTGATGAAGTCAACTGCCAAATACTTCTGAGGCAGACTTCAGGAGTGCCAGATGGCATTATTCAGAAGTTCTTATAGTTCTGGTCCTACCGGCTGGCTCAACAGCATTAAAAAATTGTTATTTTCCATATGAAATCCTACTTCTGACCAAAGTAATATTTCCACTACAAGAAGGTTACATGCTTAGAGGTGACACAAAGCAGATTGGGTTTTCTCTAATAAGTCTCCAGTCTTCAAATAAAATTAATATGTAGTTAGGTGGCAGAATAAGTTATAATCAATACTGTATCTATATTAAAATTCTAAACAAATACACAATTAAAAATTGGATCTTGCAGATTATATGCATCCCAACCTTGTCTTGCCAGTTCCAACTCTGAAAAATTCAGGTTCTCTGATCATTCAAGTTAATGCCAACAGAGCTTCTAGTTTTATATAAGAACACTTTATTCTACCTACTTTTTTTGTCTAACTTGTAAGCATAATTTTAAGGAAAGACATCCAATTCTCTACAAAAGATTCTCCAAAGGTTATCAGAAATACTGGCTAGAGATGACCTGAATGTCAGAGTCTAATGCCAGAATTTAAGCACCGTAAGAATGTGCATTAAAAGCAGCACAGATCTCAGTTTTCAATACATCAGGACATAACTGAATGGACGTTAATATCCTACATAAGGGAGGCACTTTCAAAATTGTTCCTCTCTCTTCTCAATACCAAAGGAAATAACAGTATAATCCACTTTGTTGGAATTGGAACTGGGCTGGCAGAATGAATGCCAGGTGTAAAAGCTGTAGCACTAGATTTTAGGTTGTTTTCTTGGGAGGTCTAGTCAATTCCTTAAAAAAAAAAAAAAAAAAGAAAAAAGAAAAAAAAAAAAACCAACAAAAAAAACCCCTACCAGCTAATAATTGTGGTGGCTACTACTACCCCATCCTAAGGACTGATATTGTGCTGGATATTCTCTCCAAGAATCAGTACATAAATATACAGAGTAAGAATTTGGGTGCACCTGATTTACAAAAGTCGGGCTTATTTAAAAAATAATTGCTAATTACTGCTAGACAAAAAGAGGGCAACAAAAAGAAAGGTTAATGATGACACTGGCTGTAAAAGATTTCCCCTCCTATTCCTCCTCCTCTTTCCCCTCAACTTGAGTGAAAAGTTTAGTTTGAACTTACAGCAATTATGCTCTCATTGCTACAAAATGTGCTGATCTTATTTGAACATTCCTAACTCTACTTTGCTCAGATTTCAGGTGGCCATTTATAAAACAGCTGTATTGGGTTTGCATGGCAAGGTTTTGGTAGCGGGGGGGGTTACAGGGGTGGCTTCTGTGAGAAGCTGCTAGAAGCTTCCCCTATGTCTGACAAAGCCAACACCAGCCGGCTCCAAGATGGACCCGTTGCTGGCCAAGGCCGAGCCCATCAGCAATGGTGGTAGCGCCTCTGGGATAACGTATTTAAGAAGGGAAAAAAGTTGCTGTGCAACAGAAACCACAGCCAGAGAGAGGAGTGAGAACATGTGAGAGAAACAACCCTGCAGACACCAAGGTCAGTGACGAAGGAGGGGGAGGAGGTGCTCCAGGCGCCAGAGCAGAGATTCCCCTGCAGCCCGTGGGGAAGACCATGGTGAGGCAGGCTGTCCCCCTGCAGTCCATGGAGGTCCACGGTGGAGCAGATATCCACCTGCAGCCTGTGGAGGACCCCACGTCGGAGCAGGTGGATGCCCGAAGGAGGCTGTGGCTCCATTGGAAGCCTGCACTGGAGCAGGCTCCTGGCAGGACCTGTGGAGAGAGGAGCCCACGCTGGAGCAGGTTTGATGGCAGGACTTGTGACCCCGCAGGGGGGACTCACGCTGGAGCAGTCTGTGCCTGAAGGACTGCAGCCTGTAGAACGGACCCACACTGGAGCAGGGGAATAGTGAGGAGGAAGGAGCAGCAGAGACAACATGTGATGAACTGACCCCAACCCCAACTCCCTGTCCCCCTGCGCCACTGGAGGGGAGGTAGGTAGAGAAAAATCAGGAGTGGAGTTGAGCCTAGGAAGGAGGGAGGGCTGGGGGCAGGGGGACGTGTTTTAAGGTTTGTTTTTATTTCTCATTATCCCGCTCTGATTTGATTGGAAATAAATTAAACTAATTTCTCCAAGTTGAGTCTGGTTTGCCTGTGACAGTAATTGGTGAGTGATCTCTCCCTGCCCTTATCTCGACCCACAAGCTTTTTGTTGTATTTTCTCTCCCCCGTCCAGCTGAGGAGGGGAGTGATAGAGTGGCTTGGTGGGCACCTCGTGTCCAGCCAGGGTCAACCCAGCACCACAGCACTGATCAACAGTCTGGATCAGAATTAGCAAGATGTCTGAACAACATGAAAATATCTTCTAACATATGGTCTCCAGGAGGCTGCACGTGAACACAACTGCCATTTCCCAAAATGCCCAGCCATACATGAGGCCGATTGTGCTTCCACCAGCAGCCCAACATCAGACTCTTTGGAGGCAAATCAGGAATGTAACATCTCCAGTATGAGATAACGATTTAGAGGAGACCAAAACATAGACAAAGAATAGTTAGACCAAAAAAAAAAAAAAAACCAAAACCACACCAAAAAAACCAAAACCACCAAACATTACTGCAAATGTTTCACTTATTTATATAAAATACCCAACAATGTCTTTCGAAGGTACTGAAATAAATTAATATCAAGCATGCAGCAGCTGGGGAAGTAGTAAGGTATTTAGTAAGGAATCCTCATTTACAGGTCTTATTACTCTAAAGTCAGCATGAGCAAAAGGCAGTGCAGGTTTTTGTTCTTTGAAGATTATTCTGCACTCTTAATTTTGATTATTCTGAAATAAGAAAACAGTGTTGCAATGACTTGGCATGTTAATGGTGACTTTAATAAGTTATTTATGTGAACTGTAAATTTACAAAAACCCTCAAAACAAACAAACAAAAAACCACATCAGTAAGACACATTTCTCCCTGTGAAACAGTTTATTATTTACAACCTCAATTTTGAAAACACTTATTCATGTGTTTAATGTTAAAGACTGCAGTTAGTACCACAAAGGTCAATGAAATCATATAAGTAAATTTATATCTACACAAAAAGCATGCACATAAATGAGTAAAGTGGTTTTAATGGAAATTTTTGTTTTAATAGAATTTATGTAGAAACCTTTATTTTTTATTATTTTTAGATGACATTTATAAGAGTGCTTTAGGTCAGAATTGGTTTCCCCAAAGATTAATAACTAGTAAAATACAGAAAATGAAGGGCAGATATGTATTTTGGGGGTGTTCTGTTTTGTTTGGGGGGGTGGCTTTTTTTTTAATGAAGAGACAATCAAGAAACAGTGCTGGGACTACTGTTGCTGGTGTATTAGTGATTTTAGAAAGCAGCAGAACAGTGAAACAACAAAGAAGTTAATTACAACTGTCATCTCAAAAAAAGCCAAACATGAGAAGCTGAGATAAGAGTTCACAATAGCAACTGATAAAACTGCATCTGCCACAAGCTCCAAGGCACACAGCAAAAAAGCATTGGTATCACTACAGAGACCCTTTGAACCTATCAGGTCAAACTTCAGCTGTGATCAGAAACAGAACTTTAAGATTGTTATGACGAAAAAATAGGCAAGGAGGAGGATCCAGGGAATGGCAGTCAGTCCCAGTTCAATTTCCAGGCAGCAAACAGAGCAAGTCCTAACAGAAACTATCTCCAGGCACAAGAAGAGCAAGGAGATGACATAGAGAAGCCACCGCTTATTTGCTCTTGAACAACTCATCTTCTGTGATGAGATGTCTGGCTCTGTGGATTAGCGGACAGCGGCCCATTTCATCTACCTGGACTTTAGCAAGGCTTTCAACACTCCCCAACATCAAATACTCCATCACTTCTCCTCTTAGCCAAGCTGAGGAGATACGGGCTAGGTGGGTGGACTACAAGGTGGGTGAAAGACTGGCTGGACCATCAGGCTCAAAAGGTAGCTGTCAATGGTTTGATAGAAGTTCGTATTGGGGCTGATGCTGTCTAATTCTTACCAGTAACCTAGGCAAAAGGAAGAAGCCCGAACTCAGCACGTCTGAAAGTGAGAAGAAAAAGGGGGACACTGTAGACAGCCTGGAAGGCTGGAGGCTGCAGGAGCAGCCTCTCAGGAGCCTGCAGAGGGTCAGCCCAGGGAAACGGAGTGGCCCGCGGGGACCAGGGCAGGCGGGGGCAGCCCCTGGTAAGGTGGCAGCATTGCGGGGAAGGTCCTGGGGGTCCTGGTGGGCGGCAAAATGAACGAGTCAGCAGTGCACCCTTGCGGCAAGAAGGGCTAAACACACACCCGGCTGCACAAGCCACCAGGTGACGGAACTGATCACTCCTGGGGCCGCATCACCAGACCTGTGCCCAGCGTGAGAGAGGTGGACAAACCGGAGGCAGTTCAGTGGAGGGCCACCCGAAGCGCTCCAGTGTTTGCAGCAAACGATGCGGGAGGAAAGGCTGAAGGACCTGGGTTTGTTTACCTGGAGAAGAGAAGCCTAAGGATGCAGCTCATAGCAGTCTTCCACGACCTAAAGGGGGGGGTCATAGAGGAGACCGTCTAACTCGGGGCACAAATAACAGGACAAAAGCCGGAGGCTGCAAGCCAAGCTACAGCAAGACAAAGTCTGACTGAACATAAGGACCACGAGTCTTCACACAGAGCAGTCAAGCACTGGGACAAGCTCCCAGGCAGGCTGCGAATCTCCATCCTTAGAGACTTTCAAAATTCAGCTGTGTAAGACCCTGAGCAGCCTCACCTAACTTAGCCTTGCTGCGAGGAGGAGGCTGGACAAGGTGACCTCCAGAGTTCCCTCCAGACTATGTTACTGTATGACGCCAGGACAACTGCTGTGCAAAGGCTTCGCTACAATTCAATGAAGCTGGAAAGCAGTCAAATTGCAAGTCCAAAGACTACAAATGGACTTGTCGTACTCATTAATAAAACACAGTGATTTCTTTAAACTCCAAATACTCCAAACAAAGAACCTCAAGTGTGGTTGCACTTTAAGTCTGTTCTTGATCTGCATTCTGCGGCATATTTTACCTTTACCTCCGTGCAGATGCAGGCTGGCTCGTAACAAACTCGGTGCTCCAGGCACAGGGACAAAGATCTGCAACATTTGGTGGTTAAGTAAGTGATGGTATGTAAGACCAGACCTTTTCTTGTGTGCTTTTCATGTGTACTCCTTTATGATAACTACCTGGAGAAATGAGGGTAATCCAGAATACAAAAAAACATTCAGAAAATTTACTTTTGTGTGTGTGGAGAGCTACTGAGAAAAATATGTTTAAGATTAATATAGAGCTACATTACCCTCGACATTAATCATGTAAAGTTTAAACTGGTTTCAGCTTCAAATTATGTAACTGCTTCACACAAAACAATACAATGAAAAATAAAACTTGTTGATAACGTACGTGTTATCCTAAAACACTAGTATAACTTCACTACAAAAAGAACAAGACACGTTTTCTAATAGGCAAATCTAAAACCCACGTACAAGGAATTCAAGTAGTGAATCCCAAAAGTCAAGGTACCAAAAAGACCACATACCATGGGTACTGATTCTTTTACCATTATCAGCAATAATAAATTGTAATTGCTGCATAACCATAGAATATGTATGCCTATGTATTAATGATATGTACTCACGACCATCAAATGCAGTTTATTTTCAGGAACGTGGTGGAGCCTTCCAACTTCTTACTCTACAGGCAGACTGAGCAAAATGGAAAGCAAAACATTTTCTGATGTATATTACCTACTTTAAAAAAAAATAAATTACAAAATCTCACAACTTTTGGCTGTACTAAAGGCAATCTTCTGGAATTGTTATATGTTCATGAAAGAAATCTAAGTCTTTAAAAGAACTGTACTTATCAAAAAACTTCAAGTCCACTTTTCCCAAAATAAAGGCTTTTTTTCCAAAAGAAAATAAAAAAAAAAATTAAGCAAAAAATTTAGGGCCACCTTCTTTTAAAAATTGGAACCAAACTCTCTCTTCCTCTCTATTTTAGAACTCTACACAACAAAAAATTTGATTCAGCTTTTAGAAATAAACTAAGGATATGAAAGTTGCTTTTGCTAAATATATATATATTAGTAAATATACCTGTCTCTCTGATAAGAAAAGCAGGTGTTGCATATGCTGTGTGAATGACAGTGGAATGGTATTTACCATATTAATAGCATTCTGCTTAATTGTTGGTGTCTGTAATTTTGCACAAACAGGATTTACAATAGGACCAAATATTAAGAAAGTTAGAAAAAGATGTCACAGAAAGACAACTTTTAAACCTGCAAGTACAAGACAGTCTTTCCCATTTAAGATGATGCTATCTCATGCAGCAACATGCATGGATATCCTGCAACATATTCTGTAAAGTTCTCCTAATCAGTAAAGAAACTGCTAAATTATTGAAATGCAACAGCTTTGAAATCTGCTTCACAAATTGAACTAGGTAGAAGAGAGCTTACACACAGAGAAGAAAAAGAAGAGTAAGAAAATATGTACCAATGGAATTTCTCCTTTATAAATTCAAGAATACACTTCTGGAATTTGACACACAGGTTTTGCTATGTACGTTCAATGTAAAAGTGAACAGAAGCCTCATGATTAAGCCTCACAGAATTATTAAGTAAACAACATGCTTTGATTCAGAATTGTGACCAATTCTGCCAACTAACACATTTATCAGGTTTATAAAGTTATTCTGAAAGCGTGCCAAAAAGACATCGTTGAAGAATACAACTGTTTCTCTGGAAATTATAGACTTACTGCAAGTTGCAAGAAATGAAGTGTTCCTTGCACCAGCAATGTCCCAGAGCACGCTTAAAAGTGATAGACACACATTCATCAAAAATTTGCAGCTATGACAAAGAGGACAAGTTCCACATCATATGGAATTGATAAATATATGTGCTATAGAAATGTTTTAATGAAGCAAAAGGACGACTGTATCTGTACCACCAGCCAAAAGACTTCTACTTACATAACTAAAACATTCCCTAAAGGCTGGTTGTATAAGTGAGTATTCAGTAAGACTGCAAAAGAAACAAATACACGTAACTTGGCCTTTCCTGCCACCACTCCAACACCACCCAAAAGAACAAATATATTAGTGAATTTTTCTTTAAATGTGATCTAATTATGCTTTTCTTTATTTTTAAGTTATTGTATTTTTCTGCTTATTCTCTGCATGGCTTTTAACTGGGCTTGAGTACAAAAAGAGATCATTTGGTTGCATCCAAAATCATGTAAGAGGAGACAAAATAGCTCTATTTCTTTCTGTTGTCTCATTAGGCATGCAGCTTCTTGACCTGAAAGGGGGGGGGGGGGGGGGGGGGGGCAGGGGGAGAGATCTTAGTTTGCATAAGCTGTCATCTTTCTATGCTCAAATTTTTGTTGAGAAACTGGAAAGTGACATTACAGGCAGATGCTAACTTATTATTTCATATAGCCTCTAGCAGTGACCAAAGTGTGCAAATCCAGTAGATTCTACATGAAACACCTATAAAACTCAATGGCTCGATCAGTTTCTTGAACTTACCTTCTCTGTCTCATTCCATTTATCTTACTTCCTCCAATCGCTCATATCATATCTAATTTATTGCCTACCACCACAAACATTTACTACCAGAAATTGTTACAGCACTATTCTCACAGGTTAATTTCTACAAGAACGGGTCCTTAGATAACAATGACAAATTGTAAAGTAATTGTACAGTGCCACAAACTTTATGACTCTTTAAGCAATGTTAGGAATAATCAATAAATCAGTAATCATGTGACTTATCAAAGGCACTAAAAATACAGAAAGCAGGCTGAAGAAAAATGAAAATGGCAATAAAATTATAAAGTAACAAAGATTCTCTTTGCTAATTCAGAGGACTCAGTGGTGATAGTGGCTGGGGAAGTCGTCTAGATTGACTATACTAAATTAACTCCTGTGTACTGCCAACCAGAAATAGTATCACTCTTTGGACTCCTCTCTTTTCCTATGCTATGCCTAACTAGCTGGCAGTAAAGTAGATTTATAGAATAAAAACAAATCGGTATTATTTCTTCCTGACTCTTGTTTTCTTCTGATTATCTTCTGAGAGCTTTGTAACAGAGCCAAAGGTAATTTATAGCCAAAGTTAAATGAAATGAATAACAGGAAACTGCGAAGTGTAAGATTTCTTTACAGGGTAGCACTCCAAAAGGTAGACAAAACAAACTGGCTTAGGGAGGCAGCTACAGTAAACTATGCTTCATTAAATACATGAAGAGTTTAATTCTGTTCAATAAGCTTTTGTTAAATTTCTGCTTCCTTGAAATCAAATTGGTCATAATAAAGAAAAAGTGAGGTAACTTTAAAGGATTATAGCAGGAAGACATCTGTCATCCCACAGACATTCAATGCGTTCATACTGTATTAAAGAAACGGCTGAAAAAAGTGACGGAAACTCCAATTTCGCAGCACTACAAAGTATAGTGATCTTGAAGCTGTCCTTCAGTGGGATAGCCAAATGAGGTTAATGACTAACTTTGAACATGCTTCCCCAAAACCCATGCTGTGATCATTGCTCCTGGGACCAGCACTGCAGGAAAACCTTTTCCACCTAATTTTCTGCTATGAATGACTGAAGAAACAGATCAGCCAATACATCCATACAACAGTCCACACAAACCGTACACAAACTCCACTTTTTAATACATGTGTATTGCAAACACAAGAATTTCCCTCTGTAAAATTATCACTACAGTGCTTCAGCCAATTCTCACCAAAGGTAAGCAGGAAGCTTTCAAGGACATTTACTCCTACATTCAACTCTTCACAGTACCTCCATTTGCTGTCCCACAAATCAAACCTCTTAAATTAACATATACTTTCACTAACCTCACATTCCTTCCCAACGAGCCACAAAAAACATTCACCTATGTCTGCATGTCCAACCAGACTGACAATTAAGTCTGTAGAAAAAACAAAAATGCTTGGAATGCTTTTTTTTTTTTCCCTCTCAAGAGCCACACTAGGTCAGTCACTTCTAAGGTTAAGCTGGAAGTGACGAGATTTCTGCAGAGCAAGGCCAGACACAGGAACACCACATTGGCAGCTAAGAGGATGGCAGGGTTCATGTCCTTCAAGTACTCCCCTTTCTAAAGCCACAGTGGTTTTGGTAGCGGGGGGGGTTACAGGGATGGCTTCTGTGAGAAGCTGCTAGAAGCTTCCCCTATGTCTGACAAAGCCAACACCAGCCGGCTCCAAGACGGACCCGTTGCTGGCCAAGGCCGAGCCCATCAGCAATGGTGGTAGCGCCTCTGGGATAACGTATTTAAGAAGGGAAAAAAGTTGCTGTGCAACAGAAACCACAGCCAGAGAGAGGAGTGAGAACATGTGAGAGAAACAACCCTGCAGGCACCCAGGTCAGTGACGAAGGAGGGGGAGGAGGTCCTCCAGGCGCCAGAGCAGAGATTCCCCTGCAGCCCGTGGGGAAGACCATGGTGAGGCAGGCTGTCCCCCTGCAGTCCATGGAGGTCCACGGTGGAGCAGATATCCACCTGCAGCCTGTGGAGGACCCCACGTCGGAGCAGGTGGATGCCCGAAGGAGGCTGTGGCTCCATTGGAAGCCTGCACTGGAGCAGGCTCCTGGCAGGACCTGTGGAGAGAGGAGCCCATGCTGGAGCAGGTTTGATGGCAGGACTTGTGACCCCGCAGGGGGGACTCACGCTGGAGCAGTCTGTGCCTGAAGGACTGCAGCCTGTAGAACGGACCCACACTGGAGCAGGGGAATAGTGAGGAGGAAGGAGCAGCAGAGACAACATGTGATGAACTGACCCCAACCCCAACTCCCTGTCCCCCTGCGCCACTGGAGGGGAGGTAGGTAGAGAAAAATCAGGAGTGGAGTTGAGCCTAGGAAGGAGGGAGGGCTGGGGGCAGGGGGACGTGTTTTAAGGTTTGTTTTTATTTCTCATTATCCCGCTCTGATTTGATTGGAAATAAATTAAACTAATTTCCCCAAGTTGAGTCTGGTTTGCCTGTGACAGTAATTGGTGAGTGATCTCTCCCTGCCCTTATCTCGACCCACAAGTTTTTTGTTGTATTTTCTCTCCCCCGTCCAGCTGAGGAGGGGAGTGATAGAGTGGCTTGGTGGGCACCTGGCGTCCAGCCAGAGTCAATCCACCACACCAGTATAAGGGCTACATTCAGCCCACATGATGAGCATACATGGTGGTTTGTCCTGAAGCTCTAGACCCCCAGCTAGGAGCCAGAGTCCACTATGGCTAGGAGCCAGAGTCCACTATGGCGCCTCTCTTACCAGTGTGCTTCAATGTCACAAAAGGGTTTAGAAAAAGCAAGAATAATGACAAAGCTAGGGAATAGCTTCTATTTACGGAACAAGTAAATAATCTACAATTCTTCAGCATGGAAACAGCAGGACAAAGGGTTAGTTTCACAGGCCTCTTTCATAACACAGGGTTCACAGAGAAAGGTGGGTGGTGAGAGGTCCAACTGCAAGTACAACCAGCAGGTAGTGGGGTCAAAACAAAAGTAATTCTTTACAAAAATACATGGCTAACCTGTAAACATTTTTACAACAGAATAGTGTGAATGCTGGAAATATACACAGATTGAAGGGGAAGCTAGATATGTTACCAGAATAGAAGTCCACTGTGCACAGAAATTGCCTCTGAGTCATGAAGTCTCTGGATAACAGACAACTGCAGCCTGGGAGAGAATTAATGGATAGTATAAGCTTATTCTCTTATATATTTACTAACCTGTTTACCTTTGGCCACTGCTCAGACAGGGAACACTGGCCTATACAGACCTCTGAATATGCCTATACTCATGTTTTACAGAAAAGGAAGTTATGTCCATTTGCAGGTTTTTCTTTTAATTTCTTCCAATATTCCACATTTCCATCATCAAAAACATTATCCTAAATGACAGACTAACATAAAGAATAGGAATGGTATTGATTTTTACATTAGTAATTGCTTCGTATCAAGTTGTAATTAAAGAGTACCTTGTCCTCATTCAGTATAATTTGGCACAATAACATGGGAAAATTCAGAAAAAGGATAAATATCGGGTTAGTAAATAATGTCTTCTAAACTGTATCACAGAGACATAACTATCTAGTCATGTTGCCGTTCCTCCAAGGTACACAAATCAATCTAGTCTTGAATTATCGAAAATATCTGATTTGCCCAATCTGCACACTACGAATTTTTTAAAAAACAATAAATGCAGTGAAGTAATCTAAATATTTAAAACACAACACAATACTATGTTGCTAGCAGTAATAAATCAAGTAATTGCCTTTTGATACTTCGACACAGGCTGCAGTTTAGTCTATGCAACCTGTATCACCAGACATTCTCCAGGACTCCAAAAGAGTATTTTGAAAGAAATACCTTGCAATCTAAGCTTTCTAACATGAACACATGATGTTTAAACACAAAACTTAGAAGCCTATAAAGTTTTTAATACAAACTCCCTAAACACTCCCTTCAAAGAGTGTTTTTTTAATCCTTCCTCAGGACCACCTTCCATACTTGCCCACAGCAGAGCTCCTTCTCTGCTCTCCCTCCAGGTGCTGTAATGTTGCATTCTCTATTGCCTGTATCACATTCTCAGGAAGAGAGATGAGGAATGCTCCTGTTCCCATTTGTATATGGTCTTGTATCTTCTGGCACACAAAACCAGCTGAGGAGGGCTGAGAACTACCTCCCTCATTCTTGGATGAATACTCTGAATAGTAGGCTACCATGGCAAAAACGAGAGGCAGGACCACCACTTCTTCCAGCCTGCTCGCTTTTGGGAAGAAATATGGTAACTTGCATACAAGACTGCCACACATGCCAAAGCAGGCATCCAACCATTGCTAAGTTTTACATAGGATATCATTCTTGGAAGGTCAAGGCACCAAGTTTTTTCCTCTGGTGAGAAAGGAGATCAGGAACAGTAAAGAAATAATTTATTGGTCCTATTTTTACCCAGGCAGGGCAGACACAGTGCCTGTTCTTTTTCAGTTTGATGCAGATAACTAACTACGTACTTCCTACTGCCTATGATAAAAAAAAAAACCAAAACCCCCCAAAACAACAAAAAAACCAAACACATTACTTAACCACAAAAATACATCAAGTGTTGACATGAAATTGAGGTACAGTTTGCAAACAAAATGCGATACACATGACTTTGGCTTCCTTCACTGACATTTAGCTGCCAGCGTATGAAAAGGCCCTAAAAACTAACTGGAGAGACTGTAGGCTAAGACACATCTGTTTAAAAAACCACTTTATTTATAGCCTATTAATTTCAGGCAAATGACCCTGGATCAATATTTATAGTATTTTTAACCAACAGTTGTTTAAAAATACATTATTTAATTCAAAACCTATTAAAAATAAATCTCATGGACTTGCAAACTCTGCAGTTTTACTACTGCAGCACTAGGCGATTGGTAGCAATGTGAGGAATGCAGGTGTTGAAGAAGAGTGCAGATGGAAATACAGCCCTTCAGAGAGCTTGCCTCAAATCTATTCTGAGCTTTGAAGATAAGGGTATTTCAAACCTTCTCCGAATGGGGGAAGGGGACAACAAACAATCTTAACTCTTCTCTTTCAACAGGTGTTTGACTAATAGGGGTAGTGGTCTCCTGTGCAAACTTAATATTTGAGCCTGGGTTCAAAGTGTTCTCAGGAATACATGGGCTCCTTTTATACAGAGCGGACTAGGTCTGCTCTGGTAGTTGAGTATACAGAGCCCTGTATTAACTTCTCAGAAGGGCAAACTAGCCCATGCAGAAAATCCTGTTCCTGAGACTCCCGGATAACACTGCACAGGGTGGAAATAAAGCCCTTGTAACCCTTCCGAAGCGCTCCATAGATTCACATTGCTTTAAAACAAATCAAAACACCCCAAACACCCCCAAAACCCTTCTGCCATTCAACTACACTGAAGAGACTTAACTCTGCCAACATGCATGGGAAATAGTACTTTCTCATTTTTTCTTGTCTCCTTAAAAGGAGATTTTTCCTCTTAAAGAACGTTATCTACATGTCTGTAAGAAGTCACAGAAACCAGAGTCTGAAGAAAGCAAAATGTTATTTTGGACGTTAATGTATTATTCTACTTTCTAATTTAAACAGTTATAAGAAGCACTAAGTTCAGATTTAGTATAAACACATCCAATGCCATTTCATGTAAACATCTTCCTTACAGCCAGTAAGGATCAGCATGCTGTTTTCAAATATATCAAGCTTGTGCACCCTGACCACAAACATCCATTCTTAGCCTAAACTACCGAAGTCCTTCTTTCCACCATAAGCAAAGACTACATTACCACACACTCTTCAAACAGTAAACTCGCCCATCTCAGATACTTCTAATTAAAGGACAAAACTAAGTTGCTGTCTAAATTTAACAGGGAAGGCCAAAGTTGGTGATTGTAATTCTGGTCTCAAGGGCATTCCAGTCACGTCCACCGCCTTCAGCCAGAGCCCACAACTCTCGCATCCTCCAGCTAAGTCAGTAACACAACTTCAGAAAGCTCTACCTCCTCTGCCTGCAAGGCACCACTCTGCAGAACTGTTCTCATTAGCTCTTCGAAAGACATGCAATAGAAAACCAAGTCACTAGACCACGTATTTGTAATTTTCCTCACATATCTGTAAATTCCTAAAAGAATCCCTGCAGAAAGAAGTCGAAAGAAGTGTGCCTTGTTCGAGCCACCACATACACATACGTAATTCAGAAAACATTGAGTGTCGAGTATTGTGTTTTCCCTCCCTCCCCTTTATGCTCAGTTACAGCAAAAAATTGGTGGAACTTGAGAAAGAAAAAAAGAGAAAAAACCAAAAATGTTCTGTCACAAAAAATGCAATTAGTGTCAATCACTGCATCTTATTTCAGATGGTTTGTAACCTACTTGAAAGGCAGTTTTCAAATTTCTCAGGAAGAGTTGTTTGTGGGTGTATGTTAAAATGTGCACTTATTCCCCCAATATAACCCATCAGCATGATTTGTGATATACAACTTTTAATTTAAGAGCTACGGCCTCACTGCCACTGTATCACTTACCACATACCAGTCAAAGAAAGCATTATGTAAAAAAATGAATTTATATCACAGAAATTTCCAATATATGAAATAAAAAGTGTATCTGCAAAATATTTAAGTCTAAAAGGAAAACAAATACACTGGAAAAAGTTTCAGACTGACTGCTTGGGTCAGGCACAGTAGTTGAAACATGGTTGTTAACAGACAAATCAAAGAACAGAAATACAGTATCACTAGAAGGTTTAGAGTTGGATTATCAGTTTTGAACTACATACCATGGCATAAAGTCCTTAATACAATGCCTTTTAAACTGCTTGTTTCCACATTTGAGTTCTTGACTGATCTGCTTGTAGCCCAGACTCAATTTGTTATCAGTCACATTGTTTATTCATTTTATTTCATCTACATTCGAAGAAGTGCTCCTCCTCTAAAGAATGCAATTGCTCAAGGGAGAGGTGTGTTTCACACACCCTCATCCTGGCAAAGTGCCTCAAGTTCCCTGAGGCCACCGATCTTTCGGTCCTACTCACTGGTCAAACTGATGCAACTCCCAGTGTTACCCAAAGCACAGTATCTTAAGTCTGTTACCTCCTATGCTAGCTTAGCATCTATAAATATATCCAGGCATTAGTTGTAAAACCCACAATAAAATCATTAAGCCCCAAAATTTACAGGAAATATTTTATAAAACCAAATAGTCTTTTGGGAAGCTGAAAACACTTCTACCCCCCCCCCACCCCCAAACAACTTGAGACACAGTTTAAAAGTGACTGCCAGTCTCATGCACAGAAAGAAAAATACAGTTGTTCTGCAGATGTATCAATGATGACGACTACAACATTACCAGGAGAATTAAGTATCAAGATGACCAAGTGTTTCTGTCTTCACATAAAAGTATCAGCTCATCCCTCTAATGCATTTGTATTAAAAAAATATGCAAGACTATAAAATTTTTCCTTAGAATCACAAATATATTTACTTAAAAAAAATTGTATTTTTAAGTGTTACATTTATGTTTCAAAATATTTTCTCAAATTCTATATGTTCTAAAATGGAAGGAGCCGTTCACAACAATCCAGGTTTTACCCAAACTGCACACAACCATCACACATTTCTAAATGGAAAAGGTAAGAAGCAAGGTAAATTTCTTAAACTCAGCTGCATGATAATTAAACATTGTGAGCAGTCGTGAGAAAAATATAGGAAAGATGGGTTGATTTGTAGTTATTAAATCTTGACAGGAGGACAAAGGTTTTTCTTTGAAGTTTGAGGAACACAGATGTCACTTCAGTGTTGACTTCAGTAACTCCTGCTTTGCTATAAGCAGTCATATTTGTCTTACAAATCAGTCTTAGCGTATCTAAGCATTTTACTGATAAAAGGTAGGATAACCTGAAATTGTTCAAATTAAATTTGAATGGTCCACTAAACCCTTAATGATGTCTAATCCCTTCCTTTTTGAGATTGTGGACCTATTTTCCAAAAGGCTGTTGGAAAGACTATCTTCAAATAAGCCTGAGAAGCTTCTTAAGTCTCAAAGAGATTCAGAACAAGAGAGTAACCAGACCCAACTTAAAAACAGGAAGAAACTGTAGTGAATAATTCCACTTAAAGTAAGTATAAAACACACAAAAACTGAAGTCTTGAAAATGAAACAGTACGGTTTATACACGTGACGTTTGTGTCATGATTTAGATACCTATTTCACAAAACATTCTCTTGCAATAACAACTTTACAATTATTAATTAGCATTAACAGAATCTGAATATCTGGTAAAAGTATTAAAAAAGCTTTCCGACTGAAAACCTTCTGAATACTTTTGCTGACGGCAATGTCAAAATAGCCACCAAACCCTCCCAGTTCTAGTCACAAACTATCTTAGCATTAATTATTAACCACCTTGTTTAGAAAACTTCACATTTCAAAAAGAGAACTACTAATTTGTAGATAGACTTGAATACACGTATGTGCTTGCACATGTAGCATAAGCAATAATCTAAATTATACACAGCTTTAAAGGCAAAATTAAATGTCTTTTCTCCACCGCTTAACAGCTCATAAGACTGAAAAGCACACAACTAAATTAATCCAACACATGTATTTTACTACTTAATAATATTACTTGATAGCATCCAAGAAACTCTTATTTTAATGTTCTTGGAGAGGCAATTAAAGGCAGCATTGCTCAAAACAGGAAAACACAAATATCCCCTGTGCATATTTGGGTGCTGAAGTAATAAAACAACCACATCAGAATTTATTACAAGTAACTATGAACTCAACTATTCTTGAAAAGACAAAAAAGAAAAAAAAAAGTCAATCTAAATATTGACAGTTGCTATTATAGGCATAGGCTTTGCAATGAAGTTTCCTACACAGGGAATCCTCACTAGGATACTGACATAGATTTCTTTACTGAAAGCTTCATCTTACTTAGCAGACAGTAAGAAAATTGTATTATACTACAGATAATGCACACATACCTTAGCTTTTCATGCTAATTATATTACTTAATTCACTTTTTTTTTTTAAGGATTGTGCTTTTAATAGCTGTATATAATGCCATATATAATAATGCATATATTTATAATTGTAAAGTATTTTTGCAGTAGGAAAAGGGGCTAAGCCCTTCTTAACCAGATTTGAAGTGTGCAGCAATTTATCCTATCACTTTTAAAAAATGTGTTTGTACAAATCACTTCAGCTACTGCTGAGCTTTCACAAAACAAGTATATGAATTGAGATTTCAAACATTCCTGAAATCATCTTACAGGTTAGAAAATGGGATTGTCAGTAGCCAGTTTCTCTAAGGCAAGATTTCTCTTGATGTGAATTTTAGTGTAACTACATTCAACAAATGGTTCAAATGCACCTTACACTTGGTTCAGTGCACATGGAGAGAGGTTGAACATCACTAAGTTCTTTCTGCTGCTGTTTTCCTACAAAAAAGGCAATGTCCTGCTTGCTCAGATCATGTGTAGTCCCAGCGCTATCAGCTGATGACTACTGAAGATGACTGCTATAATGGCTCAATCTTATGTTATTTTTATGAAAATTTGATGACTTATCATGAAACAAGGATGAATGCTAGCAGCAACAGCACAGTACTTTGCATTTTTCTAATTAACTGTATTTTAACATTAAGAGTGACATAAGCTTAAAGTAAGCAGAAAGTTGTAATTTTTTCATAGTGCCCTAGGGATCAAGGCCTCAACAGACATGACTTTTACTGCAAAAGGAAAGCTATTGGTTCTTCAGATACTGTGTCTTGTTGCTACTGATTTTCTTTTTTTAATATTTGGCCATCTTATATTCTACAGAATCTTTTACCAAATCTCTAAAAGGGATGGGTACAGGCTCAGCTGCCTGTACTGCCTGCACTATATGTGCAAATACCATTCTGAACTGTGTTTAATAAACATGGTATATTTTAGATTTTCCCCACTCTAGGAAGATAATAGTTAAATCATCAGTCTTAGAACAGATGCTGTAATACGGTATTCAAAGGACTCAGCATAATTGTGTATGGGTTTGCTTCCATGAAGCCTGCCCCACACTCTGTGTTTCTAAAATTTATACCCATGTAGAAAGCTAAGTAATTCCGACTAGTAACGGGAATCTCAAGGGAAGCACATAAACCAGTAACCTCCCAGATGACATACCCTTGGGCTAAGAGATCCTTTAATGATTATCAGCAGCTTCACTGAAAGCAACAGTTGATAAAAAGGGAAAGCTAATGTATATTCCACTACTTTACAAGGGGAATAAATTCTCTGTAAGGTCACGTTACAGTCTTCATTTTAAATCACTCTTGGGAAAAAAAAAAAAAAAATGGCATTCACCATCTGCTTAATATTCTTTAAAATTATTTTTAAAAATATTTAATAGTGCAGGACTTCCTTAACCTCCAAAGAGTATGAGGCAGCCCTGAGAAAAATGATCATTTTTCCCCATTTAAAAATAGGTTTGTGTAATCTTTTCTGCTTGTTTGCAACTCCCTTAATTATCATTCTCTTACTACAGCTCCCCAGGAACTTTCAACAGGCAAACCTTGCAATGCTAATCAAAAGGGTTAAAACAAGCCTACATTAGAAAACTAAACCAAGAATTGTCTGTTGGTCCACTAGCTGACTCAGGACTAGTTCTGAGCACCACACACAACAGGAGAAAGCAGTGTTGTGGGAACAAACATGCAAGTAGGGAAGCTTAAAGGTTTCACGGAGCTACTGCACAAGTTAAAACCTCTCATAGTCACTAGTTCAGTTCTTCCATAAACAGACAGAACTTTGAAGTGCACTCATGTAAATTAGTTTGAATTTTAATGAACAAAAACTGTTTAGAAATCAATGGGAGTGGCAGGGGAAATCAATGAGGTTTTAAGGTCAGGCGAGGCCACTGAACCCAGATAGCCCAACACATGACATACATCTTCAATCTCCCACTCACCAATCTCAGTTCTTCCCTGGTGGATTCAGCAGATGAACTGGATAAGCTGTCCCTTTTCAAGCTGCTGAACACTGACAGCATGAACTACATTTGTTTAAGATGTCTTTAAGTTCTCTGGGCCTTTTTAAATAGCTATGCATTATTCTGCACACTTAGAAAGTGAAGTGCCAAGTATTAAAACATCATTACATTTTGAGATAAAGACAACTGAACTTGTCCCTCTGCAAGTTCAGAAGGTAGAACAACAGAGGCGCCCTCATTTTTTTTTCAGGCAAAATGGAAGCAGACAAAAAGTAGAAGATGAAAAGCATGTGCAGCTTCAAATTCCTCCAGTAAATAGTTTTTCCACTTCAGTCAGAAAACTACCATATAATTTCATGATTTTTTTCAAATTGCACTTTATTCCTCATAATCAGATTTTTCTCTTTTTTCCTCTTTTAATGCCCGTCTGTCTAGCTACCATTTCTTCTTACACCCACCTAAATAAATTTTGTTCTTCCTTTAGAACTTAAGCAATTTCAATTGTTTTAAGTTTTATTACATTTGCCTTAGGTATTGCTTACCTAAAATACACATATTCAGCTCATAATTCCCTATAAATAACTCTGCAACTTTGCTTTGAGCTTTATCCAAGTTATAACAGTATCTAGCTCCAAAAACAAGCTCATTGGAGTCCTATACTTTAGAGGAGGGAAGTTACAACTGCCCAGCGTCTCTGTTTTTCATACAATAAGTTGAAAGAGTCTTTCTTTGCTACCACATGGCCTCACAGGTTTTCACTTCACTCCTCACAGTCCTCTCTGACACCACTATTTTCACTACTTCTTCCTTGGATTGAATTTCCATGTTCCAGTGGTATCAAAGTAATGATGTTATCTTCTATCCTTATTTCTTGGTTCTTGGCTTTGTTGGTATTCTTTTTTTTTTTTTATCTGCCTATGAACAAATATTCAGAGAAATTCTTCACTTTTGATTCTAGTGTAAGTTTTGTTTTCGTGGTCTTTATAATTTGCAGCACACATTTTTCACCTCTTTTTCTGATAAAGATAGAAATATCAAGAAACCATAATACAATGTTACCACTCACTGTGCTTCAGCCTTGCCCTTCTCAGATTCAAGTGAACTGAAGTCAGGACTTCTGAATTTGAATTGCCTCCTAAATTCACATATTGCATGATGCAGCAACGAGTTGCAGCTCAGCAGCAAACTTTTACTGTACTTCCTTATGTCCCTACTCACCTCCTCTATACTTTCCATCTCCCTCTAGTCTTCTAATAGGAATTTCAGAGACAAAAAACCCAAAACAAACAAAAAACTCTGATGCCTTTAAAGATGGAGCTTGATCAGAGCTATGAAATAGATTGTGCAGTTTAGAAGGAACAATCTGGGGCATCAAATTCCTTGCTTCTATATAAATAAACTACTTTTTAACAACTAAAATTTACAGCTGTAGAGCATTCAATATTGAGATACAAAATGTCCAACCACAGAAACAGTGAGGAGCTGTCTGACTAGAAATACTTTTTCTACTGTTATATGCCACAATGAGAATGAGGATCCATTCTGAAAGGCATCATGGGCAATCCCTGCCCTAAACAAGCTATAATTTAAGGTAAAGGTTCTAAGAATACGCGTGGAGACTGTACATTTAAAACCCAAGAATCCACAATGCAAAGAAAAATCATTTATTTTTTCCCTTTTGCCCTACTGGTATTCTTCCTATTCTAGTCAACTTACCCAAAATTAATTAAAACTTCTAAGGGGTACAGATTTGTGGGGCTGAGTTGTCCTTCCATTAGAGACCCACTGCAAAATAAAGTGAACATGCACAGAGTTCTGTTCTCGATACAAGTTGTACATAGTTGACATCAGGAATCCCCCAGAGAGTACTCAACCCTGTGCCCCCTCCTCCCCCCCTAAAAAATCATCACAGAAACAAACCCCAAACAACTACAACCAAAGATACTTATTCTGACCCCTGGCTTAGCCACAGAGATCTTTTGAGTCTTTCCACATAGCCATGCTACATACACAGTTTCTAACAAAGAGTTGAGAATTTGACCTAGGAAGGACCAAACATCCAGAGGATACACCAGATTTCATGCTGTGAAAGCTATTCTTTCTCCCCTTCTCCTGCCAGATGGGTGTATGTTTATTTGTACACACACAACACATGCATGCACCTCCACTTAACCCTCCAGCCCCCAAGTTTGCTTCTGTTATCTTCAGCAATAAGAGGGAAAACTGTCACTTTATAGTGGAAAGTTGTACTAGTTCTTACAAAATGGTATAGATTTTTATTTCAGGACCACCATTTTAACATGGCCACGGGAGCATACACCACCCTCCTATTTAGATAAGGAATGGTTATAAATATCTCTAATGGGAGGTTACACAAGGAATTACAAAATACTCTGGGTCATATGAACATGAATCATGTTGGAATAAAATCCCAAACTATTTTAAAAATATATTTCCTTTTAAAAGTACAGATTATCTACCAGCCTCAGATATTAAAAGATAAATTTTAAAAAGAAAGATTATCCTACAAAAAAAAAAAAGGTGTGAGTTGATCATTAATAGAGTGCTATACTTCAGTTAAAAAATACCAGCCTTGCAGATGCGTAACCTAGCAGTGTTTTGCTCAAAGAAAAAAGAACTAATTAATGAAAATTTCTAACTATGAAACCTTATCAGTGTTACTGTTCTAAACGGCATCTAATGGGACCAAAGTAGGCCTTTTTTTACATGAACTTTTGTTGCCACCATCCCAAAATCTAACCCTGCACTCAGGGAATTCAGTCACTGTTTTGAACTTGCTTTTAAGTCAACTAACTTGCTTTTTCAAGAATTAACTAAAAAACCCAGTACACATGCATTTTTCTTACTGATGGGTATAAATGGGTTAAAAAGAAAAAAGTATCATAAAACATCATTATCTCATTCATATGTCCATAACTATGCAAATATAAATTTATCAGTTGATTTCACATGGGACTGTATGGCATTACGACTGAGCAATACTTCAATGCTCACAGTTTTAAAACTGTGTATTTAAAATTCTGTTGTGACTGACAATGTTCCACCAGAAAAGCTGGCAGAAGGCATCACAATTGCCTGTTTTTGCAGGTTATCAAATTTCTTTTCATACATACTGTGGGATCCATAGGAAAAAAAAAAAAAAAAACAACAGTATAAATATATAGCAACAACATGACATCCTCAATAGCAACTAGTGCTTTGAAAGAAAATTCATCCTATGGAAACATAACTTTTAAATGAAAATTTTAGATGTAAAAATAAATATATCTCTCTCTCTCTTCCAAATCCTTCTCTTGCATATAAATGCTTCAGCCAAAAGTTTTGCCCTAGTATAGATGAATGGTTTACGTTAGTTGAACCTTGGAGCCTTTCAGGACTAAAAAAAAAAAAAAAAAAACCCCAATGTGAGACCACTCTGACGTAACATTTTGCCATAATCCAAGATTAGGACTCACAACTGGAACATAAAATCTTGAATCCCCCAGAAATTTGCTAAAGCCTTCACATTCTTACTTTACTGTAGTGTTCATTATCCTTGTCCTACAGTAGTTACTTTTGTGATCTCTGGACTGTAGACCTAACCCACAGAAAGAAAAATAATTGTCAACACGGTAGAGAAAAACTAAATCACACACATCCCTCCCAGTGTAGTCATATTTATAGAGTTTCCAAAAGAAAAAAGAAATTGTTGTTAAAGTAATGTGAGCACTGGACAAGAGCAGCTAACCTTACAAGAAATATCACAGCTATGTTAGCTATGTTTCCCAGTATCCCATGTTCCTGGAGATGCCAAAAAAAAATGCAGATTCATTCAAATGTTGCCAAGAAACAACTGCATCTCAAACAGCAGTTTTGAAAGAAAGGAAGCTCAAGTTTACAATGTCACACAACACTACACAAGCACATTTCCTCCACATACCAGGTGTATCTAGCAAAAATACTGATACATTGGAATAGCAGGTGGTCTGCATTAGAGAAAGTTTAACAGACATGTTCCAGTGCCAAAAAAAAAAAAAAATCATCTTCTTACTGCTGATAATAACTGGTTTATATTTGATATTCTGAGGAAATTATAAACCGCATTCCATTTTTAAAATCTGTGTTATTCAGAAAATTTCTACATATGCACCACAATACAGAGAAAATTACATATTGATTAAAAATACTGAATAACACAATAATAATAATATAATAAGTGAAGTACATGTCAAACCGCTCATAGTTCTTGGCTGGTCTTTTGTTTCTGCAAAAAGCTCTAAACAAAAAAGAAAAAGCAAGCTTAATGGTATTTGCAATATGAAGACATTGAAGTATTAAGCAACGTATAAAATGCCTTTTTAGCAGAGCATGGACTATTTTATCTTCTCAGAATGGACCCTGACAATGGGCTGCTTCACAGTATAGCAGCATACCTGCTTTTTCCAGACTAAATGCTTTGGCTTACACTAACCACAGGCTTCGGCTGGATGACACCAAATTATTTCAATCAGTTGCAGTCTTATGGTAGCCATCCCAGTTTATCTAGTATTTTGCCTTTCTCAAGCAGATGTCTTTATCATCTTCTGCATCTGCTCTTCTGTATCTGCCATTTCTTTCATTTTTCCATTCTTCCACAGGAGAGGAACTGACAAACCTTCCCTTTCCTCTTATTTCCACATCCACTCTGATGAGTTCTTACATTCCTTTCCATCTCCATTTTTTACTTATTCCCTATCTGTCTATATCCCTCTATACACAAAGGCATAGGAACCATACTCAACCACCACAGTACACTTGCTAATACACTTTTCTCTAGAAATTTTTCCTGCTGTGAATGCAGCTTGGGTCTTCATAAGCACTTTGGGATTCAGAACCAAATCTCTAGTAAGCAACCTCACAAAATTCTTCAAGCAACCACCCTATTGCACACCAAAACTTCCTAATATATTATTTGGGAAAAATAATTTATTTTTTTTAAACCTTCACCTAGTGTAACAGAGAGGGAAATATGTCCTTCAAATCCTGTGCTATTGGCTGTTGGAAATGAGTAATGAGCAGTAGGAACAAGGATGGATAAGAATATAGTGTTACGAAGAAACAAAACAAATTAAATTATTTAGCAGCTTAACATTGGACCTGTGACCACGCTAATGAGGAACACCACAAACACACACCTCATGAAGCAGAGTGAGAGAATCCTCTGTTTGCATGAGGAGAGCACAGAGTTGGAGCTTAACACACTCTTTAGCTGAAATGTTTATCTACAGAACTTCAGATTTATGCAGAGATTAAAACCATTACTTAAGAACACTCAACCACTGCTTCTCCACGGGAGGCCTGTTATTAAGATGTATGTGGTGGGTCTCTGCTGTGGAAACAGCTGATTACAATAGTCAGGTCAAAGAAGTCAACACCAACACACTACCAAGAGGAATTGAGCACCACTATCTATCTAAGGCTAACCAACACATGCAGAGGTTAAATACCAGCTTCTATCCTTCCAGCTTTGTTCAATAAAAAAGACCCCTTGGGATCTTTAAGGGGAAAATGTTTTCAAAAAAAAATTTTCTGTGTCTCTGTTTCCCAAGGGATACGCTAGCAGGGACTCCTCGGTCAGAGCCGTGTTCTGAGAAGAAGTCCAAAGTAGTATAAGCAGGACCACTCATTTACTGGGTCAAGGAAAAGATGCCCAGTGACTTCAGAAGGCACCAAGGTGGGTTCCCCATGTCCACAATCATTGTACACACCTGATGGCTTGATCACAGTCTTTTGTTTACTTTTTTATTTTGTCTGTTTTATAAACTACTTGTCTGAGGTCATTTATAGCTTTGAAAAAAAACGTGGTCTTTCAGACATACAGCTAAGGAAGGGAAGAAAAAACACACACAGCCCAGTGAAGTGAAATACGGTTTTGCAGGCCAACTAAGAACACAATCTTGTGTTACCACATCTTCCAAAGACAGAATTAACTCCAATTTCACATGCACATGCAAACTACTAGGTGAACTACAGCCTAAAATCAAGAGACATATGTTTCAATAGTCAGAAGTTTCTCAATAGTCAAGTATACACAATTCAGAGCATTTTATCATTAGCAGGAGATACAGTACAGGCACTGTTACAGTGGGTGACACTGAAATTATCATGCCTGTTACTTCCAGAAGGAAGTCAAATCATTAAATTTAAAGAAGAAAACCAAAACACTACAAATTTGTCCTTGTAACAAGCCCGAAATTACACTGAAACACCAGGTTTAACTCTAAAATGACAAAAAAACCAAAGCATCAAACCAACATGTTCATCCCATGTTTTATTCTACAAAGGTGACAGGGATGCTGTTTGTTCACTCTGAGTTACCGAGAAGGCGAGGTTAAGCCAGGTGTCCCTGATGCTGCTTCTGGCCTTTGTCATTTAAACCCATCAGGGAAGGGCTGCTTAGGAGCTAGAGCAGGGTACAATAGTACTAGCTCAAAAAAGATAAAAACCCATTATTGTATCTGTCGTGCTTTGTAGATTTTACGTCACAGACATTAATTACAAGATCTATACTTTTCAGGGCACCCCATTAAGCCAGAAACTTAACATAGTCCATCGTGATTATTATCTGATGATGGAGCAGGTGTTCTGAAGTCACTAGGATGATTTTGATGCTATAAAGAGATCCTCACGCAGAATGTGCGTGGAATGCAACCACAGCCACGAAACAGAGTGAAAGGACTGATGTTTGCAGCCATCAGTGAGACAATTGGCTTTATGCATACCTGGCACAGACCTGCAACTCTGTTTTGCTTGCCATGGCTCATAAGACTACTTGTGTCAGACCAGGCACAGTCATAGAGCTACAGGATTTGGCTAGGTAAATGGTGAAACCACTGCTTTGTGGCCAGAGCAATCTTAAACAAGCAGAGCAGCAGATGAAGAAAAAACCCTACCCTTTTATTTCCTGGGAAAGAGTTATCTCTACATTTTCCACATCAAATCTTGGATCTAAATCCCAAGTAATGGAGTATATAGTGCAACAACAGCAATTTACTGAAAGCCGAGATTAATGCAGGCATATAAAAATTTAAAACCAGTGCAAAATATTCGTAAGAAACCTTTCGCTATTTTGCTGGATTTTGCAGGGTGGTTTTGTTTTCCTTTTTTCCCTTTTTTTTTTTTTAAAAAAAAAAAAAAGAAAAAAGCAGTAAGGCTTCTCATATTAGCTTTTGGGAAAGGCATTTATGGGATTCAGTGTTTGCAGTCCAGTGTGAAGTTCTGAATAGAGCAATGGTAAACTGATAAATGTGTGACTAATTCACGGATTATTTAAATAGCATGCACAATATTACACAGACACTGCTCAGATTTCTAGTGCTAGAGATTTGTCCATGTTCTTTCAGTAAATTCCTGCTTTTACAGGGACAGAGATTAATAATTTGGAACCAATCTGGAATGTAATGGTTTGCAATGTTTAATTTCAAAAGCATTACTAGTTTTTTGTGTGTTTACATATTTATAGGGCTAAAGATCCAACCATATGCATAAATTTAAATTTATGTGTCCCCAAATTTGCAGTACATTACACATCACCTGTTGCTTCACCAGATTTGTTATTTCTGAAAACTTTGCTTGGGTCTAGACATGTTCAAAGGTTTTCCTTCAAAACCATCAGCTAAACCCCAAGTTTTGCTGTTAACAGCTTTTTCTATAAAAATATTTTATATACATACATGTATATGCTTTTATGTTTTTTTATGTACACACATATACATATATACACATATACCCCCCCTTCTCAAGGACAAAAAATCCTGGCCTTGTTTTATTACCTTTTTGTCCCAAACCAAAATATCGCTTCCTAAGAACAAACAAAAAAAATGGATTTTTATTTTTTTCAGAATAGTTATGTATGTTGCCTTATTTTCTGTTGGGTGTCAGCTTCAAAACTAATCTGTATCTCTCAAGCTCCACCACAGGCAGGCAACTGCAGCAGTGTCTCTTGATGTACCTACAATCAAGACAAGATGCTGTGCATAAAAACAGTGGGATCTGCTGATGTTACCAGTTTCATGGACTTTCTGTATCTGCAGACTACTGTCCTTGATTTTTCATTCATCCAAGCTATTCTACATTGCAAGACCACTCCATCATCACAGTTTCTTAATTTCCCATTATTTTCAGCATTTATGAAGAACAGTTTTCAGAACACGTCCAATAGCTTCCTCCACAATGAGTCGATCTTTAAAAATATAAACTTCACCGACAGTAAAAATGTAGGAACACAAAAATAGATTTTTAACACAAGCTTATGGGCCACAGATTATACACATTATAAGTTAAGTATGTTATTAATTAAAGCAACAGTTTAAAGTGAATATGTGGGACAGAAATTTCTATCTCCACAAGTTTCAAATTTTCCTTTTAAGCCAGCAAAGCTGTTAGGGCTGGAAATGGAACTTCATCAACCACCGGTTACATGATCCTGGGGACTGTTCAACAAGCTTTACCCAAAGAAATAATATGTAAAGTAAACTATCACCATTATTAAAGGGTAAACAGCAAAGATTGATGAAGCAATTTGCCAGATACCTTAGAAACATACCCCTGACGGGAAAATTTGTGCTGCCAACTGATCTTGTATCCCATGTGTATCCCAGAATGTTTTACAAGTTGCACATAATTTATTGCTCTCTTGCATACAGCCTATCTGAAGGTTTCTAAGCAAGATCAGCCCTAAATGTAAAAGCCAGCATTATTAAGGCAGTCTCCTCATATTGCTCGAGCAACCACTTTTATAGCCTGACAGGACCACATGTGTGAGCTTAACTTTTAGTAATAAAACTAGCATTTAAAAAATTAAAAAAAATACAAGAAAAGAAAGATAGGAAACATGGAGGGGGGACAGGACGGACACAGGAGGAAAGATGAGAGTCCTACGATTAATTTTGTAGATGCAAAAACATCGTCCAATTTGTAATCAGCTCTAATTATTCAATGGTTTCTCACCAGCAAAGGGTAGAGTTTCAGGACTCCAGTCATACTGCAAAGCCTACTGACTTAGAAAAGGTAATAATAGTGTCAACAAGAAGCACTAAATTTAACAGTTCAGTGTATTCACCTTCCTGCAGAGAAAAAGAAACTCATCTCATACATAACATCAGACCTTTTAAGATCTGCAGGCATTCTGAACTGTTTCTTCACTTACTGCCTAAACTTGTAGGGTAGACATGATGTTATAGAGCACAGCACACATGAGAGATCTTCTAGATACACAGATATAGAACATGATCACAATTTACCAGGTTAGCAATTAAATGTTAAGACTGATCCTGTAAGTCAGACATTTCATTGGGATCAACTCCATAGGCTGTGAACGATCCCACTACTTGTGTAAAGCTGTATGCAAAAGATCAGAGTTTGGTTCTGCCTAAATATGCATGCCCAACAGGGTCTCATTCCTGTTTTATTATAGAGGAGAACAAAGGTTGAATGGAACAGTGCTTCACTGCTTCACATGCAGGGGACAACATTCACCCTTCTCTCATGTCAATGCAATATTTTAGCACTGACAGCACGTCTTTGATGATAAACTAAAAGGCTTTTCAATTTTACATCTCTCCCTTTTTATCTCTCTGGTTTAACATCTCCTCAATTTAAAGCAAGAGAACTCTCCTTTTATGGTATGATACAATGGGTTTATGTAAAGGATGGCTTCAATGAGAACTTGGCTATAATGGCCTTCAAGTTGCTTACACAAGAAAATCTGATTTTCCATATACTTGTTATGCAATTAGAGTTTTGTGGTCACTGAAGAGCTACATGTTTATCCACACTCCATCACACTAACAGTACAATTTTCTACTTACAAAACAGACCAAACAAGACAACAACATTGGTACAGACTTGTATGTGGACAAAAGGAGAAAAAAAACAGGTAGAAGTATCTTAAAAGTCAGTGATATTTACATCAAGGCAAACTGGACAATTTGAAAGCAACAACTGGAAACTGGAGTTACACATCACCTTTACCAGAAGTTGCAACCCTCTTATTTATATATACACTGAGCATTCAAAATTTCTGGCAACTAATTTCAGCTTTAAATTGGGATAACACTATGACAGTCAACCCCAAGCCTGAGCTCAACTGAACTGGGTGTGTTTCTAACTACATATTGACTACAAAATCAACATCTCAAAAGCCCCCATCAGAACTGTCACAGTTTACTTTCTTGCCACTTAGGTAAGGCCAAAAATGCTTTTTTGCAGAATGAAAACAGATCACTAGCAAAGCCATCAAGTCACAGCTTCCAGGACATCCTTTTTATAGGTCTGTCCTCCAGATGGTATGCATATTGAAGTTGATAAGGTATAATGCTGTTTATCCACATTTACATTTGTGAATTTACAAGACTCACACATTATACAATATGTTCATACAACAGAAAAACAGGACTACATTTGCTGCTTTATCTCCACTAGATGTCTAAACAAGAGGAGGGCTTCATTATTTTACATTCAAAATTATAATACCACTTTAAAAGGTGTCATATGCATCCTAATATTAAGTACGGGATTTTTATTTCATACTCTTATAGTAGCATCCAAACTGTTAGAAATACACTTACTGTACTTCATAGATTTATCTTGCACGCGTGTTTCTAGAAACCAAAGCTGTATTATCAAATTCTCTTGCAAATTTGATAAATTCTGGAGACAAATACTGAGTCTCTGAAGATAGTAAAAAAAACTTTAAGCATTACGTAGTGTTTATATTTATTACCTGTGCACAGGAAAATTTTCTAAGTTTTGTACTTTAGATTTGTTCTTAATAAAGCATAAAGGATCAGCTGTAAAACAGATTTCCAGAAATCTCCCAGTCAATGGGCCTCAGGTTACAGTTCACTGTAGGCTTTATTCAAACAAGAGAAAAAAAGGGGGGCTGGGGGGAAGAGAAATAATGGTGAAATGAGGAATTCAAGAAGCTGAATTGACTGACCATGTCCGACTAGAATACAGCTATTTTCTAAAGTTTATATTTACCAAGTGGAATAACATGATCAAAAATGCAGCCCATCAACAGCAATACTTACTATCTATCTATTGATACTGAAATGGGAATTATCAAAGTCTAAAATTTTAAATACAATAAACCCTACTGTATATTTTCACAAGCTCCTTGAAAACCAAGATCTTAAAGCCATGTTCCACAGATCTGCACTTTTTGTTTCTTCAGTACAGACTGTTGTTTCAACAGATTAGCATTCACTTAGAAAGCAACAGAAATGAAATGTGTAGATTTTACACAAAATAATGCCAGACAACTGTGTGTTTTGTTTTTTGGTTTTTTTTTTTTTTTGTTTTTTGTTTTTTTTTTTAAAAGAGACAATTATCAATTTTTAGAAGAACAATACAAAAATCAGAATTTCACAGTATGAAAATAGAAGACGGACGTTACCAAAAAAAAAAAAATCCCCTGGGTGCTGCAGTACATAAATATTGGGTGCATGGTTTCCAAGAGAATCTGTAAACCTGTATTAGGCTCCTGGAAAGAAAAATGGGATTTAAACAACAACAAAAAACTATACACCCATCAGTTCAAATCAGTATGTGTACCATGGAAAGACTTAAAGCAGACTCAAGAAAATAAAACACTATGGCAGAGGAAGATGTGCTTTTTGGGAGGTGAAGGGGGGCGATTTGGAAGAAGTCCCTCTTCTGTCAAAGGCCTCAGTGCCCCGCTCAAAGCTGATCTACTCAGATCCGTAAGTTAGAGTCTCCTTCTGAAGGTCCTAAGGCACTCATTTCTTTTAAAAACAAACAGAAAGGAAAAGAAACAGGCAATTCTGCTACTCCAATTCTTAAGCAACAGCCTCGTGACTTAACAAACACCAGGACTATTTAAGCCTTGGTTCAATTCCACTCAGAGATGTGTTCAAATTCATCAAATGACACACTCCTGCAGGGATTCTTAAATGCCATGCTACAGCTTTTCTCCAGGAATGTCAGACACAAGGTTTGAAACCCCTCAGAAAAAGGAAAAATCCTGCGCCTTTCCCATCATGAGCTAAGCTTGAGGAAACAACAGCAGATTTCTTTACTGCAAGCAAGAGGCACTGCCACTCTGTTCTGTGGGGAGCATAGTTATGGAAATGTGCATAAAGTACAGGCTGATTCCCAATTAAAGCCCAGCTGGGAAGTTTAGCAGAAGAATGTCATCTGCACTTGGAGACAGCTCACATGATGACAAAGCACCACCTCAGCTTGCCAGGAAGGGAGTATTTCTGGAGGTACACAAGAGCCAAGCTTTTTAGGTAGTCAGCAACTACTAATAGGAAGAGCATCAAGAGATGTTAGCTCTTTCCAAGGTTAGATTGTATCTCAGCAGGCAAACGCAGGACACTCATTTTATGATGGTGAAGGTGATACTTGAAAATGACCATAAGTACCTAGTCCTCAATCACAGGAGAAAAACCCTGGGAAACCTACAGATTGAAGTAGACTTTCAAACCAAGGTCAAATGCCTCAAATACAACAAAACCTCACCTTTCCTCATGTCCATTCTGTGCACTGTGTGCACTTTAAGACAGGCAGACAAAGCAAATGCCTCCATCAATTACTTCAAATTTGAATTATGTCAGTTCAAAAATATTCTTGTTTCATTACAATTTTAATAAATTAATAATCTTAGCCCTGAACTTGAGCAGTAACTGAGGATACTATAACAAATATAAAATTGGCAATAAAATCTACTTTAGTTGAGTCTAACTTACTAATACCCAAACTCAGTCTCACATTCCCTGCCTCATCAGTTTAAAAACAGTACTTCAATTTTCCTGTCCAAAAGCTTCAAAATCCTATTTTCATACCATTTTTCTGTATCCTGTTAAAAAACCCAAGCACACCACGAAAGCCCACCCACACCACAAAAAAACAAAACTAATCACTATTTGCTGGGAATCCAGGAGAGGTTGACTCTAAACAGACAAAACTGAAGGGAGTTATGAAAGCAAAGGATGCAACAGCTCCACAGTTCTGACCTTTAGAAGGACCCAGCTTTTCAGCAAACACGAATTCTTTTGTATTGGAGGTAAAATGGCAAATATTTCCTGTTATTAAGGAAGGTTTTGTATTACCTTCTCCTCCCTCAAATATAAGACTTCTGATAACTAACCACAATGACAATAAAAAGACTGTTAAGACTATCCTGAAGCTGTACTAAAAAGCAGATCACATTGCTGCTGTTGGAAAGAACAATAAAATTGCACACATGGTCATCACAAAAATTGCATTAAGCTTTTTCGATGGTGCAGTTTCAGGGCTCTGACAGCTAAGAATTATTCCTCTCCTAATTTCAGGTAAAAAACAACCACCATGGAACATAAAAACTAATGACCTGCTGCTTTAAAGGTGAAGAGATCTGAAAATAAAGGCTGAACTTTAACCCTTTGGTGCCACCACAACCACAGCTCCCACAAACATCCCAGGCTTACAAATATAGCCTTCCTATCAGCTTAGGTTGGAAAGAGCCACTGGAATTTTTAACAAGGCTTTGAATCACAGCAAGGTTTTGTGTTTGGAGCTTTTCACTGATGATTCCACAACTGCAGAGTTTTGTTCCTTTATTCTCTATATACCATGTTTTCAGCTTCAGTGGTAATAGAAGATGCCATCTGCTTCATTATCATTCAAAGCAAGAGGTGGCCTTTAAGTAACCAAACACACTTTTGTGTGGTTCAGAGCAATAACTGATGTTACATGCAGACAGACCATAAAAAAGTACAGATAAGATGCAAAACCAACAGGGCTCTCCAGTTTAACAAGCAAGCTGATACTCTGCACAGGTATTCAGGTTCAAATGACTATTTTGTAGCCTCAATTTGTGATGTATTTGACTATGCCAGTATAATGCACGTGTTTCTATTTCAAAACACCTTATTGTAACAAACCTTTACATTTTAAACATCACTACTCACTGGGTCAGAAGAAATAGATCTGAACCTACAAGTTTCTCAATGCTTTGACCCTGATCTAGCAAAGCACCTGAGCAGCAGCTGCATTTTAGCACAGAGTCCCTCTGAAGAGCTTTCTGGTCAGGATCGAAGTGCTCACTGTATCTAACACAAGAGAATCACCTCCTATCTGGTAAGTCATGAATGTGATTCTCACCTAAAACGTTAACTAGCTCCATGATACTGTGTATGGCTAACTGGGGAGCAAGTTTAATATCCAATCACAGGAAACAGATCAATAAGACCTTTGAGAAGTCACCTAGGTCATCCTCCTGCCCTCAACAATGACATCATTAACCAACAACAACTACAAAATCACACAGGAAAGAAAATAACTCTCATAATGGGCTACCAAAAACAACTGTAAAAGGTTAGAAATGCAAAACCAGTACAAAAAGTAATTAATCTGATATGAGGAGGCAGGAGAAAGAAAAACTAAAGAAAAAAGGAAAATAGCAAAACGGGTCCTGGCTTGTAGGGTGAGACTTCACAGAAGACATGCTTTAGTCTAACATCAATAAAAAGGCAGCTTTAATTCAAAAATTTGCAGATTAGTTATTTGTAACTCCAGATAATTGCACATGGCATGCCCTGTGAATCAAAAGATAATTAAACACATTAAGTGACAACAATTGAGTTCTAAGAATACTCCTGATCCCCTTGAGGCCCAGTTTTCTCTGTTTTAATCCTACTCACTTATTTCCACTTAAGTAATAGCTTTGCTTGCCTCTGGCTGAGCAAAGTTCAGGATTATGCCACTAATTAACTAGTGGCACTGGGATTTCTAGGCCTACACAAAGTAATGAAGAGCTAAGTTGAGAAAGTGCCCTAGAAGTCTATTATGCCACTGATTTTTACTTCTTTGGAACAGGAATTACTTTCTTGGCTCATCTTAAGGCAAGAGATGATCACATAACTTTTCTCACTCATAAAACTTTCCTGAGTTCCACACACATAAGTGAGGCAAGAATATGAGTTACCAACTCCTTCATAAACAAGATATAGCAAGTGACAGGTGAAAGTTGACCTGAAAGTAAAGCATCAATAGTATAGATATGGCAAATTCATTCTTCCTGTGTGTCATATCATCACTTCTCTGCCCCCCTGCCTTTTTTTCCCCCTGTTCAATAAACCCCTAGTGACATGTTACCCCCCAAAATTAGTAAGGAATAAAGAATTGGCTGTAAAATTAAGAAAAAAAACCTACAGTACCACAAAACTTCAGAGTTTTGCCTGTGCAAGAATAAATACAAGCACTACCTAACTCTTGAGATTTGTTTTACTACATATTTTCAAAGATTAAATAAACACTGGTTAATGCAAGAACATGACCTTGGAGTGAACCTCCCTATATTATGAAAGCATCTGCAAGGTAATCTTAATTCTCGCCTGAATTCCTACTTGTATGGACTAATTCAGAGAACTTACACGCATCCTCAAAAAAAATTTTAAGCCTTTATGGACATCTCCACTGACTGCAAATTTAGACTTCTGTGATCTAAACTGAAGAATGCACCAATTCTGCCTTTGCAGAATGATATGACCAAAAACAGCCTAAGTGAAAGGGAACTGGCTATCACATACAATTCATCTTTTCCGAGTAGAAAAAAGCAAGCTTCCCAAACACTAAAGCTTATCTTGAATTGTAACTGAATATGTAAAACGCATAAAAGCACTGTAATTCAAAATATAATCTTGTCACTTGTAATGACACATACTGTTATTACAATGTTCAGCTTGCTGTGATTTTATTTTGACCTAATTAAACAGCCCAGAAATTGAAAAACACTTCAATGTCAAGTCTCACACATTTCAATGCAATGCATCTTTGGGAAACTAAGTGAAAATTTTGAAACCTACCTTTTTTAGTAATCAGCAAGTGATTATTCTTCTTCCTGTAGGCATTCTTCTTTTTCAGCAGGTATTAAAGTTTTTTTCTGCTTAATCTGAAGACAGCAAGAAACTGGTTTAAACAAAAGCTACTTAAAACCTTTTAGTATAAAAGTCAGAGTGGAGTACTGTGTGCATTATGGCATAAGTACTGAAAACCTTTTTAATAGCTAAAAAAGCTATAGCTCTTGTAGTGTATTTTAAGTGTTTCAAATTGTCCAACTTCAGATTACTTGCAGTCTTCAAAGCTCTGATGATCGGAAGTGATACAGTCAGTGGAAAATTAAACTCCACCTGGACATGTATTTTGTACTGCACACTACAGTTTCCCTAAAACAGTTCACCATTTCACATGAAAGAAAGATAACAGATTTATTATGAAACAATTTAGCTACAGAGAGCATAAGTAAACTACTGCATTTGTGCCTTCTATATTACTCAGCACAACAGTACTTTTTAATAAGTGACATTTAAGTATTCTGCATCAATCTTATGGGGTTGGAGATCAGTCAAACAGTCAAATTGACTCAGAAATTGCTTTGATAAATGAAATAACAGACCTATGAGGAGCTACTATTTTTGGAATATTTTCACATCACCTAGGTGTGTTTCTGTTGTGTTTTTTTTTAAAAAAAAAAACACAAAATCAATTATTCCAAGAATATTATTCCTAGAGTATGTTGATCCATTATGATCAACTGACACTGAATAGCCAGAAGGAGTTCTGGATAAGTTCTGGACATCCTAATAAGCCATTATCAACTGAATCTCTCTTGACAGACATTTTGAAAAGAAGAAACATAGTCATGAGAGCTTGACCTAAGTGTTATTTTTAGAAGTAAAGCTGAATGAGGCAATTCAGCTTAGCAAGAACATCAACTTCAAAACCTGTTGTTTATCCTAAAGTATATTTCTACTGGAAAAAAGAGGAAAACTACTTTTTTTGCCTTTAATCTCCCAAACTTCTTTATTTAAACTCAAGTTTACAAAGTATTATCTCTGAGTTTCTGAACTGCATACTTGGAAACGTGTAGTTCTCTGGGTAGCTCACAGACAAGAGGGAAACACCCCTTCCTGACCATAAAAGGTCTGAGTACATGTTCTCAAGCGGAAAATGTGTGGGATCTTATTTACAAATGTATAAATACATGCCATTCCTTTGCGCTCACAGGCACAGTTGAAAGCGAGCCAGAAAAGGAAATACTAGCAACTTGATCTGAGATTTCTATTACATTTCACCTAGCATGGTACCACTTCAGCCTATATTTTCATAAAAGTCTAATTATTTTAGTGAATAAAGCCATATAATATTCTCCAAATAAAGAAAAATACAAATCGTATTTATAAGCATTTTTCAGTTTGTGCACTGAACATCAATTTCTCTTCTTTCCTCTCCCAATACCTTTAGCCCCTCCTAAGACAGAGACAGGAGACTAGGGAAAAAGGCCCAGGTGATCAGTATTGGATCCAGCAGCAATCAAGAAACACATCTCACAGCAAGCACCTTTTCCCTCTGAAAGGGCTTCCCGCAGACAAGAACTGCTGGCGAGCAGCGTGCCACTGACACCATCCTCAGGGACACCAGTACCTGCTGTTAATGCTGCCCATGAAGAACCAGGCTTGGATCACTACAGGCCTTACTTAACAGGGTCATCCAATACTACTGAAGACAAAGAAAAAAATTTCAGCAAAGCATGCTTTAGGCGCTTCGTGGCTGCAGAATTCATTCCTCCTCCCAATATCCATTAAAGATGGAAAAAAGAAAAACAAAACAAGACAACTAATAGTTCAATTGCTAGGCTATCTTTAAACGTAGAAGTCAATCTTGAAAATTATTTCTTGTAAGTCATCTCAAACACAAAAATGCTTACCAAATCACTTCCCAGGGTAAATTTAAAGCTGACTTTCAATTCTACAATTTAAACATAATAGTGCCATGTCATCAACATTAATTCTAGAACTGCAGAATTTAAAAATACTACCAGAAAACAAGTAGCTGCTACTACCTAGTGTTTATCTTGTCACCCCTACCTGATGAGGTTAATGAGGATTATCGACTAAGTAGGTGTTATTTGTTGTGTGCATAATAACTAGAACTTCAGAGGACAGAAGGCATCAGAGGTACACAAGTTCTCCCTTTAATATACTTTGGTTAAAAAAAAAAAAAAAAAAATTTTGGCTGCAGTCAAAAAACACATTCCTAAATGCCAAATGGCATGTAAATGCTGACTCAAGAGAAACTAGAAAGATACAGTCAGGTGAAGTATCTGGTACTCTGAAGGATATGTTTTTCTTCATTTAAAAATAATCAAGAAACCTAGAAAATATTCTGTTTAAAAAGGAGCAGGGAGGGGAAATCAATCACTATCATACAAAAGATAGACAAAAATATGGGGTTACCTGTGAAACTCACCAGTAAACTTTCTTACAAATAAAATTCAAGTCAGAAGGAAGGCAAGGAAAAGGATAGGAGACAGGCAATTCCTTTTCAAGATCTAAATATCATTGGCTACACTGAAGAACCTGCTTACTTCTAGGGCAGGTTTCCCTTCAGCAGGGGAGCTAAAGTAACAGGCAAGGACAATTCACTGTCATTATGATGCTCAAACATCTCTAGATCTGATGCAAAACAAACTTCCCTACACATACACGTCCTTCCCTCGCATGAATGGCAAATGGACCACAGTTTTCACAGCCTCCACACTGCCTTCAGATAGCTGCGATGTGCCAATGACAGTATGGAAAAGGGCCCTTCATATAAATTCAGTAACTAGACCTGTTCCTTTTGCAGGCTGGTAAGGTAGAAGAAAAAGTCTCTGCTCCTCTTAGGCAGAGGCCTAATGGAGGAGTAGATTCTGGTCCTGACAGTTTACAAACCAGAAAAAAAAAAAAAAAAGTCTATGGGAAGAAAACCAAGGCCAAAACAAACAGAACACCACTTGACACCACAACCTAATGCTCAGGGAAGAACACTTAAGAAAGTTTACTTCCCATTTTTACAGTCATCACCTGAATGACAACATCTTTTGCCCATATTAACAATGATATACTTGAAGTGGAATATGGAAATGGCTTGCTCCTGTGAAATTTATGGCTTCATCTCACTGCAGTTCCCATCACTCCCAGATTAGAGCACAAAAAGCAATTTCTCAGTGTCTTTCCCACATGCAGAGCTGCTGTCTGTTCTACTGGGACAGGATTACACTGCTAAGAGAAAAACCTGAATATTAAGAACCTGTGACAAAAGCACAGAGAAGCAGAGAAAACACTGTATAAATCCATGGTGTGCTCCTATCTTGAACATTGTTTGCCAATACTTTTTGATACTTGGAATACCAGAAGATACATAGTTTATATGCATTTTTATCCATATCTCCTATATCCACACACATACCTATGTGTATATTTACTATAGACATACATACAAACACTATACAGGAGAACGTGGCAGATCCAAAGCCTGGAGCAGCTCTCAGGTGAGGCTCCACAATAGCAGCTCAAATCTAAAAATCATAGGCAAAACCAAAGAAGAAGATGATATTGAATAAAAAGATCCAACAGTGTGTGTGAAGCAACAAAAAGAAGATATGTGTTACACAGTTAAACTTTCTCACCACTAGAAACTGTAGACAGCAAAAGTTTACAAGGTTTCAAAAAACTATTGGGCTACCAAACACCAAAATTCTGCCTAAAAAGAAAAAGCACCCTAAAAAGAAATTCTGACTACTAAAATGCTAGAAGGCAGGAGAATAGATCAGGGAATCACCATTACGCTCCTTAATGGGTACTGTCAGGCACAACACATTGAGCTAACTAGACCTCTCCTTTGACCTGGAATGGCTGCTATTACCTTCTAGATATTTCTCAGGGAGTTGCCTTGGCACACGGGCTACATTACTAGTGCTTTCGCTTAATCTACAGTATTGTAGATCACAGCATTATACTTAACCTTATCTCTTCCTTTTGGCCTCATTACCATTGATGATATTCAAAATGCACATATTATTCCATATCTTTAATTACCTCTCCTTGCCTACCTTTAATAAAATTGTTTCATCTCAAATACAAAGCACCTTTTTTTTTTTGAGTACAATCAAGAATATTTTTCTTGAATTCTCCTCAGCCTCATATTTAATAAACTAATTAATCTTAAGTTTTACATCTTTAAAAATTTCCAGATTTAGAAAGTAATTTGGTAATTCTTAACTGATTTTTTCTTGGTAAATAGGAGTCATGTCTGAGTGAGCTTTGTAATTGTTCTGCCTATAACTCTGTTCTGTTTCCCTTCTCTTTCTTAAAGATTTCAGCTGTGCTTTCAAACCCCAGCACCACAACTGCTACAGCTTCTCTTCCTATGGTTTCCACAAGTTAAAAATTGAACAAAATAAATGGAAATTTAGTCACATCTTTCATGTAAAGATCACAAACAATACTAAAATATATCCAAAGTTGTGTAAGACTGGGCAACAGAATGGAAAGTACCTTCTTACAGATCCAAATGGGGGATAAACAACTGAAAAAGTAGTTAATTAGTAGCTGCTCTAAACCAAAGGCATTATTGTAGAGCAAGAAAATTAAGTGTTTAGGAAGGAATTTATGGGGACCAAGAGCAATCCTCCGATTTGAATTTGGTCAAAGCAGTGTGTTATTCCTGCAGCACGTGATAGGTGGTCTCGGTCACTATCTCAACCCTCCAGCACGAGTACAGGGAGAGGAAGTAAAAAACAACAAAACAAACAGCCAAAAAACCACAAACAATTACAGGAGCTCTATCATATCACATTCAGTACCAATACAGATGGAAGAGTACCACACTGTCTCCAAACACTCTTCATCTAACACTTTATATTTCTTTGTAAGCCTACTCAAGTAGTGGCTAAACCTAATCTCAAGTAAATTACAAGAACAGAATGGGATAAATAGCTAGACCTTGTGCTTTCAATTGCTCATGCTTTATTACTACCTGAATGATGCCATGATATTAAGAAATATAACTTAAGTGTTACTCTGGTAGACTGTCACTAAGTAAAGTCCCTGGCAATGCTTTTGCATCAAGGAAGCAATAAAAAGGTCTTTGTGATCCTGGGAGATTTCTGCAGGTACTTCAAGAAAGTTGTTAACACTGTCTAAAGCCTAATATATAGCTACAGCTTTAACAGTTATAAAACAATTTTTGGAGGTGGCATTATCATCATTAGGTAACCCTCTGCAGTTAGATTAAGATGTTAAAATTTTAAAGTGAGATCTTTAAGTAAATCATGTGTTTATGAGAAAGCTATAGAAAAAAAACCAGAATCATACCAAGCCTGAGAAATTAACAACATATAAATATTTTTTCACTGTAAGAAAGATGGTGAGGTATCTGAAGCTATTTAGAGAGTTATTTTCTGGACACAATCTCTTTGAATGTAATATTGCTTATTTGAACTGGTATTTGTAAATAGACATTTGAAGTAGTAAGGAAAAAATTGTACCCGGGACCAATATACTGGGTACTCTTTTTATAAAGGAAGAAAATTCAGGAAAGCTGAGTTACATACAGAAGACTTCAGTTCTGGAAGGGAATGAAATTCCAGAGCAGCAAGAATTTTAAGACAGCAGCACCCATCTTAAAAGCAAAACACAATTTAATAATTGTCAGAGAACGAAAGCAGATTCTTCAAGTTGGATCTTGTTTGCTTAAAGACATTCTTAAATTTTGTACAATATTATTACTTTTGCCTTACTTCTGTCACTTCTATTTCAAGACAGTATGCAGAAGACAGCATCTTAGTAGCATCTCTTCCTACACTGCAGAGAAAGTACCTATTTACATTACCTAGGGGAAAACCATCAATACCTTTCATGGAAAAGATCTGGAGAAAAATTATTTGCCAAACATGGCAAACATTTGATTGGACTCTTTTTTTTTTTTTTTTTTTTTTTTTTTAAGACCATGTTCTAGTTTTGATCTGATCATTGTAATTCCTTTTTAACAAGCTTTCCTATGGAGTGTCTCTACTGTTTAGCTACAAAGGGTAGCAGTAACATAAACATTTGAGCAAATGATCCCAATATGTTTACAGTGTGTTCTTTGTAATCAAGTGATCTTAAACAAAAGGACTGATTTGGTTTTGGTTGGTTCATTGGGGTTTTTTTTTTTTCAGTTTTCAAGAGCTGAATCACAGACCACTCCAGCTACATGCAAGATCATTCCCTCTAGCCCTTCTCTAACTGACAGAAAGCAGATGCTAGCTGAGCACTCAAAGCCCCATGTTGACCTTTATAACTTTTATTTCTGCAAAAGGTGACTCCAGGGTCTCCAGGGCTGTTCACAGACAGAGAAATTACCAAAGCTCCTCTTCCTCCTGCTTTCCCCATCATACATAAATACACATCTAACCATTTCTGACCAAAATCTTTTTGGCAGGTGCAACCTGATGACCTTTCTACTCAAAAATCAACACTGTAACCACTGTCTGGATCACACCCTCTTCCCCTAGGGCTCAGTTTATTTTAAAAAAACCAAAAGCCCCACACGCAAAAAAACCTCAAAAACGCAGAATTCATTAAGGCTAAAGCCACTGTTTTTCCAACAGCTGCAAAATGGTTCCCCTTGAATTTCTTTTACTTCATTTTCCTTCTCCCATCATCCTACCACAGGAATGCACTTGTTTTCCACTATTCCCTCTTTAACCAAACCACCCACTGACTTTTATAGTCATTTGGTACATCACAACCAGCAGATAGCTTTCAATCACAAATTAAGTCAGGCTGAAATTGGCCCTTCTTTTGAGAGATCATAATTTAAAACTTTCTAATAGATACTCTTGTTACTTTTGAAAAAAGCCATTTTTAAGATATAATACAGGGAGTTAGACCAACTGGCTGCCTATGTATCTAGAAACTCTAATGTACTGTGCCTATCAGGATACCAGTGCAACCGACACTCAATGCTCACTTTGACAAAACAACTACTGTTAAAATTTTCAGTAAATAATTAGTTGGGTTTACCTTCTTATGAGCTTCTCTGTGTCCTACAAATAGCAATTGTTTATTTCAACGGAGACTGCCTCCCCATGGTTTATAAACATAAGCACTCTTAACTGTAAACACAACTCTTGAAAGAGGGCATAACATTATGTTCCTCCTATTTTGGATTTTTTTAAGTACACACAGAAAAAAATTTACTGCTTACCAGTATCATGTATAACACAAGCTCTAAGCTGAGCTCCCCAACCCATACGAATAATTAAAATTTAAGGGAAAGACAGACAGACAGACAGACAGACATCTTGGTGGCAACCTTGTTTCTCTTCAGAAACATTTTAGGCATTACGAAATCATTCTTTCCAAAAGTGCCAGCAATAACAACACCACAAAAAAAAAAAAAAATTAAAAAAATGGTTGCACTGAATCTATCTTGGCTCCAAGGTGCCATTGTGCAGTTTGCTTTAAGGATCAAGTTCCTAGTGGCAACATAAGCATGTGCCAGAAAAGAAAATATTTTGAGAATTTTCAGAGACACATATGATTTTTCCATTGCCATTAAGTTTCCCTTTTTAAATACTTTGATCTTGATTTTTAAAAGTATTATTATTTGCTCTCATTTAAAGTAATGAAAATTATTGTTACAAAGCTGTCTCTTAAAACCACACTTACTAGCCACACAAAAGACAAGCAATTCGAAAGGCTGCGTCTGAAATTTTGATTTTAATGTACAAGAAGAAAACAGAGAAAAATAGAGACTGTTTATGTTGAGAATCCAATACTGATAAAAAGCCTAAGAATCTGCTACTTTTATCTGTACTTCATCAGACATATAAATGCTTACATGACACTGAAGAATGTTTTAGCATGAAAAACTATCACAGATGAAAGTATTGGTTCCTCTGCTCACTCCCTGGATATGAACTCTGATTAATGTGAAGTGAGAGAGAAAATGGCACACTATTCATGTCTTTCTCTGAAAAAGTAAACCTCCACTCACATTGATCATTATGGGCTAATAACATAAATGCAAAGCCAATGACTTACCAATATTGCCTTGTAACAAGCCAGCCTCAGGAGATAGTTAATGAAGCATTAGATGCTTGCCTACCAGAAGTTTAGCTGAATGACAATAAAGACCTACCTGTTTGAACAACCACCAAAAACGCCACACACATCCTATATTTTGAGGAACAGAACCTCAACAAGAGCTCTCAGTCATGCTGTAGAAGGACAAACCAAGCCAGTATATTGCAGTGTTTATGAAAACTAGATTGCAGACATTGCTGTTTACAGCTTCATGTCCTGATTTTCACCGTGAAAAAATCTTCCAAGCCCCCCTTTTCAATACCTTTAGATGATGTAAAAATCAGGTGATATCTACCTAGCAGACTTATAAGATACCCACGCACAACAGTATTAAAAAAAATTTAACCACATTTGGTAATCAAAGAAGAGTTACTGTACTGGAGCCCTTTTATTCAGCCTTCTACTACAGAAAGAAAAAAGATGCACAGAAAGACAGTTTCTATGCAGTGTGGTTCACTGCTAATACCTTTTTTTTTTCCTTATAGATGGCTTTCAACACTGATTTCCTTTTCACGTTTCTGTCTTTACCTCTCAATGAATGCCACATCTCTAAGTTATAATACATCCAACGTTGTTCAACTACTCCGTGAACGGTGGAAAAGATCATTTCTCCCTTAGCATAAAGGCAGAAGCATTTTTTTTTGTTACAGTTCTTCTCAAATTATTTTTAAATTCTTATCAACAGCACAGATTTCCATATCTGCCCATCAATATTTTACTGTAAATGGGGTGGAAGTCCTACCTACAGCTTGGATCCCTTAGCTTAGGAAAGGCGCTGAATGAAAGAGAACCTTAAAAGAAAATAATGCTTGAAATATGAAAGTATGATTAGCTTTTATCTTACAAGTACTACTTTCCATAAATAAACTTTATTACACTTGAACCACTATTAACTTCATTTTTTTTCAGATAAGAAAGCAATTCACATGCAGTAAATGATTTTTATATCTAGACAGGCACAACCACAATAGCAAACATGAATCCAATTGCTAAACTTCATTTCACATTTTATGGACACCATCAAAAGTCTGAAAAAGAAGTCATCTTGCTACGTTTCCTTTTTCCAAGCTTTGAATTAATAACAATAGCTTAATCTTGCAAATGTGCATCATGTCATTTTTTCTTAGTAACTAGATCCAATCACTTCTCAACTTCAGTGGAATTCCTCATACACGTTGAAAACTTTTTGGGTACCTTAGAGAACAACTCCTCAATATATCTTGGAATCTTTTACACCTATCCAAAGTACTGTCAGTGGGAAGTTTAAGGACTAGAGCTAGTCAGCTAGTAACACACTATTTATAAGGAAGTATTCATACTTAAGGGAGCAGTAAATACAATAAATCACTAGTACATAGAATAGCATGCATTATAGTAAGCAGCAAGTTTAGAACTGCCTTTATATTAAGGATTTGACTAAAGCAGGAGCAGGAGTTAACTAAATGCAGTCTATTACCTCAAATATTAAGTACTTTACAAAATGTCTTTTAGGGTAGACTTCAAGCTTCAAAGCAATTATTATCCTGCAAAACAACAATGGAAAGGAGTGAATATAACTGAAAAAACAGCTACTTGTGACTAAAAACTAACATCATTATATTGTAGCTGCCCTGAAGTCTTAAGCCAGCCAAGGGGATACAGTAGAGGCAATTGAAGAAAAAAAAAAAAAAAAAAGGGGGGGGGGGGGGTGCTGCAACTCATTTATAAAACCATTCACTTAAAAAACAAAACCAAAAACATATTCCAGAGTTGTCTTCTAAGATCCTGAAGAAGGGCTGAGGTGACAGGACTCAGAAATCAATAGCTACTCTATTCTGTATTCAGTAGCAACATCTGGGTGCACATGCACATTCCAAAACCAGATGGTGTGAACCAGCTGCAGCCACACAGATGAGACATTATCCCTCTGTGGAGCATATTGGCCACATCCAAGCTGCATGTTGGACTATGATCCACATGTTCAACAGCCCCTATTGCCTGGAATTAAATGAATGTAAGAACAGCTGACACGTAGAAGAGCAAGGAAAACTCCTTTCTTCCCAAACCCAAGAAAATGAAAGTGAAATGTAAATTTGTCATGTTACCTAGCATTAGTTGATCTTCATATATACATACAAGATTACTATTTAAACTATACACTGTTTCATTTATTGAACATTTGGAGACGCATTTAACATATTGCTAACACACTTTTAATTCAGTCAAAATAGTTTTAGTTCCAATATTCGCCATTGCTTGCCCAAGCCAACTCAAAACAAGAGATTCTTGCTTTTTCAAAAGCTACAGAGAACATATTCTCATCTGAAATGCAAAAACTGAACATAAAGTTTACCAATTACTTCCCGAAAGTGAAAAAATCTGAACAAGTCACTCTAGCCCAAGAATATACCTCAATAAACAGAATTAGAACAAACATACATTAAGCATCCACATACATAAAAATGTCAGAATAAACCACATACAAGTGCACATAACTATAAATTTGAGTAATTAAAGACCATCTATTAAACAACAGCTGCTAGAAATAAATGTTGTGTTGTTAAAACGGTGCATAAGAAAACTAAGCCTCCACTCTATGGTGAAATATTTTAAACTGTTTCAGATGCATCAGAACCATTAACAAGATCTGGGGTTTTTTCAATAATAAGCAAGAGAAATCAGCTTTATGCAAGGGCATTGATCCAACCTTCAAACAGTATTCTTCATGGTAACATTGTAGATTCTCAAACTTTATCTCAAAGAGAAGCTACAGATCCTGTAAAACCAACAGACAGTGTTAGAGATATACTACAGGCGCATCATTCGTTTCTTTCCCTAATTCAAAGAACTGCCCAGGTCCAGATTTTGGTAATTACATTAAAAGCAGTAACAATACAGAAACATATCACAACTATTTCATTAGGTATTATCACTACACAGTACCTTCACATGCGTCTTGACTAATGAGGCCAATCAGAGTTTTGTAAGATTCTCACTGACAAGGCAAGCACGTGCTTTAGAAATATGTTTATGTTTCTACTTGACAACTATACAAAACCATCTTTTCCCCCACAAGCAGTAAGATAATTTTGCAAATCAGGTAGATATTTAAGTAACAGAGCTCTCTCTACTGGTACACTCACTTTACTGAGGTGTGGCACTCTTGAGGTGTTAGGCAAGATCAAAGACAATCTCTATGGTCTCTCTTGAGATGAAAATTATTGAGCTGAAAAACTCTCTGCAAGTCCTGTTTAGACTCAGCCTAGGACACTCACTTCCACACACACATACTACTTCTTGCAGGTACTGAGAACAGGTATAAAATAGAGATCCCCAATGAAGATAACAAAAAGATGGCTGTTCTCATCATCTTATGCCAATCTTTATAAAGGATCTTAAGAGAATAGGTAAAGATTGCTGAAAGACTCTACTGGCAAAGACCCTTAGCAGTAATGATACTGTTCATCACAAATTCAATCTCCACTTCAGAACGAAGAACTACAAGGCTGCATTAGCACTAGAGGCAAGTACTTTGTGAATTCCTATACCAGCAAGTACTATGAGAAATACAGTGAGTGCTTAGCAGAAATTTTTAGAGTATTTCAAGTTTTAGACTCTAGTCTGACTACAGATATACAGTGTGCCCTGGGGCTGGGTATTTTTGAATGACGCAAAGAAAAGAAAGCAGGCCCAACAAGAATCCTTAGTCATATGTTAAAAAGTAGCATTTAGGTAAGGTCATATGCAACAGTTTCATCTCCTTGTCTAGAAATCATGTTTGTTTTGGAGCCTTTACTTGTTAGCTCTCAATTAGGAGGCTTTACTTCGCTTTTAGGTCCACTTAGTTACACAAGCAACAGAAGTGTTTGCAGGTATGGATCTCCCTGTGTAACAACACACTAAGAAGTAAGACACCAAAGCCTTGAGATATTAAGATAGACCACTTCCAAAAACTATATTTTTAAAAACACAAATTGCCAATAATACAAACCTTTTTACGAATCAACACTGTACAATGCAACATTCATTTGAATCACTTTCTGAACATCTTCTTCAAATACTCTACAGTCACACAAATACACTTCCCAAGTAACAACTATTATTTTCACAGGCACAGTATGAAGCATCTAAAAGATGAGTCAACAATTCATTATTTAGCCCTGTACCTAAAAATAGGTAGCTTCACCCATGTACAGTTAATTACAGCTAACTCCAAACTTGCACTGAGTAAAGTTATTTTCATTCTGAAATGATCTGCAGATTTTAGTGCATGGAGAGTTATGAAAGGTAGGTGAAGTTGCATTGGTAATAGCAGAGCTGAGCAATCACATCTCATGAGAAGTTAAGCACCCCATAGTAGCTGACACCAATGCCCTTCCCCAAACTTGAGAAAATTGTCCATACACAACCTTACATTTACATTGAAGCATATTAATATCCCTGCGGAACGTATTTTAACACACAAAACTATTAGTTATCCTCTTTTCCATTCTACTTTTTCAGTACTCTTCGAAAAACGATGAAATGAGAAACAAGGGTCTTGTGAGTTGACGCACCATAGACATAATGTATAATGCTTCAACTAGATCCAACATAAGTTTCTGTGACTAGTGCAGTTTAACTTGGATCACAGTCACTGCTGTTCTGTGCAAACCTATTTATACGAACAGAGCAGAGAGCCAAAACGGTTGCTTTGTAATTAGTTCAGGCATGTTTGAATCCAGAAGGGAAACTCTTTTAGTTTATTTTCCCTGGGAACACTACAAAGTTCCACTACAGCTTTACAGTGTAAGCATGTGTATCAAGAAAGGCCCCCCATTCACCTAGGAAAAGGTGAAATTATACTACTGAATTGTTCTCCTGTTTCTCAGCTTTACTCTGAATGCACCGAAATGTTTGAAAACACTGTTTCTGAGAATTTGTCATCTGTAGTGTCAAAGGCATTCCTGGCAGAAAAATAAAGTCTTGTTGAGGGCAAAATTCAGTCAAGATGACTGTAAAACCTAATCCACACCTTTGAATTTGGACTGAATCTCCATCACTTAAACATCTTGTAAATGACCCAATTTGTTTACACGGCCCTGTAGCTTTTTTATGACTTTTCCATAAAGAAGTTATTACATCCATTCCTTTTATTTTGTTTTAGAGCATTTGAATGAGCCCCAGAACCACAAGCAAGTGAAACAGACTCTCTGCAGATGGAAGTGGCCTCCTATAACTTACCACTACCGGTGAAATAGTCAGAACAACACTTTCAGTTTGGAAATGCCATACCTTCACACACAGCAAAAGAATTTCCTGTGCCATATGTCTTTTTTAATGCTTAACTATTGTATAAAATGAGTACTGGTTTCCTGTCAATCCAAGGAGGAACGTGGAGCCCCTAGGACTCATGCCTCTGATCGTTTCGAACAAGGGTGAAGGCAGTCAGATGGTTACATGGTGAAATACACTGGGGAAAAAAATAATTTAAAAAAAAAAAAAAAATCAAACTTCTTGGATATTCTAGTTGCTATCATGCAATGGCTCATCCAGTGAAGCTCCCCAAATAACAGTTTAATAAAAGACTGGACAACTGAATTTTGTGGAAAAGTCTGTAGCTAAAGATAACAATTAAAACAAGCGATATTATGCATTATTTCACAAATTAGCTTCCAGCAAAATCATTTTCCCCACTTCACGTGCTTTTAAACAAATGATGCTTAAAAAGTGGCATAGAGAGATTAACAGCTATGGACTGACGTGGAAAGCGTGCTAAGAGCGTCTCCCAAACTATTTTTCTAGTGTAAGCTACTCCTCAAATATGACACTCCCTGGTATTTTACACCTGGACTTTTCCTTCACAGAAAATTACAACTTTGCTGATATGTGCCAAACTGAGTAATGGTTTAAAGATGTAGAATATCGAAACTACAGAAAAGGCACCACTCCTTTACCTTTTACTGCCTGAACCTAGTTTGAAGCCCATTTATCAGATTACAGGACCAATTCCCTAATTAACTGCAGCATCTAACCTCCTGCCCCCCACCTTCTTACATAATTTATTGCCAATTCATAATAAGAATATTACAGCAGAAGCAATGCAAAAAGGAATTAAATGTACAGGAAACACAAGCAGCATTGTTTCCTTTTCCCAAGATATTCTTTACTTTTTCCGAGACAGAGAGACTTAACATTTCAAGAAAAGCTGCATAAGGGCGATAAGGGAGTTTAAATCCAGCTCTCAAAGTTATCACTGGCTACGCCAGACATTTGCTGAAAGCTTGGAAGACCTCCCTTGCTTTCCTGTAGTAGAACTGTAGTATCATAGGGAACATAAAAGGATAGCTACCCAACTAACGCCACTGTTCATCTAGAAAACAGAGTACTAAAAAATTCAAACCAAAGATTTCTGCTTCCAGCCACAGTGCTGGCAAGGTGCGTGACCAGAGGAAAGCCTTCACCACCCTGCCACCACTGGGTCCTTCACCTGGCTTTATTCAGAACCAGTGCATACCTTGCACTTCATGTAAAGAAATCAGTACAACGGTGACCAAACTAAGCCATCCCTGCATACTATTTTAATACAGCTAATCATCAGTTTTAACAAACTCAAGGAGAAATTTCAGTGTTTGGGGCTTTCAGGGAATAGAGGAACAGAGGTGCTCTTCACCCTAGAAGAATCTCCTTAAAACACCTGTGTTTATAATGATACCTTGAATGAATTTACCATAAAGTGCAAGATTAATGAATAATTTATGAGGATTAATTCACAAAAAAGGCACATTGCCACTGAAAAAAGGTGTTACTTGTTACTGCCTTGCAACTTGCCCATTCTTACTACTATAAAACGATGCCACTACATGGTAAATAACCTTTGAACATTTTCTTATTTAACGTGGAAATGCTGCTTCTGCCTGTATTGTGTTGGACTGCAGTATCTGGGAGGTACATATTCTCCTTCCCCAGCCCCAAACACCTGCATATGAAAATGGCAGGAAGACAAAAAAAAAAGAAAAAAAAAAAAAAAGCACGACTAGCACTGTGAACATCTTCACTGCAGAGTTAACCTGCGTATTCTCAAATTAGCCCAGCTTGAATGAGAACAGCCACACAAGGAAATAACAATCCAGCAGCTCAAAGAGACACTAAACAGCTGATGAATTCTTTTAACTTGACTTGCAGCCAGCTCACCTGACGGTCTAGTTGGTGAAGGTAAAAGCACATTGACAACAGGTTGAGGGGTGGCACACACACTCACAGGACTTCAGAGGAATCCACAGTGACAAGAAGCCAAGCAGCTTACAAGCCCAGTGCAAATGTACGGTCATGCCTATGCAAGGTGAACGTCAAAGTCCAAAATCGTGGGCATGCTTAACAAAGATGGAGTATTTGGAATAGAACTAATTAAACTCAGAAGAAAGACAGCCCTTGCTAACCCTAATGCGGAAGGCCTGCAGGAGACCAAGGAATTAGCTGGGCTCTCTCCTTTTGTTTACATTAATTTTTTAATAGTTTTTTTACTCTCTGTGTATAAGACTCTCTCTATGAGGGTCTAGAGTCCTGCCTTGTCTCACTCAGCCAACCAACTTCTGTAGAAACCGATTAGGTTATGAAAACATGTATAGGTGCTATTGTACACATGCTTTGTAAGATGGACTATGTTCATCTAAAAGAAAACTGCTTAGTATGCTGTAGGATCATGAAATTAAGCACAAATAACCCAATGTAACACTGGGGATATGTTTATAAAATCTCAGCAGAAGGATATCGAGAAGAGAAGATCAGAAGACAGATGAACTCTAGGGCTAGGATGTCTACGGATGGAGCTATGAATAAATTTTCCTGGCGTTGCCACCTTAAAATAACATCCTACAATTTAACGAAGCCTCTAGAAAACACAAATTTATATTTTAGCTTCACAGTAGCACGTTATGTATTTTCACTCACCTACCTGAATAAAAGCATTTCACATTCAAACACAAGCTGCAAAAGTTTTCCCCAAAAGGGAATGATAGGGCTGAGTAAGTTTTAACATACAATTAATTTCTCAGAAACTCCAAAACAGCTAAGCCCTCATACAGATACCTAAGTGCTACTAAAATAAACACATTTCTACATGTTAGCTATATTCATTTTCTGTTGTGTAACTTTTTCTAAGTCTCACAGGTTTCTGCAAAAAGACTGTTTATGTATAGGCCAATTCCTAAGACGCTACACACCAGGAAGTGTACTTTCCATGGCATGCACTTTATGACTAAAAAGCAAAGGCATGGCTCTCTGGCAAAGCCAAGAGCTATCTATAAAGCAATTGAGGAGGCTCATTTCCAGCTAAAGGAAGTGGGCTTGCACAGTGCATCCTCTTTCTAGTAATCAGAAACTGTCAGACATAGCAAAAACCAAGAACAGCAACTACTCAACAGCAACAAAAACCCCCAAAACCACTCTGCTATAATGCACAACCACTGCTGTAGGATGCAAACCAGTACTTTGCTATTACATGTTGACTATGTAATAATTAGATTCAAAGGGTTTGGATGAAGTTATAAGATATAAAAGACTTTATGTTTATGTGAAGACAAAGTTCAACATAAGCCCTTTGGTAGTATAACTGTCAGTGTCTCAAGGTATGCCCTGCGTTTCTTCTCTGTTGTAAAACTCTGTATCTGACTGACAGACAAACTAAAAACACCCAAACAACATGACATAAAGCTTTAAAGTATGACCTGCAAACCTAGTAAGAACTAGTTACTGAAAAAATAAGATTTTTATGTGCTTCTCTCTTAAATTCCATTCAAGATATTTAACAAAGATACGGGAAGGCTGGAATGCCTACATATTTGGAACAAGTAGCAAATGGTGTTTGCTTTTAAAACCCTTACTTCTACCTAACAGAAGAAACTGAGAGAAGCAGCAGGACTAAGAAGTCTCAAGCAGCACTCTGCTGAATGGCAGACAATACACCAGAAGTCAACTACAAAGGCAGAAACCAGTTTTTAAAACTTTCTTCCACTGCAATTTATTGCAGCATTGAAGAACTTCTCTAATTTGCCACAATCTTTTGCTTAAAGTCAAAAGAGGATGTGGTGCAATTCTGCACTCTCCAGGAAAAGGGCTTTAAAACATTTCAAAACAAGTCTTGGACTAAACTGAAATAGATTAAACTTGAGAAAAATTGCATCACTATCAAGTTTCCCTTTAGATGACACATGCTCAGATTTTATACTTCCTTATCTTCTCAAAACGAAGAAATTTCTGCTACCCAGCAGTAGTCAACAGACTGTACTGGCACTCAGCAATTCAACAAGAGTCAGCGGAGGTAGTGCCGACTCCCACTGCTTTAAAGTATGTTGGTTTATAAGAGATAATTTTGCACTCAAATGACTGCACTCAAGCAAAAGCACTTATATTCCCCCATCTGCAAGGACTCGATGCACTGCATCGCTTGGACATCCACACCTTCTTTCAGGTGTTCAGCCTGAGTTAAATGAACTTAATCAGAAAATCTACACTGTGATGCTGTCCCTGTCCCTGAATAAGCTGGAGGCTCCCTTTGGAGATACACGAACTGGGGAATCCTCTAGGTGGTTGTGAGGAGGTGTGCGGCGAGGCCATGCACACACTGAGGTGACGACAGAAGCTGCCTCTGGCACTTCAGCTACTCGCTCAGTTCCAGCTGCATCCACCAACTTTTTCCAAGGATGGCCTGAGATATGCCGGTCTCAAACTCCAGTTCAAGGGCTCCTGTTTGTTTTAAGCGACATAAGCCTTGCCCATTTCAGAAGAAATATGTTATGAAGTGATCAATTAGTGAAACTTATTATTAAGAGTTTCTATTCATGTGGGGGAAGAAAAAAAAAACAACAAACTTAAAGAAATTAAGATCTATCAAAAGATAGATCATCACGGGTACATTACCTGTGGTGCAGGATCGATGGAAATCAGATAAGTACTTTGGTTTTCTAAGATTTACTTCAGCAACTCTATTTACTGCGGTTCATTCACACTTGAAACTGACTGCAGAAAAATTAGTATTTCTAACTAGTTGGCCCTGGTGAGTTGCTAACTGACCTCAGTTTCTTGGCCTTCTGAAGTCATCACTACTACATTTTAAATATACATGCCATGTAAGCTATACACTTCATTGCTTATGGCATCCAGTAGTAGTTTTTACATTATTTTCTATAAAAACATCCTCATATTTGTCATAGAAATCATAACAGCTGATAGCTTAGCAAAATTACTTTAAATATTTATCACATCTTGTCCTAAGACAGCCAAGAAAACAAAACTTAGATTCTCCTGCCATCTCATGTTGTAATCAAATCTAGATCAAACTAATAATATCACACAAGCAGGTGCACTCAGACCACCAGAGTTAAGTCATTAGAATTAAGTCATTCACATTACTCAATCCACCAATAGCTTCCTCAAACATTGCTGAAACCACAGAAACAGGATGAAGATACTACATAAAAAGAGCAGTCAAAAGTAGATGGAAAAGTAGCAAGAACTATAATAGAAGGAAGAAATAAGTAAACCACCCAAGTAATCAAATTCAATATGCAAGAGATTCAGTTTTGTTCCTCAAAAGAAACTGAGTGATCAATTTTTCTTGACACTCTACTTCAATGTGGAAAAATGATAATAAATACATCAGACAGCCATAAGAGAACTGATAAAGCCACCTGAGTATGAAAAACCCCTCAAAGCATAATCTGGTTTTCAACATGACAAAGAATTGTGGAAATGAAATCCATCGAGATAAATGGGAGCCATCACTACACGCACCATTTACTACTACTTCAGTTTCCAGAAAATTGCTGCATAAACTTCTTTGATCCTCCAGATGAGTATTTACTCAGTTGAATAAAATAAACACATTAAAGATAAATATAAATTTTTCAAGGAAATCACATAAAGCCCCTGACAGTCAAGCAGAGTTACAAATACAACCTGTTCTTAAAGAAAATCGGACTATAACAGAGGGCCAATAAAAACAAGGAGGTAGCTTTAAGTGGTTTCAAGCGGAGCCACACTGGCCCCACAACAACCATCACACTGAATTCCTACGAATTAGCAGCAAAATACTGTGTTCTAAGAATATCTAATTTACAATTACAAAGAAATTTTTACACTAGCAAATTGCCACCTAAAATGACCCTCACTATGCAGCAGAAACAAGAGAACTCCTTATGTCTACATTTAGTAAATAAATCGAGTCCAATTGTAATTTTGAAGTTAATAATCATTTAGCTAATAAATAAATACCAATTATGAAAAAAATAAATCCTTAAGCACATGCTTACCCTTTGTAACACAAGTAGTGCCGCTGATTTAATAACTGGTCATAGACATCTTCAGTATCACCTTGAAGCAATAGCTACAGCACCCACGTGTGCAGCCAAGTAACACTGTAATCCATTCTACTGCAAAACTTCTTGGCTATTTAGCAGTTTTACAAGTAGAGGACAGAATTTTTATTTGTAGAGTGCATGAGTGAAAAATCTCCCTCTCTCCTGACCAAAGATTACTTGGCATGCGAACAGCAATATCTCATTCTCATACTCCAGGGAGTTTTAACCTGCCTCTAGCTAAAAGCTATACAATCTTTAGATTGCAGCAGAGTGTAAAAATCACTCTAATTAAATCAAGTAAGAACTGGTTTGACCAGTGTTACTGATCCCCCAAATAATTAAAATCAGTCAAGAAAAGTCAGGGGTTGGTACTTAGTTGTACCTCAACTTGTGCTAATTTTTAAAATAAGTTTTGCAACTGAACAACTGAAAAGGAAACTTCAAGTAAGCTACAAGAAGAACCTGGACTGTTGTGAGTGCAAACTCCTACAGAATACTGTTTCAGGGCACTTTTAGGGGGGAAAAAAAAAAAAAAAATTCTCCTGGCTTTGCATTTGTTCTAAGATGTAGTGACTGTATTTTAGAGCATGCCAAATTGCATCGCAAACCAGTTGAAGCCTGACCTGAGGCAGCTGCATTTCAGATATATGTGAACAGAATCTAGTTTGTGTTGTCACATATACATATACTTATTTACATCAGTTTTGCTTCTATGCCATATGATCTACCTTTTACACTATTGTGCTCCCATTGTTGGACCCTGGTGGCCCGTCAGGGCCCAGCTGCATTATGCTGTAACAAACCTCTTAGGGAAGACTGACAGCATAGCAGGTTTCTTTCCAGTCCTGACAAAGTTAAAGCAAAGCGATGGTAATTCTCTGCGTGTCGATGCGCTTCACACGCACACCATGCAAATTTGACAGAAGGCAGCATAACAGCACGAGATTTTAGTATATTAGTGCCAAGTCCATTTTGTCACAAACTGGTGCCCTAAAGCCTCTAAATGTCAGGTAAGCTGGGAAGGGGTAGAAAGTGATTTCTTCTCTCACACAGAGCAGATAATTTCCTGTACTGTGCACAAAGTCTGATTGGTTTCCTGTCAGAATAGCCGGGTCTCCGAGTCTTTTGATCACTTTCCTCTGGCCCTTCACAGTTGCTCTGATTAGAGATTGATCCCCATGCTGCTCTTTGATCAGCAGCTCCGGCAGTCCACAGGTGCCATATATCATCACATTAGCAGGCCACAGCAGTATTAATCTCCCCCTGCTAAACTCGCTGGTGCACTGCATATTCTATCCATTCACAGAGCACTTACAAGAGCTCTCTGAAACTTTGCTTTCTATTAAAAGATATGACGTAGAATACTTTTATCTGGGGAGTCCCAAGTTCAAAGTTGAGAGAATTGAATTAGCCTCGAATCTGCGTTTCTGCTTTATTTCATTACAGTTCAGAGAGTTTTGAGAGCTCCCGGCTTGGCCTTTTGTGTTGGTTTGTGCCCAGGGAGAAAGCTTGTTCTAGTTGACATGCAAAGTCCTAAATTTTTCAACCCCCCCCCACCCTGTACATTAAGCACCAGGATTTCCATGAATGTATGCTAACAGCCTTAAATTTAGATATTCTACACTAAGTGTGGTTTCATGCAGTATATAACGTTTCAGTTTGTAAAATATTCTTTAAAATGACTTCATAATAGCAGATCAAGAGGAAAGGCGCTTAAAAATCTGAATAATGTAAATCATATGGAGTTCAGAGGCTAAGCAAATTACACACCCCGAAGCTGCCCTTGCTGTATGAAAGGAGTCTTTCTCCAGCTCTGCGCAGCCCCAGCCCAAGGGAACTTGCATTTGAGAGTTTTCTAAACATTTCAGGTACACTTGAAAGTTGAAAGTAATTCTCATTTCCTATGCAGGATTAGCTCGTTTCCAGCCCGTACAAAATACTACTCATTCACGCACAGACACAAAAACCCACCCCCCCCCCCCGAGAGCTGAGCATTTAGGTTACAAAGGTGCGCGGGTCGTTGCTTTTTTTTTTTTTTTTTTTTTTTTTTTTTTGGGGGGGGGGGGGGGGTGAGGGGTGAGCGGGGGAACACTTTGCACCTCCGACCGCAGAGGAGGGAGCCTCCGAGCCGGCGCTGGGCTCCCTCCCGGCCGCCTAACCGCTGCCCTTTTACCCACGGCGCTCCCCTGAAGGCGGCGGGCGAACACCCAGCTGCCGAGACCCGCTCAGCCCAGACCGGCCGCGAAGCTCTCCCCCCCCCCCCGCTCCCAACTCCCTCCACCCGCCACCCCTCCGCGGCGCCGGGCAGCCCCGCAGGCGAGAGAGCCCCGCTCCGCTCCGCTCTGCTCCGCGCCGCGCCGGCCGGGCGCCCGCCCCCGCCTTGCCCCTGCCCCGGGCTGCGCGGCGGCGGCGGGAGCTGCCTCTCCTTACCGTTCTGCTCCTTGGCGCCGGAGAAGGCGAACTTGCTGCTGAGGTCGGACTCGGCGGCGGCCCCCTGCCTCCGGCCGGCCAGGGCAGATGTCAGCAGGAGCAGCCCGAGGAGGAGCATTGGGCCGGCGGGGCGAGGGGCTGCGGCACAGCAGGCACTGGCGGCGCGGCACCGAGGCCCGGGCGTCTCTCAGCAGCGCCCGGCGCGGGCTGCGCCGCTGGGGAGAAGGCAGCACTGAGCCTGCTCTGGCAGCAGAGAATTGCAGGGTAGTTTCCACATAATCCCATCCAAAACTTTTTCCTAGAGCCCTTTTCTGTGTCTCCAGGTTTTGTTTTTCTTTGGCTTTTTTTTTCTCTCTCCCCCTCTCTTAAAAAAAAAAAAAAAAAAAAAAAAAAAAAAAAAAGAAAGGTTCAAAGCAAAATCTGGACCCAGACCAGCTTCCCAAGGACTAAACAATCCGGGGCCGTGCCGGGCGGGGGCCGGAGGAGCCGGGGCTGGTGAGGGCGCGGGGCACGCAGAGGGGCCGGGAGAGGCGGGGGCGAGCGGGGCCGCTACTGCTGCCGCGGAGGAGCGCGCACCTGTCAGCCGGCAGCCAGCGGCGGGGCGGGGGAGGGCGGAGGGGGGGCTGGTGTGAGGGGCGGGCCGGCGGGGCGGGCAGGAGGCAAGCGGGTAGGCCGGCCGCGCTCCCACAGAAATAGCTTCCTCGCCCTCAGCTCAGCGGCCGCGCTGCCAAAGTCGGGCCGCGTCTCTCGGCTTCCCCCCTCCACACACACACACACCCCGCGCCGCGTCCCGCCAACCGCTCGGCGTCCCCTCAGGGCGAGGGCGGCACCTGGCGCGGCCGTTTACGCCCCGGGAAGTTGTCGGGTGGGGAAGGAGGAGGCGAGCGGGGCCGCTGTCCCCCTCTCTGACGGCCAAATGGCGGCGCAACAGGTGCTGGGGCGGCGGTACGCGGGTTCCCTCTGCCCCACGCGGTGAGGGAACCTCCCCGCGTGGGGCAGAGGCAGCCCGCGTACCGCCGCCCCAGCCCCCGGCTGCCTGACGAGGAGGGGACTCCCCACACACACGCACGGTGAGGAACCGAGGTCACCGTGGTACGGGGCCAATATCAGGGTTTGGTGATGAGGGTGAGACGTTGCGCTGGCTTCACCGGTATTTGTTTACCGGGTTGTTATTGTGGTAATGGGGTTCGTGCTTGAAAATTTGATGCTTAGTTAAACGTTTCGTCTGAAGCGTGCCCTTGATAGCGGGAACTAAAACGGGGAGAGGAGGTTTTAAAAAGGCTCTGGGTGCAGATTATTTTTCTTGCGAGAGAACTTGCTGTTTTGGCTAGCCTGAAATGAGACCTCTGGCATTTACATAAACAGATGGAAACAGAGATTCAACTTTTTGTAACTGTCCCTCTCTTGCTGAAATGCCGTGTGGTACTCGGTGCGTAAAGCAGGCAGGGTTGGATTTCCTTTTGCTGCTTCACCAGAAATCAGAACTGCATTTATGGCAAGGAGTATCCCCCCGTTAACCCTGGTGACGACTAAAAGGGCTGGTGACGTTCGGCGCCCATTAAAACGGTGCTGTGTTCAAACCTCTCTGCTAGAGCTGGCATTTCTAGTTCACTTGGAAGAGGGTTTGAACCGTGACGGCTTGGTGGGCAGCCAGACTGAACACTGACTAGATACTGGGCGGGCAAAAGAAGCAGTAGGGAGGACAAGTCTTTTTCTCTCGAATGAGAAGTTTGGGGAGAGGTTTGTTTTTTTAATGGTGACTTCAGCCCCCATAGCTCTGAGGTGGTTTTGGGGACGGGTGGGAAGACCTGTATAGCCGTGGTCTCACTCGCTGTCTGTGCAAGATACACAGGAGAGAAAGGGAGTCTGCACTGCTGGAGTCCTGAGCACACGCTGTATAAATTTCTTATCCTTTGACCCAGCTCTTTCCATTATATAACTGAGCTGTTTCTTCGCCTCAGCCAAAGTAACCCTTGAGACAGTGATAAACATCCCCTCTGTTCCTAATAAGTGACATATTTCTAGTAGCAACTGAAAGCTGTCCAGCCAAGCTGGGCTGTCTTCTGAAAGGCAGACTTGGAGCATACCGTAAATAGCAACCTTTCCCTTACAGAGCATGAAGAAAGAAATGTACTGCACAAAGCAGACCATGTAGTTACTTTTACTATTACCATTATTAATTATTATTTTGGGGGTTCACTGTTGTTATTTTTAAACGGAAATAAAAGTAACATGTACTGCTTTCCAGGTCTTCTACCTTGATGATTACAAGCAGTGGGGTTTTTTAATCGAATGAATGAAGTATTGCACTGTAACTGAACCTTCATTGCCTGAGGATTTTGTGGGATTCTTTGTATTTTGGGGAACTGGTGACAAGCTCCCTCTGAAAAACACGGACCTAATGTCTCACACTGTGTACATGAAAAGTAAAGCATCCTACGTCTCCCATAGCTTTGAAAATCTAGGCTGCATCAGACCAGTGTTTCATCTGGCATCCTGGCTCTGACTTTTCAAAGGAAAATGCAAGAACCCACATAGTGGATGAACATGGAATAACACTGCCTGGGGAGGAAGCTTTCGTTCTAAACCTCTTGTAATTAAAGGTCAGGGTATATATTTTCGATCATTAAGGCTCCACTTCTTTTAAAAAATGCTTTTGTTGTTAATCCCATCCAAAATATTGTGTGTGGTAATCCCTATCCTTATAAACGTCCAATCTTCTCTGAAATTCATGCTAAGCATTTATCACCAGCTATCTATGTTTATTTTTAATGTTATTGCTCTCCAGTTTCATCAGGTATATGTATGTGTTTGAATTATGTAAATATATATGATTTAACTTCTCTACCCTGTTCATTTTCTGTGTTATAGCCCTATCACACCCTTTCCCAGCTAGGCATTTTTACTACATTTTTCATCTGCATATCTCTATGCCTCTAAGCTTTATGAAGTCCAACCTATTTTTGTTACGTTTTATTTGGGGTGGGACAAACGGAACATGACGTTCCAAGTGAAGGCCTAATCTTAACGTATATAGTGAAATAGAAGGTTTTATTGTATATATAATTTCTTATGCATGCTTTTATCTTGTTATTGCATCTACTCATGCAATGATCCACAGAAGTATTGACATTAAAAAAATATTCTGATGGTTAGATAATTATGACAAACTAATGTACGTGTAGTTCAGATCATTCCTGCCAGGGCACATTGCATTGCCAATACTGAATTTCACTTGGGACCACAATGCCGATGAATCTAAGAGTTCTGGTGACTCCAGTGCCCAGTACTGATTTCTCTGGATATCATTAAGACTCATCTGTATTTTGCTACCACATTGTTCACATTCTTTTCTACATCCATAATAAATATTTTAAACTACAGAAAGCTTTGTATTCCTAACTTTTCTCCATGCTGAGAATTGCACTTCATTCTTTGTCTTTTGTATCAGTCACCATGACATAGCTCATCTCACAACTACTTAATTTACACTATGTAGTCTTTCTGAAGGTGTATCAAAGGCTTTTTTTTCCCCAAAGGTTTTGTAACATAGTCTATAAAATTGTGTATCAAGTATTTTTTAATTTAAATATTGCAACAGACATTTCTCCATTAATTGCCACCTTCAAATAATTTGAGACACAGACTTTGGTCTGTAGAATAGCCACGCTGATTTGATTTGACACGTTTTCAGTTTGTCTTATGACTCTGATTTTTTCATCGTCCTCATTTAGAACTTTTTGAAGCAGTTTTTCTTGTACTTGAATAAAATTTGAATTATCTGAATTATCCCACAGGAATTTATTGTTATTGAGACCTAGCCACCAGAGAAGGGAATGGAAATTTGGCCTGTTAGGACTCCAGAAACTTATTGTGGTAGTGGAGAGCCTTTGTACTCCTGAACTATAAATATCCTTGAAATGAAAAGACTTTCTCTGTGACTATTATTAAAGAGTTACCATTAAAATATACAGTCATCACACAATCTTCACAAACTTCACTTACTTACATCAACAAAAAGAATTCCCCTCACCAAAGTCAAAATAACATCATCCCAGCACCGACAGAGGTGGATGGTTTGCACATGCTCACCCGTTGTCCCTTCACCACTTGACAACAACAAAGATTCCCCACAGTTACTTGTGGAAGTGGGCTGGAATCGGCAAGGTGCATAGGTGTTCACAGACTGCCCTTCATGATTTGAACTGATACCAAGAGATCTCGACTGACCTCAGGGGGCTGTAGATATCTGTAGATATCCCAAGCAAGTTCTGCAAGAAAGCATACGATTTCCTTTTCCTATATGCTGTCTTCAGAGAGACTTCCCCCCCCCCCCCCCCCCCCAAGATATGCAATGAGATAAGCATTTCTCTCAGGAGTTAGAGCTAGGCATTTACTTAACTTTGCAAGATTAGGACCCACTGTTAGGAAAAGAAGATTGATTCCCTTCTCTCCCCACGGCTTGTTTCACTTCCTTCACTGAATGGGGAAAAAAAAAGGAATTAATACATGTGTACTTTTATATTCCCATATATTCTGAATGTACCTGTATAATCCTTGTGAGATCACACTGAAGAAAGAAAAGTATTTTGCAAAGCTTAGCATGTAATTTAAAACTAATAAATATCTGCTCATCCAGGCACACACACAAATGGGCAAATGCCTGCTTTTGTGCAAGGTGCTCTTGCACCTTGCAGTGTAGTTGTATGTAACTGCAAGTTACATACACTTGCTCTCGCAGTGTAGTTACATAGGCATCAGTTGCTGGCATAACAGGGTTGAGGTTTAAATGCTTACGTTCACATTCTGGAGTTATTTTTAACTCTGCAAAGAAGTCTTAAACAGCTATTGAATATTATGTTTGTACAAAATCTTTTATGGATGAGTGATAAATATGAAAACAGAAATTGCAATAGAAACACTAATTGTCTTTTAGAAAATCAACAATATGATATTCTGCTCTCATGATCACTGAAAAAGAGACATTAGTACAAATAAACACAATTCTTGTAATCTTACTAATGTGAGGTGAAGAGACTGCATATGGACTTGGACAGAAAATCATTCCTGCATTAGAAAGTACTCCTGTAAATGAGGTAGCGCTAAATTTTAGTATTTCAGCCTTTTGTCCATTCCTACTGAATTTGTAAACAAGTTGAAGATTTGTGGTCCCTTTTCTATGTTACATTCAAAAATATAACAAAGAAAAAGAGTGAAGTCCAAAGAGGCTTCAGTTATGTTGATGCTTATACAGCGTGGACTGCTCGGAGTCAACCAGACAAGAAAGAGCTCCAAACATACTTTGGTTGCTTGAGTCACAGCTCTAAATAAAAGTGCCATTTCTATTTTGTAAATCCTAAAATAAGGCTTGGGACTTATAAAGACACCTAAAAATAAGCATTTGAACGCAGACTTCTAAGCATATCCATGTTGTTCTGCTCAACATTGCATAGCTTAAACAATCATTTTTCAAATGGACTCAAACATTTGAGAACGAAAATCCTTATTGTACTTTTGTGTGATTTCCACTTACAAGCATTGCTTTAGAGCAGTCACATTTAATAACCCCAGTGACTTTATCAACTACGTACACGTACATAGCCCAAGCTACATGCCAACACAACTTTGCTCTGGGTAGGGTGTGGGAGCTAGAAGAGCAGACAAGGAAGAAGGCCCACTAGAGGTCTCCCAAACTATTTAAAAGAATGCTACCCACTTCTGGCACCTGGGAGATCATTTGGGTCTTGATGGGCTTCCGAAGTCAACATGTAAAAAGTGGAATGTAGCTAAGTCACTTAGGCCTTGTAACGTGTTTGCTGAACTTAAGCGTGCACTACACCGAGGCCTGAAATGGCGGCAGTCGCCAGCCTTGAAGTCGGCGTTTTCCTGTGGGGTACATAGGAGTGTTCTGGGTATGTGCATACTCTCTCAAGACATTCACTTTCTTCTGTAGGCTTTCAGAGTACAATGCTCCTATGATCTCTAGGGCTTACACCCCAGTTCAGATGCCCCTCAGTATTCAAACGCCATATGCTCTTAAGAATATATTTGAGTAGGTGCATGAAGGACTGTGCCCCGATGACAGGCTTGCTCAGGTGTACATGAATGTTTGCTTATTTATGACTCTGCATGTGATGATTTTGCTTATGTCAGAAGCCAGATAAGCTTTCTGGCTGCTTTTTAATCAGATTACATCAATTATTGATCAATAATGTCTTAGGTTCTATCAGCATGCATGAAATCCTGTTATGATCACAACTGAAGATGGCATGTCTCTATGTCAGCTCTAAATAACTATTGAATTCTGAAGAACTGTTGAATTTGGTCCTCCTGCCTGTCTCCCTTTCACTGAGCAGTGTAAGATACAGGTTTGCAATCAAAATACAAATTTTGGTTAGTATGTCCAAGCATTACTAACCACTGCTATTCCAAAAAATAGTACATATCACATAGTTATAAAGTTGGATAGTTGTATCCAGATTCATTAAAATTAAGGGTAAACTGGATTATTCAAAACACATATAAACAGGTTATTTCATACACTGATAAAAACCACTTATGGCATTACAAGATTTTTTTTCCTTCATTTTCATACTGAAATATTTCTGAGCTATTTATATATGAATATTCTATGGATTTGAAAGTGATCTTCAGAGAAATGAAGCTCAGCTGAAGGTATTTATGGGCCGGCAGCATAATTTCACTACCAATATTTGCAACGTACCTAGCTGTTAACAGTCTGAATGCAGACTGTCTATCAAATAGAGATGCTAAGATCAGTCACATTAGCTATTCAAGTGGAATATTTACATATATTGAGTTTGGAGTAGAAAAATAACGTTTCTTGATTTACTTTGATGACATAGGTATTTTATGTTTACTAAATAATAATATTGATGCTAAGAACTTTGGCTCATGAGTACGTTTAATCGAACTAGATTTTTTTATATACCTGTGGCACTTCAGCTTTAGTCTTACGGCACTCCACTCCACACAGAGCAGGAGTAATGCTGAGGCAATTACATAACTATGAGCCCTAGTTTAGGTTCAAATTCAGCAGAAGAGAACAGGAATCATATTGACAGCACTAGCCTCCAAAGAGCATTGTCTTCAGGCTAAACCGAGATTACAGTTTAATTGGTTAATGAAATACATCTAAGAAGATATTGCAAGCAAGTCCATAGGTTAGAGGAACATCAAAAATATAACAGGAATAGAGGAGCAATTGGGAACTGAAGAGAAGACACAACCACCCAGGAATGATGAGGCACTGGAGCAAATGTGCTTCTGCTAGGTATGGAGTATCTGTCCTCCCTAACCCTGACTCACCACATTACATTTCCCCTCATTTGTTCTTGTCCTGTCTCTTTCCTAGTCTTCCTCTCTTTCACCTCTTCCCTTTCACCCTTCTCAATTAACTAGTTGCCACTCCTACTGCAGTAATTACTTATTTAAAGTCTTGGCCTCCTAATCTTGTCTCCCCACACTTAAGTACTAACTTTCCTAATCTACCTTCTTGCCTTCATAACTGGTCCTCCGATACTCCCTAGCAGTCAGATTTGTCTCCTCTTTGTACTTTGCGCTGTCTTACTTCCTGTCAGTCTCCAGTCCAGATTTCCTTACTGTGGCAAAACTCTTTTCCCACTATCATCTCACAGAATGAGACTTTCCCACAACTTTACTCAGGCTTTCATTGCACTGATTTGTTCGGCATAGGCTAGAGGAGTGAATCAGTTGGTGCTACAGTCCCAACATCCACACTATGGATATGTTGGAGGAGAGCTTTCAGTATACTTCCATAAGAAGGTTCGAATTCTGCAAGACAGCTGTGAGATGATAATCAATAGTGAGAGATGTGCTTCAAAAGGCGTCTTTCTTATCCAAACTAAAATGCTAATGTAACCATACCCACTATCTTGTCTGCCCCATCAGTTATGACATTTTTCCCAGATCTCTCATTTTAATCTACAGAACGTACATGTCCTTATTGTCAAAATCTCTCTACCTCTGAATGAGGCAGCTTCCCTGTTCCACATTGCATGGAGTCAACTGGAGAGAACGTATGCTAATGATTCGGCCCAATCTAGGATTGGCATCATCTACAGAAGCACACCAAAGTTTTATTCAGGCCATCTGGAGCTTTCCCAGAGAAGAGAAGAAGACCTGCCAAGGAACTGATCTGTAAAATTTAAGACTCTACAGATCACGTGCAAATTGTAATTTTCCAAGTTTCTTAAATTTGAGTAATTTATGTCAAAAAAAAAAAAGCAGGAGGCACATGTTCGACAAAATAGTTAATATCGCTTTCTAAAACCGAGACTCAGTAGAAATTTGAGAAAAAGCTTTTACATGGGGGGCATAGAAAATCATAAACACTGAGTTTCTCATCAGTTGCCTCATTCACAGAACTATCTGAATTATTTTGGCAGAAATAAGGTTCAAGATGGAACATGGAAGCTTTCATCCCATGCATTTTTCCAAACTCAGAAATAGGAAAAGTCTTTTAAAATATCATGTCACCTTAGCAGATGGCAACAGTTCTAATAATTTTAGAATTCTTAAACAGATCTCATTTAATCCCTTCATTCATTAATGTTTTAAAAGCAGGTATAGATTCTACAGGAATATTTTTCATGAGAAAAAATGTTATTGCCAAGAGCTTAGGAGCTTGATTCTACCAAATTCTTTCTACCCCCTCCTACGTAAATATAGGTAGAATTTCTGCAAATTATAAAAATATTAGGATAATCTGTGATACTGAAGAACATTTAGATTTTTACTTAGATACACTGCAGAAGAGCACAGACAAAAGCCTACTTTAGTATTAATTTTTCAAATCACGCATTAGTTTTTATATCTGGAAATCCAGGTAATGCTGCAGCAAACTTAAAACTTAAGGGAATCAAGGACTGCCAGTTGGACAAGAGTATAAAGAATGTACGAATGATACATTATTCATACCAGTAAATTCTCATTGTTATTTCCTTGCCAATCCACTGAATGGAAATATACTACAAAGGAAAATAATTTTAAAGCTTTTTCCAGTAATTTTTCAAAGCTATCCCACTATTAATCACTGGAGTTCACGTCATCCAGTTAAGAATGCACAATATTCCAAAGTATTGCCAACATTTTTCTTTATTGATCAAACACTGGCATCGAATCACAGTATCTCATTCCCGCAGCACTGTGAAAAAATAAGAACTTCAGCTTCACTACCATCTGGATCACAGATCATCCCATAAAATGCGTTCAGGTTGACAGCAGGCCTTTGAAGTACTTATTTCATATTATGTTTCTGATACAGTTATATGGTGTGCCCTGTCACAACCCATTTTGAAAAGAATACCACTCCATCAGTGTTCAAATTTATAAAAAATACTGTTTTCTCCTTAGGTAATAATCTATGTCTAGTTAGGTATTTAGAGTGGATTTGTAGACATAAACAGAGATATTGTCATTCCCTAGCCCTCCCTCAGCACGCTAGTTACTGTCAATAGTCTGTAATTTAACCAGGAGCTGAAGGTGCTGAAGATGCTGAAGCTGTCAGCATCTTTTTGGGTGGAACCCAGTACCTCACAGGATAAGACCCCCATTCAGAAAGCACGTCAGCAATGCCCAGAATGAATTGTGTGAATAGGGGTGGACCTGAAGAAGCCCTTAATCAATGCAAAATATGAATGCCTTTACAAGGACATATTTTGAAAGTGTAAACCAGTTTTGAGATGATAATTCTTAATCTACACAAAGGGTGCTAATCTAAATGGATTCGTAGGATCAGATTCCTAATCCTGCCCACAACACTATTGGACAAGAGCCTAAAAACTTCTGCACGAGGAGTCCTATCACACACATAGAATGAGTAAGCCTGTTCATGCCTAAATAAAGCAAATATGACTTGATCCTCTGTAGCTCAGCACATTTCTGCTCCATCCTGTGAACCACTGAACTGAGTAATGTTCATTCCATTATATTCATTAAAAAATAAAAAAAACAAAGCTAAGAAAGAGTGCTCAGTCCTTCATGTAATTGGAAATTAATGAGAAAGATAGTTCAACAGTGGGTTCTGTGCACTCAGTTCAACTGTCCTGTTTACAGCCTGATGAATGGATTTTGATCTTTTTTGATGAAGGAAGTAATGAAAGCTCTATTTTCAGTGCCATACCTGATCATGACTAACTAAGTCATCCTAAAGCAGAATGACCATTCTGAGAGCTGGGTAAAGCTACGGAAGCTGAGTTATTTCCTTTTTTTTCTGTCCAGTTTGTATGTCTCTCCTCAGTGCTCAGGACTTACACATTTCTCTTCTTTTTCACCCATCTTCTTATTAACTGCATGCTTGTGTACTTGTTACTCCCTACAAAAATGTTTTGTCATATAAACTTATTTGTTATGTTTTGTATATTTTGAGAAGAAAAGTTTTATGTGTGGTAAGTTTTAACAAGTGATTATAGTAATAGCTTTTCCATGAGTGTCTTATATCTTATGAAAGCAGTAGGATTTTACTTTGGTAAAGACAGCAGAGGACAGCCAGTAGACTATCCTTTTTATCCCGGTGTAAGTGCTGTAGTGCAGCAGAATTCTGCTGATGGAAAGAGAAATCAGTGCTAGTTTTGTAGTGGAGACTAATTATTATTTTAAGGTCATTCTCAATCTCTTCAACCCGTTTTATAGACATGGACCATATTTATTCTTCCAACACTACTAGATCCTCATATTTATGGGACAGCTGTTTGTGAGGGCAATTCAATCAAATTAAGACTACTCTAGCCACTGAAAGGAGATCATTCAGTCACCGTGCTCTTTATTCCTGCAAACCATGGGCAGTCAAATGTCCTTGTACTACAAATACCCAGTTATTGTAAATGTACTTTTAACATCTGCAATTTTAGTTGAGACTAATATATGGCTTTAAGTAACTTAGAGAGATTAATGCTAATTGAATAGATGAGAAGAATATTATTCATTGCACAGACTAATTCAAAACTGCTAATGCAGTTATCAGACTGAAGTCAGATTTGTTCTATCAGTTAATTCTTACGTGAATATTATGGTATTAAGAATAGCTGCTTCATGTTGAAGCTGTGGAAAATTCTAAATGCTTTTTGCAAACCTGTTCCATTTCTTTTTCCAAGGTTGGTAGCTTTGATTTGTAGTTTTTTATCTAATACTGAGTGAATTTTTTTTGCAGGACAAAGTGCATTGATAGCTTAGGGCAGTATTATGAGTTATTTTAGGTAAATCTGCTCATAGAACAATGTTTACAGCTGCTAAATAATACCATTTTGGTTTTCAAGGTTATTAAATCAGGTTGTAACTTGTAATGACACCATACAAAGAAAATAAGAAATATAATAAACTATATGATATTTTGGAAATTAATAAGCTTGAGAATCTGTCAAGTATTACGTGTATAAAATAAACATTCATGCCTCACTTTGCAGATGTGAACTTGTTCATTTTAATATATAGCAGGTTGCAACATCCAGAAGGAAAAAAGGAAAAGAAAAACCAAAACCTTCCAGCAACACATTCCCTTTTCTGTAGTCACTCATCACTCATCCCTGGTATATCAGGGACAGAAAGTGAAGTGAGTGAAGTATAAGAACTACCAAGTGACATCTGACATATGTTTACTAAGAACTCCTGAAACAGCTGCAAAAATGAAAGCAGAATGGAAAATTTCACTCCAGAGAAATCACTGTGGGGATTAATGAAGGGCTAACCGATTTGCATGCAAAGTTGTGCTAGCATGGCTGTTCTACTTTTAGGATGTCAGCTTGGATAGCTTTGCAGTGCTGCATTCTGCCTTCAGGAGGTATCAGTCCTCTCAGCTAGAGTTTTTTCATCTGGTCCAGCTCAACTTAAATCCAGCCTAATCGTACGCCTCCCCACAACAGGTTCCTCTGGATCCTCAGTTTGAAGATTACAACGGTAGTGCCATTGCGGGGCAGTCCGCAGTCCCACATGTTGCATGGCAGCACTGTGTGGGAAGGTAAAAACTTATTTACAGTAAACTTCGTCAACATGGGATTTTGAAGCATTATGCTAAAATATTATCTAAAATTCTGGGAACAATAGAATTGGGTCAACCCAGCACTTTGCTTAAGGGGGAAAGCATTCATCCACTGAGATGGTTCACTAGGAAAGTGTTGTGCTCTTAGGGCTGTACCTGTTAGTCTGCATAGCTGAGTTGTTTGGCTCTAGTTCAGGCTTTCCTACATGGTGCTCTGTTAACAGGTAATATTTTGTCCATTCAATGTAAGTTTAGTTTACTGTCATCTAAATTGTACTGCAAAATGCTTATATTCCAGCCTACTAAATTCTCCTGATATTCACATTAGCTGAAAAATAAATGCTTCTGCAGTTATGGAAAAGCCTGTGTTAATATAGCATCTCCTATGGAGATTACATACTTGCTATTCCAAAAGTAACCAAGGAGGCTGGTAAGCAGCAGCTACTAAAAAAAACCACCTAAGGAAGCGTGTCTTACTGACTTGCACCCAACCCAAGAAACTTGTCTCAAGGGAATTTCAATATTTGTGTTAATATTTGGTAAAGCTTGGACTAATAGAGGAGTTTTGTAAAACTGGGCAAAGAGAGTGATTATAGCTCCACCTTAACAGGAGTGGGATATAACACGGTCATTGCTGCATCATGTCCTGTAGCAAATTAAATTTGAAGTTCTTATCAGTAAATCCCCAGTTACTTAAAAAGGGGGGTTCGAACGATCCAAGTCAGAAGAGATGTGTTAGCTTGAATTTGATATTAATAGCGAATTAAAGGTGATTATATTTCTATTAATTGAAATCATTCAGCACTCTTCATGGCAGATAGAATTTGACCTTTTTTTTTTTATGAGATTACACAGTTAGTTGCTAAAAGTAATAGTGTTGATGTAAAATGCCTCACAGAAATTTGAGTGTATGATGTGGTACAACATAGCATGTTGATTAAAAGACTGAAATGTAAAGTCAACAAGGAACAGAAGGTAGAGCTTTTTGGAGCCTTAGGGGCTGAGGGCAAGAACAGTATCTTAGAACAAGTGCTCAGCTTCACAACTCAGCAGATGTGTGAGAACTCAGAGGAGCAATACTACGGGATGCCATTTAAAATCTGACCCCTGAAAGAGTGGGTGAGGAACCTTGCTTTCACTGACACTACTAAAAAGCTAGAATTGATTTATTTACAGCTGTGAAATAAGGACAGGATGTGTCCCAGTGCACATTAACAAACAGAATATAGTATGAATGTGCGGTGAGGAGGGCTCATATCCAACCAGCTGGCAAATCTTAATTAATTGGAATCACATTAGCTCTCCAAATTAGGATAATATTAAAATGCATTGGTTCTCTGCAAATCAAAAGAGCGAGGCTTCCTACTAAATGTCTACTCATCAAAAGAGTGCCCAAAGGGACAGCTGCCTCACCAGCAAATAGAAGGTTTATTATGACAAACCACCTCTGTTATCCTACACTCTCAGTGAAATCCTTCAGACCTGACTTTGGCTGTACGACTGACCGTGGTGCTGTGAGTCTTGCTGGTTTGCACTCAAAGAGTGAGTGGAATACTAAAAAAAATGGTGTCCTGGTGCCCTCTTTCTCACTAGAAAGCCCTTTAGTCCAGAATATGGATTTGAACCCACCTCTCAAGAGCACCTTCATGAGAAAAAATACTCCTTTGCCAAAAAAGCCTTGCCTGGTATTTAAAACTCCGTGGGAGGAGGCATAGAGCAAAACTCAGTAAGGCTGAGAAACATGGTGAACCTGGGTCTCTGTGCAGTGTACGGTGGCAGTAACCACTGAGTTACTGAGCAGAAAGTAGAAGCGACTGCTCTGCCATCTATCATTTAAATGTATGCACAGTTAAACAAAGAGATTCTGGGCCCGAAGAAGACTTCCTTTTTATGAAAATAGTTTCAGCTGTAAACACACCTATCTGGCATGCTATATACAGGCAGCGAGGAAATCTTATGTGACTCTGTGGATTTACCTCCTAGCTATCTATAGCAATTTATTTCTCAGAATATGCACTGTTGAGAATCCAAATTTTATGTAGCAGTTCTAATGTATCATGCAGGGGAGCCTTTGCACTTAACTCAGGGTTGTAAAGACCACCAGATGACAGAACATTTAGATAAGGTGCTGCAATGCTCAATTCCATTATGAATCCTCTCCTAAAAATAATACTTTGATTAGCAGGTCATTTTAAGTTACATCACAATGTGACCATGGAGATCAGGCATCATGTACTTATTAAAGCTGACATCTGAAGGTTTTTCTAAAAATAAGCTCCCACTTTGCAGAGAGGATTTCTCAATCACCTTAATCTTTTGTGGTATTTGGGGATAAAAAGACGCTCCAATGACTGGAAAATTTCCAAAAGGGTGTCTGGAAAATTGCTAAAAAAGTCATATGATTCATGAATTGCCCATTCATTCAGGAGATTATCCTATCACACTTTCTAGCTGGGGGCTGAAGGAAATAGGCACTGCGTCATTCAACTTTCAGGCTCTTTGTCTCCATGTATTAGATCCCTCCCTGGTACATCAGGAGGAGTCCTCCTACCCTGTGAATCACCCATAAAGGATGTGCCTGCCCTGCCTGCCCCGCAGGGAGCCCCCTCCACAGCTGGCTGAGTGGTTTGAGTACTTCGTAAACAGAAAATCTGGGTTTAATTATCTTCTCAAGCTGATGGTGGCCTAATCACATCTCCTCCTCTGAGAGGCTATGAGGAAGAGACATTCTCTACATGGCCTATTAAAGTTATATTAGTGTTTAGTAGCAAATCCCAGTTTCACTGGATGAGAGGAAGAAAGCATTGGCTCCCTCAGCCTAGTTAACATTGCTTAGTGCGGGCGAGGGAATACTAAAACCCTACTTGCATATTTCTCGCTAGAGTTTAGTGGAAACTATGAACATCAAACTAGGATTTCCCTACTCTGTTTTCTCTCTTCAGTGCTTTAACAAGTAGATAGTAGAATCATGTTCCTTTTTTTTTTCTCTCGTGTAATCTTGCATCCTTTGCACAGTGACACATATTCAACAGGAAAGGCTTTGGATATTTCTGTAATTTCTGTAGTTTCGTATTGGAAAGGACTCATACTGTAGGTGTAGACTGGGAATTCCTTGAAACCATGCTATGTACTGGGCCCCTTCCAGTTTTTCTGGAGAAACACTTAGTCTCCTGACTGTTCTCCTGGGAACCCGGCAATCTGCCCAGTCCAGAGTGGTTCTGGACGGAAACAGTGCCCTGGGCATCTGAAGCACTTCAAGGGCTCATACAAGGAGACAATAGTAAGTTTAGGTGCTGCCAGTGCCTAGATTAAGGTTAGAGGGTTTTGTTTTCTTGTGTTGTAGTATCAGGCAGAGTCATGAGTCATGATATCGGACAGAGGCAGAGCAAGGTGTGCTTAATTCATCATTCAGACTGATGAGTATTTAATTAGCTTAATTATGTTTACAAAACTGGGAAAATAACTTTGTTGTTTCTCAGATGGGGAAACTGACGCATGAGGAAAATAAGGAGCTATTTTAATAGCAGTGTTCCCTGCTCCCTAGCTCAAGTCAGAAGGCCAGATGTATTTTTCCCTGCTTTTCTGGACAGGCTTTTAGTGAAGATTAAATAATGAAATTATACAGTGAAGTTTGCCAGGAGGCATAGAAATGCTTACCTTGAAGAATTCCTGCATCATAGAGACCTCCCTTACCTGAAGGCTGTATTTTGGAATTACTTTTCTGGAACATTGCCCACAGTATTCCAGATGAGATTTTCGCTTGCTTTAATACTTCTCCATCACTGCTTGAAATATTAAATCTAGTTGGAAACCTTATAAACTGCTAGTCCTCAATGCCACTAATGTATTCAGATCTCTTCTGTGCTGCAAATCCTAATAGGCCTAATCCTAATAGGCTCACAGCAGAAATTCTTATTAATATCTTTTTCTCTGAGTTTAAGTTTCCCACTATTTTCCATTTCACTATTATTTTTCTAAGCCTTAACATCATTCTTCATATATAATAACCTATTCTCTCCTTTCTTCGTAATTCCCCCCCAGCTCCACCGTCAGAAAATTTTGCTAACTCATAGCCAAAGTCATTAAGGAAATAGAGATAACTTAAGGGAAATATTAATTAAAAATCTGATTGAAGCGCATCTCCAAAGATAGTTTAAGACAGCGTAGGATAAATAATTATCTCTTTAACCTCTTGCCACTCACCAGATTATGTTTCACTTGTGGGATGGATTTAATCAGGATGGTTTCAACCATATCTTGGAATCTTGAAATAAACTACACATAATTAATATTCCAGGAGCTCCATTCTGTTGTTCAGGAGGGTATATTTGGATGCTTCTTGTTTGGAAAAAAAAAAACCACCCCACCCCACCCCCCAAATACAACAGTATACACCAGATTATTATTATGTTAAAAAACGCATATAACTACAAATACAGAAGAAGAAGAAAATTGTTGGTCTTAAAGTGCTCACAATTTAACAAGAAGCAAAACTGGGTTAGATGAAAGTCTGGAAAAATAGTGTCATAACTACCGCATGATACAGTCATTCTTAAAAAACCAAGCCAATAATGAACTCATCTGCCTATCAACTCGCTGCTTATGCCACTGAAAAGGTGTTTCAGGGAGAACTGAAAGAAGCTGAGGGAATGCTTCTGAGAGACCAAATTTTCTTTTATGTGGTATTTTGAAGAGAGGTGTAAACTTGATTTAGGTACTTAACTTCCCTTTAAGATGGATTGAATTTTTCTCACCAAAACTAAGCAATTTTCCTAACTTCTTCTTGATGAAACTATATACACTTTACTGAACTTCCATCAAGTAGGTAGAGTTAATTGAGCTCCTACAGAGCTTGCCAGGCAGGCAGATTGGCAATAGCAATACATATCCCCGATGTTTTTGCAGAGGGTTTGGGTTTCCACGGCCCAGAGGTCTGAAGCAGATCTGGCCAGGCTGTGTTGAAGTGCAGCAGAGCCGTAAAACCTGACCACGGCTGCTAATAGCTTCAAAGAGGGAATCGGAAAGCTGTGTCTCACCAGTGCAGGCAGGTTACATTGCAAACGGGTGCCACTTTGGGGTCATCTTCAGTTTAATCTGCAGCAGGTCAGAAGTAGCTCTGCATTAAGGTTCAGCCTCTCTGCTTGTTGTGGAAATCAGGGGTGGGGGGACACACGAGGAGAAAGAGACTCTGTCACCTCTGCCTGTGAGCAACCATTCTGAAAGCCCAAACCCACAGGTGCGCTCCGTCAGGGAACAAAAAATTGAGGGAGTGCAGCTGGCTTGCCATGCATGGTGTTCTCAAACACCACAAACACAGTTTCCAATAGGGAACTTTCCTGGAATTTCTGGTTGCAGGTCACTGGAATGAAATTAAAGTTACAAAATATTGGAATTTCCCAGTTTTACTCACACTATGAGTCAAAAGCAGAAACCCAAGGTAATTTGCAGTTAGAAAGAAACCTCTTTTGTAGTATTTGTTAGTAAAATATGACTTCCCCTCCCCCGCCCCAGAATGCCAATAAATAAAAAATGCTACACATGGACCTGGAGCGGGAATATTAATGAGCGTTAGGGCCTCACATTAGCATCTACGTGGTGTCTTTTGACCAAGCTCAGCCTGGAAATGGCATTGCCTCATGGCCAGATATTAGATTACTGGTAGACCACGTACTTCTCAGCAGTCCTGGCTTTTTTATTCTCTAGTTCTGTAGTCACATAATATCTGTCTTGCTGCCATTTTCTCACACCTTTGTTCTTTTTTAAGGTGTTCAATCTAATAAGATCAACCTTCAGATTCAGTCACTCTTATATAAAATCAATCTCCACTCCTTCTTTCCTCTTGATGTTTTCAATGTTTCTTATTTCTCTAAACCAAAAGTGCGTTGGGGTTTTCTGTTATTAGCATAATGTGAAAAACATCTCATAACATGAAAGAATATGTAATTTAATGTTAATATTTAGAAAAAATATAAAAGCAAAATAACCTAGGTTGTTTGACAATGTTGTGAGGTAACCTGTTTGAGGATATTACCTACCATGTTATGTGTGTGCCAGCCTGAACACCATTCAAAACAGGGAGAATGGGATGAGTGGCCATATGGCAGGATTCAGCACTAAGCCTCTCGTGGCTGTAAAAGTGGACAACTCTTGGATACATTTACAGAGGATTTTCTTTTTGGTTCATTTCCCTTCATACGGGCCAAAAAGACAGGTAGGAGTTCAAGATCCTGTCTATTGTGTAATATGATTTAAAAATAAATCAGAATAAATTTTTCTTTATTTTTCATTTTTATGTTAAACAACTTTGCAAGCATTTTCTGGTATTTTTCTAATACCTTCTCACCCCTTTGAGAATCCTCAAGATTAAGAATTGTGAGATGATCTACTCTGTATAAAATGCATCCTGCAGTGAACCTCTCTAGTGAGGAAGGCTGGTTGTGGGAACACTGGCACTAGGGACTTTTGCAAATAACCTTGTTATGCCTATAGGTCATCAGGAGTCTTCTGACAGAGTAGCTTTTGCTTAAAAGCCAAAATTCTCTAAAACTGAGCTGTCTTGTGCAAATACTAACGATTTTCTCTTCCTGACACAGTACAGGCTTCTTTGCCTGGTTAATGTCTGTCTATGATTATTACTCAAGCATCCATGTGAGGAACCCTAGGTATACAAATGAAAACCAGAAGGTGACCTGTTGGGCTTGTCCTTCTTGGTCTGTCTGTTTTTATTTGTCTTTGTTCTTGTTTCACAAATCTGCAAGCCTCCTGTCCTAAGCCTGGGTTTTCCAGAGGCTGTTTTTTGAAACACCAGATGCTGCAGGATTGTGTAACCTAAGGATCTGGACACTTCCTTGTGATCTCAGAGACATGGGTACAGGTCCTCTGCTGCAGCTCCACAGACCTGATACCTGAACTTGTATGCCTGCCTTCCCAGCAGAGTGGCCTGGATGTGGAGTTTCCCTTGACAAAAATGCATGTTCTCTTCCCAGATTTCCTTCTTCATAAATCTTGCTAAAACTGGTGCTCTCCTGATAAAGTTTGATGACAGAATGTTCTAAACTGCTCTACCTGTGATCACTGATTTGAGATGAAGGTGTGATGACTTCTACAGTTTGGGAGAAGCACTGACACTGTTCCTGTTTCATTTTGAAAAGTAGATATGAGTCATGTAGGAAGTCTCTGGCTTGCAATTCAGTGACCCTAAGATGAAAACTAGTAAGAAAATACCTGACTGATAAGTCCTTCTTAATTGACAAAGCACAGACGATGGCAGCACTGAACAGTGGATCGTGTGTGGCCAGCTAGTTACATACACACATAAAACATCTAATCACTTGAGCCATGGCTGTGGGTAGCTCATGTGAACTAACTTGCATACTTGCATTTGGTTCATATTGCACCTCCTCATCACAAAATCTAAGTTCAAATTATAGAATCATAAATTATTTTCCCTGGCACGGAACGTTTTACCAAAGCACCTTCAGATGTTTAACAAACATCAGTCAGAGAGGTCTACTTATGCGGTGAATTTTCCTTCATTTGCTCTTCCTACAGTTTCTGTACACAGCATATTTCTTCGAATTTATTTTTCTAGTGACCTTTTCTCCAGGTCGTGTATGAAATGGCTCCTGCAAATAGTCTGTGTTTAAAATGTGCCTATTTTTTTTGACTGAACAAGCACCTCAATCTTGAAGTTTTTCCCTGCTGTGATTTGAACCTGGCTTTCCATACCCATTTTAAAAACCTGCATTTCTCCACCTGTTCTTGCTGCACACCTTCATTCTCATTTTAGAAAGAATAAAAGTAAAAGAGATATATGTATGGCCAAAACTAATTTTGTGAAATAATGCTTATCCCTCCCTGTTCTTAACAGCTTTTTTTTTTTTTTTTCTTGGTAAACATAACTATGTTCCATTGCCTTTTGGACAGAGATGCAAGTCGGTACCAGAGCTGCAAACAGAATGCAGAAAACCTATACATTGCTTCCCTGGTGTTGTAGCCAGAAAAAAAAAAAAAAAAGTCAGTAATTGACTTAACAGTCATAATATATAGTGCATTTATGTTGCTAGTCACATCACTTAAAGTCTGAACTCTAAACAGTAAGGATACACACATAAACTTTAAATTTAAAACTTTAAAAATATGTTTTCTGCATCTCTCTCTCTCTCATTGAGACCTTTTCTATGTTCTTAAAAGATTTCAGACAAGAGACGGTAATTGGATTTCCAGACCTGTCTTTATTACTTGAGCTAGAAAGAGACATCCAGAGTGAAATGGTCTAACTTCTTGCCAGAATGGATTCATAACTAATATGAACTGGCTCTGCTTTTTGCTCCCCTAGGGAAAAGGGCCCTCTCACATTTATGCATTTAAAAGGAGTCTGATACTCAGTCTTTAGAGATGTAACAAGAAAAGTATTAGCATTAATTGCATCCTGATCTGTAGCAATTATGTACATGCCTATTCAGAATTTAAAAAAAAAAAAAAAAAAGAGGAGCAAGATTGAGAGTAAAAAGAGTATTAATGGCTTTTAAAAATGTGTAAATTTTTTTGTTGTTGTTTTTAACATGACCTCTTTCTAAGCTAGAAATGTCCTTTCCAAAAGCATACTCAGTCTGACATTCTGGTACTTTATTTTTTAACAAACCTGCTGCTGTCTCAAAGCAGCAGAAATCTGTCTCCTTCTTTTTCCATCAGAGGTTTCCTAATAATTTCCTAAGAACTAGGAATTCATTTCGGACAGAAAACATGCCAACAGCTCCAACAAAAAAAAAAAAAAAAAAAAAAAAAAAAAAAAAAAAAAAAAATTAAAAATCTTGGTTTAGATGCATCTTTCTTTGATGTCCTGAAACTGAAAACACCTGGGAAATTTTAAATGCATGCATAAACATTCTTTTCTATGTATACAAAATAAATTACTTCCTTAGAATTACTGTAGACTGGACTGATACATATAGGAAATATAAGTGATTCTTTATAATGCACTGTTGAATGTCTATAGGCTCCTTCCTATACTTAGAACAAAGCATCATTTCAGACTGAGCTCAAATTGCTAACTCAGGGAGTTTCTAGTACATCCACTATAGGGCAATACTCTCAAGGGGAATGGCTCTGACATTTTGGGGATTCTGTAGAACTGGACAACTGAATGGATTCCAAAATATGGCAGTGAAGTGCTATGTCAGTGGCTTCATGTTCAAACTGCTAATATGGGAATTTCCCCATTCAACCTCTCACCAAATCCTACAAGGACTGAAGTCAAGTGGTATTTTTGGCTCAGACATCATCATTAGAGCATGAAACAGAAATATCTCCAAGTTTAAAATGTTGGTAAGCATGACTATACTGTTAAACTAATTCTGTGGATGGAATAGATGTCAGAGGAAAAATCTAATTTACTCTTGTATTGGTCTGTTATACTAACCAGATTAACATACAGACAGAAAAGTAAATGTATGTTTTAATTCTGATTACACCTGGGGATACATCTTTATACTAGATGGTGCCAATTTTATATGACTGTAAATACCCTTTGAGATTATGGATGGGCATAATCTGGGTTCCAAATCTATTTTTCTTAACATATTCTTTGTACCTTGTTTCATTTCCATGCTTAGATTAAGAATATAACTTTTTACCCTGCAAAACCTTAAGACAGACACACTGTAATTGTGGCAGAGAAATGTGGCATAAAAGCTGGAGAGATAATGAAAGGTTGTTCCCACAGGTTTCTAGCCCACATCAGTTTGTACGACCTTTGACTAATTCAAGTAAACTTCAAGTAAGCCTACTTCTTCAAATTAAATGTAAACTTTGAACCTCCTTAGAATTGCCTAGAAAAAAATATCCTGGAAACTAATACTACATGATCCTCTATTTGAGGGTACTAATTGCACTGACCAATATCCAGGGAAATTACTTTTAATCTGCTCTGCTCCAAGTCAAACATAACTACAGCGAGAGTATTGCGCTCACAACAACTTGAAGTTAGCGTGATACGTTAAAAATATCTTCAGACTTCCTTCCTTTCCACCCACAGCTATGGACCTGATTATAGCGTCCTTAAATCCTGCCTGAATCTCTGCTAATTTTGCCAAAAGAACTGATTATGAAGTGATATTGAGTCACGCTGTATATCTAGGGAAGCTGTAAAATATAATTGCAATTATGTGCTGACCCCTTGCTGAAAGAATGAGGTCATATAGAACATGTAAATGGTATCAAAACTTAAAACCAAAGCACTAACAGAAACAGAGGTGGCAGGCAGATTTTTTTTTTTCCCTTCTTGGATCAAGATGTTCAAATGACTAGAAAATGCATTTGCTCCTCTTTGGGACATTCCTGAAATGTGCCTGAAAACCAGTTGTACTGGGAATGAGAAACTTTGCTGGGATGTGACAAACTTCAGCTAGTTTACCTAATTTGGGCATAAATTTATAAGCAATCTCCATGACGCCTTTCACGCTGTTTCAATCTGGTTGTATTTGTAATCTGTTTCCTATTTTCTAACTTTGCCTAGTAAAAAGTCACTTTGCATTATAGAATAATTTAACCTACGCAGAATGAATGCTGCTGGGGACATTCTGCAGTCAGGTGGCACATACGGAGACAAACTGCCTGCTGACCCGAAGGGGTTTGGTATCAGATCTCAGCTTCAGTGCCCTGTTTCTGGTTGCCCAAAAGGAAATTCCATTCCAAAAGCCAAGTAAAGGAAAAAGAAGGATGCTCATGACTCAGCAGATAATAGCGTATGTTGTAGGAATTCCTGGCTGAGGAAACCGAACCTGTGCAGTCTTTGTGTTGCCCTTGAACTGGAAGAAAAAAGAAGGATGTGTATCAGTATGAAGCCTTGCATTTCTAACACTGGGCCTATGAGCTGAAATTCTCTCAGCAGGGACAGGTTTGGTTTATGTAAGTGAGAGAAGGATTATGGCTCCTCAGCTTCCATACCAGCATTTGCTCTTCCGTATTTGAAGGTAATTTATTCTAGTTGCAGTGTTTTATTGTACTCTGCCAGTTTTTGTAATTCAGATCCTCAAAGGTTCTTGGGTCCGCAATGGAGAATTATAAGACTACAGAAAGCGAATTTCCTGTCTAATTAAAAGTTTTGCAGGGAATGTTTTACCTGGTTACAGAACAAGGCTTGCCATTCAATTCATCACTGTTAAAAGGAAGTCCTGGTCCTCCCCTTATTCATGGTTTGCAATTCAAAACAGGACTGTACTTTTTGGGATCGAGTGAACTTTTTGTCCTCTTTCTTCTTGTGTATTCAGAAATCATCCTTGAACAAATCTCCCCGAGGAAGAGGCCCGTGTGATAGCAACCTGAAACTGAACCCTGGAATAAAATGACATTTAAAATTAAATTACATATTTGTTTATAGAAATGTTGACTGATTAAATGCCTTAGGACTGCCAAGGTTCCCCTGTATTGCTAAAATAATTTTAGAAAAATTGTGGTTATGTAACATCTGCTTGCTCCTGTTTGTTTGTGTCCAGCCTGGTCTGCCAGGAGAGCCCTCCCCGACCTCCTGCAGCCGGTGCTGCCCCTCTGACTTTTTCTGTTCATTTATTTGTTGAGGAGCCCCTTCTTCCAAATAAAAGCGCAAGGCGGTTAGCGTGGCGGAGGAAGGAGCGTGACTGCTGGTGACAGACGTGGCACCAGAGGAATCTGTGTTGTTCTTGGCTGCAGCCACTTCCAGGCAGGAAAACAATAGCTTGTTTTCTTCCTTCATCTCCCAACCCCTGGCTTTCAGGGCAGGAATTTCATTATACTTTGGATGGGTGGAAAAGCTATAATCAAATGCCTGTGGCAGGTAGACAGGAAGTTTGCAATAGGCTATCAAAGCAGAAGCAGCAAGAAAAAGACCTTCAAGTTTCAAGAAAAACAAAACTTTTTCAAAGTGTGTTTTAAGGAGCAGCACCTATTGTAGCTCAATCAGCACTCTTGGGGTTGATGGCTCTGTAGCCATCCCCGCTGTCAGGAGAGGAATGAGAAGTCAGAAAGAGAGATTAGCTATGTCTGTCATGTGAACTACAAGGAAGAAATTGCTTTGTGTTCTCAAACCACAATGTCAAATATTTGTTAAAATGAAAATCCTAGAAAAAATGAGTACAGGACTGCACTCTCTTAAGTGATCTACTTTGAAGTCTTCTAAGCATACCTAACAGCTTGTAACTGTTAAACTCAGCATGAGTCAGAATAGGACATGCACTCTTAATAGAAATGCACAAATTTAACTTCAGTTCTGTTTGAAAGTTGCTGGTAGGGTCTTGCCTTATATTTATTTTAATTACTGTTTTCTTTCCTTAGAAACATCCTAACTTTTCCCTCAAGCAAAATAAGAGGTAGTAAACTCCAGTACTGAAAAGAAAAAGGGGGGGGGGGGAGCAATTGGGAGCACTTGGTTGAAAGTGAATATTTCTGCACGTGCTCATATCTGATTTTGAGCAGGGAGCCAAGGCCTGGCTTGATGCTGTTTTACACTAGAATCCTCACAGATAACCCTCTGGAAGAGAACAAAGTTCTGCATCATCTGGTCTCTCAGCTCTTCATGAAGCACACTAGTGAGTTACTGGCTCTTCTGCAATCCCTCCAAAAGCCTACTAAAATAGGAAAAGACCAAGAAAGAAACTTAGTCTTCATTAGATTTTAAGTACCTTATGATGGTGCATCTTCTATCACGTGCCTATGCAGCACGGTGGAGGCCTCTTCCATGACTGAAGGTCTGTAAGCCTCTGCTGAAAGAAAACAACGCTCTCATAGACATTTTGGGTTACAAGCCCTCTAAGGGCAAATTTTATGTGATAAACTTTTTTGTTTTTAAAAAGTCAAATTTCAGTTGTTTGAGTTTACAGTTTTGAAACCTGGAAGGAAGAACCTGTGAGTTATTTAAATGTGAGCTGCCAGTTTTCATTAAAGAATGGGAAAACTTCTAAAAGTAACTTAAACATTTTAAACAGAAGGTAACTCCTGTGTCTTGTTCCATATAGACCTGTTCATGGTACCCCATAAGGCTAATCTCATAAAACCTAGGTCTGAAATTATGGATGTGATTTGTATTGGGTGCTTTAAAGCTCTAAAATATATTGCAGTGGGGCCAGCTCTCCAAGCTTCTATGTAAACAAAAATATAACAGCATCCTTACTTAGACGAGAGCCAAACTTTCTCATCTAATCCTTAACAATCCTCTGGACACTTCTTTGTTAATTTCTGTCTCTCCTTGAAATATTAATCACTAACTATAACTAGGAGTGAGATGGGGCTCTGTTTGTTACAGACACATAGTCCAGTAGTGCTAATATTGACATGTGTGTCTGGACTTGTTCATGTAAGTAATCCCATCAAGGTCATCACCAAGGTCAGGAATATGCTAACAGCACTAAATGCAGAGCCAATGTATTCTCACAAAATATCTTGCCTCCCTGATTTGAATACTCTTTTAAAAAATGTACTTTATGCTTTTGCATTGAGAATCACTTTTACAAGTTTAAATATTCACAACTGTAAATACAGTATTCAGTTAGAAAAGGAATAACCATGACCCAAACATTCATGAAGGATTAACCCTTTCAGCCTGAAATCTTTCAGCTACTTTATACCCGTGAGTGTCTCTGAAACCTTTACTTAAAAGAAAAAATATTTTTTAAAAAAAAGCATTGCAATACCTTTTCCTACAATACAGAAAACCAGATATTCAGTAGATATCTGAATATTCCTTCAAGTTGGTAGTCTAAAGAGGTTGTTTCCAACAAGCTTTCCTGTCTGCTTGTTTGCCTTTATTGCTCTACAGGGATAAACTGGTTTACTTTTAGTAACTTTTACAATTGTTTAGTCTGAGTTCTTGTGAAGTGATTCAGTCTTGAGGAAACTGATTAAAACCAATGTTTTTTTCTTTTTTTTTCTTTTTTTTTTTTTTTTCCACAAAGCTTCCGCAAAGTCTTGTTGACCAGGAAATTTCTGAAAGGTTGGGTAAGGTTATGAAGTCAATAGCCTAAAGAGGAAACTGCTGCTGGCAGTTCTGGGTATATTGAGCAATTGCATTTTCGAGTAATCCTTGTTTGTTTTTAGCTTTTATGGTAACCTTTCATGAGGCTTCATGTGGCCGGTGTTTCTTGTGTAGTGGCAAAACATGGCTGAGAGATTTATTTTTGTTTTTAAAATAATTTCTTCTTTTGGGACTGGAAAGTAAATAATAATTACTTGTGTAAGCACAATGATGCAGGAGTTCAGTACTAAAAGTAGGGAAGTGCAGAGTACTGGTGTGCATGGATATGAGGAATATATGCAATTTTAGTCAGTAGTGATGGGAATTTGGCAAACACTTTTCATTTTTCTTACATCCTTTTCCTCTCATGATGTTCCTTTGGGACTTGCTCATAAAGAACTCCAGGCAAAACTTCCCTGAAGTCCTTCACAACATTTCAGTTCAGATTAAAGGTTATGCTTGGCACCAAGTCCAAGACCAATAATGAATACTAGGATGGACTGCTCAGTACACACTGCTATTTATCAAGGTTACAAAGTTAGCCAGCCTCCATTATAACAGAAATCTGAGATTATGCTTTTATCTACCAGTTTCAAATAATTTAAATTCAAAGATTTATGCCAATGAGGATCTCTAAAACGCATGCGTGATAAAAATGACCTTGTTTTTTTTGTTTAAAAAGAACTAATTCTAATAGAATTTAAGCACTGAATAATTATTTTATTATTTGTGGATGTGATTTCAACTAAAGATAATCAGGAAGATATAGACAAAAAGATGCTTGAAATTCCCATATCAGTAGAAGCTGTTCTTCAGAATTTGTAAGCTTTTGAATAAAGAAAACCAAGTCATGTTAAATGAAAAATTAGACTTCATAAGGGATATGTCCATCACTGTGATCTTTCAAAAACTCTTTTAGCTTATAAAACACAGAAAATGTGTGGCTAAATTCTCTGTGTGGCTTTGACAATGTTACCTCATAGCTTAGAAAGCACTGGAATGAGATAGTATTTCCATGTGGAAAAGTTCTGTCACTGGTGGGGCCTTGCATCATTCATCACTTCCTTTTTTTCTGTGGAAAACAAAGAGGTGAGGAGGGTTGATTGGTCTGAATAGGAGGAAAGGATAAGTGTGATGGCCCAAATAAGAAAGAGGTGGGACATATTCTGATGTAATATGTACTGTCTATTTAATATGTACTGTTTATTAAATATGTGCAGCCAAACTCAGTCCTAGCAGCAAGCAAAATGTTTTCAATGTTAAGGAAAAGAAATAGGTTAGAAATCAAGGAGAAACATTCAGCAACTCAAAAGAAAATATAACACCATTAAAAAGTAAATTATCACTGGAAGAATTAAACCAGCTGATGAAACACAACTCTTGCAAGTGAGAAAATCCATCAGCCAGGATGACAGCCCAAACAATAATGCTTTCTGCCTGTGTAGGACTTATTTCTAATTGGGGTCTAGTTTCTCTCTAATTCCATTCAAGACAGAAGTCAGAAATTTGGTAACTTGAACTGGTAAACTCCCATTTTGGAGTCCAATGACATATCTTATCACCATCACGACAACTGCCTGAAAATGTCTTTCTTAGCCTGCAGTCCTGTAGGTATATATTCTGAAAAGTATTTCTAAACTGTGCATCTGTCAAAACTTTTTCACATTCTCTTCCTGGGAAATACATGTATTTGTTATTCCTCAGGGTTTATCTAACTAGTGATTAATACCCGGGGGGTGGTGGTGTGAGTGGGAAACAATCCCACAACTGATATTTCATACTAATGTTTCTGTCACTTATTTAATTATTAAAATCCTGTGAAACACAATGAAAAATATTTCCAGGAGCCTTGTCAAACATGCTCTGACCCCTGTAAGTCCCTAGTAAGCATTGCAGCAAAGCCTCTTGCACAGCCCTGTTTTCAAAATTATTAAAATGTAGCTGTGTTTGTCTCAAAAACATCATAACTGGATCTTCTGGAGCTTAGAAGGTTTGAAGTGAACCTGTCCAGAGGACAGGGGCTGCGCACCAGCCACACGGCAGTACCAGGCATCGTTGGTGGAGTGAGGTGAACGGTGTTGTAAGCAAGCATGGCTTTCTTTAACAAAATCCATTCTTGTCCACACAAAAGGACTGGTGAGGCCATGAAAGGTGGTGAAGAAAAGGTCATCTCCTCTGTGTATACTCTTTCTGGTTGCTCTACCGATGCTTACAACTCCCATGGAAACCAACAGGAGCTGTCCCTTAGCTCACGAGCAGGGAACAGAGCACTGAGGGAAGAGTTAGGGGCTTATTTTTATCTTATGTCATTTATTGCTGCTTGAAAATAGGCCCTTATCACATTGTGTTTTGAGAACACTTTAACAGATAAATGCAGAACAATATGGGGAGAATCTGTCAGTGGAGATACGTTCTTAAGGATGGAAGAAAGTATTTGCTTGTGCCTCTTTGCCGAGTGAAAGGATTACAGGATTAATCAGTGCCTGCCCGCCTCGGAGGCCTGCTCTTTTCTGTCTGCTCATCTGCCACACCAGTTTCCATTTTACATGTGATTTCTATCATATCCTCTTTCCTGTAAGTGGTCATTTATTTAAAGTCTTTGCCATTCCTCATCATATAAGCTGCACGTTATGCAAGAGCCAGTCAAAACTGATCTCTGTATCTTCATACATGGGAGAGACTTAACAATACAAAGTACGTAAGTGCCATTATTCTCCTGTGAGACATCAGATTTTTTTATAGCAATCATCATTTTTCAAAGAGGAGCTCAGAGAATGAAGGAGAGGGAATGAAACTACACTTCATGAGTCTGCTGCTAATGATTTAATCTCATAAAGTTTATAAAGTGGAGAAACTTATTATCAAGCTCTCTAGATGCAAAACATGAGAACTAAACATTTCCTAAAGATGAGAAGCAATTTTGGCAGAGAATAGAGGAGAAAGGAAATTTTACCAGGCACTGGAGTGTCTTTTCCCTTTTTTTGAGGTAGATGGAGTGAGGTCATTGGCAATGCGCACAGTGTACTCAACCACAGGGTTTTTTCTGTCATTTTTATGTGCGAGGAATTGTGTAGAAAACTGCCATTATTTGAAAACTAAACAGATTGTCATTCTTGCTTTTAAAGCTGTCTGCTGTGTAAGCCATTGTCATAATCCACCTGTATGTCAAATTCAGGGATTGCATTATAATACCTTTAGATACACAGAGGTGCCAGGGACTGTGCAAAAATCTCTTTACTTTGCCAAAGCAAATAAATTAAAGGAAATCCCTGAGGGTAAGGGGTGAATGGAACAGATGTGATAGCTTTACTTCACATTTGCTCTGCCTCATACATAGGTGCCACATAAGAGGTATAGTTTGAGTGTTGTTATACTTAGCCAATAGTCAGCAATAGAAGAGTCTCTCCTTAGTATGCGGGCAGCTGAATTTAAGTCATATCAACCCTAAGGCTGCTGCAAATTATTCAAGATGCTGAAGTCAGGATAATTTACAAATCTCCTTTTGAGTCGAGGCATACCGATCAAATGTAACATCACTTGAAAACAGAATTGCAGTTTCATCCTTGTAATCTTGCTCTTCTACCCTTTCCACCCTAATAAAGTGGGGTTTTTTTTCTGCTGCAAAACATAAAAGAGAAGGAAAGAAAAAAGAAGTTGCCAACTGGCTGATTTCCAATTTACATGTATAACTGAATACAGAATCAGCCCAGTATTTGGCTTTATTTAGAAACACAGGCCCTTGTCCAGATCCCATTAAGACTGATGAAAAATGCACTTCATTGATTTCACTGACAGTGGATTGAGCCCATTAAGAAAAATGAGTTTGGTGTCAGGGTAGTGACAGTTTCTGTGTAAACTGGAAAGGATGTAATCATTTGTAGACCAAAAGAACATATTTCACAACTTTAATATGAATTCCAAACAAACAAATTTGTTGAAAATTAATTCAAAATGAAGCTAGTGCCTGTGCACAGTCATGTTTTTCTTACTGAGCAACACTGCTGGAGGAGTATAATATGTCTCTTGGTTACCCATAAAGAGGAAAAGTATTCGCAAAAACTGGAATTATATTCTGAACATATTGGTCACTGTGGCTGCACTAGCTTTAAAGAGAAAACCGTTAGCTGTGGTAGACTTCTAATAAATTACTCCTGTCCCACAGTCTAGGGAGAAACAGATAAAGAACTGATATTTTCTTCTACTGACACTAAATGGCTAATGTGAAGTTAACTCAAAATGACTGTTTTGCTCTGGGGGAAGAATAGCTGCACATTTGTGATTTAGAGTACCAGAGGGGTTGAATTTGCCTTGCACTTACAGTTGGAGTCTTGCAGGATGTGCCAGAGCGTGCGTGTGGCTGCCGTGCTGGGAAATGGTTTCCCTCCCGGTGGAAGCAAGGCTGAAGCCACTCATCGGAGTGCCCCTGACTTCCCTCACTTGCAACATTACCTCTTCATGCATGTGCAGTGTGTGCCTACAGTCAGATATTTGCACAAATATAATTTTTGGTAAAGAAAATGTGCATATACAGTCCTAGGACCATACAGAATTACAGCACATCAAACCCTTGTTCCTTCTGTTTTGCTCTGCACCACTTAGAAATGTCAATGCAACCCTAGTGCCCCTTAAAATAGGATTGTCTCTTCAGCCACCAGAGAGGAACGACACATCCAGAGAATGTCTCCAATCTGCATCAGCCTGACAGGGAAGCCGAACTCTCAGCCTAGTCCATGCCTATGAATGGAGATCCATACTTTGTCAGATTTAAGGAAATGCCTCAGTTCCTTAAAGAGAGCAAGAGTCTACGGGCAGATATATTACAGGAAAGGTGAGATTTTAACTTTTTTCCCCAGCAACACAATGTTCTTATGACACAGTTTAATAGCTTTTGAAGAATTTATGCTCACTGAAGCAGTGAAAGCAAGGTGAGTCTCATGGAACTGCTGCGGAGATTTTAGTAGAAAAATGCTAAGAGTAACTTCACTGCTAGCTGATCTCAGAAAAACCCCAACAAACAGGCTTGGAAGGGGCCCGAGCCTCTCTCCTCATTGATGTGGATAGCCACAGCTGTCAAGTCAAGGGGAAAAGGGGCAAGTACAGGGGGTCCATTTATATCCCAACGTCCTTTCTGGGAAGACTGTTTTTTTCCTTTTCCTTTTCTTTCTCTTTTTTCCTTCATTTTCCTTTTTTCTCCTTTTTTAATCTTTTTTTTTTTTTTTAACATGCCCCCCCCCCCAGTTTCTTTTTTGTTGGGTTTCTTTTTCCTTTTTTCTTCACTGTCTAAATCAGATCCCAACCAGGGTTCAAGTTCATTCAGATGACAAAACCTGACCTCACTTCTGAGCTGAATTCACTGCTGGGATATATGAGCGTTGCAACTCTCTGTCCCAAGGCAAAGTCAAACAGCTTAGCTTTGTGTGGCTTTCCCCTGGGACAGAGGAAAGAAGGAGTGATTTCAGAGCCAGGAGTAATATCTTGCTAAAAATCAGTGGCCAGCAGCACTGTCTCCCAGCAGATCTGGATGGGAGATGCCTGGATGGAAAGAGCTGGAGCTGCTTTGGATGGTGGCTGGATCTCCTTCCGCAGGATTGCTATGTGGTCAGAGCAGGCCAAGGTGTGGGCCAGGTTTGGGTGTTTTGTCAATCAAAGTTCAAATGCAGCTCATATTTGGACTGAATCATCAGTAAACTTCAGTGGCTAGTTTTATGGAAAAAATGCATTTTTAAAATAAAAGATCTTTTATGTTGCCTATTTTCTGGTTAGTCTAGTAAAAGGTTTTGGCTACACTGCTTTACACTTCTATGTTTGCATTTGTTTATTTTCCAGCACTTTAATAAGAAAACTGCTGCTCTGAACTTGTGTTGTAAATAGCTGACTGGCAGCAAAGTTGTTTTGAAACAGAAGAAAACCAACAATAAAAAATCCTTTAATCTACACTGCCAATGATATTCCATAACTAGAGCTCAAAATCCTGGTTCACATGAACTAAAAGGGAATTTTTTCATTAACTGTGACTGAACAAGGACTGTCCATGCCTTTGAACTAGTCAACAGGTCTCTTTTTTTGTTTGGTTTGTTATGAAAGTTCACTGGAGCATTTCAGGGATAATGCTAATGTTGCATAGAGAAATATCAGTTATATGTGGCTTTTTCATTCTTAGTAAATCACAATGAGCATCTCAAGATATCTATGTTTTGCTGTGATCTGCATCTCTGTAAAGCTCCAAGCCAAGGTACTTATTAAAGGGAAATATTTGGTTAATTTTAATGTCTTTAATAAAATAAAGAGCAGAGTTAAGCATTGTTACAGTGGTCTTAAATCCATGTTATGCAAAAGGCCCAGTACCTGAAGTAGATTTAAGAAGACTGTAAAGAAAAGGAACTCACTCCATTTTTGCACTGACCAATCTATCTACTGATCTGAAAATTCAGAGAATCTCCCAATTATAAGTATTTGTGGAAGTTAACCACGAATTTAGAGACAGGAAAGGAGAGGCCTAAATACAATGCTGGAACTGTGAACCTGATGCTGGTTCAATTTTATTAAACTATCATGAAAAGAGAGGAAAGGAGGAATGTGAAATTCTAGAAAGAGAAAGGGCATAACATATTTGTTTCATCAAATTGTATACACCTAAAAGATGAGGTGCTAAGAAGCATACAATATGGGCTTGTCAAAACACACCAAGTCAACCATTCTTTGACAGCGCAGCCAGCCTGCTCTGTAAGTGAATAAAGTAGGTGTGAAATAATTTGACTTTAGTAAGGCTGGGCTTTCTTATCTATCTCAGCATAAGCAAACATGGAAATGTGGTCTAGTTTGAACCTTATTAGTGCTAATTTGACCTCCTTATCATCAGCTCTTAGCTCAACATACCACCACAATTTGTTCCTCTCCCTTAGGCAGCATTCCTGATGCCCAATGCACTTCAGTCACCGTTCAACTGGGAAGGTCTCTAGCTTGCGACTGCCAGCCTAAACATCTAACCTAAGCAGTGTTACATATCTCCTTTATGCCAGTTGTCTAAAACTGTTTTATCTAGAGGTCCTTAAGTCCAACTGGGGCTTCACTGATGAGCCCACCCAGGCAGTTTGGAACCAAGTCCCCTGCGCTGGCAATGGGTGAGAGAGCTCTGATGTCTCCCACATGCTCTGCGCTAGTGTCCAGGCCCTCGTGCAAGAATCGGAGAGTGGGACTGGACTGGCTGACAGTAGTCAAGATTAGATTAGAGTGGGTGCCAAGAGGCTGGACTGGGAAACTCCGTAATAGGAATTGAGTGAGGAATATATTGAGACCATAGTGACTGAAGCAGAGACTAAAGTAAGGTCAGTTTATGTAGCAGACAAGGTCCAGGCAATCTGGGGTCAGACAGACCAGGGTTTAGCTAGGGATGCGTGCCTGAGATGTGGAGATGCACAGGCTGGAAAAAGCTCTGGACAGCAGCTGCTGTGTTTGCGTCACACCATACTGCAGCATGCCGCTGCAGTGAAGAACCATGGCAAAACATTCGAGAGGAGGCTGAATGGCAGCAAAATGTCTCCTGAGATCTGTCTTCCTGAGTTGCATGGCTGACATATAAATTGAGGAGTGTAACTGCAACACTGATAGTATGTATTCCTTGTGTGATTTTGAGACCAGTTGTCTCCTATGCATTTTATTTACGTTATCACTCTTCCAGCAGGAAACATCACCCTCAGCATCTAGGCCATTAAGTGGCTAGTGAATGATGTCAGTAATTCAGAGCCTCCAGATTCTCACTGACTGTAAGGAGCTAGACCAGATGAGCCACCAGAAAAGAGGCCTCCCCGGATATTAGGGAAAGTTGATGGGACTTATAAATGCTGTAAAGCCCATTAGAGATACAATTCTGCCATCATTACTGCCAGCACATATACAGACAGACTATGGTGGCTGTCCCTAATGTCACTGTACAGTTTGCTGACACCTTTACCCAGTTCATTATCTTGTTATGTGATACCATGACTTGCTCTCAGCTTCTGGTTTGCATGCCAGCCACAAAGAGATTGGCCAGGTCCTTTGTTGGTGTAGCCTCAGCAGTCTCTGTGGCCTTTCGCTGGTCAGCTGCACTACCAGCAGCAAGGGACTCGAATGAGAGAGAAAACAGCTTCTGAAGGCTGGTCTCTGAGAGGTACTCAGGGCAGCTTCACAGTCACATTCTCCCAGACATTGGACTGGAAACCAGAAATAGGCACCGTCTGGTCTGTCTTCAGACGGATCTTCACTGGAAGATCCAGACATGGGTATGCTAACCTAAGACCTTTCTTCACAAACTCTTATTGGGCAGACCAGGGGTGAAGCAGGGAAGGATTAGGATAAGGATTGGAAAATCGCTTCTACTTGCAAGCCTGAGTCTTTTTTTATTTTATGAAATAAGGAAAATGGGGAAAAACTCTGTTCCTATGCACACTGGGGCAAATATTTATTGCATATATGCTGCTAGCCAAAGGAAAACAATGACATAAAGAGCCTGGGGTTTCTGGCTCTTATTTACCCAGTTCCTCTGCCCTACAGCAGCAGGAATTTGGTCCTTGGAGCTGAGCCATCATGCTAGACTTGACAGCTGCGACAGCCAGTCTCAGACTATTTCTCTGCAGTCTGACAGTTCCTCTGTGCACCCAGGCTGCCCCATATACTTCTTTTTCTAATCTTGGAGGGGCAGGGCAGCAGTGCCCTTGATATGTGCCTTTTTCTAACATACTAAGGTCTATGTACTTTCACAACGATACTAAGAAATCCTCTGAGTTGAAAATGGTTGGAGTTTGGAAAGGTATTTGGGTAAAGTATAACATTTGCTGATCCTGTTCATACTCTTCCGTAGACATCTGCCTGTGACCACTGTTGCAGATAGAAAGTTGTGCTATGGGGTCCAGTGGTCTGAAGTAGCATGGCTGCTTTTATGCAGTCATTTGACAATCTTCATCAAATATTTAATGACTGCATGGTCTTCATACGAATAGTACTGCGGTTATAGTGCATGCAGAATAACGGAATGGTACTTTGACACCATATATCTGTCTGGGCAGGCAAACCCCAGTCCTAGTCCTTTAGATGTTCAGAATGTAATATTTCCATCGAGTTCTGCATTCAGAGTGACTGCAGGATCTATGACTTTTAACTACTACGTTCGAGATAAGCACTAACATAAAATACAGATCCTTAATCAAACAAAGCATTTCAAATCACACTTAAGGACATGAATAGTTCTACTAAAGGCAATGGCTCTGCTGACTGGCCTAAGTTGATATCATAGTTAACCTATGTAAAGGCAAAAATATAACAATAATCATATATAACCTGAAACAGAGAATGTATTTTTTCAACAACCAGGTTGTTTCCAGCATAAAAACAATTCTCTCTAGCAGCACTGACATTAGATCCATTAGCACATATGAGTCTCTCCTAGTTCAAGACAGGAAAGGTAATGTCTTAGAGGACAGAAAATTATGCTAGGGATGCAGTAAAAGGTCAGTACATTCTTTAATACCGAATGACCACAATTGCTAAAACCTCCGGCATCTCTGTTTACAGTTAGACATAAAAGAAAGAATTAGCAGCACAAAAGCTTTCACCACAGCTTCTTGAACTTTCAGTGCGAGATTTATTTTTAATGTTGATGTAAGATACGTGATTTACACTGTACATTTCAGGCATAATGTGTAAAATACTTGTTTCCTTAACAAGCTGTCATTGTAGGATGAGTGGGATTTCTACAGGGAATCCTGGGTAACATATTTTTGGATGTTTCTATTTGGGAAATTATTAATTGTTATTATAATTTCTGAGAAACCGTGTAGTGTAACAACTAGGCACCAAGTATATAACTATGATTACTCTGAAGTGTGTTTTTCAAACTAGGAGGACATGGCCTTTCTTGCATGCTTAATTGTATTCAAACCTCTCAGAAGTATGTTCAGTCAAGATGGTTCATAGAAGAGTGATTGCTCCAACCCCTAGTTTTCTCCAACATTCCCTATTGAAAAATATCTCCTTAAATAGTGTGTCACATACCTGTGTTTGTGCCTCAGACACCTGTTCCTCTTGCTGAGTGTGTTCCTTCTCCAGGACTTCCACTACTGTGTAGATAATGGTTCTTCTACATTTTACAGTCTTCATTTCACTCCTTACCCAAAGAATCAGCAGTCAGGCATCACCAGTTCTTTCTGAAAGAAAAGCAGCAGAACTTTAATTTCAGGGTAAATTTAATAGTGCCTTTTAGGATCTTCTAAGGCAGATCCTTCAACCTGCATGGATCCTTCACACTGGTGTTAAGTGTGAAAACCCAGACATTCTCCTGGAAACTGCATTTATTATGATGGTGTCCCTTTACTGAATTGCTAAATCTGGATGAGCAAACAGATCCTAAATTTATGACTTCTTATAGCACAAATGTAAAGAATACAATTTTTTTTTAGACTAAGAACCAAATTAAGCCCTTATATTGAGATTCTGCTGAAATAGCTGTCTGAAAAGCAAAAAGGATCTGTTTTCTTTAGGTAGCAAGCACATGATGAATTTGGGGGCTCATGTCCAGTTTCAAGTTGGAGCCTGGGATAGGCACAATTCCTTATAACATCATGACAGTGTGCTAGAACTGTTCCAAAGACTGCGACTGAGCATCTTGTGGGTTGTAAGAAATTCGCCCTGCGGGCCTTTGACACCATATGTCTAGCAGGTAGCTGACAGCTGTTCAGACTGAGGGCAAATCAAGAAGAATTTAAGTAAAGAGCAGCTACTACAGTAAAGCACATCAGCAGTGTGGTTTAGGCAGAATGCATACACTATGGTGGGCAAAAAGGAAATTTGAATGTGACATTGCAGGCTGTCCTCAGTTCTGTCTGTCCTAAGGAATATCTGGGTATCTATCCAACATAGTCAGCCAGGAGGAATCCCGAATCATACTTAAAATTCTTATTAGCTGGAATTGCCTTGACTTGCACAACAAGGAATCCATGTCCTCTTTTTATTGTGTAAGTAGAGGCAGGTACTTAATCCTGTGTAGCACTTTGCATGCAATAAGTGCCTTTAGAAAGTGTTTGTGTTGCGGAAAGTATAGAATGTGTTGTTGAATGACATTTCAATAACAACTGTCTTCCTGGTTCTTTTCAAAGTACAGCTATATCCTTTATTGATTTGTATAGCTATAGCTGTGGTACAGTTATTCATGAAGCCTGCAGATCATGCCTGTAACATGTTGATAACAATTACTAATCATGCATTAACTCTTCACAAGTCATTTACATCTACCATTTATGCGTGAACAAACACTGCATCTAAGAACTTTGAAGCTGACAGGCTAATCCTTTTCACCACTGACTTGTATCTCAGTTCTTGAAGGGCAGTATAATCCACAAAGGAAATGATGCTGGCACTAAATGTGTTCAGCCAATTAATTACACAGTCATCCAGTTTTATTGAAACAGAGGGGTTAAATGTGAGCATTCGGGTTAAATGTGGATGCATACAAATAGGTATCTTTTGATTTAATTATTTCCAAATAACTTTGCAAAAGATTATCTTACAGGTAGAAAATGAGCCTGAGTAATTTTAAAGAAAGGTTTAGTTGGTCTTTTAACACTATTACATGATTGCGTGCAAAATTTTTTAAGGTACTGTGCTGACTGTGGGTGTTAAAAGGTGCAACAAGAGTTTAAAATTACTTCAATGTCACTAGTAAAATACTCCCACACAAGGAGAGGTGTTTCAGATGAGAGAACACTTTTTTTGACAGTTAAGATATTTCTCAGGCTGATTAAGCTGTCCATAGGAATATGCAGAACTTCACATAGCAATATTATTAATACTGGGTCCTAGGCTTACTTGCACAACAACAGAAACTATGAATTTAATCACTTTGGAGACTGTTCTTTAGGTTGAAACCTCTATAAGAATTTTCACCCACTGATATCAGCAATGCAGATCTTATTGGCTTTGGTGACCTGGGATTAAACTTTAATCTCTTTGGCAATGACATTAGAGAACTGTAGAATCAACTGCTATTCACATACACCTCCCTCTTTGGTCTTTCCATACAATATATGGATATCTGTATTCTAATATGGATACCCCTGCTTTCCATACTGATCAATCCTTTCAAGGATTACAGGACATGTACTCTGTTCTGTTAGTTTTTTTCTCAGCTTTGGGGTCATTGCTACAGTACTTTCATTTTAGCAATAAGAGAGCAGTGGAAAAAAAGCTTGAAGTCATACGCACAGCTTGACAGTGCTTTGCACGTGGAGATCTGTCAGAAAAGGCATAGCTACATAGGAAATGCAAATAATAAAACGTGTAAGCCTGCAAGGAACATGTTTTGGGCAACTTGTACGATCCCAATTTTCTGTATATCCATGACAGCAATAAGACATGTGGCTGCTTCCTGTGAAGTACAGGCTTTATTAATATGATTATGTCTCTTATGATCAACATATGACATTGCTGTTTTGACAAGCTATTTTGTATCAGATACATAAAGCCTTATATAGCCCAGGCTTATTACACTTACCAGTTTGAAGGGGCACATGTTTCTAATCATTTTTTCATTTAATTTTAATAAATGAGACACTTCATTGTACATGCAGCTCTCTCAAAAGTCTTCATTTTCAAGCCTCCACCAAGGCATAACAGTCTGAATCTGCCAGCATTCAGATCGACCCTGTAAGGATCATCTGTCACACTCAGTATCCGTAAAGAAGAGAGAGATGAGGGAACCGGAACATTAAGGTGGACAGACTATAATTTTCTTCATCTCTTTGCTATTTTGTTCGCTGCTGGGTTTGCTACTTTAAATTTCTGTATTTCAAAATGGAATGAAAATCACTAGTCTTTTCAGAAGGAAGGAAATCAGGTACCTTCAACAGTTCTGGTCATTGGTACCAGAAGGGAGAAACCTTTTATACCAAATACCTGTTTTGTCCCTATTTCCTGCAATGACCTGAGGATATATACCTCTTTACAATAGTAGAAAAGGAAGAAAGAACAAAGAGCTTTCAGCATCCTTTAGAAACTGGTCTTTCTTAGGAGCCCTGTAAACCTCTACAGCTTCTGGATGATCACCAAAACCATCAAGATGTGACAGGTGATTGAAATCAAAACCACCTGTAACTACAAAGGTCGCAGAACATGAAATCCTTTTTAAAATCATGTTTTCTAATTGTGTGAATTAAATCAACTCAATTTATAAGAAAAACTAGTTTGGTGAACATTGAAACTAATGAAACCTGATTTCCAATCCATGTGGGTCTTGTGGCTGTCTGGCTTTTTAACTGAATTAATCTGAAAGCTAAGGCATGGGTTCTTCTGTTAACAGAAATTTAAAAATACATATTCACTTTCCTGAAAAAAAGCTTGGTAAAGGCTTTAATAAAATTTTGTCAGCTATTCGACATTAGAAGTTCTGTTTTTCAGTCATAATTCCTCCTCCAGTAAAACAGATACTGTATGAATTAAATATGTTTGTGTTTAAAGAATTTATAATAGCTGTCTCCCAGGTGGGTTTTCTGATGTCTAGTAATCACTTATGCCAGTCTGCTTTCTTTCTCACTTTTTTTCCTTCTGCAGGAACATTAGCTCAATCTGTCTTCCCAGACAGCTGTCTTTACAAAACACCCAGGACTTAATATCTCTGAGCTCTCTGCTTTTTTTGGTTTGTTGTTGTTGTTGTTTTTTTAAAGTGGTATCAATCAGTTGAAAAAAATCAAGTTTGCAACAAGCTGTTTGAAACATGCACACATACAGAGTGTTATTACACAAAACTCATTACCTTAAGAAAGCAGACTAAAAAGAGCAATAAAACCAAAGAAATTCTATCCGCTACAGCTACAAAGTATCTTTTGTGTGCCTGAAAAGCAGAGCTGGACTGCTGGATCTTCAGATCTCCACGTTCCACTACCGCAAACTAAAGAAAGGACTGATGTCCCTGGACTGATCACTAGGAAAAGTCTTGTTGTATTTTGCATACGGTTTACACAACTATTTTCTAGTGATCAGGATAATGTCTAAGATCAGGAATTCCTGGGAATTATTCCTGAATCAGAGGAATGAACATGGTTAGATGTTCTCAGCAGTGGACACAGCAGCAGCTGCAAGCAGAGGAAAGATAGCCGAGCGCACCCCTGCACTCTGAAATACAATGAATGCTGAGACAGAAGTGGATCTGCCCTTATACATTCATTTACTAGTAAAACGTCTATTTTATTTACTTATTTGTCTTCAGTAGGATCTCTGAAATACAAAACATCAACAAAACCAATCAGCAGAACCCGGCCCATTACTCATGATCAACCGGCTTGCTGGTACAAGGCTTTTCTAGGAGGCTTTTTTCCCCAGTCCTTCCCATTCGGGCATTGCTAGGTCGGCTGGTGCTGCAGTAGGACATCTGAATGGCGTGCGGGCTGTCCTTCAAAGTCCTGCACGCATGACAGCAAGTGCCGAGCGAGGGGGTGGCGTGAGCAGCGTGATTATTCTGTCCCTGCCGGCCTGCCAAGAAGGTGCTGCCAGGTGAGAAAGCAGCTGTCTGTGACCTTGGCCAGCTTTTATAAGGCGAGAGGCGGGAGGAGAGGCCTTTTCCCACAGACCCTTCACTGCCAGCACTTGCTTGAGAGCTGACACCTATTCCATTTCAGTGCATGAAAAAAAATCAAGGCTTATTGAAATATTTCTTGTAGCGTTTGATGTTATTTGTGAGGTGTAAGACACCTAAAGATACACCTAAAGATACTAAAGGTATCTTACCAAAGCAGCTCCCTTTTCTTGACTTTGTCACATATATCTCACTTTTATTAGTCATAGAAAGATATTAGCTGTATGCTCTTATTTAATGTGAACCTGAGGGGTGGATGGAATTCATTTCTATTTTATGCATTGTCCTGTTGAGTTACCGCAAATATTCATCACAACCATAGCTGCATCAGGAGGCGCTTCCAAATGCCAGTGGATTTGCAGAGAGCCCAAAGGAGGCGATTAGGTGCTTTGCGTACAAGAGGAGGCAACAAGCAGCCGGGCTCGGCGGCTGCGGGAAGCAGCATGCAGAAAGCGGAGCCTGCTGCGGCTGCAGTAGCTCAAGCTGCTGGTGCCGACAGTCATTTGTTCCTTTTATTCGTTTATGCCAGTCCTTCTAGAACAACTACAGCATCCTGGTTTCTATTCCTGACATAAAGTTCAGAAGGGTTTTGGAAAAATAAGCTTACCTTTTTCTCTTCTTGCAGACAGTGTTATGGGAAGCCTCTGGGCTTTGCTTTCTGTTTCAGGAAACAAATTCACCTTGTTTCATTTGCAAGTTCCTGTGTTTGAGCTGGAAAACCCTGTCCTGAGAGACCTGTTGCCTTAAACTGACCTATGGCAGTAGATTTTTGCATCCGCACGCATGTATGTGTACGCGCGCGCGCGCGCGCACACACGTGTGTATATATATGGCAGCAGCAAAATCTGAAGGACGTGGAATTATGTTCAGAGTGTGTCTATAATTCAGTTAGGAGAGGAAGGTTGCTCAGAAGGTGGAGCTGAGGGTACCCGACATTTGGGCGTTACAGAATCAACACGCCGCTTGCTGCCTGCCGTGGCGCGTGGGGCCAGGTCGCCCGTGCTCGCTCCCTTCTCATTTGCCGAAGAAGAGGTGACTTCCTTCACTTTTTATCTGCCATTTTACAGCCCAAACCCCAACAGCGCTTCACCGCGAAGCCTGATGAGGGTTACAGGACGTCGCAGAAAGCGTCCACCACAATTAATCATTGGATAAAAAGTATAAAAAGGCTGGGAGATGATGCCTTTGAACTAAAATGGGGGGGGGGGGGGGGGCATTTGCTACCCTCTCGCTGACCCATCGATGGCGGCGGGAGGGCCGGGGCGGGGAGGGGGGGGCCGGGAGGGGGGGGAGCGGGGGGTTCCCCCCGCTCCCCCCCCTCCCGGCCCCCCCCTCCCCGCCCCGGCCCTCCCGCCGCCGGCGTCGCCGCTCTCCCAGTGCCCATGTGCGGTGGGTCGGTCGGGCGGGACATGCTCACTGGGCGAGGACCGCGGCGAGGCTACCGCACATGCTCACTGGCCGCGGAATAGAGCACCGTGGGAGGTAAGGAGTCGCTCCGGCCGCCGAGGGAGCCGCGCTTTCGTTCCGAGAGGGCCGTGAGATGGCTCGCCGCCGGTTGCCCGGTGGCCACAGGATTTAATCGCGGTGTGTGTGTGTGTGGTGGGGAGGGTGGTGCAAGGGTCCGGCCCGGGAGCTCCGTTCCCGCCGGGCGGCATCCGCCGAGGCCCCGTCAGCACCGAGGCCAGCGGCGGTGGCGGCGGGGCCCGGCCGCGGCGGTGGGGCCGGGGAGGGAGGCGGCGGCGGGGCTCGGCGGGGAAGCGGGGCCTTGCGCGGGGGGAGCCCCGCTCGTTTTCTCCTCACGCTCTCCCCGGCCGTGCGCCGGCAGCGCTCGGCAGCACGGAGGCCGCTCCCTCTCCGGTGCTGGGGCCGGTGGGAGGCCTCCGACCGGGCCGGGGAGGCGAGGAGGCCGGGCGAGGGGTAGGGGACGCCGGGGGCAGCTCGGCGACCGTCACCGGCGCGGAGGGTGGGTGTGGGGGGGGGGTGTCTGCGGTTCCCGGCGGGGCTGAAGCATCCCGGTGGCTCCAGGAGGTGGAGGGAGGGAGAGAGAGAGGCAGCCACTGCTCCTTGAGACGAGTTCAAAAATAAAATAAAAGGAAAGTGGAAAATGCGGCTGGTGCTGAGGTGTCTGCGAGGCCCAGGGACGTGCCTGGGAATTATCTGTGGGATGGGAAACAAATGGAAGATGCCCGGGGTGTCGCGCGGCTGCGACCGGGGGGCAGGTGGGGCCGAATCTGGCCGAACGCAAACGCAGCTCCTGGCCTTTGGGGTACGCGCTTTTGCACGTGAGAAGTTAAAATATTAAACTGAACACGATGAATAAAGCACCTTATTGTGGGTTGCGTTTAGTCATCTTTGCAAGGCCCTTTCAGTGCTGGCTCCGCAGCGAGAATACTCCTGCAAAATAGTCATTCGTGGTTAAATTCTGTGCATAAAATCAAATTTGCAAGCCTTTCTCATAGCTAGAGTTATGGGACAGCATGATTGCTATTTTATCTGTGCAAGGTCATAGAGGGCTTGCAGTTCCCTGCCTTGTTAGATGACTGGTTGGTCACATTTAACCGTATTTAATGCAGTTGATACATGACCTTTTTTGGTGAGGAGTTCTGTTTCCAACTTTCTGTAGATTTTGAGTTAGGCAGCCTTTGAAGGACATCGTGTTTACTTCTTAAACACACTGGAGCAAACTGGCACTTAAACCTGTTCCTTGCTGCCAGTCTCCTAACTTTGGGAAGCTGCTTGACTCTCAGAAAATTGCCTAAGTTGCTTGCATATAAGAGGTACAGCTCAACAGACTCTCTCTCCCAAGGCAACTAAGCTGAAACTTTTGAAAACAAAACCCAAAACCATTTGTTTACTTTTTGTAGGTATGTGTTCCCATTTGCCATATCTAGCCCTTTTAACATAAACTTCTTTCTTTTCTTTCGCCACAGACCAAAGGTTTCTCTGAAGCTTAATCTTCAAGATGAAGTTCTTACTAGCAGTTTTCTTTTTCGTCTCGTTCTCCTTATGGGTTGAAGAAGTCTATTCCAAAGAGAAGTCTTCAAAGAAAGGAAAGGGGAAGAAGAAGCAATATCTATGTCCCTCGTATGTTCCTTGTTTCTTTTATGCTTTTGTATGATGGCGGTCCTGCCCTATTTTTAACAGTGGAAATTACATGGCAATTGAAGTAGAAGGTGATGCTTTCTGCTGAAAGAATGGGGTTTGGGGTGGGAATGGGAGGAAGAGGGTTTGACCAGCATCATAGCTAAGTTCTGTCACTGAGTGTGTTTCTTCTGCAGCAGGTCCTCCGTTTTAATGAAAGGAAAAATCTAAGCCATAGTAAATCGTTTCTTTCTTTGTGGGGGATTCCAACCCAGTGTCTTGCTATGTGTGGGGACACATAATGTAGTCCCATAGTGCTATGCTGTCTAGCATTGTGTTGCAGGTGTACTGAGAAAAGCAAGGAGGATGCAAAACTGTTGTACTGAAATTCAGTTTCTGGTTAGCTTAGTTCTGTAAGAGAAGGCTTGTCCTACACATATTCTTATTGCATGTTGAATAGAAGTAAGGTCTTCAGCACGTTCCGTCAATGATTTACAGTACTATAACATTTATGGAGGTGGATTGATTGTTGCTACAAAGCATGCCCTTACGGAATAACGTCTCTGTAAAAATACAGAAATTAAAATCTGTGATTGCCCAGTTGAATAGAGAATGTATTCTGGATACCTGTGATTACTTTATGTTAAAAATACTCCCTCTTTATAATGCCTGTCGCGTTTTAGGTTGTGATCCATAGGTCATTGCGAAAGTTTTATTTGTGAGCACCTTTTTTGTCATTTTCTTGGCTAGTCTTGCTCATCTCTTTAGTGTTATGGTGTAAATATCTGAGGAGAAGATTGATGGAATATAGTAAGTTGCCAATAAGTGTAGAAAAGCGCTGTGTCTGAAATGATCAAATTGTTTAGACAAATTTAAACACATTTATTCTTTGACCATAAAAGAAGAAGACTGGAAGATGAGACTGGCTATTTAATGTTAATAGACTTTTTCCAAGCTAAAAAAAAAAAAAAGAATAACAAGACAGAAGCAATGTTTGAATAATACTTTTAAAAGTTTGAACTCCTTTTAAATATTGACAGTGATGTTTATTTGTAACCCAAGCTTTTTAGAAAGTTTATACGTATGGTGAGTGCTTTCATTCTTTTTTTATATCAAGCCTAAAAAATAAGATGTATCTTTGGATTTGAATACTGTAAGAGACAAGTCTCAAATGTGATCATGACTCATCTGAAATGACTCCTACCTATTCTGTCCCATTTGAATAGTTATGTTAAGCTCTGAATGGAGCTTTTGGTCTGAGCTACCATGAAGATTTGTAGCAAGGGGAGAAATGTCATAGTTCCCAGGACAGGCATCAGCACAGAAGTCCTACGAAAGTGAGTTACACAGCTGGGAACTGAATCCAGATCTTCCATCGTCTCGCTGAAGCAGCCAGCATTTCCCCCTGTTCTTGACTTGGTCTTAATTAGAATTCAAAACATTGATGTAATTTTATCTTGATAAGTGGGTGGATTTTTTCTTTGTTTTTCTCTTAAGCACAGTATTTCTTGGTACCCTGTTCTTTTTGATATCAGTTGACGTTACAACCATTAATTATGATGTCATTTGTCACCAATATACTTGAAAAGCATTGAATAAATGCTATAATTTTTGAAGTGATACTTTTACCTTCCAGCCAGTTGAAGCTTTCTGCGAAAATACTAGCGGAATCCAGTATTAGTCTGATGTATCACGTGTGTAGTGTTGCTAGCTAGAATTAATTGTTGTAGCGTAAGCCCTGTTGGATTTTCTGAATAATGAACAAGTTGTCTATATCTTACTTGGCTGAGGTTCACAGCTTGAGAGACAACCACTTGTAATAGCGGGGCTGCAGGACTGCTGTTTTTGTGGCTGGCATCTAGAAGACCTCTCACGTGAATGAGCAATGAAAGTCAGTTCTGTCTTGCAGAGAAATTATCTAATGCTCTCTTAACTCAGGCTACTGATGGCAAACTTTCATTCATCAGCATTTTTTTCATAATCATTCACAAAACCTCTTGACTTGGTGACACTCTGCGTTATGAAAAAGGCTGCGTACTCTTAATAATGTTTTTCCTGTGGAAAAAAAGTAAGGAATCTTTCCTCAGAAACAAACCAAAACACAGTGCAGTGGAGTGGGAATTAACTGACACCATAAGGGTTGACCAAAAAGAGTCTTGAAGTGGTTGAATGAAAAATTTACTAGTAAAGCACAACAGAAAAATTTTAGGAGAATGCCTTGTATCTTTTCTAAAGAAAAAAAGCAGGATTTTGCATCATGTATAAAATTGAATGGTACAAATTCCTAATGAAAACATAATTTATAAGTTAAAATCTTAATCTACCTTTAATTTGCATCGGTTACTGGTCCAATAAAATTTAAACCTTAATTGTAATGAATTATTGCTTTTTGTTTCCTTACAACATGTGAAAGCTAAATTTTGCCTCCTCAGGAGACCAAAACCCCATACTAGTAATTATATAAGGAACAGTCTTCTCTTTACAAGCTTTATAATGAAATTCAAAGGTATGCAAATAATTTTCCAGGAAAGATTTATACTGAATCTGATGTTACTGCCTGAGTTCCTTAGTTTGATGTTAAGAAATGGATGGTTATAGGACTGGTTTGGGACTTTAGCGTAAATTTGTTTGTATGAAAACTGAGCATACTTGAACTTTTCCTTTTATGGCTCTCCAGAATACAAGCCTTTTGCCAAATGTGCCCCTCTGGCATGAAGTTAACTACTATTAGAACAAGCTGGAAACAAACTGATTAGAAACCCCATAAAAAGTTCATTATTGTCTCATAAGCAGATACTTGCTTCCTTCAATAAGGAAAACTATTTTGTATCTTAGAACAAAACCTCTTACTTGTGATTATTCATAATGCTGTACTTCTCAGTGCATTGTTTGATAGTGGCTTGATTGGCCATCTGATTTTCATTTATTTCTGAAACTGTTTTTCCCAGCTTTTTTATCAAGGGTTTTCATGAAGCTGATGCTTAATCATTTGGTTCTTATTTGATGTAATGTTTGCTTAGAACAGATGTAAGATTTTATATCTTACATTTAGATCATTTTCCTTCTTACCTCAGACTTTCCAAATGAAACACAGACTAATTATACTTGTTTCTGATTCCTGATTGTTGGCTGATTAACAAAGAAATTGATATATTAGGGCTAAAATCCTATAACAGGGAGTTTTGCAGCATAAATCTGAGAAGCTGGCTTCCACAGATGCATAGTGCAATAAAATACAAAGCTTCAGTGTAACAAAACTCTTGCCTTTTGTCTCCATGGAAAATATATTAAAAAAAAAAAAAAAAAGAAGCAGGAGCAGGTCCACCTCTTCAAGAAAAAAATTAAAAATTTTGTGGATCACAGTCTTCTGTTAATAAAGCTTATTTTGAAATTCACTATACTGAATACAGATGATTTCAGTATAGCTACAGATGGATTTAGTCACTTGATCTCTTTCTTGATCATAGACTACCCATCAGCTGTATTACCTCTGTTACTTCTTACTAACTTCTTCATAATTCCTCATAACACCTGTTTCTGGTAAATATGTTGGACACTTCGCTGTGACTTTTTCTAAGAGCACTGCTGAAAAATGTTTTTCCTTTTGCTAAGTCATGATAAATACTTCAGGTTTTTTATGATGTTTGAGCTTCTGCTGTTATCCCCACAATACTTAGTAGCCCAGAAGGTCTCTGCTCAAAACTACTTGCAAGATCTCTAGACAAATGAAATTGTAAGGGAAGGGAAGTTTAGTTGTGACAGTGTTAGAGAAGGCATAGAGTGTCAAATAGCAGCTAACAAAATCAGTTACAACTGTGCTCCTAATCACACCTATCCCTGTTAATTACAGTTTTAGTATGACTCAGTTGTTCACTTGCACGATGTTCGTTTCTGAAGATCCCACACCATCTCTAATGCTATGGCAATGCTAAGAGTATAACCTCAATCACTAAATCTCATTCTTTTTTCTGGATAGCAAGACTGTGCTTTTAAAATAGCATCCCTCCTCACCTTTATGTGTTTTTCCACATGGAGATTTATGTCCATGTAGATGATTAACTAAATTCTCTATGATACCTATAGAGACTTTTTTACCCATAAAGCAGGAGTAGAAATCATATTTTGGCTTGTATTCAGTAAAGCATATCAGCTACTTCAAAAACTGTGAAATGGCCCTCTAAGCCCTCCAGAAAACATGGCTTGTGCCATCTGCCAGGGCAGAAGCTTAGAAAGGTCACAGATGCCAAGGTTCAATAAACAGCTTCTTTTAAAAAATAACAACAAAAGACAGTGGAACTGGGGAAAAAAAGCCTTTGATGTGTTTAAAACATAAAGTTGTATGAAAGTCTGTCCTAAAATTTCTCTTGGTTAACTGTCAGCTTCTGACACGCTCTTCCCACAAAGACTAAAGAAGAAGTTCAAAGTGTGTCTTGTATCTTGGATCCTCTCCACCTTCCCACAGACCTTTTTTAAATTATATCAAGCGTTTGGATATACATGGCCTTTCTATCTGTAATATGTGATCATCCCCTGAACGTCAATGGTGGGAAAGTGGAATCATCTTTGTCTTCGTTCCCATCTTGTAGAAGACACTGTTGATAGTTTGTGAACATTCTCATTTGTAGGTATGATGGGAGGGTTGATACAGTTTGTGGGAGAAGAAGGAATGAAGTTGAAAGAAAAGCCTGAATTTGGTTCTGGAGGCAGTTACATCTCACAGTCATTCTGAAGATAAGTACATTGCAAAGCCCAGGTCTGGTTCCTATAAAAATTCTTTTGCACCATAGTAACAGCAGTTGGTCAATGGTTTAATTATTCAGTAGCATGTAACTCTCATGGAAAGCCGTGACCCTGGACAGATAGGGCCACATTCCAGGAGGTTTGGGAATTTGTATTCACAGTCGATAAATGTGCTGGGGAGTAAAAGATAAAGCTATATAAGCAAAACCTAAGTTTTTTTGTAAAACAGTAATTAAGCGTGGTAGGCTGGTTGTTGTTCAGTAATCCTCTCAGCGAGCAGCGTTTACTCCATTCTGAACACTGTAGTGATTGAGATGCTACAATCGTGCGGTAAAGTTACAGACTTTGTATTTCATATACAACCTCCAGACTGAGAAAATACTTGGATCTGCTGGTTAAATTACACCTCCTAAACCTAAGCGCAAGGAAAACCATAGGCCTAAATTCTGTTCTCAGCTCCACTAAATGGATCTTATATGGAATGTATCTCCACTTACACTTTCCACTTATATCTCCACTTATACCACCATGCAAGGTGGTTGGCTTTTACTAAGATCCATGCATTGTCTCAGTACTTACCTCATTTGGAAGAAAGACTGGGACAAGGAACTGATGTGGATAAATTGTTTTTAAAAAGTCTGTGGTTCTGCTTAGACATCTGGATGCTGATCGTGTTTCATGTCTGCATGCAGTATCAGGATACGACAAGACGTCCGTTATGCACAAAGGTCACTTAGGTGGTAACTTCAGTAGGATACAGAGGTGCCTAAGATAGGAGCAAACTAGCTAATTTTAAGAAAAGGAAGCATTGCTGTGAGCTTGCTGTGAGCAGTACTAGTCAGGCTGGATGAAGTACCATACTAACCTGGTTCTACTGGTTTGGGGGCTGTCATCTCTGTGGCGGGCAGATGAAGCAGCTTGCTTTTCTCAAGTTTAGGGAATAACAAGGCACTTCAGATTACCATATAAACACCCCTTAAGGTGTCCAACCCTGGCAATCCTGAGTGTGAAACCAAAGCTGGACTTAGAGGTTTAGACAAGGACTGAATTAGTGACACTAACTGAGTTATTCACACCATGCAATGTCAGGAAGGTTGCTTACATGCCCACATTAGGAGACTGTGTTCTTTGGTCTATCTACAATAGGAGATGAAAGATGAGTTATTTCACCTCCACAATTCAGGGTTCACAATTCGAGGTGCCCAGTCTGGGTTTCTGTTTCAAATTCTGCTATGAAGGAGCCTTTCTCTTTGTTCACCACACTGGCTTACCTCCAAATTTAGGTACTGAGGTTATATATCTAATTTTAGGTGTTTAGCTGTCAGCTGCATTTGTGAGGACACATAAACAGTTATTCAGAGTTCCATAGTTTTAATCTAATTTGAGTGATACTACTTTGCTTTGGAGGCATTGTAATTATCCTCCCTAGTAATGGAGATGTCACCTGGTACAGTTTGAAAACGTAGCTATTAGGCATACTAGAGATCACAGACATCACTCAGAAGAATGATATAGTATCTCTTTGATTTGTATTAACCTGGTTTTGTGCTTTGAGTTATTGCACTCCAAAAATCAAATGCCTGCAAATCAGAACACTGATTGTTTATATCAGAGAAATAGCACTTACAATATATGGTGAGATGACAGGTACTGTGTTTCCCAAAACTTATTTTTATCATTCTCAGATATACATTGCCATGTTTTATGACTAAAATGTCAGTTTCCATCACATAGTTTAGATAAACTGTGCTACAATCTATTGTTTCAGCATTATATAGGAAATTTTGCTGGAGATAACAGAACAGTGTGAGTTGGAGTATGTATTTTTATCTGTCAGACAGTAATCTAAAACAATGCAGGCAAAGCTTGATGCTAGATTATCCAAGCTATGTGCTCAAAGCAAACACCAACAATAGAATAAGCATGCTACCTGACTGGACTGCAGTGTGTTGTGAAATGGCGTGTGAATACGTCCCTGTGACATGCCTTTTTTTTTTTCCTGATTGTCATGCCATAAGTAAAAAGTATATTCATGTTCTCGTCTAAAATTAGAGATTCTTCAGCATAATGGGATCTTGATCTTAAGACTAGGGATCAGGGCAGTAGGTGAATGAATACAACAGTGAAGGTTCTCCTTCCCACTTGTGTAGAATATCATTTATATTCTTTTCTCCAGTCATCCTTCTGTAGCACTGTGTGTGATAAGGACTCATTGTAACTTCAGTGAGCTCTGAGAGACTAAATGTCATGACAACCCATAGAGATATAATGTCTTCTGACACATTTGCTTAACACAAACATAACGAAGCTTTATAAATTTCAAACCAAGTGTAATATATGCTTCCTTTTGCCATGCATATCTGCTTATCTAAACTTCTGGATTTTGATGAGTGAATTATGAAAAGAATTATCTGTTGCCATCAGCTGAAAATGTTAATCATGTTCTTCAAAGCAGTGATAAAATGTGTAGACCTGCAGTGGAAGAGGAGATGGACACCTTAATGCATGTCCTGTGAAATACAGTATTTAAAGTCATTCTTTTATTCGTCAGTGATACCAGAAGTAACCTCCCAAACACCAGAGAGAGGCTAGTCATATCACACACAGTTATTATGCTGAAAGACTAACTGTATTTGTTTTCTTTCTGGCTTTTGAGGACACTGTTTGTAGAAGTGAGAACACTTTTGAGAATACTGTTTGTTTTTTCTTTCTTTGCAGAAAAAGACAAATCATTCTTTGGCTTTGTTTTTTGGGTTTTGTTTTGTTTTGTTTTTTGTTTTTTTGGTGGTTTTTTTTTTTCCAAAATTGTTTTTTTGGGCAAAATTCTTGTTAAGGCAAGAATTATTACTATTACTTGCTTTTAAATTCCCTTTATAGCAAATGTGAGACTTCTGTTGCCTTACACCTTGGTATTTACCGTATCTTGCTTAGAACTCAATTACTATGAAGAGTGCTACTGCATTTCCACTTCTTAATGCTTTCCAGCAGCTCCGCATACATTCAATGCAAGTTGAAATAAATGTATTAAAATTACAACACAGACTGCAACTGGTGGAAATCTAAGGGAAATCTTAGGCTAGTTGTCAGCTTTTCAGAAATGTGAAAATTGTAGGTTGAATAAGAAAAAGTGGTAAGTAACTTCTCAATTGATGTGAGTATTGTTATAAGGGAGTCAGACAGGTTTCAGCAAATTGAAGTACAGCTTCTTTTAGGAAGGGAGATCTCAGCTCAAATTCTTTTTCTTTTATGTAGTCTATGGATTTGCCTATTGTTAATTCATTCCAGAGTGGCCAATTAAGCAGGGGTGGTAGTGGCTTTAGGTAAACATCTTAGTGGCATGAACAGTCCCAACCTGTTCTCCAAGCACTGAACCCATCCCATTCACTGTTTCGTTAAGTCATTCTGCTCATCTGTCACTTTGAAAGTGGCATAACCTCTTAACTCACCAAAAGCTACACATATGATGTATTGATTTGCAGGTGAAATTTAGGCATTTTGATCAGCAAGGCTCTCTGAAGGAAATCCAGTCCTTGTGATGATGTTTAGTTGCATGAGTGCTATTCAATGACGGCAGTTCAATGACAGCATGCTGTAAAAGACCACAGTGAAAAATATAACTGGAACTCAGAGCTTTTTTCCAGTAGCTATTCTAACCAATTCATTCAAAGTCACCTTTAAAAAATACCAATTACTGACTCTCTGTGCTGCTTCTCCCAACTCAGAACAGCCAATGCTGTTGTATTTCACTTGGTTCTTATATAAAAGAGGATAAATGTGTGTGCATTACACTTGTGTGAGTTCAGAACACTACCCAACAACTTGCGGAAGATGTGATCAGGATGTTCTTTACCAGAAAGCAGTACTGCTGCCCGTTCTTCCCATCACTGTCTTCCCAGTGCAGTAAATCTCCTTTGCCTAATTCATGGATGACCTTTGAATAAACAGCGTGAGCAGATATCTGTATTAACATATTTCTGCAGTGCAACTCAGATCTCACAAAACTACCACCTTATTCCTCGTACTTGAAGAGGCAAATAAACCTGTCAGCTCTATTTGGCTTTCTTTTGCTGTTTGATGCTCACTCATTTAATTTCTTAGACTTTTTTCCTCTTTGCATTTTAGAAGCATCTGTATTTAATTTATGTGTCCATGTTATCCCATGTGGTTCTGAATACCATCATCACTATTTAATGAACTTCTTTGTATAATCCATAGCAGAAATTAAAAAAAAATAGGATTTAATTTTGTTCATTAGTTGTTTGGTTTTGTCTTGATATTTCATTAATACTGGGCATATATGATTTAGAAAGAAATCCTATTGCCTGTGTTAAGGAGACTCTCCTTTCATATAGTTTCTGTAGGCATCTGATGTAGATATTTTAGATGTTAAGATGTGTGACTTGCAAGAAAGCAATGCCTTGAACCTTTTTGTATCAGATATAATAGCGTACAGAGTGTTTGCCTGCCTTTTTAATAGTTAAATGAACATTCTTTTCTGTCTTGTTCCTGCTACAAAATGGAAAATAATCTTAACATTTAACTTTATGTTTTCCTATTGTCCAATTAGTGGTAACTGCAAGAAAAGCATACAAAGCTGGTTTATGATATTTCTGTAGCAACCTGTTCATTGGTAAAGGTCATCGCTGAAAACTGAACACAAATTTCAAAATTACAGAAATAGAATAGAATAGAATAGAATAGAATAGAATAGAATATTTCAGTTGGAAGGGATCTACAATGATCATCTAGTCCAACTGCCGGACCAATTCAGGAAATAAATTAGTTCTTTTGCATAATGATCCAAATCGAAGTCAAATATAAAAAGCTATAAACACAACCCCGGGAGAATTGTTTGAAGGTGAATTTATCAATTATTCGAAGGGGTTAGAACACCTGTTGCTATTTAATCACGCTAATATTAAATTAGCAGAGGTTTATTGTCCACGGAATAAGGACATACTAGTGGAATTTCACATACATTACTAAAAGTAAAAAATTCCTTGTGTTATTAGTGGACCATTTATCTCTGGATAAGTTCTGATAGAACAAGTAGTTCACCTATGTGGTTGTTAAATACCACAAAGGATTTAGTTCATTTGCAAAAGATGGTTGGGGAATTATATACTGCAGCCACTGTAAAATTTTTTCTCGTCCTGTATGTTATAGTTTCAACTATACTCATGGATACACACTTTTTGGTAGCTGTATCTCTGGGTAGCCTTCAGAATTCATACTAATCCTGCTAATGACTGGTGGGTAGTCCGAAATTTCAAGGAGGGTTGAGTGGTTATTTACCATCGTAGCTGACTTTAGATATACTTTTCTCCTTCATGTATAATGTCAAGCAAATATGAGCAAATAGTTGAACAGATGTGCAGCTTTAGGTTTCAAAAATATCCTGAATACAATAGGGAAAACAGAAATCTGATTATTTTGTTTCTGAAGGATAAAATGCTCAAAGGGTATCAAGGAGACTAGAGAATAGAATGCAGTTATGTTATCATAAGTGGTTGACATGTTTTTAATAATAGGTAACTTCTTCATAGTTTTATTTATAAATATTTTAGCTGTTAAATGTTAACTGAGGAGATTAAATCTCATTGTGAAGGCATAGTAAGTGCTACCAAGGCAGCAGATCTTGTTCATTTGCTCCTGTTGTTTCCCTTATGATTTGAGTTAAAACAGTTGATTTTAAAGGTGGGGTTATTCATAAAAGCTCTGCAAGGGCTAGGATTTGGTCTCATCTCTGGTCTTCAATCAAATAGTGATATCATGCAATGGTGACAGTTATTAATTAATTAATTTATTTCCCAGTAGTCAATAAGGAAGATGCTACTATAATTGGATATCTTAAAATCAGGATGTCTGATACATTCATACAACTCTTTTTTTTAAACTGGCCAAAAGCCTTTTGGAGAGTTAATATTTTCTTCAGTAAATGTTTGGATAATGCAGAAGTCCCAGAGGACATGAAGGAAACTGAAGGATGAGAAGAAAACTAGCAGTGAACCAAGGTGTTATAAAGAATAACCCATAGGTCTGTCAAGCTGACATTGATATAGGAAAGAATAATGAAAAAAAGAAATTAAGCAGGGTAAAGGAGGCAACGGCAGCTGATACTGATTATGGAAAACATTTGGGAAATAAACTGGATCATTTTTTTAAATATTTTCATACATTTGTTTGCTAGAGGTAATAGTGTTGATGCATATGACTTATGCCTCTGTAGGGTGTTTGTCTTATTTTTATATGGCATTTTGGTTACTAACTTATAATGACAGAAAGTCAGCAGAGTAGTCGTCATAAAAAGGATGGAAAAGTGATTACAAGACAGGATTCAAAATCGGAAAATACCGGTGAACAGGGTCTACAGACAACATACAATTTCATTTACATGACATTATCAGCCTGCTAGGTGCTTAAAGTACATGGGGTGGGGACTTATGCACCCTTATTTCTTTTTATTACACTCAGTTTCCTGTTACTCTTGTAGCTACATTTACCTGTCACAGGTTCTTTTTAATTTTAGCGATGGTTTTAACTCCCAGCACAATAACAGCAAGGTAAATGGAGATGTTTAAATTCCCCCTGCAAAATCAGAGGAGAGTCCAAGGCCTCGTTTTCCATAAAAATGCTTTTATTAGCACTTGACAAGGAGATTATGCAATGGCTCCGGCTCTCGGTGGAATAGCTGGCGCTGGCATGCGAGAGCAGGAGACTGCCAAAAGCCTCTGCATGGTTTGGCACCTACAAAGTGGCTGTCAGTTTACTTATGTTCCTAATCTGACAGTCACTAAAAATAGTCCAGGTGGCTGCTTTCTACTGATGAAGAAATCATGTCCCTCTGGATATTTATGTTAGGAGGGAAGGGAACAATTAGCGAATTGCAGTTTATTTACTTCCAAGTTTAACAGTTAAAGCTATATAGGAGAGCTTTCGCGTTTGTTATAGTTTCTTGAAAAATACTGAACCATCACAAGGAAAAGAAGGCTATCCAGTGTGGAACGTGAAATACCGAACCTGTTTTGATCGTGAAATGGCATTTATGGCATGACTTTAAAATGACTTAAGTTTAAGCACACAGTTATTTCTGTCTTAATAGTAACTAATGCACTTTTTTTTTTTACAGCCAGCAATCAGCTGAAGACCTTGCAAGAGTACCTGTTAATTCTACCAGCAATATCTTGAATAGGCTATTGCTCAGTTATGATCCCAGGATAAGGCCTAATTTCAAAGGTTTGTCAGATATTTCAGCCTTTTTTTTAATGTTTAGAATTTAATGTTTGCTCTTTTCACAGCTATAAAATTTATATAGAGATAATATTCACAACCTACATTTCTGTATTGTTTTTTTTTAAAAATGGAAATTTCCCTAGATAGTGTGAAACTTAACCTTTTGAGCTGAAAGGTAATATGTTAGGATTTCATGATCATAATAGTATGTGATGCTTTATTATCATTATTATTATTACTATTACTACTACTACTATTATTTTATAAAAGGTTTTTTAAAAATAGAATTAGATTTTATAGAATAAGTTTTTAAAATGTCTTTTTATCCCTACATTTTAGTTAGACTTTAGTAGTATCTCCGCTTTATAGTATTTTAAAACATCAAAATTCTCTATAGACATCCTTTAAGATGACTTTATAAAATTGGGATCAGCAATATCACTATTTGGAAACCATACAGTTATTAAATCCTTTAAAGATATGTTAGTAATACAGCTTACACACTTTGGGGTTTCAAATAAGTAATGAATTTAAACACTTTCTCTAACTTTAAAACATCTCCCTGGTAGTCAGATGTAGGAATCTTCCATGTAGGCAAATGTGATTTCCTTACATATGCAGAAAAGGTTGGAATACATATTCTCTGCAAAACCTCTAATAACTCATACAGCTCTAAGTTACACTTCCCAGGAATTAGATTATCTCCCTGCTGGAAAAAGACATAGACAATTTTATTGCATTACAGACACTGCAGTTTACATACATCAGTTCTTTCATTTTAAAACTTACATTTAATTAAATGTACATTAAGAGATATTTTAACATGCATATCAATAGTTTGAGAAATTTGGAAATCTATAATCTTTATTGTGCTTTTGAAGAGACCATTTTCAGATGTTCTGTTTCACTGAGTTTTATAAATGCATTAAACTCAGTTCTCAGCAATTGTCCTGCTTCTTCCTGATTTTCTGTAGAATCATATTTATATGTTTTCAGCACTGAGCCTTGTCACAAAGAATAAATGTCCAGCCTCTGTTCTACCTGTTCTTCAGCATGATCAGCTTGTAATCACAAAGCATGTTGCAGATTTCTTTATATTTTTGATAACCCTGCTGGCAGTCTGGTAAGAATGAGGACGGAAAGAAAAGGGAGGACATGTAATGTTAACTCACAGGAAGGTGGAAGAAAAAGAACATTTTCTGACAAGTGGTTTGCCCATGTTGAAATGTTCCTCACACATGAGTGACTTTCTTGGATGGCACTTCCTATTCAAATCTGGAAGAGATAGTACACTCGTGGCTGCTAGTGTTGTGGTGGGTGCTCTGTCACACACATCAGGCATTAAACAAAGTATTATGCTTATTGCATAACCAAAAGCATCACACTTAACTGGTCTGATTTAAAAAAACCCAACAAAACACAAACTGATTTAACTGAAAAAAAGTGAAATTTATCTTAGTGATTTTCTGGTGAACCAAGAGAATAAGTTTGAATTTATGTAAAATGTACACCAAAATATTTTATGCAGACGAGCAAACTATAAGATGAGGCATATATTACTTTGTACTGTATTTGCTTACTCTGTGAAAATAGTCTTCATATATTCTTTTATTTCTTTTGTTGCTGAAAATAGGAAGAAACCCACCAAATTAAGTATTCGTAACAGTGTAAATGAGATCAGATACATGCATCTAATGTACATACTGACACTCAACATATAGGTGCTAAATAAAACTAGTGGACCATAATTAGTTCTCACAACCATCAGGCCACTTCTCCTTGCTTCGTGATAACTCTCTGTTAACACCAGATTAAATGACTGCCAATCAGTTCCCACAGGGTGACAGAGGGCGAATGTAGCAGCTGTCACCCCATCCCTCTTCAACTACAGGAATCCTGGGTGTGGAAAAGAGAAAAAAGTACAGGCCATCTTAATATCTTCACAGCTGCTGGCTTCTAGAAGTTTTTCTTGGCAAATTGGTAACCATTGTAAAATAGAGCAGCTTTCCAACTCTCTTGCACCAAGGCGAGATAGCTGTGAAAGCTGCATGCAGCAATTTTTATCTGCCTGTATTCATACTTTACAGTTATGTACTTGACTTGCACAAAGAAGTATCCTCTTACAATATAAGTAAACATCTCATCATAAATCATAAACAGGTAATTTGGGATGAGAGGTCATCATTATGACCTTGACAGTTAAAAGTGTCTGCCGCTAGAAACGTGAATTACCTCTATCCATTAAACCATGTGTGAAAGTAATACTGGGCTGTGCATTCTGTGATAACAGAAAATCATGGAATTCGAAAATTATTCAAATTTGTCATCTGTGAAATGCTTTAAGCTTAGCACTCTGGACTAAGGATTATTTTTTTTTCTGTTTTCTTATCACTAGGTTGAAAAGAGTTTTTGTGATTTCTATTGGCTTTCAATGGAAGTAGATAAAACCACAGCTTTTGAAAACTGTTATATACTAACTTGAAAAGATAGAGTTGTATGACCCTATAAAAAAACATTTCACATTGTGATACCATTATAAAGGAGCTTTAAATGAAAGATTATGTACCTTTACTGGATTGTACAGTTCACTAGAAATCTTTTTTTTTTTTTTTTAAAGGAATTCCAGTCGATGTTGCAGTCAACATCTTCATTAACAGCTTTGGGTCAATTCAAGAGACAACTATGGTAAGACTGAAAGGAAATTAATATAGCACACGCGGAGATTTTATTTTTAAACTAAATTTCAGGCTGAGGATTATGAACTACAAAGTAGAAATTACTGTTATGATCGTAGACACTGAGAACTGAGTTAATGAGGTTAGTGATAGACTGACTGCGCTTTATGCCATAAACCTATTAATCTATTTCACCCTATATTTGTCCATAGATTGTTATAGCTTTTAGAATCTGATGTATATGAAAGCAAATCCATGGTTTCTAAGATGCAAGAATTACACTTATTTCCATAAGTTATTAAATTCAGGGGAAGAACATATTTGGTAGTATGAATTAAGTAATCTTCCTGAGAGTTAATATATAGGTTGCTTGGTGTATTACTAAAGAAAATACTAGGACTTTATATGAGGGAAAAAGGACATACACGCATAAGGCTGAAGCATACAGGTTCTCTGTTTTGTGTAGACCTGAGGATAGGAGTAAATCGTGGAGGAATAGAAGGAGAAGGAGTAAAGGAGTAGACCATCAATGACCATACTCTTACTCCTGTTTATTTAATGTGTGAGAGAGATAAACTGAGGAGTGAGGTTTTTAAAAATGTGTTTGCAGTTCAGTCAGAAAATGTCAACATGTCAATAACAGCACCAAATAATCCTCATTACAATTTTGACTTTTTTTGTTTCTTTAGGAAATAAAATCTATTTCAAAATAAGAAGTCATTTCAGCAAAGCCCTTTCCAATATTTTGGGACTTAAAGATTTTTTTTGCAATAGTATTTCCAATAAATACCATAAAAAATATTGCCAAAAAAATGACATGTAATTGTTGAAGATGTTCTGACCTGATCAGGGTTTTTCTTTTGTATAAAAAAGAGGGGAGTACACCATGTCTCACCAGTACGTGGGAAGCCACAGCCAGGGCATGCACTCAGAGTGGGAGTTCTGACGCACTCCCTGAGCATCCCATTTAGAAATAACTTTGGTGATTTGCTGCATCCAAAGCATTTAGGGAGGTCGCAAAACCAGGCTGCTTTTTTCAGTGCTGTGACTAAGGCAGCATTCCTACTCATAATGGCACAGAAGCAATAAACCGTAATACAGCTAATAAATAATAAAACACCTTTTGTTGGTGGTGAAAGTAAGTACCCACTTAAAATTCAGAACCAGCTTACATGATACCCTAATGACATTTCAGTAGGACTGCAGAGCTGCTCAGAGTTAAACATATGTGATGGCTGAAACAGCTTTTGAACAGCTTGGCCAGAAATTTCTGTGTTATTAAGTAGGAGTGAATAAAGATTTAGATTTGATTGCAAATGATAGTCAGTGAACTAATGGCATTAGTGGGAAGTGATATTAGAACAAAGAATGTAGGTATGCCGAAGATACGCTGAGATTTACTTCTGAAAACAAAAAGGGGACTGAAGTTTAAAGAGGGGCGGGGAGGAAGAGCAGGAAAGTAGGAGTAAGATAACTGTCTAAGATGGCAGGTATATTAGGCCAGATGGCCCTTTCAAGTTTCTGAAATTTATTGCATGCTTTTAAAAGTGACTTTTACAGAGCCTTTTTTACAATTCACTCAGATCTAAATAGTAACAAAACATGAATGTAAGGAGTGTGGTTCCCCCCCCACATTAAATATGCTCTCTGCAGCAATGTATGTATGCCTGTCTGTGAATTCCTGATATGGTCACTCACAAATTTACTAGGATGTTCTGTAAGATAAGTCACGCTTTCCTCCATATTTCAGAACTTCAGACACCATCCTTGCTTTAATTTATGCTTTTATTTAGATTTCTACATCCATCCGATCACCATGATAGCTAAGCATGTTTATGTGAAGTGTGGATTACTTCTTGGTTGCCTTAATGTATCACAGGAAGCGCTGACAAAAGAAATGGTCAATCTGTTCTTCCGCGTATCAGTTGGGAAACTATTCCTGCTGCAGTGGGCATTGGGTCCTATGGACATTCAGAAACCACTGCCGTCTTGGGAATAGGCTGGTACTCGTCTTCAGATGGTCTGGGTAATGCATAAGATAGTAGAAGCGAGTCCCTTAAACTAGGAAAAAACTGTTACGTCCAGAATCACAGGAAAAGTGTTTCCTGGAGCTGAGGCACACTAAGTCTGTGAAGGACCAAAGGGGCCTCGTGGATTCAGAAAGGAGAGATATTTGCAGGCAGTGACACAACTGCTAAAAAAGGTTGGTCAGTGCTGGAGAAGAGAGTGGCTGTCTGCATCTCTACTGTCTCAGGCGTTTGTGTGAATCACGAGACATATTGATTTCTTGACTGTCTCTAAAGTTACCAGAAGCTACTAAACTGGTTGGGGTGATATCATTACTGGTACCAAAATCTGTGAAATAATATATTTCTAAGTATTTCAGTTGATGAAGAATCATGATGATTCTTGGCTCTGGTGCCATTTCTGGCTGTAATGGCTGAATTCATAGGTTTTTGCAAAATCTACATGGGGGTAAAGCATCCTGTTTTAGCCATGCTGAAGGGACGATTCCTTCTTTTAGGTGATGGAAGGGTGGGGAAAAATAACCATGGGTGCCAGGTGATTGGCAGTGAGGTGGTGGTAGAGGGCCCAACAAACAAATGTGTGGAGTGCCAGTGAGAAAAGGCCATTTGGCATGCTGATCTCCTTTTGTTCAGAAGGATGTTAAAAGAGATGCAGAAGGAAATATCTTCAACAAGATGTCCTGTATCCCACTCTTAGACCCTTCTCTGAAATAGCCAACTCTGGGCTTAATGTCTGGAACTTCTAACTAGTGGCTGGTTCTGATGGTTCCTCATGTATTTCAGGAATCCCACAAATTATTTTCAATTATTTTTGCTTTCTGTCCTTCTGGTCCCATGATGATTGCATTCTTAGCTATGCAGTTGGCTCATCCTCAACAGGAAAGAGTAGACATTACCTCCCACTGAGGTAGAATCTACTTAGTTTTAAAAGAGAAGGGATTTTCTTTATAGAAAAGCATTGACAGGTTTGAAGTAATATTGATTTGAAGCAAGATAGGACCCATAGGCTGGATCCTATGCCCAGAAGCCTGTATTGCTTTAATCAAGTCCTCGTGAAGAAACTGAAGGGCAAATGTTTGCTCTGTGTCTAGAAAGGGTAGTGTTCATATTGTGTTGCTGAATACTCAAGAGAATTATGACTTTTTCACACACGTATCAAACAAGTTACCTGGAAAAACTAAACAAAAAATTAGTTAACTACAGAGAGAATAAGAATTTGTACAGGTAAAATGGAGAAGAGCTTATACCAGAGTGGGTACCTTCCAGTAAGCTCCCTTTATTTTGAATCCTGTCACTTGTTTCCTTCTAGCCCATTAGACTCCTTGTCTAGGATCCTCATGCTAACTCTGCTTCTGATTTTGTTTTTTTAGACTGCAGATTTGTGGGATAATATGGTGATTATGTCACATTTAGAAACTGTTATAGACTGGATGACCAGTCAGGGATTCCTAGGGAAAGATGCTTTCTGGTATAAATACCCATAGGGCTATAGTATTTTAGCTGTGCTGATAATCTGTCTACAGAATCTGTATTCAAGGTTTGTACTTGCAGCGTAACCTTTCTTCACTGACTCAAATGGCAAAACACCACTTCCTCCTTCTTTACTTTAAAACCTTGCAGAAAGGTCTTTTTAATATTTATGTATATAAAGGAAAATTCGGTTTCCTTGTTTTAATCTTAAAGATGCCATTTTCTACTTTATTAAAAGACAGTGCTATTATGCTTCTTTTCTTTGTATGGGTGCAGTTCATGTAGAAAAAGCCTTTCATGATCTTCTGTGTGCTCCAGTTTGCAGAGAGTGATGTATTGGCTATGCCTGGTTTCTGGCCTGAGGAGTTTTTCTGGCCACATGCCCACTGTTTAGTAGGTTTCATTTGAAATATTTCCTAGAATGCCTTCCCTTTCAACCTCCCTGAAAACAACTTGCCTTCTGTTGGAGTTTCAAGGGAAAACAAAGCCCTGTAGAATCCTTCTGTGATTCTTTTTACCTGCCAGGTTCCTCCTAGCTCTAACACTGATAAATATCTCTTCCACCCCCTGCCCCTAGTTTCAAGTTTTTTAATTGCTGTTATGGGTTTGTGTGGTGGGGTTTGTGTAGCGGGGGAGGGGCTGCAGGGTGGCTCCTGTGAGAAGCTGCTAGAAGCTTCCCCGGCTCCGAGTCAGACCCACCTCCGGCCAAGGCTGAGCCCATCAGTGACGGTGGTAGCACCTCTGGGAGAACAGATTTAAGAAGGGGAACCTGCAGTGAGTAGTGGGATTGGAATGTGAGAGGAACCCCTATGGAGATACTGAGGTCAGTGAGGAAGGAGGGGAGGAGGTGCGCCGGAGGAGGGGATGCCCCTGCAGCCCGTGGTGGGACGGTAGGCTGTCCCCCCCAGCCCACGGAGGGGAGTGGGGGAGCAGATGCCCACCTGCAGCCCGGGGAGAGAGGAGCCCACGCCGGAGCAGGGGGATGCCCCCCAAGATGGCCGTGACTCCATGGGAAAGCCCGCGCTGGAGCAGTCTGTGCCTGAAGGACTGCGGCCCGAGGAAGGGACCCATGCTGGAGCAGTTCTTGAAGAACTGCAGCCCATGGGAAGGACTCACATTGGAGAAGTTCATGGAGAACTGTCTCCCGTGGGAGGGACCCCACGCTGGAGCAGGGGAAGAGTGAGGAGTCCTCCCCCTGAGGAGGAAGGAGCGGCAGAGACAAGGTGTGATGAACTGACCCCAACCCCCATTCCCCGTCCCCCTGCGCCGCTGGGGAGGAGGAGGTAGAGACAACCGGGAGTGGAGTTGAGCCAGGAAGGAGGGACGGGTGGGGTGAAGGTGTTTTAAGATTTGGTTTTACTTCCCATTATCCTTGTTTTGATGGGATTGGTAGTAAATTAAATTGATTTTGTTTCTTCCCCAAGCTGAGTCTGTTTTTTGCCTGTGACCGTAAGTAGTGAGTGATCCCTCCCTGTCCTTGTCTCGACTCACAAGCTTTTCTTTATAATTTCTCCTTTTCATCCTACCCGGGCTGGAGTGGGAGGACTGAGTGAGCAGCTTCGTGGTGCTTTGTTACCAGCTGGGCTTAAACCACGACAATTGCTATTTGACTCTCCTTTATTATAAAATGCTGATCATTCTGCAATATTTAAAGAAGGTTTGTAAAATGTATAGGAGGAAGACCATGTGCTTCATGCAGACCACTTCTTCAACCCCTCTTAAACCTAACTGTAGTGCACATACTGAATCTTAAAATTCATTGCCAAAATTTGAGAGGACTGGTTGCAGACTTCTTTCAAAATAGATTTTTAACAGATCATAGTCTATACTGCTACCAGATGCTGTAATAGTTCATATTCTTCTAAGAGCCCTTCTGCACATCATTGTCTGGCTAACCACAGTTTTGTATCCTGACATCTCTTTGCTTCCTTCTACATTTTCTGTATTGCCTCAAGTATGTGGTGGCCTTCCTCTCCAAGTACTCCCTTGCACAAGTTTCTAGTCATTTAGGTAGGTCTGAACCTACCTATTTTAGGTTAATGGGATTTTTCTTCCATTGACTTAAATGGGAACAGAATCAAGTTCTTAAAATGTCACAACATCCTGTTGTTTGGTATATTTAAGTTCATTTGTAATAGAGCAAGGAAGGAAATAAAATAGCATCCACCTGATCTTACTTCCAATTCTTATTTTGCCAGTGCATTCTGCTTTTCAGTGATGTAAACATCTCCTTCTGAATGGTTAAGCTGAAGGCAAGTGGTAGACACTGCTTATCATTTGCCTATGGCCTTGAGAAGGCATCTTATTTTGTTAAAACTAGGGTAGTGCACTTGTTTATGGGGAAATTAATTTTAGTGTAATGAATAGTGTAACGCTTGTGAGCATGAACAGTATGCAGTATTTATCTCATATGGTTTAAAGTAATTGTTTTCACTGAGACAAGAAGTGCATATGGAATGGGAACTTCAGCAAGAAGCAAGTAAAGTAAATTTTCAAATATATACATATAATTGAAAAAATGCTTTCTGAGATAATGACCTGAATTCCCTCCTGTTCTGAAGCTTCTCTATGAAAGCCTTCCAGTACAAAGTCACTTCATGTTAACTATTATTTTATACTTCTTCTTTACTTTGACAAGATAATATAGGTCTTTGTATAAGTAAGAGTCAGACTACATATTTTTTCAAAAACAAACTGCCAGCCAGTAACATCTCTCAGAACTATGCATATTAATAAATATCACCTCAGTTCTTTCTACTTAGTTTTGATGCTTTGCTTTTCCTTACAGTGCAGTAAAGCAAAATATTACAAAGTATAGCATAATAAAGAAATACCTGGGTAATCTGACTGGTGGACTGGATGTGGGAAAGTGGGCACCGTATTCCAATTAATGGGATAAATCAACAGGGTAAATTATTCTGCATGAGGTCTTAGCCAAGTGAACTCCTTCTTGTTGGAGTTAGCATGACTTTCTCAACATGGCACTTGCTTTGGGCTGTAACTGTATACATTGCAGTAAGTACAACAGAAGATGACTCACATTGTATCAACAGAAAAATGTGTAAGAAAGAGGGCACTAATGTGTAAAATAAACAACTTTATAAAATCAGTTTGTTATGCAGAATACATTGACAAATGAAAAAATATGTTGAGAACTCACTGATTTCTAGCATTTTGCTGTAATTGTAAAGCAGTAGCAGTGTTTTCACTGCTCTAAAAGACGCAGCCTTTATCTCAGGATGCTTGGTACCTAATAGACAATTATGAAAAAACAAAACACACCATAGAAGACAACTAGGATGACTGGAGATAGAAGTTATCTTACATATAGAATTTTGGTTTATTTGTTGGGTTTTTTTTACTTTATTTCGACAATACCTTTATTCTTTTTCTGTATGTGATCTGCCTAGTTTACATATACATAAAAAAGAGGCACTGTTTTTTTACATAAATGTAAATGTAAAAAGCAAAAAGACTTAGAGGTAAGACTGAAAAATCATAACTGACATACTGGGTCAGATTTTTCCTTTGGATGCACACAGCTTTCACTAAGGACAGAACACATGCGGGTATCGTTTTGCCCTGAGACACATGCTACTCCAATTCCCAAAGGCAAAATTAGGTTCTCACTGAGCATGGCTCTACTACTGTCCATCCTTGAGCAAGAGTCCTGCTGAATCCAGGAGGAAGTTTCCTCTGTGTAAAGCCTTGATTTTGTCTCTTTGAGACCTATTCTGTTTCTGCTTTCATGCAGGCTACCTCAGTACTTGTGTCACAAGCTAGCATCAGTTTTCCTCAGTTACCAAAATAATCTCAAATAACTGTTACAGGGTCTGAGGCTGTATTCTGGGTGTGTAGTGTAAAATCTATTATCTACCTGGTCTGTTTTTTGCTTTTATAGTGTAATATTTTGCCATCAGTGTGCCACTTAACCAAATGAAGAATAAGCTGGAATTTACACTCACAGGATATCCTGACAGAAGTGATAACCGAGCCTGCTGCCTGCGGCAATTTAGGGTAGTCGAGCTATGGCCTCCCTCTGCCCTGCCGCATGCTTTTCTCTGTGCCTAGGAAACAGGGGGCTACTATTGAAGGGATGCAAAAATGATTCGGGGGGGACAATTTGGTCCTTTTTTTAAAGAAAGTTACTATATTCAAAACATGAATGAGACATCATCTACCTATTTGTAGTAAAGTCTATTAACCTTAACACTTCTTAATGTCATTTGAATAGTGATGACCATCTTTGTGATAGAAAAATCAGGGCATAAATTGTTGTTTTCTTCAGAGTCTGATAGAATCATTTTCTTTCTCCATGGGTTTTTGGCTAGAGTTTTGGCTAGTCTAATATTTATGTATTCTTCCCATCAGGATTATAGAGTCAACATCTTTCTAAGACAGAAGTGGAATGACCCCAGACTCAAACTGCCCAATGATTGGAGAGGTTCAGATACGCTGACAGTGGACCCAACTATGTTTAAATGTCTTTGGAAGCCAGACTTATTCTTTGCAAATGAAAAAAATGCTAACTTCCATGATGTCACACAAGAAAATATCCTTCTTTTTATATTTCGGGATGGAGATGTCCTAGTCAGCATGAGGTATTTTATAGATATATCACTACTCTTTTTTCAAATGACTTGATATGAGATATATATGCTGTGTTAGACTTAGTAATGTAATACAGTTTATGACTAATATTTACATTTATATGACAGTTTGTAAACAATACTACAATAAATTAAATGTGTGTAAAGAAATCAGATGAAGGTGTTTTAAAACATGTCAGTTGATAGCACAGCAGGTACGAGAGATTTGAAGTGTGTGTACGTTTTTATGTCATGTTAAGCTAACACATTAAGTAAACTAGTATTATTGGAAGCAAAATTTAAACCCTTTTGATAATTGCTTAGATTCCTGGAAGCACAATGAAATGGATAAGATATCTGAAGTAAAGCCTTCAGCAAAACAATATAATTTGCACACCACTTGAATTTCTACATCAACTAAAGAAAATGATGATTACTTACTAATGATATAGGGAAAGGCAAAATTACAAAATTTGTGAATATAAATTTTTTGTAAAAGTACTGGGACATAATCCTGATTAAGTTCTGTGCCTTACTGGATGTAGTTTTTTTCAGAAGACCCCAAAATATTGTTTAATTTCATTGCAATTAATGCATACTCTTTTGTGGTTTGACTTGGTTTATCGAAGGTATACACCATGCCATAAAAATAATCATCCACTGAAAATAGCAAATTGGTTGATTAAAAAGGATGTCACAGTGAATTACAGATCTGGAGAGTTAATAGACACAATGATTTGTAGAGATTAGGCTCAGTTTCCTAACAGTGAGTGAATTATCTTCTGGTGTGAATTGGAACATATTGTCCTGATAGAGGAAAAAATGATTACCCGAATATACTGCAACTTTACTGTTAAGAGGGAATCACTTCTGAAGTTATGGTCACTTGAGCTATTTCGTCCTGGACTAGAATTGGCTAGAAAAAAGAAAGAAGGTGGGAAAGTCTGGGTTCTTTTTTGCCCCTTCCAAATAAGGATGAGAAAACTCAGTCTCAAGACTTTTGCAGATATTGATCAGAAAAGAAAATATGTTGGGCAATCAAAGCATTTAATTTGGCTCACTCTGAAGGTCCTGGTTCTGATTTCAGTTGTTCCTGTAGCAGGTTTTGAAGTCTGTAGAAATTAATATTTCAAAATAGAAAATCATTTTCAGCTATAAAAGAAACTTCTCATTTGAAACAGCAAATGTTAAATGAAACATTGATACTTTTTTCAAATATTTTTTGAGGTTGCAGCTATTCATAAATGAGCTTATTTCAGGCATTAGGTTAGGTTAGTGAATAGTGAATATTGAGTTAATACTAATAGAAGTGTTTCTGATGGAAAAATTCTTCTCTGAAACTTCCAAATAACATAACCAAATTCAATAAAGTTTGAAATTGATGTTGTCCTCTAAAAATATTCTGTGGATTTTAATAATACATTATGTTCATAAATTATATGTATGCAGGTAAGATTAATTTTTTGAGGCACTGAGGTTTGGTGACATGCTACTAACATTTTCTTTTTTAAAAATATATAATTGCTATGCCTTGTATTTTTAGTTTACAGAGATATTACACGTATAAATGAAAGAATCTCCAGTTATCAAAATATGTGAATGATAAAATGCATGTGAGAGAAAGCTGTTGCCTGCATAAACAGCTAAGAATTAGCTGAATTAGGAAACTGAATGTAGGAGTAAAGAGCTGGTGCTTACATGAGGGGAAGTAAGCAGTAGAGTCCCACAGAAAAATCTCTTCTGGGTCCTGTGCTGTTCAACATAAATCATCTCAAAAACTGAATTGGCAGGCACTTTTGATGACGCCAAAATACTCAGGATAGTAAAGGTAAGAAAACACAGTAAGAATTACAAATTAATCTAATGACTAGGCAACAAGGTATGAGATGAAATTCAGTGTAAATAACTGAAAATTATGCATGTGGGAAAAAACTATTTTAACTTTATATAAAAACTGATTGGTTTTGAGGTGGTTATTACCAGCTAGGAAAACAACCTTTGGGTAATAATGGCTAGTTCTCAGAAAACATCGGCTAATGGCTCTGTACTGGTTGAGAAAGTGAATTGAATTCTAGGAAGTATTAGGGATTAAAGAGAATGTCATGCCACTGTATAAATTCATGCTATACTTGCATCTTGAATACAAGGTGCAGTTCTGGTCTTCCCACTGCAAGAAGGCAGGCAAGTATGGTCAAAGGCATGGAACAGCATCCTTTGTGAATAACAGCTAAGCAAAGCAGAACTTTTCACACTGGAAAAAACAAGATAATTGAGGTGGTGGCATAGAGGTCTCTAAATCATGAATAGCACAGAGAGAATGGATGGACATTGATTTTTCACCTTCTTTTCCAGTAAAAGAACTATAAGACAGGCTCCAGATAGATAAAAGGAGATGATTAGAGTGTGTGCAGCTTAGCTACGGCATTCCTTGCTGCAGGATGCAGTGCATGATTAAAGTTGACACGGATTCCAGAAAGCAACTGAAAGCAGAGCAGCTTCTTGGAGGCAAAAAAAAATCTGTCAAGGTCCCTTAAATACTGAAGCATCACTTCTGGTTTAGGAAGTCCTTGAGGTGCAACTTTTGGGAGGCTGCTGGATATCTAGTGAAATATCATTTCCTGATTGCTGTAGTATCATAGTCTTCTTCAGGAGTCTGCCGTTGGCCAGTGCTGGAGACAGGACTCTGTTCTGTATGGAACTTTGGTTTAGTTATTTTTATGACTTATATGTATTTTGTCATGTATTAGTAGTTCTCTAATTTGTGAACTACTGTATGTTTAAAACTCGCTATAAAAATTTATTATTGGACTACTAGAGATAGCTCAATTTCAAACTGCTATTTATTATAACTGTAATTAATTTTTTCTGCTATTTTAGAAGCTGAAAATCAAACACCTGTGATTTTTTTTCTTATTGCCATCTACTACTTACATGGCAGCTCAAACTGTTTTAAAATTCAATTTCTGTATTTTCAGATTGTCTATTACTCTGTCATGCCCTTTGGACTTGACCTTGTTTCCTATGGATACACAGCGCTGCAAGATGCAATTGGAAAGCTGTATGTAAATCAGTCTGTGCATAAAAACAGTTGCCTTCTAGGCGTGCCTGAGAATCAAACAAAAAATGATCAATTCTGTATTGCTCATGTCAACATTTTTAATGAATCTTGAAATTAATATTCACTGGTTCCTACCAATGTACTTCTCCCTATCAAAAATTACGGGTTTTGGCACCATGCACTCTATTTTTAGCTTTTGCTATCAAACATAATGACAACTGATGAGTTTTACAAAAACATTTACAATAAACTTAATAAAATGGAAACACATATCATTTGGAAAAAAGAATCCATGGTTTTCCAGGTAGTTTTAACTTCCACAACCTGTGTTGCTTTGTAGGTTGTTGGGGTCCAATTTATCCCCTTGGACTGATGATGTATGGTATCGTTTGAAACTCGTTTGATACGGTACCAAAGGAAAAGTATTTGATGCTAATACATTGAAAGCATTTAGTATGAAACCTTTTGAAAGTGGTTTCAAGATGTGTTGTGGATGTAGTCAGGCATCTCTCCCTTACCAATCCTTCCCTGGTCTCTAGGTGATTTGATTTTATGAAGGGACAGGCAGGCCTCACCTCTGAAGGGCTTCATGCCATGCTGGAAGTTGCAGCCAAAATGTTTCTGAAACCCATCTTCATTCCTGCGCCCCAAGTGTAAGGGTTCCTACTCAATGACAGCCTTTTCCCAACACTCTGATCCCTGGTGATCCCACTTTCATGGTAATTTTGTTTTTCTGAGTAAGGACAAACGTGGAGCAGGAGAAGGAAGGTGGCTTGCTCCGGCCAGCTCCTGGACAAAAACTTTGTTCAGTTGTCACTCCACCAGGTCTGGTGGGGAAGGTGCTGTCAGGGAAGGGAAGACAAAAGTGAAGAAAGAGCGAGGTTAATCAAAGCTGAGCAGGGCATCCCAGTGGGGACAACGGTAATAATAATAATAATAATAATAATAATAATAATAATAATAACAACAATGATATCAGAGCTTTACAATTTTGTTATTGATTGCCAGCATTTACCTTTAGAACTGTAGTATGTCCATAGTAGTTTTGCCCATCACTAATATGTATGTACATGAGCTGAAGTAAACTCTTATAGTAAACCCAAATCAGTTTGGGATTAAACTGGAATTAGATGGTAATATTAATGGAAGTTTGCTCAAGCTTTCTCAGTCTGGGTTGCCTTTAAGCATTGCAAAGCATAGTTATTCAAGGAAGAGATACTCATAAAAAAATTATCAGTAACTTTATTTAAACAACCTTATTGTCTCTCTCCATCCTAAATTGATATATTCAAATTCAGGAGGAATCTGCTCCTTTGGAAAGGCAATGTGCACTGAACTTTTTTCTTTCTACCTTTTAATTCAGTTGACAACAGTAAGAATGGTACCCATGACTTTCTGTCTGTCCCTCCAGTTCCAGCAGTGGGCTTGCTTTCCCTGTTAGCCATTGGCAGTTTTATTCTACTTAAGTTATTTTCAACTCAATATTTTATTTCTAGTTGCTAGATTTCCAAAACCAAAAAGGCCACCAATTTTTACTAAGCTGTTCTTGTATCTGCAGTTATGATACCCAGTTCCCTATAGACAAAATTTTCACTGTCCAGTAATTTTTATCATAAAGGATCTTGGCAGTTTTGTGATTTGCTGTATGTTGGAAGGGGGTGAGACTGATTTTATGAATGAAGCATTAAAACATCTAATTTTTTTTTTATATTACCTTCCATCATGGAGCTTTGAGGCATTGTGATTTTTATAAAGTTGTGAATCTTACAGAAGTTAGCTTATAAACAATTTACCTTTTTTAGTCACAGCTGTTTTTCAAAGGTAAAAAAAATAATCTAATGCCTCCAGAAAAAGAATAGTTCTTTAAACATTTTTCAGAGGCTTTGAATTGCAAAACACTGCATTCCAACTCCCATCCTTTTTATGTTTCCCCATCTCTGTTCCCATTTAACACACATTATCTCTGTTTGAATTAAGTTAATCCTTAATAAACAGAAGGTAGCAGAAAAAGGCATGTAAAATCATAATTATGATTATGCATATTTAATCAATATTGCTTTATGCTTGAATATTGTGAGCTTACCTTTCACTGCCTCTCACTTGGTGGTGTTGAATGTATCATGATTTAGACACTCACATGTATGTTGAAGTCTGTCCATACCCAGGAGATCATGAAGGCACTGAACTGATTTCAGTAGGACTACACATCTAAATTCCTGGTCAAGTATTTCCTGAATGGCAATGCTTTCATGAATCAGAGCCTTTAATCTGAACAACTAAGCAGAAAGGTTGTTTTACACAAAACCCAAGATTCATCACAGTAATTGAGTTTTTAAATTCTTTTGAAGTTACTAGGACTTGTGAGTGCTGTTAAAGTTCAGTATATTTTTCGTGCTTTGCTGAAGTAGAGTATGAATGAATAGGGAGACTTCAAAGCTGTGGAGAACAGAGCTTTGCTTGCTTTGTTTAAACAGTAAGCACTGTAACAAACACCTCTTAATCAGTGTAATATTGCTGATAATGTAATGATCTACCCACCAAGTCCTAATTTAGGCCTACATAAAAATTCAGTTATGGATTATTTCATTTTTGTATTTAATTCTTTGAACAGGATATAAAAAGAAAAAGAGTGAAAGAAATACAATACATGTATGCTAGATTTTCTTGCAGAGCTTACTCTGATTGAGATGGTTCTTTAAACGATTATTATTATTTTGTTCTTGTAGTTGGTTACACAACTGATGACTTACGGTTTATCTGGCAGTCTGGAGATCCTGTACAGCTAGAGAAAATTGCTCTGCCTCAGTTTGATATTAAAAAGGAGGATATCGAATATGGTAACTGTACCAAGTACTATAAAGGCACAGGTAGGTAATATAAGTAATTTCCTTGGTAAAAAACTTTAAGCTTCCTTCAATTACTGTTTATAGTTAATGGTTAATATTCCTGTTCATGCCTTAGATTTCATGGGATAAAATAGATTACTTTTAACTAACAAGTAGTTCATATAATAGTAACTATCATATGTGATTACTGCAAACTAATTCAAATGTAGAAACATCTAGGTTGAAGATGAGATTAAATGTTTGTCTTGGTTTTGCTTACATGTCTTGTGATCTTACTATCACCATTTTGTTTCTATAGTCCTAATACCCATTTATGCTTGTAAGTGTTTAACTCTTCTGAAAGGATGTTCACATAGAATTATGCCAGTTGCAGCAAAGTAGGATGATTTTGGTTTTCCGGTCCGACTTTTGTTCCAGAAGTGGATAGTATTAGAGTATAACTTCACATGCTTCACCCTGCAGGTTCTTCCTTTCTCTAAGTGTTTTGGAAAGTCCATCATTATAGAAGGCTGCTTACAATCCTCGGCCCTGTATTTATTTCATCCTATGATTATTTTCTGAGTTTGGGCACAAATTTATCCAATGATTTTTGTACTCTGGCTTCTAATGATTTATCTTTTCTACCTTGATTGATTCCTGCCTATAATTATATCCAAAGTACTCACATACTGTGGCAACCACAAGACTTTCTACAAGAAGAGAAGTCAGCAGGGTGTATTTTAGTGAGTGCTCTTACATCATACAAATACACCTCTCATTAAAACTCAGTGAGGATGGCTGTGGTGCTGCAGCTTCTGAGGATCCCCTGCAAGTTTCTCATTGACTATTCAGCTGAAGTTGAGGGTCTGTTACTTGCAGTTACTTCTGAGCTAGATCCCAAGTCTGAACAGAGCTCAAGTAACCTTAGGAGATCTCAGAGTTAAAGAATTTAACTTGAAAAAGATAATGAAAATTGAAATGGGGTTTGTTTTTTAACTGCAAAATGAGGGAGTTCTTAGCCTAACTGCATAACTCAGCATCCCAGGTGATTTACCATTTGTAATAATATGAAATTAGCTCTCCTCAGGAAAATTCTGCATTTGTGAAAGCACAACTAACAATTGCCAGTGATTGCATTCAAATCTAAGTCAGGATATGGTAGAAGCTTACTTAGCAGTGAGAAAAATATTTTATTCTTTATTAAACAATGAATTTACTGAAAAAAATAGGCTGTAAAGTAGTGAAATATTAAAGGAATGGATCTTGCAATTCCAAAATAAAAGTTACACAAATGGAAAAATTGGAATACTTACATTCTCTCTGAGGGAAAAAGTTTGCTATCTTGTTATTGAAGGTATCATGATCGTTTTGAGTTTTGCCCTAAATCTAAAATTAAACATCTAAAAACTCTTTTGATATTTTAGGTATTTTTAGGAACCTTAAAGAAAAATATCTAAGAATTGTACACTTTACTATTAAACAGGAAAGAAAATCAGTAGTGTTCTCTCAAGTTTCAGCACCTTGTGACCACAAGTTGAAATGACACTGTGCAAAATGCTCAGTAAAATGGTCACATTGTGTGTGTGTGTGTATGTGATTTGAACATTGAAGAAAGAACATGAGAGAACCATCAGAGGGGGTAGAGTGACAACATGAAGTTTTTTAAAGTTTTCCTAATTCTTTTATTGTGAATCCTTTTTGTTTAAAAATTAAGAACATCCATGCTAATCTCATAATCAAGACTGGAATTAATACTTCATTAATGTGAATGGAATATTTTAGTACTCTGAAGTATTTTTAAAGGGTGTTTTCAGTAATCAGTAGTTGTTTGATTTACTTTAAATTCTTATATTGAAGGTATTTTAAAAAGCAGATTTTGCACACATAGTTAAAATTAATTCAGTTAAGGATTTTACAGGTAATCAAGATGCAGTGTTGCATGTAGAAGATATTTTCCAAAATTATGGCCTATGTAGGAGATTCTTGCCAATTGCAAAGAACTTAATCTTTACTGCCAATTTACGTCAACTGAAGTTTTATCATACCTACCTAAGTAGAAAGAGGGTCAACTAATTTGGGGTGACTTTTTGTGGCAATAAATTGAATATTTAAATTTGCAAATTGCCTATTCTTTGTTTATCAATATGTATGACAGATCCAAATAGATCCTTGCGAGCTGAATGGTGAGGGCAATAGATACTATTCTCTGCCTGATGAAAGATGATTCAAAGGCATACAGAATGCATTTCTGGCATAAAGCAAACAAATAATGATTTTGAAGGTCATCCCTCATTTGAAAATAAAACCTAGAAGTATCTGGAAACTCTTCAGAAATTATAGAGGGGAAATTTGTCAGACAACAGAACATTGAAGAGGATAGAATGAACTATGAAATACTGTATAGTATCTTCTACACAAGGAAATTTTTCCTTAATGTTTTATTGTTATGTTGTTTTGGTTATTGTATGCCCAAACAGCACTTTTAAGATAACTTATCATTCTATGGCACTTAATTGATAAAATATAGAAGATAAATAGATACATTTTTGACAGATTCTATCTTCTAAATCAGCTTTGCACCAACTTGATTGATAGATATAGATTGATCTGTATTTTGGAATTGCTGTAATATAACATAGGAATGCCTTTTCATTGTGATAGAATAGTTTATGAAGTTGTTTTTACAATGCTCTTGTGTTAATATTAACACAAAAATGCCAGTTCTACTAATTGAGTGAAAATATGAACAGAATTTGTGTTCTGGTTATCGGACTTCCTGATCCATCTGTTATCTCCAGCAAAACCTCTAGTATCTGCAGCTTTATTTTTTATTGAATTCATCTTAACAGATATCTTCTGAAATGTTTGTGTGCTTTAGATCCTCTTTTAAAAGATTTGAGGCAGTATTCCTTGTTTTTAAAATTTACAGTATTTTTAGAGTATTTTTTAAAAAGTCTCTACCAATTTTAGAAGTCACCTGTACCAGCTTTCAGTACTGGGGGAATCTCTGCTTAGTCACATTCAGATCACCTCTTTCCATTCTAAACTTTCTACGCTAATATTTCTTTATTCCATCTTTTGCACAAATTAATGCTAAGTAGGATTTTCAGATGAGCTTAAGCTAGTATGACTGCTAGACCCCATTGGTTTTATCTGGACTGCATCTTGAAGCCAGCATCAAGATAGGAGTCACTTTAACTGCCTGTTACTGATGCGCTGTGAAAAGGTGGAGGGTGCCTTATAGAGCACAGAGAGTACCACATGCCTGACCACACTTGGCGGTTATATAGATCTGTGTTTTGAACATTATTTTTTTCAAATTGAACTCTTTGCATTTATAAAGAAAATCAAATCCTTGAACTTTTAACTTAAATAGAAAAAAGCCTGGAAGATACGGATCGGAAGAGGTTGACCTGCAAAGCACATTAAACATTAATGCATTTATTTCTTTAAAGGTTATTACACTTGTGTAGAAGTAATCTTCACTTTAAGAAGACAAGTTGGATTTTACATGATGGGTGTTTATGCTCCTACACTGCTAATTGTTGTTCTGTCCTGGCTGTCATTTTGGATCAATCCTGATGCAAGTGCTGCAAGAGTCCCACTGGGTAACCTGCGTTTACGCATACTGTCACAATCCACTTTTAACGCCATTGAGTCATTCTCAGTTGCTTTGACAACATGACACTGGACACTGAAAGCAACTTCACTTCCATTATCTGCTCATCATTTTCACTGAAATCTCCTCATTCCTAGTCCTGTAAAATCCACCTCCACATTAAGACTTTGCTTGATAATGGTTCCAGCGTTTGTGTGATAAGCACACTGTCTCTGCTTCTCTCAACCCAGACAAATCTGATCTTATCCACGTTCGGGTGATGCTGCAGACACTGTGGCAATATGCAGTTTATAGGAAATTGAACATTTGAATAATCAGTAAGAAAGCAGGATGATGGGTAAGGCTCTACATAGCTACCTCTTGGAGGAGTTTTTCTGAATTAATAGAAACAGAATGATGACTGGAAGAGAATTAGCATCCTTGTTACCTGATTGGCTTTATTTCATTAGGGGCTCAGTTCATGCAAGTACTTCAGGCTCGTGCATTCATGCTGCTCAGCACAGCGCAGTATGCGGGCCCTTCATGTATTATGAAATAGTAAGACATGGAGTTAATCCAAACAATATTATCTTGACTAATTGGATTGTACATGGGACTCCAACTCTGGGGTGGCCAAACCTGCTGACCCCAAGAGCTCAATGATTCTCCTATTTGGATTCTCTTCCCCATGCCATGACCTCTCCTGCCCCATGCTCTGGCCCCCCCGTGCTCCCCTTTTCCCTGGCACTCCCACCTCCCCAAGTCCATAGTCTCCAAATCTTTTCCATGTCCCAGGAGGTTCAGTGCACCTGATTCCAAGACCCCAGGGGTGCAGTTGCAGAATCCCTCCAGCCACCTGCCTTCCTCAGAAACCTCTCACCCACACTTGGACCTCCACACCCCCACAGGACGTGACTCCTGTGCAGCCTCACGTGCATGAATGTGTGTCGATAAGCACTGGAGCCCCTTGGAGTCAGGACCTGCCACATCACCTTACCAGTCTGTGTCTGTGATCTGCAGAGTCTTGCAGCAGTGGGTAGCTGAAATCCCTGTTAAGAGCTAGCTGGAGCAGGAACGGTGCTGAGTTTTGTTAGGTGGAAAAGCATCCACGTACCCCCTGGCCTGAGCCCCATTACTCCCATCTCAGGTCATCTACCATGCCTCTTCCTCCTCCAGTGATATGACAGGCGAAATAAACTAAAAGAGCGGCAAAACCCCCACAATTTAAGAAGGATGTGAAGGCCCTTGAATGTGTCCAGAGGAGGGCAACAAAGCTGGTGAAAGGGCTGGAGGGAATGTCCTGTGAGGAGCGGCTGAGGGCTTTGGGCTTGTCTAGTCTGGAGAAAAGGAGGCTGAGGGGCGACCTCATTGCTCTCTACAGCTCCCTGAGGAGGGGATGTGGAGAGGAAGGTGCTGATCTCTTCTCCCTGGTATCCAGTGACAGGACACGTGGGAATGGTTCACAGCTGCGCCAGGGGAGGTTTAGACTGGACATTAGGAAGCATTTCTTTCCCGAGAAGGTGGTCAGACACTGGAACAGTCTTCCTCGAGAGGTGGTCGATGCCCCAAGCCTGTCAGTGTTCAAGAGGCATTTGGACAATGCCCTTAACAACATGCTTTAACTTTTGGTCAGCCCCAAATTGGTCAGGCAGTTGCACTAGATGATCGTTCTAGGTCCTTTCCAACTGAAATGGTCTATTCTATTGTAAAATCTGGAGAGCCGTGACTGGAGTGCTACTTCTGGCTTGTGAACCACAGTTGACTACCTTGCTCTAATTAAATGTAACAAAACCACTATTTCATTATATTTATTGTATCTTTTTTTCTAGGGGTCTATTTCAGAATACAAATCAGGTGGGGTTTTTTTTGACCTTTAAAAATATTAATAGTTACTTGGGGAGGAGTCACAATCTGTATTAGTTTGATAGCAAGTAACAAATATAATTTCTTACCTTGAGAAGTAGCAAGGATTCATTCCATAATGGGAAACATAAGACATTTTAAGAAAAGAAGTGTGGGGAAAATGTAGCATGCATTAAAATAAAAAGATAGAAGCAAGAACTGGAAATATTTTTCATATAGTGAGCTCCAATATGATCAAAACCTGACCTGTATTTCCACTTTTATCATCCTGCACTTCAAATAGCCAACCAGGTAGGCTTATTAATTATATATTAGATTTATAAGAGGCTGATTTATAGTGCTGATTTATGTAACATGGATGTCTTTGTGACTAAAAATGCATGCTTATTTATTGTTTGTTTCATTTATTATAAGTGTTTATTGGCTCCTTTTATGTATTAGCATTTTGGAAATAGTGCATTTTCAAAGGTACTAACCATTGGCCTGGCTATGTGAATTTTCCTGAATCCCCAGAGAAGCAAAAAACCTTAAATCTGACAATCCTTTAGTCATGAGTCAGTATTTAGTAACGCAAGTTGTTAACACTGTCAGTGGGGTAAGAGTTATGTGTCTCCAATTTGAAGGAGGGCAACAAACTAGCTCTTCTAGCTACATCCTTGAAGATAGTGGACCTTGAAATCTAACAAGATTAACATTTGTGTGTCAAGTGAATGATATCTAATCCCAAGAAAGTGTTACCAATGGCCTCTACACTCTCAATGGCTAGATACAGATCTCATCAGATGAGAAGCTACTACAGATTTACTTAATATCTTAATGCAGTCATCCCTACAGTTAAGTATAGTGGGCGACTGCTCCCCACGGCAAGGCATCTCAGAAGTTTCCAGGTGATTTAGGAATACAAGACACTTTGCAAGCCAGTAAGCAGAATATGTTTTTGTAGACTGATTAATGTTCTGGGAAAAGGATGTTTGTTTGAAGAAAAAGCCTGTATCCATGTAGGAACTGAATAAGTTGCAAGTCCTATTTATACCTGTCTCATTTCACCCAACTAGATCATCTGGTGGTAGGGAAGTCCACAAAGGACTGGTGTCTGGACAGCTGTGGCTATGCGACACAAAGGCTGATACCACTGAATGCTTCTGTCTAATTAGATGCTTGTATTTCACCTTTTAATGAGCCCGACAGGACTCTCTTGAGTTCTTCACAGGTGGAAAGCATGCCAGCATCCATTTAAAAAATTCCTTTCTTTCCTTCACTGCCATGTGATCCCCAAAGGGAGTAAGATCTTCCCTGGAGCTGTAGGGATCTGAAGGGATATCGGACTTCTGTGCCCCCGCAGCGGCCTGACGGCATGGAGCATTAGTCCAGAATGCAGACCAGGGAGTACAACAGGGTAACTAAAAGCTTGGAGTAGTGATCAGTGATATATTCCCCACATACAAAGGACAGCTAGGTCTGCAGCCAGGCATGCCCCTCCGCCTGCCGTCACTCCTGTCCTCAGATCTAACTTAGTTCTAGTTATTTCATTTTATAAAATCGTAACAAATGTAGGGTCTCGAAGGAAAGACGTAAAGATACGTGTTAAAACTGTAGTATGAAGAAGGATTGGCAAGATTATGTCTTTTAGTTTATGAAGTTTAATGAGAGAAGAGAATGTATTAAAGATACCAAATTATAAGGAAAGCAAGACAGAATATTACCTTTTTCAATAACATTAGTGAGATGAAGCCAGATATTTTTGAAGCAGTAATATAAACCAGAAAATGATATTTTATACAGCACATAATTAAACTGTGGAATTCACTGCCAGGAGATAGTGCTGAGGCCAGTAAGTTTGATGGATTCAAAAACGGGAGATTTATTTATCTGGCAGTATGTGCTGAAGTGCTTTGCTGGACTGACACTCTCAGATATTATCCACATGTAACCTTAGGTAGAATTTTTAAAATAGTAGCTCGGTACAATCATGCTTTAGTCTGGGAGCTGACTAACCTTACTGATAAGCTAAACTTTGCCATCAAGAAGGATGCCACAATAGGGGCAAAAATGCAGAGGTATTTCCTAGAAAGGCCAACTTTCCCTTTACTTTGCAAGTGTGGAGGAAGGAGCTCTGTCCCTTCTCTTTAGTGCTCCCTGAGAAGAAAAGGGGGATTTTTTTGTTTCCTTTTTTTAAAAAAAAAAAAAGTAATCTTGCAGTTTAATTGTTCATTCTCCTCACTCATGTTTGAGCCTTGAGCTTTGGATTGTGTTAGGTAGGTACCTAGTGCAGGTGCTGCCAGAGGTGCAACTTACAACTCTGGTGCTACGGTCTCCAAGGCCATGCCAACTCTGATCTGGCAGCAAATGGTTGCTTAATAGAGTATTTCTGTGCTTCCATCTCATTTTAGTGTTACCTTGGAAACCTAGAAGTTTCTCAAACTCTGAGAATGAACTTTTCATCCTAGGAATCCAGACAAATGGAAATTAGCGGCAGGTCACCATGACCTCAATTGCTCCACTAAAATCTTTTCAGCCAGTAGAATTTGTAAGTTATTTTTGTAAAATTAAATCCAAGATTGTAAGATCTAGTATTTTAAGCTCTACAAAGTGGTTGTACAAATGTTTTCAGCACCAGGCATGGAAGTAATACTCGCATATTAAGATAGTAAACATTTTTAAAGTTAGTAAGAAAAAAATTACAACATCCAAGACGTTGAGCCAGTCCATATCATTGGCTAATTTGGTTATTCAGTGTAAGGGTAGAGGCTGCCATTCAGAAGTCGAGCATAGATATGTGTGGTACTTGATACAGTATACTGTTAGAGAACAAACAGCAAGCTGGGCATAGGCAGAGGTGTCCTGTATATGTTAAGAGGCAGTACAGCCTTATTTGTACTTGTTATTGCAGTTCTTATGATCTGTAATTAGTGTTCATCCCCAGACAGATGGTGTTGGTCAGTGAAAATAAATTTTTTTAAAAGGGGACTATTCTATGCTCACTTTCTGTCCTTATGGGAATGTTTGTACTTGAATGCTTCTAATACAGTAGATGGAAAATAGGCCAGAGTGGACACTGACGATTGTCTATTCAGTATTTGCCATGTCATTCTGATCTGAGATAGCACATCTGGCCATTCTGTGTTATCCCAGTGGACAAAAAAATCCAGCTTTGCAATGATACGTTGATATTACACATTTTAAATAAAACGTCATAAAATTTTGTATTTTAAAATCTTATGACTGTAATCATTTCTTTATACTTTCTCTTCAGTGTTTTAGCAGCTAGTAAATTGCCCATTTGAGATTAATACCAAATAAAGTATCATATCAATCTTATTAAAATCCGAATGGGAACAGTAGCAAAAGAATGATGTGTTATTTATGATCAACTAGAATTGAATACTTTCATAGGCCAATACAGATACTTCCAGTTTTATTAAGATTTTCACATCCTCAGTTACTTAAAATGGATCTGAAGAAAATGATCTCTCTATGAATTACAAAATTTTTCATGTTTTGGATACCACATGCAACCAATATAAGAAACGTAACATTTTCTTTAGACACCAATTACATTTCATGAAGCCACCCACTCATAACTAAAGGTTTTTATCATTAGCGTTCACAAAACCAAAATGCAACATTCTGAACTGGGAGGTTGAACTAAGTTTTGTGCACATGACAGCCATTTCTAAAGTTAGCTTTTTCCAAATGTCTGTGCTACTATTTCCATTTCATAGGAGCCTGTGGGAAATCTTTTTCTGAGATCAGGCTTATATTTTGTCTCTTATGATGTGAGCCCTGTGTTGATGGTGACATTTGGAAGCCTTATTAGGAGAAATACTTGTTGAAACCCAGTTTGACGTTGAGTGTGACCTTTCAGCAGTCTTTGCAGATGCGCGTGTTTTTCATGATAAGGCCTTCCTGAAACGCACTTTATCTAGAAAGCTTCCTCTAGATCCTGGAAGCTCTGATAGGGAATGTTTGTAGACCCTCAGTCGCCTCAGTGTTTTCATCTTCACAGTGAATTGGGAACACAGACTTTTTAATGTGCTGATACAGCTTTGCTTTTCAGCAAAAACTTTTAAGTATCATATATTTCTCTTCCATCTTCCCAGACTTAGATGCACATTGTAAGATATGTCTTTGGAAAGCCCATTTCCCAACTGTGTGATGTGTGATGGAGTAGGAAAACCACAGCAACAAGTTTAGCCTCATTTACTTGTTTCTCTGTTTATAAAATGAAGGTAGTCATTATTAATAATTCATCATTAACTTCAATGCCCTGCCTAAGTATTCAGTTTAACTTGTTCATTGACTGAAGGCATGTGCACTTTGTATATACCTGCTGCACCGACCACATCGTGAAGTCCCATTCACTGTTACAAAGCATCATTCAGTATTGTCTGTTTCAGAGGAAGAGCACAGCCAGTGTCAATAAGGGTAAGTTTTCTTTAATCAATATATTGTTTTTCTTTTTGTAGGTATTTTCTCAGTGCTCAGCTTGGCATCTGAATGTACCACTCTTGCTGCTGAGCTTCCCAAAGTGTCTTACGTGAAGGCCTTAGATGTCTGGCTGATTGTTTGCCTTCTCTTTGGGTTTGCATCCCTGGTGGAGTACGCAGTGGTTCAGGTAATGCTAAACAATCCAAAGAGAATTGAAGCCGAAAAAGCAAAGATTGCCAAGGCAGAGCAAGTGGAAGGAAAGGGTGGAAATGCTGCCAAGAAGAACACTGTGAATGGCACAGGGACTCCTGTCCACATCAGCACTTTACAGGTAGGAGCTGCGAAGCTGTATATGCAAAATCAGCATTATCCTCTATTAGCACAATTCCAGGAATATACTGTCGTAATAGTTTTGGATAATGCTTAACCTTAGAAGTGGCCAAGGCATTAAAAACATGCTGGTAATTAATAGCTACCAGTCTGACCAATTGGTCCCTAGTGATTCGGGGTCAGATGTACTAAATGAAAAATTTGCTTTTAATATCGTAGCGCCATGGTTGCTGCTGAGCTTCAGGTAAATAAAGTAGCAAGCAGCTTTACAGTTGCTATTTTTCTCATAATAAATAGCAGCTGTCAAACTGTAACTATTCAGAGGACAGTAGTCTTAATCAGTATTTGCTGAGAGCATACTCAAATAACACCCGTCTCATTGCTTACCCTGGGATGGCCACAGCTGCGCCGCATTGCATGTCAAGCATCTCTGAAGCCAGGGATCCAGAAGTCTTGGCATTTGTAAACAAAAGACAGGTCTGTTTGTCTGTCAAACAGTTCCTGCATTTCTTGTGTTGCCAGATAGAGTTTATGGGTAAATTGGTCAGATCTCATTATGCGGGTAAAGATGACATGTACATCTTCACTCAGGCCAAAGTTTTCCATCATGTTGCTAAATTCTTGGTGTTGTAAAACTCCCCGTTTGTGCTCCAAGAGTTATCAGACATCCCAGGCCAACTGCCCTCAGTCCTGAGGGATATTTAATTGACATTTATTCTACAGAAGAAAATACGTTATGCTACAATATGTGGAATATGAATTTGGCTTATAGTTTTCAATGACTCAGCAATTTTGATGTCTAAAAAAAAAGCTATTAGGCCAGATCCAAGTGATAATTTTGGTAATGTACAATATGATTTTAATGTTTCCTTAAGGAGGAAGTAGTTTATGCCAGAATGGCGGAAACCCTGTCCTAGTATCAAGCTGGCATTGCCCCATAAATGATTACCCCCAGTCCAGAGGAGCTGCAGATATCGCAGAGCGGTGCACTTAACTACCATAGTTCTCATCTGGTAGAAGAGTCTTCTGGGAACTGTTTTGGCAGGCAACCAGGCTCAGCTTAGAGCAAGCCCATGAGTGCTTTGACTTGTGTCACAAGTAATTCCCCAAGCTCAGGCAATGTGGGAACTGAGTAGAAAAAGATGACTCCACTACAGTTTTGCTTCCCCTGAACTGAATGTGATATTTTTGTGTTCAGCAATTTGCAGGTCCCAAATGTAGCTGTTTCTTGTGACAAAATAGTTGCAACAGTCCAGCAGAGCAGCATAAAATCTGTTTATTCCTATTTCAAGTACTTAACAAGTGTAAGCGTTCAGCTTGATCAATGACAAGATTAACAAAAAACTACAGTTTTCAGTAGTGTGAACAAAACCAAATTGTTAAATTACTGACTCTCCTCAGTGTGTACACCCTTTAAGGTACTTGCCATTGTCATAGCCATAAGGAGAATAAAATGTTAACTTTTATCACCTGCACTATCCTATCATCTTTTAATAATTTTTTTTCAAGAAGGCAAGTTTGGGTGTACAGTACATTTTAAGACTCAGAGGAAGGGGAGTTGCTGTCCACCAAGATTAAGCAACATTCCCCATGAGAAGGTTTTTAGGATTCAGACCTCAGTCTGCCCTTCCAAGATCTTGAAGTGTCTCCCCTCCGCAATCTTGCAATGTCAACTCCAGCATCTCATGTTTGACCTGCACTTTCCAGGGTCTTCCCAATTTGTTATCAGAGACCTTTAACATTCCAATATGTATAATTTCTGCAACAATATTCCATATTGGATTTATATGGCGTCCTGGGTATGCATAGCTTCTGATGATCTTTATGCAGAGTTACAAAACATTTGTTTACTGAGACATAGTGGAAATACGTTTTCATTGCTGTAAAAGCTGGTCATGTGGCTGAGTGGTCTCCTTCCTTCATGGCTAGTGATCCTGCTTGTATCCAGCCACCTGCTTTGAAATATAGATTACCTGAGGAGGGATGTCCTGGGCTGGTAATTTCTGGGAAGATCACCAAGCTGAGATAGAGAAAGGTCCCGGACTGATGAATCATTTGACGTCAGGCTGTGGTAGGACAGTGATGCTAGATTTTATATGTTTGAATGCTATAAATCTGCCTAGCTGAAAACTCCCTCTCTGAACCAGCTGCCTCGTAGGAGTACTTTGAAAGTTCTCAGCCCTGGAGAAGCCTGTATTAAACTCCTAAATCCGAACAGGTCTAAATCTTTCGGTAGCTCTGACTTCTAATCCAAAACTAGGCCTCCCCCACAAAATTTGGATTGCTCCCATACAGACCTAGGAATGATCAAGTAGAGAATGCATTTGTCATATGGCAAATATGCGAGGGAGGGAAACATTAAAGAAACAGGTAATGGAAAAAAAATGTATGTTGAAAGGCATAAAGAATATGAAACAAAAAGAGGCCAGAGAGCTGTCCCAGAACTTCAGGAGCTGTTTCTCATCAGGGTCATGTAGGATTGTGTGTGAGGAGAGAGAAAATACTGTGCTAAATGTCTGGAAAGACTTAGGCGAACCAATGTATAGCTTTAGGAGAAAAGGACAACTTAGAACTATATCCCTGAAACGAGTGTGCATTGTGTAGAAATGTTCAAAGGTGTTCTCTTTCCACATAGGAGGTGATACTAAGGCAAAAGTGACTGAGAGTGTAGCTGGAAATCTCACCATAGGTGGGCTTGAAACAGTGGATAGACCAGATGGGACTCAAAGGTAAAGCCAACAGGAAAGACCTGGAAGCAGAAGACTCCATGTGGGGAAAAACAAAGAGCTTGAATAATTGCATTTATAAGTGTTTCTCCAGGTTAAATTAAACACTTCTTTATTATGAGACATTAACTGAATGGAGCTGATACATATCTGTAAGTTATTAGAGGCGAATCGAGTTTAAAAAGAGAAATTACTTTATTTCACTTTAAAATGCCCCCAATCCCAATGCCAGGCCAGTTTGCCAGTGTTCCCCAAGCAGCAAGTTGCGCTCTTGCTGCCTCTTGCAGCCATGCAGCATCGCAGCAGTGATGTCTCTGCAGGAGGTTTGGAGAAGGGGCTGGTACGTAAGGTACAGGGGGCTTGCTGGGGTGAGAAGGTCCCAGCCGTGGGAAGGATCAGGAGGAGCGCAGAGAAGCACATGCGGCGGTCAGGTATCCCTGGTTCCAGCCCTCATGGAACAACTTGTTTTCATGTGTTTGCTCCATTTGTGAAAGATAAAAATGGCATCTGGTCTGGAGACTTGGCAAGTTTGATATTAGTAAAAAACAAGCCATAACAAAAACACATGGTCATACTTAAAAATACAAGTACCTATTGTTCCTTTTTTATGACAAGAAAATGGATAAAGGGGTAAACTTCTCAGTATATCCTAAACATTAAAAGCTTGATGCCATTCGTAATTGAAGGTGAGGAGAAGAGATCCCCTGTAACAGAACCTGTAAGGGCCCACCTGGAAGTTTTCAGTGGAAGGCACTTTAGGCACTGTGTCAGCAGAGTCAGTGATCATGACCAATAGTCACCAACAGTGACAGTGAAGATGGCAGGATGAAAACAATGCTCACAATTTGCCAATCACCCAAAGATGGAGAAAGGCTTCCATGGATGCATAGCTACTTCTCCTCTCCACCAAATCCTGGGTACTGGCTGACGTGAAAGCTGTATGTTGCCAGTATACACCAAGCCCCTGAGTCCGTGCTTTATGACTCATGCCCCCTTCAACAAAAACCCTTGAAATGTCAGTGCCATTTTAAGCCCTGAGGTTTATTGATATGACTGACTGATTAAAGTCAAGTGGTCCATCTGGCAAGATCACCCTGAATCTGTAGAAAAAAAGAGAAAATTCAACATAAGCACTTCTGATGTGTTTTCTCTAGGAGCGGCAATGGCTATGCATTTACAGGCAAGAAGCCATGAGAAAGTACAGTTTGGCTCCCTTAGCTCATAGCGGCTGCAAGTAGATGCTGTTCTAAGCAGAGGAGAAAATTATACAACCTGGTGGTAACTGCTGGCACTGGCTTTTTATTGGGAACCCTCAGTAGGAGTTTGCGTGTGTTTCCTAGCAATGCAACATCATAGAGTGAGAAAAACAAGCAAAAAGGAAAATGTTTTGGAGATGAATCAGTATCTTTTTGCTTTCACTGGTGGTGTGATTACAGGGAGAGATTGCACTGTTAACTATAACAACACCCCTCAATTTGAAAAGTCACATTTTCATCAAGCTCATTTATAGAAGCTGTCCCCCACAGATAATGTACTGATGACTGGAGAGAACATTTGCTAAAAGAATGGTTCTGGTGTATGATGAATAGGGCTATGCAAGTGGTGGTAAGAGCTCTAAACCCAGTTATTTTTAAAAAGAAGTAGTGCTATTGCTTGCCTTATCTTGTCGGAGCCACATCTAAGGTCTGAAACCTGGTATAGGTTAGGTTAATCTCTACTGATTTATAATATACCTGACCACTGGTGGTGGCCTGTGGTGACCTGATACTCCCATATTGTCTTTTCCCCTCGAGTGGCACTCCAGACTCAGATTTTTCTTGCAGAACCACCAGAAACCCAGTTTACATTTTATCTTGTACACAAACCCACAGGCTGCAGTCTATTTTAATAGCTCCTGACAGCATTTCAGGTACGGAGTAGGTACTTTCTGCTCTAGTGACTCACATATCTGACCTTGGAGATAATTCAGAACATGACGGTAAAAAGGCCCCAAGCAATCCGCTTTGAGCAGGGGGTTGGACTAGATGATCTCCAGAGGTCCCTGCCAACCTCAGCTATGCTGTGATTCTGTGATATTTTATGTATAAATATTTTTGTGCTGTACTTTGCAAGGAATATTTTGAATGTGATAGCAAATTCCTGCTGAGCTGCACCAGAAAATATACTCAGTCTGAATACACACTAATGCTAAACAAGCATTACTTTATTGATGATCTACATCTGTCATTATGGCAAGAGCAAGAGAAGAGCGCAAAGCAAGTGCAAGAAAGATTAATGACGGAGTTTGTTAGAAAACTCCTCCTTCATCTTGTATGGAAGACTCTTACACAACTGGCAGCACTAGTGACAGATCTGCATGCCAAAAAGAGGTTGGGTGCAACAGAAGAGATGATTTTATGGCAGAGAAGACGTGCTGTGTAGGGCAGAGAATGCTGCATTACAGGAGGGAGGCACTTCAGCCTGAGGGGCACATGCTGAGCTTGAGAGGCTGCCAGTGCTATAGCATGTTTGAAGCTTCGCTAGAAATTATGGACAATACATTTCTGCTGTCAAAAATTCTTGAATCCAAAATGATGGCATTTTATATTATACTTCATCCTGATGGATAAAGGGGACTTGATCACAAGATGAACAGTCAATTGAAAAGGATCTTTATTCTATTTATTTGCACAAAACAAATGTAGTCGAGTCCTGGTATTTTTGGTGCTGTGAAAGGACAGATTTCACAAATTTGAAAACTATGTTTTCTCATCTGGGTGGAAGAATTTAAACAAAAAATATGAATGATGCTGGTGAGCTATATAACAATATATATAGCTGTTCAAAACAGCTACAGACCAGAAAGGAAGCTATACTAATTTGAAAAACCCCAACAAACAGCACAATTGAAAACAAACTCCCCAAAGACTGAAAACTACCTCAGCTTCAAGCATTTCTCCTTTCTTCTCACTGGCAAATGGAGAAGCTGATAGCAGTTAATGTAAGCTGAAATCCAGAAAGTAGGTGTAGATAATAGGTGTAGGTAACAAAAGGGATATATGGTTAGCGTAACTGAGGGCAATAGGAAGTTACCTTGCATGTATAGCACAAATACAAAAACCAGTAACAAGAGTATTAGTCCAATACTAGATAGAGATGCTGTAAGTATCAAGTATCAGCAGAAAAGGCAAAAGTGTTGCACAAATATTCTGCTCTGTGTTTGGGGAAAAGCCAGATACATTCAATCAGATGATGAAATGGCTTTCATTGACAGTAGCTAATGAGGATGTTAAACAGTAGCTATTAAAGTTAGACGTTTCACAATCGAGAATTCAGCTTAAGTTGCATCTAGGATTTTTTTGAAGAGCTGGTCCATGAGTGCTGTTAATGTTGATTTTTTAATAAATCCTTTAAAACCGGGAGGGTTCCAAAAGACAGCAAGAAGCTAACTTTGTGCCAATACTTTTAAAGGCTAAGTGGCATAACATGAATAATTATAAGCCTGACATCAATCAGTGGAAAATATTGCATAGCTAACAGGAGGTTGACTAATAATTATTATTCATAAGTATTAATTATCATTAATATTATTCATAATTCAGCCCCATGTTAGCTAATAAATTTAAATGGGTCAGTGAAATTAAAGCTGATCTGTATGTTTATTGATTTAATCAAACTGAATATAATTTTTTAAAAGATTATCAATTAGGTTGACAGGGGTAATGATGTGGAGGTAAGAAACTCTTAAGAATATTTGCCTTGGCTTCATATGTCGGCCTGGTTACATCATCTGAATTATGCAAAATCAAGGTTAGATTTGTTACCATCTGTAAGTACCAGCAGTTAATCAGACTAACTATAGTCATGCCGCGTGACTGAAAATTGAAGCCAAATAAATTCAGGTTAGAAATAAGGTACATATGTTTGTGGGGAACAAGGTCATGGAAAAAATTCTCCATCCTGGATGTTTTTAAAGGAAAATCTAGTGTAACTAGTTTGGGCACTAAATGTGGAGAGTGAGGAGAAGCGCCAGAAGCAGCGGACGCAGCTATGGGGAGTTAGTTTCCCCTTCCTGCCGGTCTGCATGCACAGGCAGCACTTCTTTCTTCTTCTCTTTCCCCATTTTCTTATCACATTACTCCCCTAACTCTGCAAACAAAGCCTTTCTGAGCCGGGTACGGCCCCGCTGCAGTGGCACGCACGCTGCAGCTCTGGAGCAGTGGCAGCAGCAGGTGCTGAGCTTGGCAGCGAGCAGTGGTCAGCCGGGATTTTGTAAAAGGTGAGAAAGGATCATCGCAAGGGGCCTTCTGCCTTCTAGGGGTCATTTTTAGGTATTTCTGAGCTGTTCATCGAAAGGCAGGTGTCCTGTCCAACATACCAAACGCAGACAAGGTGGCCCAGTCCTGGGAGAAACAGGATCTAGGTCTGGGTTTTGGGCCAAGCCCCGAGAGCCACGTCGCCTTCCCGTGCTCTCCTCAGCCCCCTCACCTCCGCGCCAGAGGGACGAGGAGCAGCTGCCTAGTTCCATCGGGGACATGGGGAGGCCCTCCACTATTCCAGCAGCCTTCCCTTCCCAAACAGCTGCTCCCCATCCCCTGCAGGGGAAAAGCCATAGAGCTGGTGGAAGCACCCCGTGGGCTGGGTCTGGCCCACGGGTCATGATGATGCAGCAGGATAAGGCAAATGATACCAAATATTTTCCAGGGACAAGTTCTGTGTCAGGATGAAGTCAAAAGGATATAACACTTAACAGTGTCTTGCTTTTTTTACAAGTCTTCAGTGTAGTACTCTAAAATCAAGTCCTGTGGTATCATTTTCCACAGAAATGGTTCCTGTAGCCTTTGGTACGTGTCAGGAATATTGTTATGCTTCTAGCACAGACCAAGACAGGATGACTAAAAAGCAGATAAACTACTTCTAATATGTATTATCTCACTTTGTTTAGGGACAGCTGTAGGTGAGCTGAAGCACATTTAGATTAAAACAACACAAATATTGGAGAGTTGAAGAGATGTATGAAAAGAAATTTAAAAATATGTCTAGGCAGCAACTGCATATAGAAAATAGAAGCACCTTATATTTTTAAACCCAGGGAAATGAAAGAAATTATTTTTAAAAGCAACATATACTTATTAAAGAAAAATTTGGGCCAGGTTGTTCTTACAAGGGAAATTGTGTCACCCTGATAAATCAGTACTCCAGCTGACACTAAACGAAACAGAGCTCTGTGTGAACATGCTGCAAACAATCCTCTGCTTATAAGGCAGAGGTGACCTAGAAGCCATTCCCTTAGTTCTCTGTCCCACAAGTGAATGAGAACCGACTTGTAACAGCCTTTAGGGGAGCACTCTCTAGATACTGCAGTTGGAACAGGACTATTCTGTATTGTAAATGAGAGCGCTTAGGCTACAATTAGTGTCACTGAGTTTTACAGTATATCGCTGGTAGTACAAGGCATGGACGACAAGTTTGCAAATCCAAAAGGAGGCTTATAATTTCATACATGATTCTATTTCTTGTAACGGCCTTACTAAATCTTACAAGTTTTGACCATGGAAAAAATGTAATATTCCTGTGACTCTTCAGTTAACATGCACCCCAGTCCTGCAAGTTACCCTTTCATTGCACAAGGGTCTGCCTTATATCTTTATTACCTGTATCATTGGGTATGATCCGATTAGAAGGAACCTCTTGGATCACTGACTGACAGACCCCATGTCACCCAGGGTCACATAATCGTGTTCATATGTGTCTCAGTCACCACCTTACTATACAGTTTGCCCCTGCTACTCCGATATTGAACACTATCACAGGCTGTCAGCTCTTTGGTGACTGGGAAACAGTTGCAGGAAATTTGTATGTATAGTTCTGCCTTACCATCATAGAACAGCTATCTTGTTTTTCTTTTTTATAACCTGTAATCTTGATTTTGTTCTGTAACCTGCACCTCAGTTTTAGTGCATTGGTTTCAAAATTTACTGTTTTCCTGAGAAATATAAGTCTGGCACATCTGGGGAGGTCTATCTACTCTTTGCTGAGGGAATAGGGCTGTGCTGCTCTTCTACCTTGTGCCAGAATCAGCATTGTCAGTAACAGGACTAAAAGCCCCAGTCGAAGTTTAGGTCTCTTCCAGACTGCCACGGTTCTTTTCATCCAGGATACCTTGTCAGCTGTCATAGAGAAGCTAATAATATTCTCCAGAATGTTTTTCATTCATCCGTAAGTTTGGTACTGTATTTCACTATTAGTATTTTAGTTACAAAATGTGATGATGCAAATATCCCAAACCATCAGCTTAAGACTGCAGAAAACCAGAGGTGGAGAGAGCTGAGAGTAAAATGCCCGAAGGTGTTGTGGAGGAGAGATAGACTACTGGGAAGGAGGGACAGGCAGCTTTTGGAAGAACCAAGTTTTAGTGGATCGGTGGCTCCAGGAAGCCCTAGGGAAACTTGTGTTAATGTTGGTTGCACATGTGTATAACCTGATTTGTGAACAAGCATTTTTCCCAACTAACTCTTAGGTTATATTTGTGAACAAATGGCATTATTAATAATGCAGTTAAGTTTCATAACCAGTATTTTTTTTTTTCTTTTTTTTTTTCCCTCCTTTTCTGTATAGTCCATTTGAAATGAAACGTTGGGAGAGATTTACCCAAGTCATAAAGCACAGTGCCTTGCAAGTAGTCTCCAAAACCCTTCAAGCTCCCTGAAGAGTGTGGGGGTGGTCCTCCTAGAGGTTTGTCGTACCTGAAATATAAACTTTATAAAGTCCAAGGAAGGGAATATAGGAACCTTCCCCCCCTGCCCCGCAAAACACTTCAGTTTGAAGGGCACCAAATACTTTTTTCCTTTTAAATGTTCATTGTCATGCCAGTAAAATTGTCTGGTCTGTAAAAGAGAATGATTCGCCCGGGGTTACCCCATCGCAGAGTAGTACTTGATCCTCAAGAGCACTGGCAGAGCTGTAGGAAAGACAGGTATTCAGTTGCTGGATTTAGATTTCCCAATTACACAGTTCTCCAGTGTATGGATGGGAAGTGCTAAGAACAGTGTCACGTCTTTGTTTCCTTTCTTTAGAGAGGCACCGAGGACTGCAGGTACAAAGAAAGTGCCTTCTCACCATGCAAGGTGGTCACCCTAGGATGAGATACAGGATCTTGAGCTGGCTACTATGTAGAACCAGAATAGACTTTAACTGTTGCATCAAACACTGAATTTTAGGGTTAAATCTGACTATAGCTTCCAGGCCTCAGAAAAATGTAAGTAGTGAATAGCATCTGTGCTGCAGGTTCATCAGCACCGAACTGATTTCCAAAAATACACTCTGCAGAAATATTCTCTCCCCTTCTATCATCTTAAAATGAAGGAGTCTAACTATAGCAGGTTGCACAGCATGAGGCACCTTGTGCATGAAAAATTACACAATTACGAATGTTTGGATTAGTTTATATGATTGACTGATCATCCTTAAGTACTTTATAATGCAACCATTCAGCAAATTAAGCTCATGTAATGTAACCCTATCAACAAGTAATTTCCTATATGTTTGTTTGCGGTGTTCTCTAGCAGCTGCGTTAAGTTTGTTAATGAAATATGGTGAGTAGATCGTGATTCCCCTCACTTTTTATTTCATAGGTTGGTGAGACCAGATGCAAAAAAGTTTGCACTTCGAAATCTGATCTGAGATCCAATGATTTCAGCATTGTTGGAAGCTTGCCAAGGGATTTTGAATTATCGAATTATGACTGTTATGGGAAGCCCATTGAAGTCAACAATGGGCTCGGGAAATCTCAAGCCAAGAACAACAAGAAGCCTCCTCCTCCCAAGCCTGTCATTCCATCAGCAGCAAAGAGAATCGATCTTTATGCGAGAGCACTGTTCCCTTTTTGCTTCTTGTTCTTCAACGTCATCTACTGGTCCATATATTTATGATAAAACTTTTATTTATTTTTTTCATATGTGTAAAATAATCCCATTTCATTACCCCTTCCCAGTCATGAAGGCCACTGTATGAAATTATTTGCATTTGCAAAGCAATATGTTGCATTTTGATGCCATGCGATTGTACTGAACATATGGCATCTGAAATTTGAATGAAAGCATGACACTGCAATGTCTGTGCTCTGACCAGCGTTGTATATAAATGTACAGCATACATCCTGCTTTAGGAATATATATGAAGGACAATGCATACTACATTATAAAGCTGAATAACGCTCTTCAGTTATTAATAACATACAGAGATTTAAAGTGTTTCTGACAATGAAACTGATGTGCACGTTGAGTATTATTAAAATCAGTATTCTAGTATATGTAGTATTTAACAGCTTTTCTGCTGATTTCCAGAGGAAAAAAAACCAAACCCCAAACATCTTGTTCTTGTGTAATTTTAGATGGCACTGTTGAAGAAAAAGCTAAGATGTAATTCATATTATTCAGACTTTGTAAGTGAAGGCAGCATCGAATAAGCTGATCTTGTCTATGTGGAAAAATAAAGATCAGAGAATTACTAATTTTGTAAAATCAGCTCATTTGGAAAAAAACCCAACAATTGTATCTATCAAGCAGGCACACTTAAGTGTGTGAGAATATGCTGACAATAAAACATTGGGCCAAATTTTGACTGCTGTTTCCTTAGGCACAAACTAGATACAATATGTCAAAAACAAACAGTCCACTTTCTAGACTAAAGGCATCAGGAGTTTTGGAGAAACATCAGAAGATGCAGTTCAGTATCAGGTTAGGTTATACTTTTTTACATTACTCTGTCCTCTGGCTCATCTTCTGTAGCATCTGGCAAGCCTGCAGTACATAAGTCACCATTTTTCGTTGTTGCATTGGATACATCTTACTTGATTCATTTTGTTTATCCCCTTGAAAGCTTTCAGTTTAAACAAACCAGTTGTTGTCAAGACGAAATCCCATTTTTACCACCAGTTACACTTTCTTTCGTTTGCCTGTTGTAGCACAGATGACCAAAGCTAACACCTAGCCACCAGTAGAAGTGAAGACATGTCCAAAGGCCTAAGGGGCTGAAACTCTTAAATATATCATGAGCCCTTGTGCCTATGTGTTAATTAATGGCTGCCCTCACCAGCTCATTGATTGGGCCTCTACATTTTGGAGAATAAGGTCCTATGCATGAAACAGTTCTGATAGGAGACTGCTCTCCATTTTCCAGAGGAAACCCTATGACATGGAGACTACCTAAACATGATCTCCTTGGGGTGCGTAGGGCAGGACCCGTGGTCTCCTGTGGGTGCCAGGGTACATCCCTTCGTAAGGGCAAGTCGGGAGGTGAGGCGCAGCCAAAAGAAAGCTGCTGGTATGTAGGCGTCCGAGTAGCGTGTGTTCCCTGGGAACACAGAGGGACTGGGCCTCAGCCCTTGAGAGCATGCCTTGGAGAAACATGCCTCTGCTTGTAAAGCTGGGGCAACACAGCTAGTTAAAATATGAAAATAAGACAGTTCTCACTAACTTGGCAATTCATAAAAGGAAATACCGATTATTGGCTCCTCATAGGCTAGGAAGGAACTGAATTAAATATGTGAAACCTTCCATAGCGCGGAAACAGACACAATCCCGCTTGATGTGCTACATTTCTAGCTCATCCAGGATGCGTTGAACCAATGCAGGCCACAAGTGGACTGTTGGATCACTTGGCTATTGCCCACCACGTGAATGTTGTCCATGTAGGATAAGCCTGCAGAACCAGAAGGTCAAAAGCGGGAATATAAAAAGAGCGAAGCATGGCACGCTGGCTTCGCTGGGCGCGTGGCGGATCTGCACGCGCCCAGGGTTCTTTCTAACCACTGCCACTATGTGATCAACAGCCTGGTTGCAACGATTCGTGTTTGGGTTGAAGAGATCTGCTCTTCAGAACATGGCCACACACTTTTCACCAGCTTCCTGGCCACTTTCTCGTGGAGATTTCAGGGAGCCACTTTACCAGGTGGCCACAGTTTGTCCTTTGGATTTCTTTCTGATCCAAGGAAATGCAAGGGAAATCCCAGATGTTACTGAGCTGTGTTGAACTGGGGCAGGGGCAAAATGGTATCTTTAAGATCTAGTTCAGTTTCAATATTTCTGTCTGTTGAAGGTATTTACAGAATCATCAGAGACTCTTAAGAAGCAATAAGGATAAGTCAAAGAGAGGAAAGAAGGGAGGGGTAATTTTTATACGTACAATCAGAGTGCTATATTTATAGACATTATTTATTCTCATACTTGTATTTTTTCTTACAATACTGGAAGGCAAGAAAATAATTACCCTGTGTCAGAAATTATATTAATTTTGGAAGATAATTTTCTTGTTGGAACTCTTATTAAATGATTTATCTGTAATTAATGTCCACATTCTATCTGTATAATCTCAATTATAGATTTTATTGTTAAATTAATCTTTGTTCCTTCTTGCTTTCCTACTTACTTGACGGCTTTTGTGTTTTATCATAAAACATTTAATCAATAATACACTGTAATTGCTTTCCAACTCACACACAGGGAAGCAAAAGGAATGTGTATTGTTAAGATAAAGGTTTTTCATTCATTACAGCACAAAAACTAAGGACAGAAGCAAAGTTTAACAGCAAATTTGGAACAAAATTTAAAATAAAACAGTATCAGCTGTAAAGTATTAATTTTCTTTTTACTTACACTAGATAATATTGCAGTATTTGTATTACCTCGGAATATATTAACTTGTCCTACTGAGCAGTAATAATTGATTTATTTTATTTTTCTTCTTTCTACTAAAGGTCATTGAGAGTTTTGCATATCATATCACATTGTGGTCCTCCAGCACCCTCTAGTTGTGAAATTCTGCCTGTTGACTGATTTCCAGAATGAGGTGCAAATATAAAACTGTATAGGCAGTATAGGATGTCACTTGATAGTGATAATATGAAGCGAAAAAATATTAATAAATTTAAAATAAATGGACATAAAATCAATGGACAGCTATAGAAACTTACCATGCAGTATGAATTTAAAAACATAGAAATTATGACATTCAAGTAGTAGCAAAGGTGAGGCTCATGAAGTACACGTTAGTAACGCGATTAACTAGTCGTGATGTCTGAACAAACTGCATGACAGCAAAATCTGTTTCTGAGGGAGAGACCATCTGTGTTTCAGCTGACATATACTTTAAGTTCTCCTGTTTACTGGTAGGAGAGTTACACATTTTTGTTCTACCCTTAACATAAACCTCAGAATTTTCTTGGCTCTTAAGCATCGAGGGGTAGTATCCAAATAGTTCATTCCTTTCTTTCATAGTGTTATGGGCTTTTAGGTATCTTTCTATTTCAGGATTTTAGAACACTTTCAAATACTGCATCAGGAATTTCCATGGAGAGGAATTAATTAAATTTCTTAACTGCATTCACAAATTTAAGCTATACAATAAGTAAGGATGTGACTCGAAAAGTGTATCAGCTGCTATGCGTTAATTCCCTACTAGGATGTGTGAAATGTACCGTGTGGAGTAATGCACACCTTTCTCATGCTGGTTCGACTCGTGTTTGATGCCCCATTTTAGGAGCAGCTCTGTAGTCGGTTTTGGCACCTCCTCTTTTTTTTAGTCTGGCGTTAATTCTAGCTGAGGTGGTGTATGTGAGCAGTCTGTCTTTTAAGTGAGGAAGGGAGTTTATTTCTGTAAGTGCATCGTACAGAAGATTGACCACTTGGAAGCGTTGCCAAGCAGCTTTCATTCTTCAAAGTCTTCAAATTGATTTGGACTTGGTAACAGGAAATGTATGGGTAAAGGGAGAGTGTCTTCAGTGCCCTATTAGCCATTAAAGAGAAAGTAGTAACACCGTCTTTTGGGGTAGTTTCAATGAGCGTGACCACAGAGACAGGTCTGGCTGTATAATCATTTTGAAGGAAATGCACTTACAAGTAATCTTTATTTGAAAATACTTCACTCTGAAGAGACACAGTAACTTACTGAAGCAGTCTCTCATAGCTGTTAAGGTAATCTATTAAGAGACGTTATAATACAGTTGAGACCATTGGTCTCTTCTTCAATTAAAGCAGCTTACTATTATGGTTATTGGATGACTTGTGCTGAGGATATTTATAGAATAGGTAACAATAAATTATTTATTTCCAAGGGAGTGCAACCTGAATATATGCAATGTCAAGTGATTTTTCAGGCTATAGAGATAGCTTAGTGCTGAAATGAGTACAGATGTGGTGTGTAGCAGATAAGGGAATGATGGGACACTGTTACTTGATGCTTTGGTTTACTAAATCCAGGACTAGAGAAGATAATGTGGAAAGAAAAAGAAATCCAGATACAGAGAGACTGAATAATAGCTTTGTTTGTGTCTACAATTTAATTTAATGGTATCGAACAATTTCATTGCTCTGTATAGTAATATCATAAGTTACCTTCTTTTTATATAAATATAAAGAATTAATTAAAAAAAGGGAAAATTAAGCTCATCCGTGGTGCCAGAAAGATACAGAAACTAGTTCTTTTCATACGAAGCTCTACACTTAAACAAACAATGGAATATACAGAAAACAAAATGCTGTTTTAAAGACATAAAATTCTCATTGTTGTGGCTTTGTCTATACCATTGCATCAAATCAACCAGAAACAATCTGGGCTGCTTGCAGTGCTCCCTTGCATTTTGGCTTACTCGGGAAAGTCGCCCACCCCTCTACCTCCCAGCACCTGCCCTCATTCCATCAGTGGTAATAGTGTCAGCAGACATTTAAAAAAAAGATTACATGGCAATTTTGAAAGCCTTCTGAAAACCCTACATTGTCTACACCGCAGCCACTAAAATGTCTGCAGCTAATGCGGGCTTATCCAAATTAGCTTTAAACTAGCTGACTGGGGACGGCTGGCAAGGTAGCCATGGTAACGGCGAGCTCCGCCTGGGAAGCCTACCTGCTGGCTAGGAAATGAAAAAATATACTTTGGTGTTAACCCCCACAACGCTTTACGCTGCCTTGGCTGTTACGCTCCAGCCGTTGGTCTAAAGTTAGCTCGTGTGGGTGTTTACCAACCTGCGAAATGTAGATGTACGGCTGTATGACGCACTGTGTGCTAGAAGTGAATTTTTTCTTCCCACTGGTGATGTGAAAAATGCCCCTGTAAAATATCCTCTCTATGGTTCTCGATGACATACAGGATTTCTGCCATATTTAATTTTGTGTACTGACAAGAGTGTTCACCGGTAGTGCCAAAAATGAAATTCATTTTCCTGAACCAATGCACGTGTAAAAGAATGAGTTGGATTTGCCCACCTGAGCGTGAATGAGGTTGCCTCCTGAGTCTAGGTCATAAGACTATCCCTTTTACACATTAAAAGAGCCATTCTGTTTAAAGTCCCTAACTCTAATAGTGGATATTAGGTCGTAACGTTTCAAATGAATTATGCGACTAAAGAAACTAGTGAGACTAATGAGACTGACTAAAGTCTTTTTTGGCTTCCAGGTTGTCCGTGGAGGTCAACCCTGGGTTTGAGGGGCACTGATTGCTTTTCAGCATGGTGTTTCTCAACACTTGAGTGCCTATCAGGGTTCTGGAGAACAGCATCAACTGACTCCCTCCAAACAGGGAAGGTATGTGAAGGGCCTTCAGCCTCGTTAGTCAGCTCTTCTCTGGAGTATTGAGGTAAATCTAAAGTCTGCCTGGCACCGTTAGCTATCACACAGAGACTGCAGGTACGTTAAGCACATGTCTTGTAGTATGAGAAAATGAGCGGTCTTTCCCCTTACTGTCTGAAAGTATGGTTTACAGTGACAGAAACCAAGCAGTAGGACAACGTGGGTTACTAAGAGTTTCTATCCCACCAGGCAGTTGCTTAAGCCACATAACATGCTTTGAAAGGAAGAAGTATGGGGACTGTGGAGTAGAAAGCATAAGGTTTTGGATAACTCTCTTCCACCTGATGAGTTCTTCAGGCTGTGGCAGTGGATAGTATGGGTTTTTTCATATATATCTGTGTATGTCTGTTTCCTTCTATGAATATCCACAGTGGGAGTCATTTTTCACTTGAGGAAGCAAACTCAAGAGGGTTTTGGGCCCAAGAAGCCCTCCTGAGTATAGCAGGTCAAGGTGTTGTACCAGTGCCTCCTACAAAAACCTTTCAACTCAGAGGAATCCTTCTGTAGCACCATAAACTGCAAGAAAATCCCTGCTGAAACGGCAACTGCTGCTGAGAGGAAAAGCTGTGTGTAGGCAGCCCCTGTGCTTCCACCTTCTTTCGCTGTAGCATACATCATGATAATCAATAGCACTGTTTAGCTCTTCTGTTCTGCAAAACACTCCTTTTATCAAGCCTGAGTTATTTCCTCAGCAATACACTTCAGCTAGCCTACCTTTCATCTCCGTACAGTCAGAGCAAAGATCGTGCGTGTGACTCTGACAGAGTTCGTGAAGGCAAGCCAGTGCTGATGTTCAAGAACAGGTGATTGGTAATAGATGAGAAGACCTGGGACTCCCTTGTTTCTCAAATTTTAACATCATTTATGTTATCCTATTTCAGTTCTGTCCCTATAACTCAGAATATTGTATAATTTGAATAAAATCTCACTACATGCATTATATTTTTGAGTTAAATGTATCGAATCATGAATTTCTTGTCAAAAGCAGAATACAAAAAAAGGTAGTCCACGTGGCATTTTTTTAAATATTGATTTCCTCTATTAACCTTAAAACTTGCATTTGACCCAGAGGCTAGGGAAATTTATTTCTCAGTGTTTAATAAGCCTTACATTGTCATAACAGATTTATCAGTGTCTCAGGCGAGGCTCGCTCTTTCAGATTAATTTGTTTGTTTCTTTCACTCCCAAAGGCCAGCTCATTGGAAAACATTAATTTGAAGGCTGGCTATTTCAAAGGCATAATACTGACAGGAATGGACTGTAAAGGCTAATGTTTTTGACCAATACCACTCCGGCATCAGTTTCTGCTTTTGACAAAGCCTATCTTGCTACCTGCTCCCACTTCTGACAAATCCTGTTTAGCTTCAGCCTACTGGAGGGTGTAAAATCTTTGTAGGCTTTTTAAAATATCTGTCTGACTGTGTCAGCTTCTGAGGCAGCTCTGCTTCCATTCCCCTTCTGGATGTGCTTCAGGATCAGGCTATTACAGAAGCAATCTTCTTTTTTCAAGCAAATACAAATGATATACAGCAACCACCGTGAGCTCTAATCTACTTCGTGGAATTAAACTGTAGTCTTTATTTATTAATTCTTCATATTTTCTAGTTGGTTGTTTCCCCAAGGTGAAAACTTTTTAAATAAGTAAATTTCTTAAATGAATAAACAAATGTGCATAATGGCAGGAGAGGGTCACATTGGCCCTGCTTGTTTTCTCTGGACTTAAAGCTTTTCCCTTGCTGTGGTCTTAAAGCCAAGAAGGCTTTGGAGGATCTGCTGCTGCTGAAGTCATTGTGGCTGCCCTACGGAAGGACGGACGAAGACAAGACCCCCTCCCTGCGTAGGACCTGCCCTATACAGCTGCCTTCAATGCAAACTAGCTGAAGCAAAACACAGCTAGGTTTCCCAAACCCTGTGCCTTTGCAATAACGTGTTCATCACATTCTCCACTTGATGAGTTTTCTTGCAACAGAGAGGCACTTTATTTAGAAAATAACAACAACGATGCCATAGTAATATTCCCAGACACTGCAGTTTCATGGGAGTATTTTACACCACTACTGTAGAATACTGAACGTTATGAATTTCACCATGGGAGATTTTAAACAGAAAATGCATATCCAAGTTGGCAGCACTTTATTATCTGTTACTCATAAGCATGGCTTTATTGCTTTATTTATCATACGCTCCCATATTGTTCCCATTTCAGGAACAGCATTTTAAAATGGGAATTTTTCTAAGTATATGAATTATTAAAACATATTGCGGTTTACCCTATTCTTTTTCCCCAGGAATATAAGAAAGAGATAGTGTATTTTACATTACAGTGCTCTTGCAGCAAGTGTACTAGTCTCCGTGAAGAAAGTCTTGATGAAATTAAATAGGTGGAAAAAAATTTCATGGAGTGTGCAAATGAAACAGCCAGGAATAAATCCATTTATGCAAGACTCACACTGAGAGTCTGATGAGCTTTGACAATTGGAATAAATTATTTTGGCTGAAAGGAGATTCCAGCCTTAAAAGACAGGACAACACTGAATCTTTCAACAGTTTTCATTTCTTGGCTGAAAAGAAAAATGTAGCTTTATAGAAAAGACCAGGTAGTCTTGTCCATACTGACCTCATATCTGGGCCTGACCAGCGTGCTCTCCTGTAATACGGTCTTTCTGCCAGTTCATGCTGCAAGAATTCAATCGATGGAATTATTTCTTCTCTGACGAAGCAGTAAAAGGACTGCTGTTAGCTGACTGGTGCGCGGTGCATGACTGAAGGCATGGCTCTGTATACAGTCTAAGTTTGAACATCATACGTAAGTGACGGTCTGTAGGTAAACACAGTATTCAGTAACTAAAGAGAGCCAGGTGTCCCTTCCCCAGGTATCCTGTGCAAGTTTGGCAGACTGTTTCCTCTATTTTCGTACGTTCCTCCACATCCAATGATAGATGATAAGAAGGCTACTTTCTGTTGCGCTAAGGGCCTTTTGTTTAGATTGGACGTGGCTGGCATGAAAAATAATCTGTTGCTATACGTTGTACACTGCCTTAAGGCACTACTGTAATGAACACAAATAATAATAAAAATTATTTCAATCATTATTAATAATAGATTCAATGGTATACAGTAGTGATATCTGTATTTGTCTTCTCCCGGTCTTAACATTTCTGGAAGTAGTCTGGCTCTGATTTCAAGTGCCTGATACTCCCCCTCATTTACATTGGCTTTACACTGTAGTTCTTTCTGATTTACTCTCAGAGGAGGATCAAACCCGCCCCACTGCATGTATACATTCGTCCCTTTAATATTACTCCTTTCTGATCTCTAAAAAGGATTCTTAAAATAACCTCACAGTTCATTCCTTGGATCCAAATTCCACAGAAGAGTCTGCAGAATAACAAAGGAAAAAGTTGTATCTTTTAAAACAGTACATTTATTCATTTATAATTTAATGTACATATGCATAAATATCCATATTTAATATAATGGCATTTTTAGGACTAAGCCTTCATGAAAACAGCTTGTCAGGATTTAATAACTTACCAGTATTTTCCCCTTCCATTATTATTATTATTTTGTTTGGCAAGTATTTTCAACATACATCCATATCGTACTGTGTATTTTTCATTTCCCTGTAAAATAAATTATCCCCTGCCATGGCACAGAGTGAGCTGTGTGGGCCACGGGATATTAAATCTCATACCGGAGTAACTCCTTCAATTGCAAGTTCAAAACAAGTGTCGTCACATATAATGTAATCAATAAGTACTCTCTTTTAAAGAAAAACTGTGATTAGTTGGTATCCAATATTTTACTAGATTGTTAATATTAGGAACGCTCTATAGTAATTAATGAGTATATTCAGTTAATTACTAGTAAATAAATTAATAAAAGGGATACTGAAAAATATGGATATGTTTCCTGGGGTTTGTTAGCTAAATCCTCGAGGTGGGAAGCTCACATTAGGCGATGCAGTCTCTCACTTTTAGGACAATAATCCAACAGCGGTGTAGATACGGTCACCTGGGGTCTGGTTTATAAACAGGAGGTTAAAAGTGAATGCCACACATCTGTTTGACTCGTGGATTGCTTACAGCCTTCTGCAAGTTGGAGTGGAAGCCCAGCATTGCTCTTCTCAGAAGGCAGGGTTTTCTTTCATGGTTGACATTCAAAAGCAAAAGATTGCGGGAGCCCATGAAGGATGGTGCTTTCAAGCCATTTAAGTTCACTGTCATTTCATGGGATATTGCTGTAATTGTTTATCCATATGTATCACGCAATCGTTTGTCAATAACACCAAATTGTCTGTTCTTCTAATGAGGCACTGTATTGAGATGAGTCATAATTAATAAAATTATAAAATAATCAGATGATGAATGGAGAAAATTCCACTCCGAAGCATCACATTTACACTACAGACATTTTTTTGTGTGCAGCACTGCAATAGCTGCGAAGAAGTAATATTGCATTCTGCTATCTTGTTCAGCAGTAGTGCTCAGAGCGCTGGTGAGATTTGTGATTTTTCCCTAACTGCCTCAAATAACCGAACTCTTCTCGCTGTAAAGAAAATCTGAACTATTGCTACTCTTCTGGTATGAAAACATCAGTAAGAACCAACTGACTCTGGATACACGTCTGAGGCTAGAAGTTTCTGATCTCTTTATATTTCCCTTGCTTTTTCTAAAGGAAGCCTTGGCTGTTTTAGGTAAGCTCATTTCATTGCCTTTGACTTTTATTTGCTATAGCTGACCAGCCTTTAAAATTAAGGTCCTATTTTGTTAGTACTACTAAAACCACAGGGAGCCCAGCAGAATACTGGCAAACGTTGGTGAGGGCTCTCCTCCAGAAAATGTCTTTCAGTATTTGTCTTCACTTCAGATACCATCAGCGAAGACTTTTTATAGTTTTAGTTATAGAAAGTGGGTTCATGAGATCACATCAGCAGATCTGTTTGATTTAACAGAAAGGCATAAGTGCTGTATTCACAGTAGCTACAGCCGGTACTGACAGGTTGGGTACCACCAGGATTTGGGAGAGAGGATGGATCCCCGTAGGAGTGTGCCTGTCACTGGTCTGCATGTTCCTAGCTGTGGCAAAAATCCTTTCTCTGTCCGTAGGTTGGTTTTCTTTGTAGCTGGTTTAGACGCAGGACAGTGATGTTTCTAAGTTCAAGGTTAGGTTGTTGTTGTGTACTCTTAACTACCGCCTTTGAACTGCCCTTGAAAGCCATCAGCTTGTCTCTTTCTAAGCCCTTGATGCATTCATTGTGCTGTGTATGTTGAGCCGTAGTATAGGAAACCATAAATTTAAAATTGTTCAGAACCCAGCTATCTGCGCCCATCATCTCTGTGCGTACGTCTTGTTAGGGCAATGCATGTAGCAAGGAATAAGGTAAGTCCCAGGTTAAATGGCAGCTACTAGACTCTAATTATGGCTAGCAGTTAATCGGTACAAGATAACTTTCCACTGTAACACAAATGAAGTATCAGGAAAGACAAGCAGCATCATTTAGGTTGTCTTTAATGCCACAAATATTATAAACAGAAATTTTTCTACTCTAAGATCTGCTATGAAACCCTATATTTAAAGCAATTATGCAATTAGAAGAATGTTATTTTCTGTGCATTTACTATGATGTAGATGTATTTCTAGTCCAAAGTATGCAATTAAGTGCCACATAAGAATCGTTTATTTTTTTCTGGTTTGTTTTTTTTTCCTTCTGTAAAAGTTTGCCATTAACACCACACTATCACAATTAATCTCTGGGAAGATATGCCTATGCAAAGGTGAAAGTAAAAATATCTCTTATCTCTGCAGTGAACTAGTTCTTGGACTAAACCACTGAAGTGGGTTTTCAGCACTAAAAATAAACTTCTGTTGAGCACAACTCTGTACATTTCCGTGATAACTCAAGTAAGCTGTTTCTTGACAAGATGATTTTCTCAATATAAAAATTATTGATGCCAAACAAGTAAACGGCGAATGCAAAAGATATTTCTGTTGCTGAAAGATCGTAATGGTGAGAGCTGATGTTTCAAATCACAACAGTCCTTTTAATCTTATATCCTATTTTCGACGGGATTTTCCAAAGAATAGTGTAAAATGCCTGCAGTGGGTAACTGAACAAAACAAAACAAAAACTTTGTATCTTTTGGATATTTCCTTAAGAAAGGAATTATCTCGTCTCATGCAATTCTATCTATTCCTCCAACTTAATTTATTTTTAATGTTGCTAAGTGCTTGCGCTCCATAGTATAATTTCTGCAGCAGCACAATATGTCTTTTACTTATTTGTGTCATAAAATACATTATTTTAACTTTTGCTCAAGTGTTTTTGTATGATTGACATAATTTTTCTATTATTTTTTATGAAAAACATAACAGGGAATGTTTGAGTGATTGGTGTTTAATCTCTTACTCACTATAGCTTAAATTTCCCTTTATTTTCCTAGTGGCAGAAGCCCTGACAAAATTATAAAACTATAGAATTGATCTAAATAAAATGCACTGTAATAACATAACCATTTTTTAAACTAAATCCATAACATGAATGTCTCTCTTTTTAAAACGAGAGTTGTTTTGGTTTTTCTTTTCCTTTTTAAAATAAAATAAAAGAATAAAAAATGCAGCTTTACACAAGTTGCTTATAAATGAATCTATGACCTAATTCCCAGTTACCTGCGGACACATGAAACCATATTACGCTGCCAGTTCAGCGTAAAGTGGTTATGACTGCGACCAGTGGTGTTGGTGTAAATGGAAACTGATGCCTGTGTACCTTCTGATACTTCTGTAAGCTTCAAAAGGGAAAGAAGAAGAAAAATGGAGGCTTCATTTACTCCCTTGGTGACCACAGTGAATTTTGTTCTGCTTTACTGTGGAGGGAGCAGAAAAGCAGTCTGTTACCGTCATATATCTCACGATGTTGACAGCCAGCCAAATTGCCTGCGCTCTACTGAGCAGCCTGCAACTGGGCATGCCAGCCCCAAGGGACGGAGGTGACACACCGCCCCTTCCCCTTCCCCTTCCCCTTCCCCTTCCCCTTCCCCTTCCCCTTCCCCTTCCCCTTCCCCTTCTCTTTCCCCTCGGCTGGCTCCCGACCAGTTTGGTCTCCAGGCCAAAAGCAGGGTTAAGGCTAGCATTGTCACGGCAGCTTCCCCGCATGTTCAAAGAGCTCTTGGCCTCGAAGCCTTGTGCAAAGGATGTGGATGAGATCATACAGATACTGTTTCAGGCAAGAAGCTAAGTAGGAGAGATTCACTCCCGGCACCGTGGAATATTATGAGAAGCTGTCTTGCTTGGATTAAGGAGTTTAACGTAAAAGTTGGGGATTCATTAGTTCTGCTGCGGTGGAAAGCATCTTTGCAAAGCTTACGTGAATGCTATCCTGAATCCTGTGCGAGGTCATAAACCGAATTACAGTATTGACAAGCAGTGCAATACCGCTGTCAGAACTTCCACTCTCTACAGGAGTTCAGTGTTCATGAACTAATTTTACCTTGTCGGGATACAAAAAGAAGTCCCGTCTTTTACACTCTTTGACCTTGTCAGGATATCAGATTTGCAACAGGTTCAAATTCGGAAAAGATCAGCTGATTTCTCCAGGTTTCTAAGGTAGGTGGAGTAGGCATGTCTTTTATGGATGGTTTTTATGAATGAAACATTAAACCGAGAACGTGCCTTCTCCATGCTGAGAACGATCATTACACGGTCCGTTTCCCACGGGTTGGTGTTTGTCCAGTACCCTTGTTCAAAATACTGCCTCAGCACACTCACTACAATGACAGAAACAACTTCCTACAATATTCATAAAGTTAAGTGCAGCCATAAGGAATGTTTGAGCAAGCATATACAAAGGTTTTATTATCACTGGCACATATCAGCCTCAGGTTTCAATCTGTCTATAATTTGTAGATCTGGAGCTGCTCCTCACTGTCGTCGCTCGGGATTCCAAAGATGCGAGATCACCGCATGGTGCTGCCGTTGCTGAGGGAGAAAACACCTAGTTTTCGGAAAACTGCTTCCGTTGCACAGAAAAATGTCCAAGTCACAAGTGAGTAGAAATCAGAGAATGAGTAACAACAAAAGCGTACCCCAGATATGTCAATAGAGAACGGACTATAACATTCTCGTCAGCTTGTATTTGCCTTTTAATATTTTAGCGTGTTGTTTATGAATGCAGGGAACTGAGGTGGAGAGGCGATTCGACAAGTGCTGGCAATGTGACAAGTACCATACCTCAGCAGAGTACAGTCCACCAGTACACGAAATCCGATGTCTTCATCATCTCCAAAGGGCTTTTCGTTATGAATAACGAGTAATACATTTCTCACAGGTGACAGGAAAGATGCAAGGCTAAAGAGGAATTTGAATGATTAAGAACTGACCTGAAAAATGGGTGTAGGCTTCATATGTCAAACATAGATGTTGGCATAGGGAAAGGAATAAGAACATGATGAGAGTAAAAAACGACGCTGGAGTCAAGGCTGGCATTGCTCGTGGAACAGATGGCAGAGGTGGCGGATGAAAAGAGAGAGGATCAAGGCTGGCTGTTACAGTCTAAAGCAAAAACCCAACACATTTGAATTAGCTGTGCTCCACAGGGGGAGTGGGGATGATAAAATCAAGATAACGGGAGAGAAAAAAGATTCTGATGGCAATGCTTTGGAAAACCAGATGGAAATTAGGCAAGGAAGCAGACAGCAAGGAAGAAGAGAGGTAGCAGGTAGGTGGGAAAAAATTAGGACAGGGATAAGAAATGCATTCCTTGGGACTGAGCCAAAGCAATGGAAGTTTTTTATACTGTTGGAAGAAAGGGGAAGATACTGCCAGACAAGAATCATGGATTTAGCATGCATAGTCTAATCTGAAAATCTTCCTTTTGTGTTTTCTTGGAGCCTTAATAATGTAATTTGCTATAATCTCAGTAGAAAAAATGGAAGTAATCTATAGCAGATTTTCCAGACACTAGGATAGTTCAGCATATACCTAAGTGATCTTATAGGCAAGATAAATATAATGTTTCTTGCAAATAGCAAGAATGCAAGTAGCTCAGATAAATATAGTAAATCCCAATTTTCCGTACATTTCTCACAATGGTTATCTAAGTTAGTAACAAACTGCACTGTCACAGCTACTACCCAGCAAAGGAAACGTCAAGTTGTACGATTATCACTAATTATTTTACATCAGTTATACCACAGGGTAGTGATGTTGCTTTTTTCACCATCAGAATCACATAATAGAAGGTAGGATAAGCTATTCCTTAGTGCATACCATCCCCGGGTATATGTACTGTTAATGGGAACAGTATGTGTTTGCTAATCAGTAGAGGAAGCAGAATGAGCCTGGGAGATCAGGATGTACTTTTTATTTTTAAAAAGACTCTTGAGATCCAGAATGAACATATGGGACTAAACAATTTAAGAAAAATTTGGAACTTGAAACTTTCATTTGTATTTCCTCTTTATTTACATTTACTGGTATTTGCAAAAGTTCTGCAGATTTCAAAAATCCAAAGACAACAATCTTTTTTGAAGGGAAGAATTTCTTGACCGGCCATGGAATCAAAGGATTTGTACATTGGTACAGCATTTTTGCAACCCACAAAACCTGCATATTTTAAGATTTTTTTTTTAATGAAAAAAATAATGAAAATAAGTCTGAATACAAAACCCAAATATTGATGGCACATAAGGCCAGAAGGTACCACTATAACCCTTTAGTCTGAGCTCTTGCCAAGGGCCTTCTCAGAATTTAACTTTTTTGACAAGGATTATTAGAAGACAATCTGATCTTAAGTGAGCATTTTCCAGGGCTGAGGAATTCACTACAACCCTCAGCACGTGATTACCATGGTGAAGGACACATTACTAAAACAGCAAAACAAAAGATAAACTTTATTTCTAATCTGACTATAATTAAGATCAGCATTCAAATACTGTTTTTTTTACTGCATCCATCTCCTCAAATGCTTTATATTATCGAAGTTACTTTCCTGAAGCAGGTATTCCATGTCACCAAGTCATTCCTGAACTATCTTTTTCGTAAGTATATGGAGCGATCGCTAAATGTTTCTGAGTGCAAGGCAAAAATTTCCCATTCTTCAGTCATTTCCAAGTTTGTTTCCATGTCTCCTGTGCACCTGCTGAAACACATGAACACTTAGTTGAATTGCAGCCACTGTCTCAACCAGAATTGTGCCAGGATGAATCACTGAGGAAATGTATTCCTGATAAACTCATATTTGTTTCTGATCAGCACATATATTAGCCCTTTTTAACTTTCTCACCAACTTCTACCTTATGTTCAGAATGTCATCCATTAGAACCTATTAAATCAAATGTAGCCATCATCGAATCTTGCATTCTTTGCAATAAGTAGCAAATCTCTCCCGGACTTCCATGGAATCAGGATTAGGCACTTAGCCTTTTTAGGGTTTTGACATCTTATTATTTGATATCTGGCCTTCTGTCATCTGTCATTGTTTTCATTATTATTGCACTGCTCTGTTCCTTTCAACAAGTGATTGATGCTTATTATTAACAGTCCCCCTGTTGATGCTTTGTTCAGATTCTGAACTAATGCATTCTTATATGAGCTTTTGTTGTGGATTTAGAAGAACGCATATGAGAATGTAATCTTCTGGTTTTAAGATTACAATCCTTACTTACCTCTCGCTAGATTCTTTTCCGTTTCTTGTGCAAAAAGTATTGAATGTGATTCCCAGTAATGTAGTCTGATTTTTTTATGCACAGTGTTAATGAGTATGTCTATTCTTAGTACACGGTCATAAATTACTATCACCTATAAATTTCTTTTTTCTCCTTTGCCTGCTTGCATCTTTTCGATTAGCATAGGACTGTTATAAAAAATGGAGAGTTGAAGAAGGCCTTATTTTATTATCAGCATTTTTTCCCTGTTATTAAATTCTGATTAAACTGTTTTCTGGCTGATTCACTAGCCCATGCCATCCTTTTGTACTTACTCATCTCAGTTGGAATCTTTTATTTTTCTCTGGCACACCAACAGTAGAATATGGCCACATAATTTGACATTTTTTCTACATGTTCTGACATGATGATACAAATCTGGAATATTACATGCACATACATACACACACAAACACACATTGTACCTGATGTATACATATACATACTCACAATTCTGTAATGGAAAAAATTGCATTAGAAAATCAGCAGCTGGTGTGATATCAGTTGTGACTGCCATGACAGTTGTTATTCATTCACCACAAATAGTCTGTACAAAACCCCCAGCTGCAATTGGTAATTAACTTCTTACTCGGGTCACTTTTGTTTTACCCACCTGCTATGCTATGTTCTGTAGGTCTTTAACTTGAAAGGTGTAGCAAGGACACTGTCATGACAGAAAGTGGGTTCAAGACCTTCACCTATAAACTGTTTTCAGTCAGGTAAGGTTGCTCATTGTGTAGTGCACACTACAGTGGGATCAAACTTAGTTTAGCATTATCCACAGTTTAGTATAAACAATAAAATAACACTTTATTATCTAACCAGGTAAAACATGCATCACCATGAATTACTCTTACTGTATCTGACAAAGGTCCTGACGTGCATGTGGAATAGCACTGTTCTCTATGACACAAAAAAAACCCCAAACCCCCAACCAACTAAAAATAACAGCTTAGAGATTTAAATCTTTTCCATAACTGTAACGACAATTAGTTCAAAAAGTGGGGTTCTTCTAGATTTCATTTTTATGTTTTGCATCATCTTAATGCTTTTTATATTTTAGTGCATTATGCAGCTGTAATGTATATTGGCAAATAGCATTTTTTGGTTTATTGTAAAATATTGAAATACAATCTTCAAACTGAGCTCTTTGCTGCATTTTTAACCTCATTTGATATACATAAGGGGATTCTTCAGACCTGGGTGGAAAAAGTGTATGTTTATGATTTATCTGTGCTCCTGTTAAAGACTGACAATACTACACTAAAATATTTATTAAAAGTAAATGCCTGTAGATCTCATTGTCCAGGGTGCAGTGAGGACTACCTGAATGCAAGCTTTCCTCTGATATCTTAATCTATCGATTGTCACAGTGACACTGTTTGCTGCTTTCACACAATTCAGCTGTAGCTTTTACCATGGAGCACAAAACCTGACTGCTGGGAGGGACCAGGTAGGGGGAGACCAAGGAAGGGCTGCAGTGACTCTGCCATTCTACCCAAATAATGCCATAGGGTCTAGAAGCTCACGCTGCCAAAGCTCACTCTCTTTTTCAGGCTCATCCCATTTTGTGGTGAGAGAGAGACGACGACACAAGTACAGACAGAAGCTAGTACAGAATTTCCCAGTGAAATGACTCAAATGAAACTAAACCGGTCATGAATTAGTGATGGGTAAAGGGCCTCAAACTGCCTACAGGATATGTACTTATATTGACATCTGAATATCTGAAGCTTCGAGACCCTTCTCTGTACCTGGAAAGGAGAATTAAGACAATCTAATAATTAAAAAAAAAAAAAGGAAACGCAATGCAAGATCAGTATCCTTTCTGACATGGGTATGTCTCATCTTTATTAACAAAAAATAAAATAAATAAAAATGCCAGCAAACAATCATTTAATAGCGAATTCATTGTCACAGTCACAGTATTGCTACACTGCCTGTTCTTCTATAAGATATGTGCATGTGTCCGTGCGTGTCCGTGCGTGTGGACCATAGCAACAGACTTTGTGCCAAACTGAAAAATGTTAAATTTAGCTTGCAGTAAATAATATGTCTAGCTAATATGGATGGAACTCATCTTGGGGAAAAAAAAAAAAAAGTCCTCATTGTACCTGAAAACGAAGTGTCTGAACAGCTTTAAACCTTCCTGCATACCAACTCATCTGTTTCGGGTACGGCAGTTAAAAATATGCTTTTCAGATATACCTGGGAGGTGGCTACATCCAAATGGCAGCCTGGTGAAGACTAGTGAAATAAATAAATAAACAAACCCTCTAAAAAAATTTAAGGGTTTTGGTTTTGGGTGGGGTTTTTTTTTTTTTTTGCATTTCAGTTTTCCACCTAAGCTAACATCTCCCGTTGCCAAAGAGAGAAATCGGCGTGTGATTGACTCACGTCCCCGATTGTTACCCACTGAAAGCAGTGCGGACACGAGGGGCTCTGCACGCGGGCGGCAGTGTGCGCCGGCCAGCGCGTCCCTCCGAGGGGGGGGGGGGGCCTTTGGGCTGAGGTACCCAACTTTAGACACGATCTTTCGGGGGGGGGGGGGGGGGACACAGACGCGGGAAGAGGGAAATAACACACCTCCCCCGAGGCACCGGGGTCGGGACGGGACACGGAGATGGACCCCGGGGCGGGGGGTGTGTGGGGGGGGTGGGTGCTGCCGCCGGTCCCGGCCCGGGCCCCCGCCGCCCCCCCGCGGCCGCCGCAGCGCCGCTGTCCGCGGTGCTGAAGGTTGGCGGCGGCGGCCTTCGCCGCGGCCGCGCGCGCAGGGGCGGGGCGCGGCGGCGAAGGGGGCGGGAAGGGCGCGCTCCCGCCGGCCTCCCCGGCTCGCGCAGGCGCGCCGCCGCCGCCTCGCCGGGTGCGCCGCCCGCCCGTTGAATGCGAGGAGAGCGCGGGCGAGCGCGTGTGAGGGCAGGGCCGGGCGGCGGGCGCGCTCAGGCAGCGGGAGCACAGCGGCGCCGCCGCCAACGGCACGCGGCCACCCCCCCCCCCCTCTCCACCAACCTCCGACACCCCCCACCCACCCCCCCGCTTATTTCCGGAGCCGGGACGAGGACCGGAGCGACGGCGGCGGCAGCTCTCGGCGGCAGCGTGGGCACCGGCTTCTCCCGCGCCTGCCGCGGGGATATTCTCGCTCCTTTCCTCCCGCGGTTGGCGTGCTCCCGCCGGCCGCTCGCCCGGCGCGCAGAGGATCTAATTTGCTGACGAGCGCGCTCCGCGGAGGAGGAAGAGGAGGAGGACGGGGAAGAAGAAAGGGCTGTTTCCGTGGCTTTGTGGATGCTCTACTTTTCCTGGAAATGCAAAAGATTATGCATATTTCTGTCTTCCTGGCTCCCGTGTTGTGGGGACTGATCTGGGGGGTCAATTCTAACAGCATACAGATCGGTAGGTGCCCGCATGCCGGGGGACCTCGCTCTCCTCCCGACGGATCTCCCGCTCCCTCATCCCCGCCGCTGTCACTCGGGCATTCCTGTCATGTCGCCGCGCGCCCAGCCCCACCGCGGTACCCGCCAGGCGCCCGTGAGGTCCTCTCCGGCAGCCGCGGCCGACGCCTCCCCCGTCCCCTCGCCTTCCCCCGAGCCGCACCGCCCGTCCCGTCGCGCCCCCGGGCTCCGCCGCGGCGGCCGGGCGCGGGACGGACCCGCCGCTGGGATCGCTCCGGCAGCGCTGCCCGAGCCGGCGGAGCCTGCCGGGCACCCCCGCCCAGCCCAGCCCAGCCCCGGCGGCGGGAAGGGACGCGGCCCCGGCGGTGCTCTGCCCGTCTGACGCGTGTGCCTGTTTCCCTGCAGGGGGGCTGTTCCCGAGGGGCGCCGATCAGGAGTACAGCGCGTTTCGGGTAGGGATGGTTCAGTTTTCCACCTCGGAGTTCAGGCTGACTCCCCACATCGACAACCTGGAGGTGGCCAACAGCTTCGCCGTCACCAACGCCTGTGAGTAACGGACGCCGCCAGCCGCTGCGCACTGCGCGCGCTGCCCGCCAGCCTGCTGTGGCGGCGGGGGCGGGGCGCCGCGCAGCGGGGGGGGGGGGGGGGGCTCCTCTCTGTGTGTGTGGTGGTGGTAGTAGTGGGGGTCCTGGGGTTGGGGGGGGGTAAGGGGGGCGCTGCGTCGCCGCCGCCGCGGCCGAGCAGGTGCCGGAGGGCCCGGGCCCGGCTCCGGCCCCGGGGAAACGGGGCGCGGGGGGTCTCCGTGCGCCTCCCCAGCCCTCGCGGAGGTTTAAAATGGTGCTTGCCGCCCCCGCCCGGCAGCTCTCCCCACGCGTTACATAAGGCTGCGCGGCCGCGGGACCGTCCGCAGCGCTGCCCCGCCGCCCGAGAGCTGGGCGCGGGCTCTGCCGCGGCTGCGGAGCCTTCCCGTTAACCGGCGTGGGCAGGGCAGGGCCGGGCCGGGCCGGGCCGGGGCCCCCTCCCGACAACAGTCAAGGGGGCGCGGAAGCGGACGGCTGCGGGGGGCGATCAGCCATTTTACGCCGCGCGGCGCTCCAGGCTCCATCTCGCCGCCTTCTCGCCTCCCCCTCAGCCTCGCCGGGAGCCCGCCGCCCCCGCGGCTTCCGCGGCGAGCCGTCCCCCGTCGGCGCGCTGCGCGGGCGGCCGGCGCGGTTCTGTCCTGCCCTGGCTGGCTCCGCCTCCGGCGAGGCCGGGCCCGGCCGCACGCGTGCCGCGGGGCGCGGAGCACATGCGTTGCTCGGGGAGGCGGGGTGGTGCAGCGCGGGCGGCCGAGCGCGAAGAGGGGAGCCCTTCGGCGGGGGCTTCCGCCTGCCGCTCGGTGCCTGCCCCCCCCCCCCCCCCGCCCCGGCAGCCGCCCGGCGTTTGGCCCGGCGGGGCGCAGGTTGACCCCGCGGAGCGGCGTGGCTGGCGGGGGAGGGCCGGCCGGGCGTGCGATAAGGGGCAGCCGCGACAAGGGGCTGCGGGCGCTGCCCGTGCCGGCGTTGAGAGTTGTGAGAGTGAGGCAGGCGTTCCCAGGGCGAAGAGGGGTGCTCGCTTTCCCCCGCTCCCCTGCCTGATCTGCCCGTTTCAAGCGAAACCGGGGGTCCCGCAGCGGCGCGGCCAGCAAGGCGGGGGCGGGGGGAGAGCCCGCTCTGGTCCCGTGCTGCCCGCTCCCGCCCAGCTGTGGCTTATCGGCCGCCCAGCGCCGCGCTCCCCCCAGCCGCTTCCTCGTCTGTCCTGGGGACAAGCCGTCAGGGACGTTGAATCTGGAGGTTAGCTATCAGCGAGAGCGGTTTCCCTCCCTTGGCGACCTTTTGTTTTTGTTTTCCACTCCCCTACTTGAGCTACTTTACGGTAGGTGCGGTGGTGCTGAAGAGGGGCGTCTCGGCACAGATGCTGGGGTAGGTGGTGCAAGAGCTCAACCCAAGGATCTTTCGGTGGCATGCATGTGTGAGGATAGGAGGGTGTAGCACACGCAGCTAAAGTCAAAAAAGGTCAGAGCATGTAATCGGCCACAGTAAGGCTACTTTGCTAATCTTCGCAAACTCTGTGGGAGTTCTTGCTTGCTTAGGTCATGAGGGTTTCCAGCAACGAGAACTGCATGTGGTTAGTATTTGCAGTATACGTTACTGGGACGGTTGGTGAAGTAAGGGGTTGTGTAGCAGTCTAGATGGCATTCTGCAAAAATGTGACGGGTCTTAATTCTGTGAAGTCAATGAAATCTTGAAAATAGTTTGTGTAAAACGCCTGATTTCTTTTTTTTTTTCCTACTAGTACTAGAGAACAAATAGAGCCACCTGGTCTTTGCAGAAGTAAAGGATTCATATTTTTGTCCAATCCCATCCAAGTTTTTTATCTGTGTTTGCATGCATGCATCAGTCTTGTTCATGAGCTTAGCTGTCTTCATTGGCGGAACTCTTACGATACTCAGGTGATGTGTGTAGGCTGTAGACTGCAGCAATGGACTTTGAGACCTCCAGCACAAGGGAGATGCTATCCATGTTTCAGGTTTCCCTTTGTCTGAACCTTGTCCAAGGCTTCCGTTTCCAAGCAGTTTGAAGAGCACCAAATTAAGACATGAACATGAACTTGCTTTTTCATCACCTCGATCACCACTGACGGTTTAGTGAAGTTATCTTGTCAATTCAATTTAATTGACTGGTGAAGCATATGCTAAAAATATGTGTAGTATCTCCTTGATTACCTTCCAAGAAAGGTTTGATTGGAGAACAAGGAGTTCTGAAGACAAATATTTGCCATATAGGAAGCAGAATTTAGCAGTTGGTTGCAGAGCACTGCATGTACAAACGGTTAAGGATGATCCATTTTTTTGTCCTCTTTATTTCAAATAAGAACGAGTGTATTGAAAAAGCTGCGAGTTGGTTGTGTTTGTTTTTCTTCAGAAGAGTGTACAAAGAACCTGTGTCCGAACCCAGCACTATCAACAGTTAAAACAATGCAGGTGTAAAAGAAGGTCACAGAAATGTAGGATAATACGAAACGGAAAATGCTTCGGTGTTTAGCCAGGTATTTCACTCCAGCGAGGCGATTTTCCCTCACATAAATGTAGTGGCAGGCTTGTACCGTGACAGAAGTAATGACCCTTTTCTACCCGAAGAATAACAAATTTTCTAAAATCGACGACCGAAATACTTCAGCGTTTGATTTAAAAACCCTAAGCCAGCCCGGTTTCCGGTTGCAGAAACTCCGGACGGGGGTGTGGGAGGTGCGGTGTGCAGCTGGGTGCCCCGGGTGGGGTGGCCCCCGGTCCCGGTCCTGGTCCCGGTCCTGGTGCCGGTCCCGGTCCCGGCCCCTGCCCGCTGCCTCCCGGCAGGTGGCAGCCGGCAGCAGCCCGGGGCTCCCCGCCCCCCCCCCGCTGCCCGCCCGCTGGGGGTGTGCCTGCCTCCCTCCCACCGCCTGGTAACCAACGGGAGGCCGGGGCATACAATTCCATCCCGGGTAAAAACAAACAGACAAAAAACCCACTGTAAAAGCATTTAAAGGAATCTTCAAACTTATTGTCAGCACTTGCTCAGAGTTCGTTGATGGAACAAACAGTTTTTAGATTAACAAGTTGTACTGCTGGTACTACTTTTAAATCAGGTTCCTACACTTCCAAAAAAGAGGAGACGGTGGTCATGTACCCCGGGGGATGTTTGAAACAGTAGGACTACTCAGTCATTTAAAGGTGACCAGAAGATGCGTGTAGCAGAGGAGGAGTGGACACTCTGTGAGTAGGTAGCCTTAACTCACGTAATATATCCATAATAGTCCCTTTAGGTTGTTGGACTGTTGCAAGGCCTGTGAACGCTGTCTTGACAGGTCATGGGGAGTAGCTGTTGGAATCTAATTGCAGTTTGACACCTCGCAAGTCGATGTCACTAGGAGGCTTAATGGTTTTGATTGAGAGATGGCACAGTCTTTCTTCAGACTGATGGCACAATTAAAGGAGGTGTTCACTGCCATGACTACCGTTATATCCTTCAAGAGAAATGGGCAAGGCTTAGCCCTCTTTGAGAATTCTTGGTGATTTGGAGGATTACAGTCTAGGTGGTAAAGGCAAAGTGGTTAACAGTATAGTAACAGTATAGTTATAGTTCTGTTAACTAACAGAACCTCTTTGGCTGTTAACAGCTGGAGCAAAGGTACAGCACTGCAGGTAATTCATAGGGCGGAATTGGAAGGTATCCAAACCACTGGACTTTATTGTCCTTCAGCACAGTGTAACTGAGTCTAATCTAACTGGAGAAGTGCTGACCGTAAGTGATATCAGATTTTTTAAAAATTCTTAATTCTGTCAAGAAAAGAGGAAACTAGTGAAGATTAAATCCTTTCCTCTTAAATCCACCAACCCAAAGAGGGATATTTGTATTGTGTACTCACATATTTTTGCACTGAAAGGATATTGGAGTCACCTAAAGAGAGGTTTCCTATGGAGTACTATAAAACCTTCATAACTGTAACAAGTTTTTCATATAGTAGTTTCAGCACAGAGGTAATATATGCACAATCCCGGATGTTTAATCCTGCTGGCTCAAGAGCCAGTGTTGAGCTTTTCTGTTTTAAATCAAGTCTTACAGCTCTGCAGGGATCACTGCACCATGACATTATGACAAGGGGATGCTGATTCATGCATAAACCTTAGATCCTTTCATTATATCTTCAACCAGCAGCTTTGAAAACCTATGAATATCTAGCATGTTGCAACTTGGGAGTCATGGCAAAGGTTTTCCCAGCCATTTTGGAATGTAACGCTCTAGATTGCATTCTTAAAGAAATAGCATTCAGCACACTGCTGGCAAAATGATTAACGAATATGCAAAAAAAAAAAATATCCTGTAGTGGTAAAGATGGGAGAAGTTTAGATGCTTTCGTTTGAATTAAAATTACTGTGGACCAAGCCTAAATATATTTCGCAATAAATTCTTATAACTGATTTTAAAGGAGAGGAGGAATTTATTAAATGCCTATGTTTCAGTTCATTCGTATTCCCGGTCCTTCTCATTTCTTTTTTGCTATAAAACAATTCTCAGGCTCTGAGCAGATGTGAAGCAGGTTGTGTACCCCCTTGTAATTAAAATGGACAAGATCGGATGGGTTGCTGTAGTAAAATGATACAATAAAACCAGGATGTAGCCTACAATAGATACTCTTGTGCTTTTGCTGCTCTCAAAAGATTTCTCCCCTCAAAATCAAGCTCTGTAGCAAACTTTAAACATTCTTCTACTCCTGAGAGTAACTCATAAAGAAACCTGGGGTATTTATTGTGTGACAGTGCTGTCCCTGCTGTGCATCTTTGCTCCTGGCTCACAGAGCATTTTTACACAGCCGTGATCCAGAATGTGGGCAGATACAAATATGACAGTTTTTGCTTGGCTGCTTGACTTTTCAGATTTTTATTAGGTGATTATTGCATTAATTTTGTCCATATATCTGAAATAAAAATTTACCATGCAGTTTTGAATATAGTATGAATATATACTTTACTCTTATAAACCTTAAAGTGAGTTACATTTAATAGCAGTTTGTGAGTAGCATATCAATCAAGCCTTAAATATACCAATCAAGCTCTTAAATCAACCAATATTATCAGTCAATCTCTTCAATATATTCATGCTTATATATGCTTTTACTTATATTTAATATATGAAAATGTAGTAACTTTTTTCTATTTATGCTAATGAAAGCTTTAATTTACACCGGCTTTGATAGAACTATTAACTGCACATAGCTGGGGATGTACTTAACTCCTTCTGTGCATAAGACTTACCATACTATCCAGTGTGTGTTACACACCCTAAACCAAGGGCCACTGCGTTAAGTGATACTGTTACTGCTGATTTCATTAGTTCTTTGATCAAGCTTCTCATGATTAAAATAATTTTGAGAATTAAGGCATGTTTAACAGATAATTCTTTGATAATTACTAGGAAGGTATATAATAACTGGGAACATGTTATTAGTTTGAAAATACAATAACCCAGTAAAGACTGTTCTATTACCATTATGTAGAAAATTAAGATATTCAGCATAATTCTGTGAAAACGTGATTAAATTGTAAGAAAAAATTTGCTCACGGAAAAAACAATTTTAAATTAATAAGTCTCTGATATGTGCTGGTCAGAATAATTTTTAGGAAAATAAAGAGAGGAAATAACCCATAGTAAACATAACCATGTGTATATATGTATGTGTATATACACACGTATATATTAATGTACATACATACGTACTTATATAGTGAACAATAGTTTATTTTGAATGTCACAAATAAAAAGCAGGACATTGATTAAACCCTGCAATCCATTTTCTGAAGAGAATTATCTCAGAGCTCTTACTAGTAAGCCAATTTATCACTTTATGTCAGTGTTCTCACCCTGTGAATTGGGTGCATGAATTACTAATTTTTTATATTGAAGGTTCATGCCCATATTCTGGAGCCAGCGTCACTGCAACTGAAGCCGAGGAATGTCAGGTCAGACTGAAAATAACACTGAAAAGATACCTGAATAGGTAAAAAATTTAGTTGTATATATCAAACTCTCTCTATATGTTTATGTGAATGGGTTTCTCATATGACAGTTAACTGGAACTTTCATTTCTGAAATCAACAAGATTTTTCCATTATTTTGTAACTTATCGTTGCATTTATCAGAACATGAATACAGTGGCATCTGCTTTTAGAAGACTGTGGACAAGGGATTAATTCCTTTTGCCATATAGATTTCTGAAGAGTTATAGGGCAAAAGTCTGCATGTTTTTATACAAAATATGTAGGTTTGTGGAGCATCTTTATTATTTTGTCTTGAAAATTTAATGTTTCCCTTTAGTAAGTTCATAAAAAAAAATCTGCATTGAGTACAAGTACATATTAGATGTAACCTTGTTGAAACTGAAAAAGGGCTTTGATTTAATTGAGTAAGTCTTTCCAATAATGAATTCTTTATAGATAAACAATAAGGAGTGAATAAAAGCATCAGGCAAACGTAGTGAATGCATATTGCAACAGTAAGGAGTAAAAGCAGGTTTTAAATAACAGCATGTTGAACAAATTCATATTGGACCTTCTAAAATCAGTAACTGTGCTTAAAATACTGCTATTGTATTTATTTGCATGCAGTTACAGAGTGGTGTAGATGTCTTTTGAAATACTATTTACTTTTCTTTATCTATCTGTATCTAGGCTCACCATAGAACATTTTTGACTTTCTAATGCAACGCTGCTATGCCCCGTTGTTTAATAATTATTCCATAACAGATCTGTGATTTTTTTTCTTTTTTTTTTTTTTTTTCATTGTTTTAAGAAAGGTTCTCAAATCAGGCAGTTTATGGGGAGATTACCTTTTCCCCCCTAAAGTTCCCGTTTGGGAAATTAATATAGACAGTTAACATTTCTGTCCTGAATATGATTTAATGTACAGATACTTAGTGCATTTACCTACAGCTAGTTGCTTTATGAGAGTGTAAAAAAAAAATTACAAGAAAAAGGTATTCATTATGATTGTGCAGCAAGGTGTGGTTCAGTTCTAGCTATTCCTGTCTCCCACCACCTGCTCCCAAACTTGACTCAGAGAAATTAATAGGATTTTTTTGAGGGTTGAAATGTTACATGCAGTTCAACTAAAGGTGATGGAATGAAGCACAAGAAGTGTCTTATTTCAACTCTAATCTACTATTTTATTTGATATCAGAGGAAGGATATTCAGGTCTGTATTCATTGACTTAAATCAGCGTGGGATTGCTTTGTATGCTTGGGGTGCTGGGCCTGTAACTGAATTACCAATCACTTGAGCTAGTCCATGAATGACTTACTGGGCTTTACTGCACATGGAAATGGGATCTTCATTACTTAACTACAGAAGGTAAATGTGCTTGCATTTCACTGTTAAAAAGAAAGAGTACTTTGCCATTTGTGTCTTAAAAGGGACGTATTTTTTCCAAATGATTCTTCCAGTGAACAAGAGTAGGACAAAATTGTGTAAAATGTTCATATTGGCCCTGACTCATAAATGCATACTCATATAACTGGTGTCAAAGAAGAGTTTCGAAGCTCAGTAAGGGACAGTGGCTAATTATATGAAATGTTCAAAATAGATCTATGAACACGTGCTTGCTATGCTATCCCACCTATTCAGTTTAATCTCAATTTTGGGTAGTTAATTTTGCATTGATTTGTTGCTACATTCTTTCAGGCTGCTGTGGTTAAGTTTGTCATACCACTGTAATTTATTCTCGGTATAAATGTGTTTGAAAGTTTAAAAACATGACTTGGGGTGGAAAAGATGCCTCTGCTTATTGCAAATGGTATGAACTGATTTTCTTTCTCACACTTTAAAAATTACAAACAACAGATTCTTTCTAAGCACTTGGTATGATAGATATTTAAACAGCAATCTGTTAGGTAATGTGGAGATTTTCTCATCATCTGTACGGAGAAGACTGCTTTCAGAGCTCATGTCAGCAACAGGGCTAGAGAGCTTGACAGAACTGTTTTGCAACTGCTTTGCAGCCTGGAGAAAGGATTTGTCTTATTTTCTGTGGTTTTCTGCCTTTTATGAATGTATTTGGTAGTTGTAGGGCTCTGGTTTATATCCATAAAATGAAAAGGTGAATGTGCTTTGCCATCCCATGTAATGTAGATCTAAAATATTTGAATCTGTTGCATTCCTTTCTATATGTGTGAACTATCTCAGCATGTCTGCAAATGTATGCTAATGAAATAGACTGTACAGTTCTAAGCAAGTCAGAGTAATTTGTTCAATAATCTCATAAATCTTTGAAACTGAGGATGTTGAGGGTTAGCATGCTCAAAATGTTCCTCCCTGATACTAGTTACGAGTTATTTTTGACAAAATGTCTTCCAAGCCAAAATGCTGGGTTTTTTTTTTTTCTTTTCTTTGTTTTTCCCTCATATGAATGTAGCAAATTCCATAACACTTTAATAGTACAGTCTCAGAGGGGGTTCTTCGTACAAATGTGGGATCCTGCAAGCAGCAAAATTTTCCTGCGTGATTGTACCTTGTGCAGACGTACTGATATCAGGGAGTTTATTCCAGGTGTAATATTTGAAAAACAGGGTAAATGTAGTTTGCATGGCTAGCACATACCAAGCTCATACTTACATAAGCTAAAGCAATGTTACTTAGAGCAGAACCAGGATTGATCCACACTGGAATTACAGTGAGTGTTTAGGAGAATCATTCAGAATTTAACCCAGTTATTTCATATCTTGTCCATGTCAGGCAGAGGACCTGAATTTAACCCTTTGTCTTTCACTTCCAAGTTGAATGCCCTTAGTGCTGGACCATTTTTGTTTTGACATCAATCTCCCTCTCTGTCCACTCTCTCTCCACTCTTCTTCATTTTTCCTGCCTCGATTAATTTTTTGTGAAAAAAACCTCAGTAATTGTACTTGTGTCCTGATGCAGGAAGGGGGAGAAGTAACTTTTAGGTTTTGGGAGCAGGAAGAAAATTTCTTGCCCTTTGTTGTTATTATGGTAAATCATAGAGGAAAAAAAGACAATGTTAGGAAAATTCAGTTATATTAATTTAAATAATTGCTCAAGAACAAATATTAATTGGCCAGATTTATACACAGCTTTAAACTTTTGAAGCCATTTTAAATGAACACCTGGAAACATAATCATATAATTTTATTATCTTTAAAGACTAGATGGATTTGAGGGATCAGGAAATAGATGAGAATATGAGTCACTACACATTATAAATTGCAGTGTAAGTGTGGTTTTAATTTCACTCACAGCCTTACATCTGCCCCATTTTAAGGTGCTTTCATTTGGTGAGAGTGGATCATGCTGAAATTCTGAGAAGTCATGACTGAAAAGTCATTCAGTCCTTTTACTGATTAATCGGATTAGTTCATGTATTCAGCAACCTGATCCTGTAGTCTGGGACTCCAGAGTAATAAGGCCAGGCTATTTTTGCTCAGTCAAATAAATGGTCAAGCTTCCACTGATGGTAGTATGAAAAAAAACAGATCCAAAATTAGTATTATTTCTTTTTCTGTATGAGAGTGGAAGACTGATTTAATTTTTTGTGTATGGTAAGAGGCAGGGATTAAACAATTCCTAAAAAGTGCCGAGATGTTTGAGCATCTATTGGACCTACAGAATATTGATTCCAAAAACTTTATGGTACATGCTTATATGACCCCATTGTTTTTAAGTATCGCACACATCTCGTAAGTGCTTTGTCAGGATTCAGCATGGAAACCTTAGAAAAATTATTAGACCATTTCAATTCAGTATAAATATGTAAATAGAACTGTTAGCTTAGCTAAAAAAGGAAAGGTTTGGTCTGTGCTTGTGTAGGTGAAGAGGAAAAACATAATGCTTGCTCCCCTCCTTTGTTTGCATTTGATCATGGATGTTATTGGTAAAATCTTTGCATAAATTTGAAATTTTCATTTTTTCTTAACTCCTTTTTGACTTGTAGGAAAATGTGTTTTGGCTTGACTTTATAGAACTCACTAGTGTACTTTCTCTGTAGAAGTAAGCAAGCATCTGTGAGCTGCAAATACTGAATTTTTAGCAAGTGGAGCACTTAATGTTTCTTTGAGCTTATCTCTTTACCTCTATTTTGATATGATAAAAAGAGAATATATTCTTCAATGTCTCCATTTGTGGGGACACTTCAAATTCACTTGCAATTAATATAGCTGAATAGCCAGTTTGTGATAGTCATGATATCCTGTGTGACCTCAAGGTGCAGCTCCAGAAAATTAAGAGTGTCCTGTAAGTCCTGTAGTGCATCTGGCAGCCTGTGGGGATGCCTCAGATACTCCAGAGTCTAAAACAGCACTTGGTATATGTACTTAGTACCTGAATAATTTCCTGAGTTTCATGAGAAAAGAGCATGTCTGTAAACACCCAAGCAACTTTTAGGAACTCTGACATTTTTGTAGGCTATTAAGTACTGTTGCAATTAGTTGGTGTTTGCAGTGGAAAGCATGGATCATATTAAGTCATAACTTAGTCATTCCAAATAAATACATACTTTCAAGGGTACTATATGCCTATTCTAACATGTTGAAGAGCCTCCAGTATTACTACATTTAGCTTTGTCCTTCTGGAGATGCAAAAAATGGTTTACTTCACCTTAGGATTTTTGTTTTCCTTTCTGTATGGAACTGTTTCTGGCTTCCTTTTGGACCCATGAATACAGTGGTTCAGTGAGTGTTGTGACTCCTAACATTACTTTTCATTTTCTGGTACTCAGAATCGTGATTTCCTGTGCCTGTGTTCCTGGCTTTATCTTGCACTCCAGGAACTTGCAGTGTTCAATTTTTGCAGTATTTTGTTGTTACATGACTTCTTGAGATCTATATGTTGCAGCACGTGGAAGCCATTTTCCAAACTAAATATCAGCTGCCTTAAAAAACAGATGTATTAGGAAAAAAGTTCACTTGGTATGTTCCTCTCTTCATATAGGGGATATATTTCAACAACGTAGATTTAATTCTGAAGTTTCTTTCTTTTTTTTTTTTCCTTGTTCTGTCCTCACAGTGCTTAAAACAGTTCTCCAAAACAAGTGTTGCTACTACTGGGTTATTAAAAAGACTGTGAAAGTAATTTTGCTAATTATTTAATTCTGACACTTTGGTGGTTCTGTAGCAAGAAATTTGTGCCTTTAAAATTCAGTGTCTTATTTACTAAATGCCCTTTGAAACTTCCTGAAGAAGCTAGCAATGTTTTCAGGAACATGGTTAACCTAGTTGTATCACTACAGACTGCTTACCAACTGTGAGCTTAGTTTTGTGCACTGCGATTTAACTATATTTGCTTTTGGTCTGATTTTTTTTCCCCTTCTCTTTAAGAAAAAGGCTGTGTTTTTTTCTGTAGGGTTCCTTTTCCTCCTTTCAACTCTGCCAACCAGCTAAGTATATGAAAAGTATCTGTTTCAGGAACCCTGGTCCATCTCATTAGAATTGTCTTCTGCTTTCCAAGTTTAAGTTTGTGAAGAACTCCTTGCTCAGTGACTGATTGTTTAGGATACAGATTTGTTGGGTGATAGTGGCGTTAGTGATAGGTGTAAAGTGGTTTTTTTTGTTTGCTTGTTCATTTGGTTTTCTGATTGCTTTCTGTATTAGAACTCAGGAGATCTCATCTCGTTCCAAAGCAGCTTCCTAAATGTGTATGACAGACCAAAGGAGAGACCGTATAACTTGATGAGCCAGGAGAAGGTATACCTCACTGTGATACACTGTAAGAGAGTTTTGAGAAAAAAAATCTCATGCAGTTCAGAACTGTCCTACACATCCTTCCAGATTTTTAAGCCAGGGGCAGATGTGCACATTGCAGTTTAGGTTGCTTCTGATGTTTCTGGGAATTCCTTGTTCTCTAACCCTTGGTGGCTTTATACACTTGCTATGAGTCCTTCCTAGCTGTGGTGATATCTCCAATTCCCTTCCGTAAAGTAGGCCAATACAGGCCAGTCCCCAAAGTGATTTAGAAACTATGGTGCATAACACTGTCGTGTACAAACTGGGAACTTGCAAGAGTCCAGGAATAGAGCAAGGCTGGAGGCATCTGTTACCCAGACTGAGTGGTGAGAATTAGATGCCTAACAATGAAATTGGTAACAGCACCTAATGGAAAAGACATTAAGTCAGCCTAAATGACAGAAAGCTGCTGTTTAGAAGCTTCTAACTGAAACTGTCAAACTAAAACTGTTCCTTTCCCTTCTTGGGTGACTGACGGCAGCTCTGAGGCAAAGGAAGCGGGATTAATGGCCAGAAACTACTTTCTCAGCTATAATGGTTTTAAACACTCTGGTTGTATGGTGCTCTGGATGCTGTGCTGATCTTCCACCTTTCTGTTGGAATAGCCCAATGGTGTAGGAAGTAGTGAGAGAGTCTGGGAGCTCAGAGGATGGTAGAAAAGAGGAGCTGACTTTTTGCCTTATCTTTATGGAATGCAGTTGGGGCCAGGGCGAGAAGAATGTTTTTTTACATGTGAAAAGAGAAGCAGTTCTACGGTCAGGTCTCCTTTTGTCTGGGATGTACTAACCTCAAGGTTTCTCCTCAGACTGAAGTTTTTCATCTTAATTTGTATTAGTAGACCTGTATTTTTGAACCTGATATTGTAACAGAAAATAGGTCTTTTGGCCTTCCTTAGGAGGGATTGCAGTGTGTTGTTTTTGAATGAGTTCATTATTATCCTGGAGTTAGTTTGTATTCTATGCTGTATATTTTGGGGGGTAAAAGTTAACGCTGTTTGTATTTCAAGTTGCACTGGCCATGAGCAACATGGTACTTGCTCTTCCCATGGGTCTAGTCACTTCATTGTTTCTGGATTAAATTCAGGGTAGGGAGTTTAATCTGTAGAGTTCTGTGTATGTCCAGTTTTGGCTATGTGGATGCAGATTTTGTTGTCTTTAGCTGTTATGGCAGCTACATTCATGGACACTTAAGCTAATAGGCACTATTAGCTTAATAGATTTAAAGATTAGGATGCTGTTGACAGGATGTTTTCTGTGAAGGGTGCTCAACTTTCTATGTGCTTTTCATGATCTGCCAGACAATCTGTTTCATCCAAAGTATTCGCTGAAGGAGCGGGTTGGAAAATGAGAAGAAGAATTATTTTTAGGAATGATATTTTCCTTTTGGTCATCAGATAAAATAAGATTAGTGTGTTTATTTCTGTATAATCTTCATGCAGGGAATGCTTAATTCATATTATGGTCCATTTCTATGAAGGGGAAAGCAGGAGACAGCAATAAAGCACTCAGTTTTTTTTCTCTCCCCCTTTTTTTCTGGATTACTGAGCACAAAGAATGGAAGTTCCATTTAGGGTAAAGTGGATAAGAAAAATATGTTCCTACCACCCTTTAGAGGCACATAATATGTGCTATATACTATGCTGATTCTTCATTTCCTGTGTATAAACAGGAAGCAAAATTTCAAGGAAAAACACGCATACAAACAAATAAAACAGTCTTGTCAAGATCTGGATTATTCATACACAGCATGAAAAGTGAACAATTTAAACCTGGAAGTCAGAATAATAGCATGAATAACTGTAGTGGTATGCTGTTGAATAGCAAATGAGGGCATCAAGAGGAAAGCGAACAGAACAGCCTTATTCTGGCGTGTCTGTACCTTTTTACAGGCAATGAACTAACAGTGATCACAAAATCTTATGCAGCCCTCAGGAATAGGTTTACTAGATTTTCCTTCAAAATCTCTATTCAGCTGATGTAACTCACTCTGACAGCTACTATAGGGCTGAGTCCTGAAAGGTCCAGGGTACTTGCATGCCAGCAACAGTTATCTAGGATTGCAGAAGCTCAGCAGGGCTGTGATTCACAGGATTTGTGCTAGGCTTCCCCATGCATTTGACCATAGTTCATCCCATTTTAGCTCACCCACATAATTACGAAAAACAAAATATATGGAAAACATTTGGAGTTTTAAATTAAGAATAAATATTACAGAGAGTTCACACGTGGCTGAATTAAATGGTGAGTTTTCTATTACTGAATTACTATGGCTGATGACAGGCAGAGGCTGTAATTCTAATACTATGATGGTATCAACTGGGTACTAGTGCACACTACCATTCTTTCTGTTTTGTGTGTCTGGATTTCCTTCCCACTCAGAAGGGTGTTTTTGAAGGGACAGTCATTGCTCGGTCACCCCCCCAAATGGCAGTAAGAACTCTCGCCCAGACCAGAGGTTGCTCCATAGGGCTCTTGGGTCTGCTGTCCACAGGTAGTCACAGTTGAGCAGAACACACAGTCCTTATTAAAATCATGCCATTTGCTTAGGTAGCAATACTACCAACTCTTAATGATTGATTTGGAATATACCAACTGATTGGCCTAAATAAACTATAATTAGTAAAAAAATACAGGAATTCTGGCAGTTTTCAAGATGGAAATTCCTTCGAACCATTGCTTGTTCTTCAACACAAATATTCTTCTGGAGATTATTTGAAAACATGATTTAAGAGAAATGTTGATGAACAGAATAGGCTAGAATGAAGGTCTGCGTATGCACCTCTCTCTGTGTTTAAAATTATTCCTCCTCAGAGTCATTATCTTTGGATCTTTAGCCATACATCTCCCCTCATAGTGAATGTCATGGAAGTTTTCTTTTTTGAGAAATGGTTAATTGTAATCACATCTAATTTTAATTCATTGTAAGCTGTAGTTATGTTTTTAAAAGGAATAATTTCAATTAAATCATCAGCATTGTGGTTGAGTTTTCTGATAAAATGTCAGGTAGCAGTTATTGATTCCTCTAAAAATGTAACACCTTGATGGTATTTCTTTCAATATTTGAAATTCTTTTCACAAACTCTTTGACAACAAGTGAAACAAACCAAAATGTCTCTCTTCAGAAAATATGCATGTGTACCATCTTGTGGTGATGATAATCTACCACTTCTTAAGATTCAGGCAACACACACAGCACAGAATGGTTATTTATTTACCCTTTGTGCATAGTCTAAAAAATGCACACAATAAGGATTTTTTTTTTTTCAATGGCGATTGAAACTCATGATGTGGTGGTTTGTTTTTTCTTTAATTTCTAATTTCACGTTCTGAAACTTGGAAGATATGCTCATTTAGCAGAAGCTTAACCTACTGTCTGTTGTCTTGTAACTGAAAGACTACAAACTAGATTGTAACGTTGGAGAAGAGGGCTGTTCCCCTCCCTAGCATGACCTTAGACCTCCTTCTAGTAGGCAGAGGTTGTGAGTGGTTGGGTCTTAAAAGCAGGGACACGTGTCAGTTTAAAAAAATTAACAGATGTGCATGCATAGTGTGAAGAGACTGAGGAGATTTATTGTAACAACCTTGTATGTTTGGAGTCCTCCAAAATAGAAGTTATTTTTAAAAGTGTAAGAACAAGCCAAACAATTAAACTTGAAAATATTTGTGAAGTCATTTTTTCAATGGCATATAAAAGAATGTGTGTTATAAAAGAATATGTGATGGTGATACAACAATTCATAGTGACTGGATGTGGTATAAAGTTTTCATGTGTGATCATTTAGGATTATCTAATTAGCATGAGTAATTTCACCTTTAAATAAACTTTCTAACTACTTATTTTGCAACTTGCAAGTAGTCTTCTCTGACTGCTCGTAACGCCTTGTGATGTGCTGTCATCTAGTGGGCTTACATCCTTAGTTATTCTAGCTGTACCAGCACTACAGGTTTTGATCTATGCCAATTAGCCGCAGCCAGTGTCCATGTGTGGTTTAGGGAAAGTGCAGGCCAGGACCTGTTTGCAGTAGGCAGTCTGGAGTTGGCCACCTTGTTTTTAAGGGAAGAGTGGTTGGCTGTTTGGATGCAAGTTGCCCAGCCAGTGGCAGTGGGGCTGGAGAATGTGTAGGGGCTCATCTTGTTTGCTGTATCACTATTGTATTCACTATTTCGGGACATAAGGGATTCGCCTGGCATATGGTAGGTGACTTCAAGTCCTCCTTCCTGTTATATCTTCTGCTCCTGTGATTTTGCATATCCCTCTTCTAGAATAGATGATCTGTCGGAAGTACATCATAGGCAGGAGTGAATGGGGCCGTGTGTCAGGAGTGCATCACTTCGGAACTCTTTGCATAGCAGAACCAGAAGGAGCAAGCCTTGTCAGCTGACACAATTAAGGACAGACAAGTTCACACCAGTGTTCCAGATTTCCTGCCATCCACTCCAGGAATTATGAATACATTCATGAATATTAGAAGCGTCTCTTTTACCATTCTCCTTGTATGACTTGGCCTTCGCTCTGGAATAGTTGATAATAGGAACGAATATGCTCCTACATGCATGTTTTCAGTAATGAAAAAGATGACTCCTCTTGTGCAAAAGAAGATACAAAACACAAAGCAAATTTAATTGACTTGTCTTTACATTAGCTTTAGAAAGAAATCTCCAGAGAAAGGCATAACATTACTTTCCTAGTAACATACTAAAATTTTTTTCCTGGTTGCAATATTCTGTGGTTTCATGTTGCATTAATTCTCAGTTTTGCTAGTTTCTAAATAAATTCACTAAAATGAAGAGGGAAAAAAAGATGAAGTTGCTGTGCTATCAAGAAAATGCCATACACTTTTCTGACAAAAGATTCTGAATGTACTGTGATGTATCCTTCAGGGAAACTGGGTGCATTTTTTCCTATGCTTTTCTGGAATTCTTATTAATATTAACTTCTGGCAATGCATTACAGTGGCATTACAAACCCCAGAGCCTGTTTCAGATGCTCATGCTGCCAAGTTCAATCCATGTATAAGTTACAGACATGATACTTTTTCTGGGAGAAAAATACATTGCTATTTTAAGAGCACTCCTCTGTTTTTTGCTTTGCTGTGTTTTACCTCATGTAGCATTAACAAAAGTGAAATGTTTGATATAAGAAATTGATTGTTTTACTGGGTCTAATTTAGTCCTGAATGTGAACAGCAGTGTTTGCATTATTCTGGAGTTCTGTTTTAACTGTCACAGTGGTGTGTAATTCTAGCCTGGGATTTGATATTTCCCCTCAAGAAGAAACATAAATTGGACTGAAGAGTGGCTTTTTGATACCAAGCTGCAGTTTGAGGGCTTTCTAGTATCAGCCAGTCCTTCATTTACAATAATGTTTGGTAGGTTTCAAGGCCTTGCAATTCTTTGAAGACAGGCGCTTTTTTTCAAACTGTAGGCTAGTGTTCCACTAGGCTTTAAAAATGAACTGATTTTTGAAATGCACTTGTCTTCAAGCCTCAGCGATTCTGGGGGTGTGTGGGTTTTTGGGGGGGTTAGGGATTTTTTGTGTGTGTTTTGGGGATTTTTTTTGTGATTTTTTTTCCTTTAAAATTATTTATTGAAAGACTTAGTTCACCTTATGCTCAAGTTGAACAAAGCATATATGCTCTGGAATAAAATGTATGGTCTAAATATTAACCCTTAGGGAAGAACAATGAAAAGGGAAATGCTTCTGCCAGTCAATTTGCAGCATAGCATGAAACAGTTGTTAAAAAGGTGAGGATCCTGATTTTGAATGCAGACTATTATCAATCACATATAAATCATATGTATAATCATCTCATATAAATCACACGATTACAACTCACACCATTGTAGGTCAGTGTACATAAGACTTGCAATCTGACTGTGAATCAGTGCTTTTTCTGAAGTCCTGGTATTCGTTTCAGATTATTTCCATTTCCTCAAGGGTATCATACACTAGCGACAAGGGGAGTGTTGAAGTTGATGGGAGGCAGTTAAGAGCATTTGGGATATTACATTTAGACTGGTCTGCATCTGTCAGTAGTTTTGAGGGATTTGAACTACATAGCCTTTTTATCAATCACTTTTTGCATCAGACTGCTATAATACACGAGATTGCTAGTTTGAGACTACTTTGTTCAGTGTTCCAAAAGCCTGTAAGTACTTCTGTATTTATAAGCAGATATTAAGAGTGATTGCTGTATATTTGGTAACTGTGCAAACAGTTTCATGGTAAAACCCTTCAGCAACTGTAAATAAGAACTAGTTTGTACTGCAGAGCATCGTCTGCATTTATTTGCATTACATTCATGTCTGGATGTCCCTGGAGGTATTGCAGGTTTGTTATACTAGACGTTGCACAGCTGTATAGTAAGTGCCGATCCTTGGCCCAAAAAAGCTCAGAACTAACAAGTATATGAGGGAGATGGAAGAACTTTCTTCCTCTTCTCATATGCAGTGCAAAAGAAGGGTGGAGGGAGATTAAATTATTTACTCAAGGTCATAGTGAATGTCTACAGCAGAGCTGGAAATGAGTCTAGATTTTCTAAGGGCTGGTGAGAAAGCAAGAATTCTGTTTGACAGAAAAATTCATTTATTTGACATTAGTTTCCTTTCTAATGAGTGAGGAAAAACAATCCATGAGAAATTTCTTACGGGTAAGGAAAAAAGACAGAGAAAGTTGAAGAGGGAGAGAAAGACATAGGAAGAGGAAAATAGGTAGGCAGGAGGGAGGGAGAGAGGTGCAAGGGAGAGAGAGAAGTATGTTAGAGCATTTATTTGTATGAAAGGGGGAAAATCAAATCACTTTCTCCTCTGCATGATTCAGGTGCTTGAACTGATGTATTGTTTTAAGTAAGTGCCAATTAGAGAACACTTGCCCTTTTCTCTGCCGTTTTTCTTTATGCTTGTGACCCAAAATTCTATTTTGGATCTTAGAAATTCTCTTTTGGGATGAGAGGGAAGAAGGAAATGGGGAAAAGATCGTTTTCAAGAAAAAGTTTCAGTTGACAGAAAACGAATGTCTTACCAAAATGTTTCTGAACAACCCCATTCTTAAATCCCACTCCAGAATCTTAGGTTGTCTTATTTCTGTTAATTACTGCATTACAGTGCTTTCAGTCAAGAATCATTATATTCCAGAAGGTGCATAGGTACAGAATAACAGATTAACTCTTACACATTCTCTCTTTTGGAGAAGAATGACACTAAGATGCACAAAAAATTGAACAACCTGTTTTTTCTGGCATATATGTTTTAGAGTGGGCATGAATTTAAATATTTTTTTTTAAAAAGTCTATTTCTAAATCCCATTTAATACTAAGTTTCCATGAGGTAACATAAAAAGGGCTTTGCATTGATTACTGGTAACCACCACGAACTCATAGTAGTAATTAAGATAAAAGTAAAATCAAGAATATTGCAGAAATAGATCTTAAATATAGACCTTTCCTGGCCATGGAATACAGGTCTTCCAAGGCATAAGTTACAGTGTAAGATCTATGATGTATAATCTGTGAAATGTTTAATCCTGTACTTCCTAGCTGAAATGTAAGTCTTTATTTTGCAGTTGTAAAATTTTAGATGGATTTTGTCAGTTTTATTCCATTGTTGGTCAGCAGATACCTCTAGCAGGAAAGAATAAATGAATTAAATGTATTTTGTATCATTAAAAAATGTGATTCTTAGAGGTTTGTGCAGAATCTTGTTTTGTACCAGGCAAAGGTTCTTCTCTTTCACAAATGGTCCTCTTTTGGTACCATTGTGCATGGTGAGAGGACTTCTTGCTGAAGGCTTCCTGCTAGGCTTTGCATTATCTAGATATCCTGGGCCCTCATGACTGCTCATTATTCTGACTGAAAATACAGGATTGAGACCTTTAGTTTTATGCAATATTTTAAAGAAAGTGACATTGAATGAGAAAGGCAGGTATGAAATCCTCCTCATCTCTGGTCTGGAGGTATTACTTCTTTTTTTAGTAGCTGTAAATATAAAATACTTTGTACAGAGATGGTAGATTATCTCCACCAGGGTGGTGAAATACATTCTAACAAACAATAAATGTCTGAATATGGAGATAACTGCCTGGGAAAAAAATAATCATAATTTAATAATCTAGCAACCTCCTAAATTTCAGAATTATAAAACCTGTTGATTTGCATATAAATGAATCATAGAATGGTTTGGGTTGAAAGGGACCTTCGAAGATCATCTAGTCCAACCCCCATGAATGAAATGAAAGAAGACCTGGTTTTAGGAGCTCAAAACTCTTTTCTTCTGCTAACCAGTATTGCTTTTGTTCTGAATGAGTTCTGTTTCAATCACATGTTGTTTATGTGTAGCTGGATTATGAGTCATTTTAATAATGACTCACATTTTAATGATAGAGTTACTGCCTATTTTATGATGAATGGGAATAGTACTTTATCATCCTTCTCTTGTTGACATCAATAACTTTCCTGTTTTCCTGGTTGTACTGGTGGTGGCTGTACATCAGTTATGAATATGAGGGAATCAGTCTTGGGGGGGGATGTTGCAAGTAACTGGATCAGTGGTTCCATTGCCATTTCTTATTGTCTAGGAAAAACTCAGATTATTTTTGGTATTTTCATAGGCTGCTTCTATAGACCTCTGATTAGGTTAGCAATAGTCTTTGACCCAGTAGAAAGCTAGACAGTGTAAATTTTATGATACTAACCTTGATTAATGAATGTAAAGGAGAGAGTTACAGATTTAGCTGGTTCCTGTATCAGCAGCTTCTCAGTAGTAGAAGAAAACTTACGTTCTCATTTGTTGATTCAGGTGCCAGATTATGCTTGCTCCAGAAGAGGTTGTGGGGATTGCTTCACTAAATAGTGCACTGATTCTTCCTGCTATTTGTTGCTTTTTTGTATTACTGGTGTTTATTACAGAAAGTTTGATTAAATTATGTGCATGTAGTCTTGGGGGAAACAGAATATTCTTTGGCTAGTAGCATGTAGGCTTTTATCAAACTGAGATGGTCTTAAATGACCAGAAATGTAAAAATACAGTAACTGTTAGATGGTAAGCAGAAGCAAAGCTAAAATGCATCTTGACCAATGAGGAAGTGGTGTGAATCCAGTGTTATGCATATTGAAAACAGTGAGTGTTACAGAACTGGGCTTTCCACCCAAGGTGCTTTGCCTCTTTTTTTCATTGCAGTTTGTGGATGGGAACTATTATTCCCTTTTGTCCTTGACTGATTGACCAAGCTATTACTTCCTTCTCGTTTCCATGTCCCTGAAGGTCAGAAATAACTAACTTATCTGAGACATCTGACAGAAGAAACTATGTAGTAAGTCACCAATTCCAATTATATTAATAAAATTAATGGATACTTAATGAAAAATAAAAGAATTCCTAAAAATAAAAATCATTAAATAATGTATAAATAGAACTGGATTTATGACACTGGATTTCAAATATTTTTATCCCTTAAATTTATTTGTAAATGGAGAGCATTGGTTAAACAAGATGAAGGCATTATTTAGAGGGATCTCTTCATCTTATCCAGTTGTTCCAGTTGTCCTGCTTCCAGTATCTGAACAAAATTCTCAGAAAGCAGAAATTCTGTTTCTGTTGCCGTTGAAGAGATGTAATTGTTTAAAGGCACTGATTTTTGCAGCATCTGTTACCATTCTTCTGTAATATTAATTCAGACCAAATCTTTGGTGGTCTGATCAGTTTAAGACTATTAGAAATTCTACTGTAGTCTCTCTAATTGCGGGGCGGGGGGGGAAAGGCAGTATTTTGTCTTAAATACTTGCTCTTGGTGTACATTAGAACACACATAGTTAAGATTATAGTGTACTTGTTATTAAAAACAAAGTTTTGCATCCTCTGCATATGAAGAACAGCTTGAAAACTAGTTTGACAGTGTAGTGATCACGAGACATTTATTATACAAAAATGGGACTCATTTGATCAGCAGTACTTCAAAATATTACTTCCAGAGAATGACTGGTTGTGTAAAGAGGAGCGTAATGAGTCAGGGTTCATATGAGATTCATGTTTCCAGGATGATCCTGATGTGATACACTATCTAATGATTAGATTAAAATGAAATTAATTTATTCAGATATGATGGTGATGTGAAGGCTAGTAGGTTCCTGTGTGTAGAGAGACAGAGGAAAAGAAATACTTAGCAATCTGTAAAGAAATGATGGGCTAAAATGGGAGAATACAAATTCAAGCTGTCTTTTCCTGCTAATTCAAGTTCCATTTTTAGATTCAACAAACCCAATGTTAAACCTCCACCAATAATAATTTTGTGTTAGGGAAATTAATTTTTACTTCCTCTTTTCTAAAAAGAAGCTAATTGAAAAGTTTCACAAGGGTCACTAAAGACAGCAGGCTGTAAAACAGAAGAGACCAATCCTATCCTCTTAGTATTACTATTTGTAATTGGGCTTGAATTAATGTCTCAAATCTGTATTCCTGGATATCGCATCAGTAATAGGTGCTTTAATTGCTAAACTTCTCTCCGAAAGCTAAGAATATATTCCAAATAATCTTGACCCAATGGTCAGAATTTCACCCTGTGATGGTGACATGTGAAAGAGGAGCAGAAGGTGCACCTATTAAATTACTTTAATTGGCTATCTAAATCAATGGTCATTGATTTCCTCTAGGTTTAAACAGATCAGTTGCCCCTATCTTCCAGAATATTTGGACAGATTTTCCTTGAGATTCTCGTCATCTTCTCCCCATTAGTTCAGCCTCTGCTCTCAATCCTTTTCTTACATGTGAAGTACCTGGTTAGCCTGGAAATGTGTTGTTTTTATTTATCACTTCATTATTCTCTTCAAAGGGTTGTTTGCCTCAAGTCTCATTTATTCTGTTTTTCTGCTAATTTATTTTCAGATGCCAGCAGGTATTTTGTAATAGCAAGTACACATCTCCATAGCTTTCTTCTCTTTTTATTTGGTCCGTCTAGAAAATGGAGTGACTGAAAAACTCAGACAGGAATTTCTCTCCAGAATATATTTCACTTTAAGGTCATACATTTGTATCTCTAAGATCATGTACTAAAGTCTTGGCACTGAAGAAGCTAGTGGTTTGCCAAGAAGATGATCAGTAGAAATGTTGCAGTGCTGCCATGTGCATACTAATGGAGTGTCGGACAGTGAAGCAATGGATATTTCTATTTTTGATCTGAGTATAATATTGCTGCATTGGTGCTAGTTTTCTCAGTGTATTTATCACTGGAGTTTCTGTCTATAAGTGTGCTGCCCCAAGTCCTTCTTGTGAGGTAGCATTTGATACTATTTCCTTACTGTCATTGTAATATGTTACTTTGGATTAAAGGGTGATAGAGTCTTTACATTTTGGAAAACCCTGTTGAGAACACTATTCAAGACTAGTCATTGCTCCCCTTTTTGTTTTCCGTAGTTTGTATTTTTCATAGATTCATTGCAAATTTTTGCTATTGTAAGTAAAAATCGTGACAGGGAGTTTAGCATTTCTCATGCTACTTAAAAGGGTTGATGCTCTTAGCTGCTTTCCTCATTCATGCTGCTTTCTTCTGACCTAATGGCCTCTTTTTGTCGTTAGCTTGCTCCAAAGTGATCTACATTTTGCTATGATTTGGTAAAAGCTGGCATACACTGCCAACTCACAACTTGCGAGTTGGGATTTAAAGGACTTTGATGGGTTCCTTTCTGAGACTGCCATGCACTAGACTGTCATTCACAATGACTTCATCTTCTGTAGGTCCTTTAAGTATTTAATACTTTTTTTTTTTTTTTTAGTGTAGACAATATACCAGAAAGCACCAAATTCACTGCAAGCCCTGTCTTCCCAAAGGACCATTAAAAAAGATTGCTTTACTCCTCTGACTGACCTGCCAGTATTTGGATTGAGCATTTAGTACCTTATGTGAACTTGTTACAGGGGATCTGATCACCTGTAGATAGGTGTTCCTGAAATACTTGCTCTTTTGGATTTTAATTCTATTCACAGTACATGTATGAATTTTTTTTTTTTTCACTGAAACCACTCAGCTAAACCACTCAACAATGCCTCCATTTTTATAAAAGGAGACTGAAATGTGCCGTACATAGAAGATGGTTCTCCACTAAAGATTATATAGTTAATTACAGTAATGGTGGTTCACTACTGTCATTACATTTGTAAATAGAATTGATTTTCCAATGGTAGATATTCCAGGCCTTTGAACACAAAGGAAAGTCTTTAATTTCTTCTGTTGGAAGAGTCACCCCTAGAAGGACTTCTGTTAATTTTAATGATTTTTAAGGTGTTAGTCCCACTGTTGGTTTTACTGCTGCTTAAAAATCTAAAAAAGCATTTTGCTCTTCTTGTACTCTCATTGCCCTACTCTCTGATGTGGGTGCCTGTCATGGTTTAACCCCAGCTGGCAACTAAGCCCCACACAGCTGCTCGCTCACTCCCCCCTGGGTGGGATGGGGGAGAGAATCAGAAGGGTAAAAGTGAGAAAACTCATGGGCTGAGATAAAGACAGTTCAACAGGTAAAGCAAAAGCCACCCACGCAAGCAAAGCAAAACAAGGGAATCATTCACCACTTCCCATGGGCAGGCAGGTGTTCAGCCATCTCCAGGAAAGCAGGGCTCCATCACGCATAACCCTTACTTGGGAAGACAAACGCCATCACTCCGAACGTCCCCCCCTTCCTCCTTCTTACCCCAGCTTTATCTGCTGAACATGACGCCATATGGTCTGGGACATCCCTTGGGTCAGTGGGGGTCAGCTGTCCCAGCTGTGTCCCCTCCCAACTTCTTGTGCCCCCCCAGCCTCCTCGCTGGTGGGGTGGGGTGAGAAGCAGAAAAGGCCTCAGCTCTGTGTGAGCACTGCTCAGTGGTAATGAAAACATCTCAGCATGGTCAACACTGTTTTCAGCACAAATCCAAAACACAGCCCCATACCAGCTACTAGGAAGAAAATTAACTTTATTCCAGCCGAAACCAGGACAGTGCCCTACTTAATCTGCTAGTGTGACTCATCCAGATGATGCTGGCATTGTGACGCAGACTAGTCTTTTCCTGTATTGTAAAGCAAAGATGCTACTTCCTTGTGCTTGGTATCATTATCAAATAGTACAAGTTCTGCACAGTTTCAGGTAATTACAAATGCCAGTTGCCAAGGAGCTTAACCATTCAAGGGGCAAAGAATTGTAGGGCTGGGCAACTTTTGGTGCTGAAACTGAAAATGGTTGAGGTCCTGCCATATTAAAGTGAGACAGAAAAGGAGTGTATGTAGGACTTTAAGTTGAAGAACACCTCTGAGAACAGCAGCTTGTCAGCAGTGACACAGCATTCTTTCTAGCTATAGTACAGAAAGAGAAAAGGGATACCTTCAATGGTTAAGCTCTTTGGCATGAGAAAACAGCAAGGAATGTGCAGTGAAGTCCTTTAACTGGATAAATTACACCTTTCCAGTGATGATTTTGCAGTTTTTCTTTCTTGGTTTTGCCTTTACCTTTCACAGAAATTATTCTTTTTTTTTTTTTCTTTCTTGTTTCATCTGCCTCCCTCTTTCCATTTGCAGTTAATGGTTTTGCCTTTCTTTTCTGGCTTCTCCTTCTTTACTTACAGAAAGTTCTGTTAGCTCAGTCACTCTTGTCATAAACATCCTCATACTGCGGAATGAGATAAGTACAAGGAACATCTAATGGTATCGTACAAATAAAAAACCAGAAGTTTGTACAGTCTGCTGTGAGAACATTAGGGCACAAGTCTTCTTTGATCTACGCTATGCTGTATTGATTTAACTTTTAGTCCGCTAATTAATATTATGACTGTTTGGCCTTTATTACAGCCTTTGAAAGCAAGTCTAGTATTTCAGCTAAAATTTTTTTACTCATAGTGAAGGCTTTATTTCTTAAGGAGTACTCCAGAATAAGATTGTCCACAGGTGAGTTATACTGTCATAATCAAAAGAGTGTCATTAATTCTGGTATAATTTATGGTGGTAATAACTCTATAAATACAAGTTCCTAGATATGTTTTTTTTCTTTCAAAGATAACCATTATTTTAAGGTACTGGAAGGTTTTTTTTTTTTTGTTTGTTTGTTTTTTTCCAAATACCTCTCTATGAAATGTTACTGAGGGCTTAAACATAAAAACCCACCCTGTAAAAGGTGTTGCTGCCACTGTGCAGTAACTGCAGCTTAGCATCCATAATGATAACGTGTAGATTAAAAGACTTTCCTTTTGCAGTGATTGAAACTCTGAGATTCTCTATGCAGACATACCCAACAAAAATTAGGATGGCTTAGCTACAGTCATAAAGTTAATGTACATTTTAAAACCTCCCAACGAAGGCATGCTCTGGTGATGTAAACCCCCTTCATTTCTATATGTTAGTGCCTAAAGAGAATTTTAATGTACTTTGTCATTTAATGTTACAGCTTTCATTGGTTAGCTCCCATAGTGGATGTGAGACTCCTTCATGATTGGTGAAATTGTCTAATAGGAGATGCCACTGGGTCAAAGACATGGTCCTGCCCTGGAAGGAGAGTGACTTAGATGAGAGGAATTTTGCAATCTTAGTCATCTCTACTGCCTGTGATTTTGTATAAAACTGTTAGGAAGTTTTTCTGAATCCAATCAAAAAGCTGGCCATATGGACAGCTTACAACTCAACACTTCCTGCAGCGCTCCAATGGTGATAATAGACAGACAGAAAAAATTAAAAAGGGCAAACAAAGAAGCTGAAAGTAAAAGAAAATTAACCATTACACCATTCTTTGAATAAATCATTCTTTAAATCATCATTTTAATGCAGTTTCACAGCCTGAGTTGGTATCCCCCAAAATGAATCTGAGACAGAGTAAGCTTTTTAATGGAGTATGTGTGATAAACACAGGTCAAGTCGCATTTTTACATAAAAGATAAATAATGTTTCAGATGTCCTTTGCCTAAGGTACTTAGCACGTGCTTGCTCAAAATTTTACTTTCATGGTTGTCATTTGAATTTGTCTAAGAAAGCTGTGAATAGTTACATTTACATAAAAAAAGTCATTTATCTCCCATATTTGTGTGAAGCTCCTTAAACCTTTTGCCATCAATAGTGTTGCTTAACCTTTTATGTTGTATCCCTGCTCCATATTGTTCTGAACTTTTATTTTACACTGAGGTTTATTAATCTATTTTGGCATTGTTGTGTGACATACACTACAATTTTTCTATGAAAGTTCAAGTAATTGGGCCTACTTATGGCAAATAATTCATTAATTTTAGGTTAAGTCCCTAACTAGCATATTTTACAGCACATTCTACCTTTTTAAACTAGTAACAAAAGCAATATAAAATATTTTATATTTTTAAGCACAAAAAATGCATACCTCCTTTGAAATTAGCAACTATATAATGAACAATACATCTGCAGTATTTTAATGTACACCATATTTACCTAAGTAATTCAAAACAAATAAAAAGTAGTCCCTTTGAAAATATTTTTGAATTGTCTTTTGAGTATACAAAGCATACATACATCTTACGCATTGCATGCAGATTTCATAGTCATGAAAACAAACGTGATTTTTATGTTAGGATAGCATAATTGTCGACAATTGTTCTCGGCACAGTTATCTTCTTAACATGACTTTTAAGATACTATAAGGTAGTGACTTCAAGCCTCAGGATACTGTATTAAGCAGCAGAGGAGGAGAGGTTGTGCCTTATTTCTGACTTCCAGCAGCCTTTGGTTTTCTTCCTTTTTTTTTCTTCCCCTTGTTCTTTTTTACATCAGCTTTCAAGATACTATATGATTTATATTTACATTTACAATCATTTTACATAACTATATTTTTTTGTCTGTAATTCTTGAATTTTCTTTTTAAACCTGTAAATATGCATCTTTTTATGATTTGCCAGCTACATATAAAACCTGCAGGCTGCTATAAAAAAAACCTTTTATTTGATTTGCATTTTTATCATCATTGAAATTAAAAGGGAACAGTTCTATATTCACTCCTGTTGTACTGGATTCAGTTCAACAATATGGGCTAACAGTTGGTGCAAAAAAGTTCTGCTGAGGGAAGGGATCTGCATATAAATTGATCAAGACATGTGGTTAAAGTCTTACAAAGGTTCAAAACTTCTCTACCATTCTGGCGGTCTGTCTCCATAGTAAGGGTTGATGAGGTATTTGACTAGCATTTATTTGACAGAAGGTAGCAGCAAAATGTACATTATCTCCTCTGTTATTTATCATTGTCTAAACAAATTTACTCTCGCTGTTACATAAAATACCTTAGTAAAGCTAAAGACTATAAAAATGCAACTTTGTTCTGGATTCTTTAAAAACCAAATATGTCTATGCACGGAATTTCTCTGCCTGATGCTGTAAACTCATGGCTGTATAGAATCACTGGTTTCAGTGAGCTGATGGGAGAACCAAATTTTCAGTGGGATTTACTTGGGTGTTTGCAAGGTGGCGAGTTACGTGGGGACTCGAGCCCTGATGGCTCCTGCTGTGTTAGGCACAGAGCCCCATCCTGTAGCTCTTTGACCAGCACTGGCACACTGAGGCATGGTGGATTGTTCCCAGAGTTTCTGTGGTAGAAAAGTTTTTTCTCTCCCTGTGAAGAGTGAGGCTTCACTTTTTGCTGCACAGAGCCATTCTTTATGTTGCAATGGTACCTTGAATTAATCAAGTGCTATTTGCACAATGGTGAGTGAGCTTGGATTATTAAGCTTCTTGTGTTTGATCTGCTTCCTGTTTCAGTAAATAGCAAAACTTCCAATGAGTCAAATGAGAATAAGATTAAGCTGTTACTGTATTTCATATGTTTGCATAATAAAATGGTGGTTCTTGCAAATATTTCCAATGACTATTTCAGGTACTGAAACGCCAGCTCTGCTCAGGAAAATTCTGAAATGGGCTTTGTCTGTTTTCCGTGTTTCAGAGAGAATGAACTGAGGCACTTCTAGTTTTCAGGGCAAGGCATTTCACAGTATCTCCAAGAAAGGATGCTTGATGAAAAGGTGAAAGAGCTTGGGGAAAAAAAATCCCAATACTGGTTTATGTAATAGATTCAGCTAGATGATCTACAACATTTTTAGTGTGCCTTAATATAGAGAGCAGCAAAAGTCTTTATGTGTTTGAGCCTTTTCTGATTTATAAAGCATTAGAGGGTACATGCGATACTGTAACAAATTGGCAGTGTTTGTCTGAAACACAGAAGATTTCTGTAGATTTGTGGTCCTTTAGGGGACGAAGCCTAGTAAGCTCAGAGGACTTTGTGAAACATTGCTTCTAGCCAGGTGGAAAGCAAGGGAGAAAGACTGCGCTAGTGGTGAGGATCTAGTTCACAGGCAGAACAGTTCCAAAATAAGAACCTCGGAAGAGCCAAGACTGGGGAAAACCTGTGAGCTGAAATTTTCAGGTTTGCCTCACTGACGAGTGAGCCAGAATAAATGAGATTTTGATTCCATGCTGATGACTTTGTTTCAGAGGAAGTTGGAGAACTCATTTGCTGTTGGTCAGACACTGTAAATTTGTCATTTTAGATGCATCGTCCTTGTTCTGTGGTTTATATTACTGTCAGTGAGCTTCAGATCAGGCCTTGTTCTCCAAAGGGAAATGTTTTTAAACAGTACTCAGTGTAATTAAGTATTTTGTCATACACAGGTATTATGCAGAATTTCTGTTTGTTTCTTGTAGTAAACCTAAGTAAATTTCTACATTGGAACTGACATTAAATATGTGATCAGAAGAGCTGATTTCAGCTTTGTTGCATGGGTCATGAATTCAAGTGAAAGAATACACACCTGTGCTTTAGTGGTGGCTTGCCACCTAGGATGAGCCATATGGTTAAATAAGTGTTATGGAACAAACTAGGTGGCATGCCACAGCTGAGATCTAGGCATGCCCTTCACTTCACTGCTTTGCATGCCATCTGCTACAAAATGCTGTATTTTGTTGTATTACATGCTGATCAGGTGTATTTATAGAAGCTATTTTAAAAGCCTGATGCTGTATGTGTTAGAATGCTGTATGTGCAAAAACGGATTACTCTAGGCAGAGTGAGATACTAGATTACCCTGAACAAAGTTATCGTAATACAGGTAGCATTTCAGTTAAATACAGTAAGTGTAGCTAATAGAGATAAATAATATTTTTAATAATCATCATTTGGAATAATCTAAATGTTGTTTCCTGATCTAACTACGGAAAAATACCAAAACAAGCAAGCATACAACCCACTAAACCATATTATCCAAAATTTGAAATAGCTAATGAATTTCAAGTAGGGGAAACACTAGAACGCATATTCTCCGCTTTGATATTAGGATAGAGCAAAAAGTCTTAGCTGTTTAACTTGAACTTCAGCAGTTGATCCAGCTGTTGTTTCTTAGTTATGAAATTTGTGGTCTTTATCAATGAAAGAATAATGCCTGTGTCATTCAAAACTTTATCATTCTGATATTTCTATGAGGAGGCAAGAAATATTTTCAGTCTACAAATAAAACCAGTTTGATTTGCCAGAAGTAACAGAGGATGTTAGTGAGCTGAGGTACAGTAATTTTTTAAACTGTAGGAGCTCGGTTGTGTTTTATAGCTCTGAAGTCTAATTATTCAAGACTGGACTAGTCTTGCTGCAGTGCACGGTAACCACTTCAGCTGGCTTGTGCTAGAAATTTTAAATAGCCACTTGTCAGTATAACAAATCAGTCTACAAGATCTACAGCATGATTTACTGTATTTTCGCAGTGTCTGGTGTTCACTTCATGAAACAGACACCCAAATCATGACACTTGTTTGAAAGTCATGAGTTTTTAAAAATAATAGGAAAGAGGAGAGGTAGTATTTCTTTGGGAAGTGATGCATTTAGGATTATTTCTATCAATTAGGCCTTCAAACAAAACACCAAACCAGACACTAATGGTAGGACTGTGCAAGATGTCAACATGGGTAAACAGAGAGTAAACAGAATATCTTCTGGTTTTTGATTTGGGTTTTTTTTCGTGGGAGCTGGTGTAACCTGTTCATGTATGAGTGTGAAAAATTAAGTACCTGTTAAGAACAGGGAGTTAAAGAAGACTTGAAGCTTAATACTTTTGTTCTTGGGGTAGACTCCTCTTTAGAATGTTGTCAGTGAAAGAACCTGAAATACTCAATTGGCACTAAATCTACGCAGCCCGACATAACCAGTTCTAGTAGTATGCCATCATATCAAATTTTACTTCTGTCCGAATGGAAATATATTTTCATACCTGCTGAAAATACATGGGTACCTCCACTTGAGTGATTCAGTTTGGATTAAGAAATGATTCTTTTGAAGGAAACTTCATAATCAACCCTGACGCTGCTGCTTGGTTCTTATTATGGAGTGGTTTAGGAGCACAAGGAACACATTCTTTTTGAATTAAACTCAACTGGAAGATGTGTGTCTGGAGTTCCACCTATGCACTCAAACTGCTAGTGAGCACTTAGTCCACGGGGATGACCTGAAGTTAGCCCAGAGTAAACCCCCTGAAACCCATATATTCAGTCTTCAATACCAGCTTACCATTCTACAGATGTGCTCCTAGGGCAGCGCACTGCTTGCTAACATAGACATAGTTAAAGGCACAGTATGAGTGACCAGAGCAGCAGTGTATGCTATGAATAGGCCTCCCAAGTGGCTGAGGCATTCAGACCAGATCCTTAATCTGGCCTTTTGATGTGCAGTGCAGGTGGTAATTTTTTTTTTTCTAATGGCAGTAATCTATTTCTAGGGGGCTTATCATTGGCTGCTTTAAGCTGATGCCTCTCCCTAAACCTGCAGTTTTCTGGAAGGACACTATACTAAAAACTTTTTTCTGAAGTTTGATAGAAAGGAGAAGTAGATTTTGAAATGCATCAAGTTGTTAAAGACTAAAGGAGCTAACAAAGGAGAGGCAAGGAATATAAATTTTCTTTCTGTGCTTGCAATGAGTGCTCATTTTACTTTATCATTTTAAAGCTTTCCATGCTGTTTTATTTTTTAATAACTTCTTCTCTTAATTAAAAAAGTCATACAATGAGGACAATAAGCTGTTCACTAGGGTGTCCTAATTAAGAGGATTTTACTGCTTTTCTGATTTGTATTACTAATAATGTTTATTGAATAGTATTTGAATACTTCACAAATAAATAATGTTTCTGTTACTTCTACAGTCATTGAAAAAATAGGGCATGCAGATAGGAAGGTGTATGATGTAAGTATTAGATCATTTGTAAATACAAATAAAGCCCGGCAATTAGGTTAACAGCTGATTATCCCAATGACTGTCATAAAACCGTAAGATGTTACAGGAAATCAGACTATGTCTAGAAGTGCAGGCTAAAAAGCCACCAAAAAATCACGTGTAAGTATAAGCCACCCTTTGCTGTGGGTCAGTGGTTTAGGTTGGACCAATGCTGGGTGGAAGTTGTTACAGGTGGAAGAGGCCCATCATTTTTCCTATGAGGGGTAGAAGCTGTTAGACCCAAGACAGTGTAAGAAATGGAGATCTTGTCTTGCTTATTGTTACATTTAATCATTAGTTTGTGTAAGATATTCCTTTCTGCAGAGGCACATTTCTGCCAAAATTTTTAGTTGGATGATTTATTTTAAAATCAGGTTCAGCCATCTGGAGGGATTGAGACCTTAGGATAGGTATGATAGCTTGTTGCAGTACAGCTGCATGTAACAGTGCTAGCTGTGCTGAAGTGGCAAAGTGTAGGCTGGACTGTGTTGGGTGAATGAAGTAGACTCCCACTTGCATCATTTCAGAGAGAGATATGTAAGCAATAAATGCCTAGGACTAAACATCTGGCTTTCTCAGAATAATGTGTATGGCAGGTCACAAATGACCAGTTGGAAAATAACAGTTTGTTCCTTTAAAAGTGTAGTATGAAGTCTTCTGAGAGTAACAGATCACTTAAATATTTTCTACTGTACCTTCTCTGCCTCAGGAAATCCTCTTTATTCCTTACATCAGTTTCCTTAAGATTTATTCCAATTTTTTTTAAATATTTTTGAGTCAGCCCCAGAGTCTTTTCTCATAGCTATCCCTATCCTTCTAACAGAGAAACTTGGTGCTGAAACCGTGTTTCCTTTTAGATGGTGTAAGGTCTTCTCAGGCAGTGTTAGACAATTGGTTCAGGAGTGATTGTTGGCCCTTCTAGCTCAAGAAAAGAAAAAGAAGTTTCATAAATTGAATCCCAGTCTGCCCACATTTTAACAAAAAGTAGTTGTACCTACCAAGTTAATTTTATCTCTTTCCAAATCCTTTTACAAGTTTTCAAATACACAGTTCTACACAATGATGATTTCTTGGGAACTGGAAGATGAATAGTTTAATGACATGTAGAAAAGGGATGCTTCCAGCAGTGCTGATTAAGGGGAAGAGGAGATGCTGAGCATTCTGTTGTATATAACATTTCTGGTTTGAAAAGTTTGTGAAAATGGTCATGCTAAAAATGGAGACCCACAGTTTTATTTGGGATAAATTATATTGGCGTCGTTAAATTCAGTAGAATTATGCTGATTGCACAAACTAAGAGCCTGGTCCTGAAAGAGCTGACTTCTTCATGACTTGCAGCGTGGCTCTGAAAAGCCAGTAGTGTCTTCTTAGATTTGATTACCTGCTTCTACATCTAAGAGGTAATAGTTTGTTGGACACTCACAATTCTGTGTTACTGCAAGGCTGTAATTGTTGGGAAAGGTACAAACACAGTCAGAAAGCCAAAGAAGCAGATTTGCAAGGTGAGTTCTTATATTTGAAGGAAATAAATGAGTGAAATTTTATGTAATTAAATGGAAATAGCATGGTTTTTATTTGGGGTGGTGGGAAGAGAGGAAGAAGAGAGGCAGGGGGAGAGAAGCTTCCTGAAGAATGTCCTGATTTTGGAGACAGGTTTTTTTTGAGACGAGATAAAGTTATATTTCTGTTATTTAACAGAGTTGCCAGGCCACTGGGTGGTTCAGGAAGCATTTATCTCCTTCAGCTGGCAGTAATGGGGATTTAGACAAATACACTAGGATCGTAACAGTTTTGGGAAGAGCTGTGTAAGAATTGTGTGGAATATGGGCAGGTTTTTTTCATGAGAAGACTTGCATTGCATTTTAATTTTATTACAGGAATCTTGTTTTATTTGTAAAAGCATAATTGTTTTAATATGATTCTTTCAGCGGTGTTGGCAATGATTTCATTTGCATCATGGTAATTGTCCTAGCAATGAAAAAGATTTTCAAATGCTTACAGTACACAGCCAAGCAATATGTAATTGAATGCAACTGTCATTGAAACAAACTGTTTTTCTGACCTGTTGTTTCAATCTGAACATGATGTTTATTTACCACCTTCATTATTGCAGCATTAGCATATAGCGAAGCTGTGCCATATCATCATGTACTTTCCTAACAGATGGCCACTAACTTCTTGAAGGCTTTTTTGTACTTCCTTAAAATATCCCATATTGGCACAAAGTTCTTTCCTCAGTGGGAGGTATGATTGACTGGTTGAAATAGATTAATCTGCCTCTCCTCTGGTCTTTGAGCTTGTTTCGTACTGCAGCAATCCAGGTTTTGACTCTAATTTTGCACAATGATCAAAGCCACTTTTGCTAATAACATGGTGTGGAAAGTTCCATTCAGTCGCATAATCTGTGAACAAACAGTTCAGGTCATAGCACTAGCTGAAGACCACACTTCTGCCAGAAAAGGTGAAAAAACATCCTTTGTACCTGCTCCACCATAATTGTCCTCTAGAGACATTCCAGCCTCGGGATTCAAATTTTGCTTTCTTCCCTCTCTGAGGCTGTGAGAATTTCTGTACTCGTCTCTGTGCAAAACTGAGGCCCCCTTTCTGTTAGGGATTGTTTGTTTGCTAACTGCCTGGCTGTTGCTCTAAGTTGTGTTTTGTGTTTTTACGCTGAATGTACAGGTGAGGAACTCATCACTGAAGTATTTATGAGGTCCACTTCATTCTTTGTTTTTGTATGTGAGCTCAATATTCTATGCTTATCATTCCCAGTGAGGTCTGTTTCTTTACCACGAGATATATATGCAGAATCTGCAAAGAGGAAAATACACAGTTTAGATCAGTATTGAATGGCTATAATTCCAGGCATTCAGATTTTCTTAAATGCTCAAAATAAGATAAAAATCCACATTTTTTGGCACTGGAATTAAAAATTGCAAAAAGAGACAAAAAGGAAGGTCTTTTCCATGTAATTCAGTGTGTTTTGTTATCCAGTATTGCATATACTTTAGTTCTGATTGCCATTGATGTTTTAATTGGCATTGATTTGCCTCTCAGCTTTGATAAAGGGTATCTTGTGATTTTAAAATGCCAGCCTTTATTTGGTTTCTGTGTCCATATTTTATCCATGTTTTATTGAATCCTAGCATGAAGCTTTAGTCTGTTGTCTTATCCTTCAGTTCTTATGCTCTTCTTTGATCCTTGGGGAACTGTTTTTTCCTAATTTTAGTTAGCTTACCATGGCCCTAGAAAAAGTAACTTCATCTCAAGTTGTGCTGTTTAAACACATACTCCTTCATGGTTCTAAGTAACACTTTGGATGCACTTGCATGATTCCTTATGCCTTATTCACTCTTCCTGAAGAGAAGTTTACCCCTCACATCTAGAATGTAGTAGTATAATCTGAATGGGTAAAACAGACCATGCCGATTATATATAACGTTACTACAAAAAAAATTCTTTAGTCTATAAAAGTGTATACAATATGCTTGCTGCTATGTTGCAATTTTCTTAATGGCTTTGGAAGCAATCCATACTGGTTTTTATTTTCATAATGATTTTCTGATGCAGTTTCAATCATATGTAAATTCTTTTGGCAGCTGTGGTTCTTGCTTATTTTTTTGCTACTTTTCTTCCATCTATTGTTTGTGGTTTCTTTCTACTGTCTGCTTGTTCTTAATGTCGCCTTTCAGAAGCTGAAATTACCAACTGGGCATTTGGTTTCCGCGTCTTGTTCCTGGCTACTTCCGACTCCTCTATCAACTTTACAGACCAACGAGCTTTTCCTTTGTGTTTTGGTCCTCTTTTGCAGAGGCAGTGCTTGATTCTTTCTTTACACTTGTGCCGTATTTTCTTTCTCTTAGAAGTAAGAGAATGATTATTCTATTGGGTGTGATTAAATAATGTGCACTGAGGACTTATTTCCTTACGTTAATATTAAAACAGTTTTGTTAGCAAGTTAGTGTAATAAAATAACATAAAAAGCCACATAAATACTAGACAGCATTTAAAATATAAGCACTTATTGGCAAATACTTTCTCAGTCATTTTAAATTTTCATCTTTGGACAGAAACCAAGTATCAAAACTCTCCTATAAATAAAAATATAGAAATACTTGGAAGAGTTAGAAGAATGTTACGAGTCATAATAACACTTTTTTGGAAACTTATCTATATGCAGATACTACTAGACATTTGTTTCAGTAAGTTAAATAAGCATTTTGCTAACCTTCTTTTTCCAATTTAATTGTCCCTGAATGTACACAATGATTAGGTTCGTTACTCTCCCTTTGGAAAGGAAATCTTGGCTTCGGAAGAGTTGATCAGGAACAGTTTCTAAGCATATGTATTCAAATGCAACTATTTCTAAGTGATTTTATACCTCTAAAGATTCAGTTCTTCATTCATGGAAATGAATATCATTCCTAAACTGGCATCACTTCATTGTGTAATGCTAAGTGTATTTGTAATATTTTTATATTTTGAATTTTCAAATGTACTCTTAAGTTGGTACTTTTTGAGTCTTAGGTATAAGATGATATGCCTCACAGAAATATTTTCTATATGATGAGAGGCACAGAATGCATGTTGTTGTATTTCTTTGTTTCTGGAGAACTGGTTATGGCCACAGGGCTAAATATCAGGTTATCCTGCCTATGGAGTTCATTGACAAAACAGGATAGTGAAATGGAGAAAGTGTGAAAGAGAGAAAGGTATGAGTGCATCATGGTAAAAAGGAGGTCTAAGAAGAAACAGATGTAGTTACAGTGGAAGAGTCAATAAATGAGCAAGTAGTTTTGGTCCTCCTTTGACAAGGCACCTCTTTCTCATTGCAGGCTTAAGCCTAATTTTGTTGTTGAACAAATCTGGGCCCTCGCTTTTGGAAGAAAAGACTAGGACACATTTTCGGTGTTCTGGAACACAAGGGCAAACTAGGTTTTTGCCTGGCTATGTAAGTAGAAGAACAAGGAGAAGTCAAATATAAAGTACTTAATTCTTAACTATAACAAAACCTTCTGGGCGTTTTTTCTCAGGTACCTTTAGTTATTTACCATTTCCTGGAATTCCCAGGTATTTGCCATTCTAGGCAAGTCTCTCTAGAAAAGTGATCACAAAGTGTGCTTACTGTATTCTTGCCCTCTTGTTGCTAAGTAGGCCATTGACTATTTCTAGAAAGGACAACAAACCCAAAGAAAAACAAGTCATGTAGAAGAGCTTGAAAGAAATTAATCCTGGCAGTTGCTTCTAATGTCTTTAATAAAATAGATCTTTCATGTTTCAATGGTTTATGAGTCCTAATTGTCATAATTTTTTTAATCTAATAACTGTGAACAGCTTGTGATTCACCAGTATAAAACTAATGTCTCCTAGCAATAACAACATGACTGTAGACTTAGTCTAAGGTGGGAATCCTGCCAAAACCAATTACACTTTCTGCATTACCCACTGGATCACCATTATATATTTGGAAATACCATCCCTTCTTTTCTCTCCTGCTTCTGAGAGACCGAATGCCTCAGAACAATTGCATGCATTTGTCTCAAGACAAAGTCTAAATGCTTATATTTAGCAAGTTTTTATTACATGACATAGGTGCCTTCCCACTTACCTGTAGAGGAATTTCACAAACAAAAGCATAGCACTGAGGTTCTTCAGTGTACAACTGTGACACTGATCCCTGCTGATGAAAATGTATTTTTACCTAGATTAAAGTTGATCCTGATTTTCTGGCTGACCCAGATAGTGTAGTATTTTCTAATGTGTGTTATGTCCTTACTTTCAAGATTTGTGTTAGAAAGAGTTTTTATCTCACATCCAGGGGGCCCTGGTTGAATTAAATGAGAGTTTATATCTTTGTGGCAGGTTTCATAATACTTTTAAAAATAAAAAAATGCTTTTGCTTTTATCATATTATTTGTTGGGATTGTGTACGCATGTGTGTGGAATTCAGCTTTTAAGATGCAGTTCCTGTTAGTAGCTAGAACTGCAGTGACTTGACTTACCCAGCTAGAGGTAGTGCTTTTTACTTGTCTCTCACTTTGTGTAGGAGAGAAGATCAAAATTCCAGTTTTACCCACCTTCCCCAGAAGAAGACACATACATGTAAGGACTGATGATTTACCAGGTGTAAAGATTACTGAATGGAGAGCCGTTAATCCAAAAGAACTGGTTTGATCAGCAGGCACTAAGTGAAGAGAGATGGTATGAGTTTGTGCCATGTCAGGGAGGACGGACATTCAATTTGAAAGAACAGTTGTCTTCTGAAGAGAGAGGACTGGATGCATGTTTGTATCGCTGAAGGGGTTCAGAACTCCTACAGCCATTCAAGCACTGGGTGGAAGGTGGAATAACACCTTTTACCCTGTCTTGGGTTGACCCCAGCCAGCAGACAGGCACCCACACAGCTACGCACTCGGTCCCCCCTGCCCTCAGTGGACAGAGGAGAGAATAGGAAGAGCAAGAATGAGAAAACTTGTGGGTCAAGATAAAGACAGTTTAATAACCAAAGGAAAGACAAAAAACAGGTGATGCAAAGGCAATCACTCACCCCTTCCCACAAGCAGACCAATGCCCACCCAGGCTCCAAGCAACAGTCACCTTGTAAGACAGAGCCCCCCACCCTCTTCATCCTCCACCACAGTTTTACGGCTGATCATGATGTTACATGACATGGAATATCACTTTGACTGATTTGGGCCAACTGGTCTGCCTGTGTCCCTTCCTAACTTCTTGCCCACCCTGGCCTACTCACTGGAATGGGCAGAGGGAAAAAGAGAACACTGGTGTGTTAGCAGCGCTGCTTTGGCCATAAATCCAAAACACAGCACCATGCGGGCTGCTGTGTAGAAAGTGAATGCCAAGCCAGCCAGACCCAGTACATGCCCACCTTTAAATAATCCCAGTTCATGTTTGAAGCCTAGCATAAGTAATCTGGGCTCTTTTTATTTGCCATCACAAATAATTGTGATGATTTTGGGGGGATTTTTTTTTAATTTTTCCAAGTGTAGTATTTTTTTAAGTGGAAGTTGAGATCTATTTAGTTGCATGAGTTCAGGAGCCAGGACAGAGCCTCAACTAAAACTTCCCGACAGCACAGGCAGATTGAACTTCATTAAACTTCATTACCCCAAAGATGTTTAGCTGAGGCCTGAGAGGTCCAGATCTCTCCAGTGTCAGGAAGGGGAGGGAAGGATGGGGGAGGAACCGAGACAGAGACTGGAGTACAGTGCTCTGAAGACCCAGGCTTTCCTCTATGAGGGATGACAGTGGTGCTTCTGAGAATGCACCACTTATGGTTTTCAAATTTTCTGGTGCAGGCACCTGGCCCTGGTTGTTGGCTGTTGTGGGCAGCATTATTTCATCTATGCCTAAAATCATTGACTGGCAATTGAAGAAAAGCAGTAAGTGTGACAGGAGATGTGATAGCATCCTAGGAGTCAGCAATACTGGCATAAAACTTTTTTATTTTTCAGTGATCCTGCAATGACGCTGTTGTTGTCTCTGTCACCTTATATGCAGCATTAAAATGCTTTAATACAGAAGATCACAGTAGTGTGCCAGTAACAATCTTTTGCAGACTTGTTGCCCAGGGATCCAAATGTAAACTGGTGCTTTATTTTAATGTGCATTTTTGAAGGTGGATTACGAGACATTAACACCTTTTTTGTAGCAAGTTCAGAAAGTATCTAGGCTTCGCTGCCGATGGGAAGCAGTTGTTCATGAGTGTGTGGGGAGGTAGTGAGTTGGTTTCCTCTCAGTGAGAGCATGGTGATTTGGAATAGAACAAGGAGTTCCAGTAACTTAAACAGAAGCGCTGTTCAGATAATTCACAGCCTTTTTCAGAAACCTTTGTTCAACATGAGCAGTGTTGTACCCTTAATACACTTGAGATAAATATTGGAACTTTACATAATGATTTGCAGTTGGAACGGAAGAGGTCTGAGCATCTTGTTATCCTAGCCCTGGAAAATCTGCAGCATCCTTTTGCAAAGGGGTGTTACTCATCAAGTTTTTTAATCACTTGTATTCTCTCACCTAAGGTGAAATTCTCTCCTAATTAAAGTTAACAGGTGATAACTTTTGAAACTGGTAGACTCAGAATTTCATGTATACTGTTTAGCTGCTTTTAACTGGAGTATAGGAATAATTAGAGTATGAGAGATGACTGTGGTAGCATAGATAGGCAAAGCCATGAAAAGAGAATAGCAATGAATAACAGGCATAAAGGGATGATATTTGTTTTTTTTAAATTACAGATGTGATAACTTTAAAAGAGAAAATATTGTATTAATGTTAATTAAAATCTGAGAAATTTTAAAAATAAGTCAACCCATTTTTGCCCTTATGTGAATTATATTAAAGGATTAGTGCACTAAATAGCTGGGCAAAATTAGTTTCAATTACACTGTGATTTCAGTCTGGAAGCAGGTCAGGTGTAGCAGGGATTGCAATGAGGCTGACTAGATGTTTTATCTAGAAGGATCTCTCTTGTTCAAGGTGACTGTGTGCAAACCAAAGAATGCATAGGTGATAAATGAGAATTAATCAGAGATGAACATTTCCTTACTGTATGCTGGTTTTAGAACTTAGGCACTAGTATAGTCTGCAGTGTCAAAGAAGGGAATAACCCAGAAGAACTAGCTCTTTTACAGCAGCTGGTCAGTAGCATTCATCAACTGGCTTGAATTGTCTCCAGTGATAAAAAGTGAATAATCAGCATGTTATTTACACCTATGAGGTTATTCTTTCTGCAGCATGACCGCAAGTGTCATCTAGAAGGACCAGCTTTTGCTGAGTCCTGCAAAGCAGGAATTAAAACAACGCCTTAAAATGTAAGGCTTTTAAAGCAAATCAGCTTCTTACTTTTCTGCTGTTAATAGATTTGCTTCTAGTTTTGGCTTTATATTTCCCCAAATGGAAAGTTATTTTGGGTATTTTGCAAAAAGCTCAGTGAGTCTTGACCTCAGGGCCAATTTATTTTTTTAACAGGACAAAAAATAATTTTTTCCCATAATACTATGTGTGGTCATAATGACTCATTTTATAAATTACAGCTGCCATTGATGTTTGCATCACTATTGTTTACAGTATAAACTGAATTTAAGAATAGCTTGGTGAGTTTTATTTCTAAACTAATTGTCTAGGAATGTGAACCACATCTCTGATTTTTTTGTTGCTGTTTCTAGCGGAAGCTTTATATTACTGATTAATAGTACTAACAAATAGTAATCTCTATAGCAGAGTATTACTGTTTTCTCTTGGTATTTATGTGATCAGACATTTTCATTATTTCTCATAAATATATACATGATAGAGTTTTCAATATTTATTTTTTTTTTAAATTCTGCCACCTAATTGTTTTTCTTTCTCCCTCCTAGTCTGCTCCCAGTTTTCAAGAGGAGTCTTTGCTATTTTTGGATTCTATGACAAGAAGTCTGTAAATACCATAACATCGTTCTGTGGGACTCTTCATGTCTCCTTCATAACTCCCAGCTTCCCAACAGATGGAACACATCCCTTTGTCATTCAGATGAGACCTGACCTCAAGGGAGCTCTTCTTAGCTTGATCGAATACTATCAGTGGACCAAGTTTGCATATTTGTATGATAGCGACAGAGGTAAGGTGTGGTACTTTTTATCTGCATGCTATTTGCTAGATGTATCTCACTGAAATGCTGAATTAGTATTAGAAGAGTAAACGAGGAAAGAAATATTCACCTGCAGCAAGTGTAAGTGTAAGCTTAAATTTAGAAATGAGCTTTCGGGACAGAAAGAAAATTGTTTAAATGAGAATGAAATTATTACAGTATGTATTAATAGAATTGCAAGCATGTGCTGATAAGCAATGTGAGATTAATTGCACGTTGTGAAACAGTTCCTATGAAAAGTTTTCTCTCTTTTTTTAAAGAATCATCTAAGGAGAAAAAAACCCATCTGAGCATGAAGGGCAATCTGCTACCACAGATTCATTCCACACATGCAAAATCGATAGTTGGGCACCAAGCAAGCAAGAATCTTGGAAGCAGTCCCTTCTTCTTTGGAGACTGCTTTTGATAAATACTCGAGTTCCTCTCCTCTGTTGAGCTTAGATTTTTTGTTTGTTTGTTTGTTGTTGATAAACCCAAATCCACTGCTTGTGAGCAATTTACTCCACGATACAGCCTTCTCAAGTCCTATGCCCTTTTATGGCTGTAGTAATAATAATAATAATATAACAGTTTATGAACTGGGAAAAAATAATTTGCAAATTGTGGTATATCAGTTAGTTTTCTGAGAAGAAGGACCAATATACAGAAGTTGGGTTTTTTGACTGCCCGTTCTTGAATTCCGTCCTTGTAATTCTGTTTTCAGGTTCTCCTCACCTAGTAGTCCTTGGCTAACTTTTTTCTATTCTTACCTTCTCCTGTTCCCTTTTAAAAAGGCTATTTTGTGGCTCACCTGCATGTTCATTGGTCAGAGTTGAATATTAAGTGCACATTAAACAGTAAGATGCCACTAGATTTAAAGAATGGTTATACTACACCATGGTTTGTTGAGTAATGTGGTGACATTAGATTCTCTGCATTCTCATGCCATTTTACACATTATGTTGTTCAGAAGCTGAAGGGACCTCCTCAAGACAGTTCTTTATCACTGTTGTAAGCACTCACGTTAGAAAAACTAATACTGGTATGTAGCCTCCAACAGTAATGTCATGTGGGATGATGAACCCTAAGCCCATTTCTCTGGCAGATCCTTTTCAAATTCACATTAGAATCAGAAACATTCACTGCATTTTTAGAAAGGACAGATGTAAAACTACTTGCTTAGCCAATACTCAGTCAATCAGCTAACAGTGTGTAGTATGTGACCTGCAAGTGATTTATATTTACGAAATACTGAAAAACACCTAGTTCTTCTTGTCAGCTGCACTGGCTGAATCTGGCCAGGTATAACAGCATAAAATTGTTATTTGTAGTCACCCTTTTGTTATGCCTTTTTTTTGTTACTTGTTTGTTTTAATTGTGGCAAGGCACCCTAGTGATAACAACCTCCAAGGCATGAAGCTCCTACCTTTATGTTGAGTAAATTGTTGCTCCTCAGTGCTCCCACTGATTGCACAAGGTTAATCTGCAGAGTCAAACAGTACGTAATCAGAAACACTGATATCAAACCCTGAATACACAGGGTCCATAATTGCTCTAAACACTTTTGCTTAAGTGTTAACATAGTGACAGTGATGTATATTTAAGAAATGATAAATAATTTAAAATATTTCCACCTTCAGGAGTGAGACAGAAGAGGCAAAGAGACTTACTTTACATGGAAACTGTGAAAGCTAATAGGAATTAGTTTGATGACTTATTCCAATAGAATCATTTATTGCTACTTTTACAGCTCCTCTGTGGTTAGGGGCTGACTGGTTGAAGTGCAGGGCAATTTCATATGTCATTCCTGTCTATAAGAAGTGAGGCCATTCAGTATATGCATGTCCAAGATATTAATGGCTTAATATGGCAGTTGCTCTCACTCAGAATGTGGATTAGTGTCCTTTACCCTCCTTGCCTCCTCTGTGTTGCCAGTACTAAACAGTGGGGTTTGGAAAAAGTAGTGACGTTATTGCAAGATTCTATCTGTAACAGAATTGCTAATTTACTCAGTCTCTGTTCAGTCCTCCTTTTCAGAGCTCACCAAATTAAGAGTTTGTCTCATGATAACCAAGAGAGGTTAAGGCACATGAGGTTCCCAAACAGAAGTATTCCCGCAGTTTAAAAAAAGTAACTGAAGTTGTTGGAGTTTTCTCCCCTGTAGAGTCCCACTTCCATTACCACTCTCCAGATAATTCCATGTCCACAGAAGTATTGCTGTGAATGCTTTTGTTTGTTTTACATTCTTTTGCAATGTTACTGCTGTCAGAATAAACTAAACTGTACGGGGATGACAAATCTGCCAGCTATAAAAAGCAAGAAATCCAGGCAGCCATTTGACATCTCTGCAGAGAGCACCCCAAGAAAAGGGAGTGCCTAGGAAAAATGGAAGATCAGAGGAGTAAAATATAGAAACCCTTTGTAATGGGTAGTATTAACATTAATAGCCCTTATTAATTTATGCCTAACTGAGATTCTGTTTAACTCAGTGGAAACATGAAGGCAGATTGGAGGACCTGGAATCTAGTAAATGAGATCTGAAACAATTATTCAGATTGTATAAGTTTCATTTTGGTTTTGGGTTTTTTTTGTGGGGTTTGTTTTTTTAAATTATTTTAAATTAACTTTTAAAACATTATTTTGAGGTATAGACTTACTTTAATGCTTTTTAATGTTCTAAGATATTCCCTACATCTTTTAGTTTGCTTACATTAATTATCTTTTCCCTTTAGCACGAGTTCTCCACATTTATCTTTAACATGTTATAAATAGTTTATATGTACCCTTGGACTGTACTTATCTATTATTTTAAAATAAATATTCATTGCATGACATACAAAGCTTCATATCAGTCTTCTTTAAAGGCAACACAGAAAACCAGAATTATTTGAGATAATCATTGCATTTATGCTTTTGGAAGGCTGCCATTTTCTACCTTTGCTGATGACCAGTTTTATATAGTTCTGTATTTCATTACCATTTTCACTGATAAAGCTGAATTGCTAAACACTGACCAATCTTGGTTTACTAATGTATTTACAAACTATGAGACAAATTAATTCTTAGTGCTTTCTTTCTACGTTTATGGGCATATAACCACTATTATTTCTCATGAGAGTTATAGCTGAAGCTTCCTTTACATACCAAGTCAGAAATCTTGTCTCAAAGAAATGACTCCTGGTGTTCTGTGGTTTCAAGAGGGATGAATGTGCAAAAAATGTCAATTAGCTTGTGAGAAATTCTGATTTTCTTTTTTTCTATAATACTATCTGCTATCCTTAAAATTGCTCTCTAGAATTATGTAGAACTCTCTGGAAGGAATTTAAACAATACAAGTCTAATTCCTGTACTGCTGGAAATTGTTAAAATGGTATTTGTTGTACAGCAGAAATTAATTTCCAGCAGTAATTTTCATGTTTCTATACTCTGTTATTTAATCTTTGAAAAGGAAAACGAGTCCCAGTCAGGTAGAATCTTCACTGATTTTACAATATCTTGTAGGCAGCTGCAGCTCTACAGACATTACAGCTTCCTGGCAGGAACGTGCCAAAAGGATAAAATGGAAGCAAACTTTTGTAGATTGCTTGTAGGTGTTAACATTGAGCCTACTTATCTATATGGAAATATATATCTCAGCACATCTTCTTCCATAGTCAGGGATATGACTGTAGCAACAGAAATAATAACTCCATTAGCATCACTGCAGAACATGGGAATTTTGCCATAAACCTCAGTGAGATCTGGGTTTAAATACAGTAGTGCTCAAGTGCTGAGAACAAAAGCAGATCAGTAGCATTTCATAATAAGCAGCTGATCGTCTTGCATAATTGGATCACTTTTCTCCTAGAAGACCTCTTTCCTAACATGTGGAATTCTAGCAGTGGATCAGTGAAACTGGCAAAATCACATTCTGAAGAAGGTTGAAGCATAACCAAAAGGTTGTCTTTACAAGGCTCTACCCTGATTTGTTGCAGCTATGTAAATAGAAATTTCATGCAATAAGAACTGATTGGGCCCACACGTATCTTCATTTCTGAGTCCTAATAATGTGTGACAGGTCAAACAAGTTACAGGGAAATCTTAAATAAGTAATCTCATAAATCATTTTCCAGAAGCTTGTTATTCCTGAAGCTTTACCAGTCATATCTTCTGTTTTCTCCTGTGCTTCACTAGGCTTATCAACATTGCAAGCTGTGCTGGATTCTGCTGCTGAAAAGAAATGGCAAGTGACTGCTATCAATGTAGGAAATATTAACAATGACAGAAAAGATGAAACTTACCGTTCACTGTTTCAAGATCTAGAGGTAAAAAAGGAAAGGCGAGTGATTTTGGACTGTGAGCGCGATAAAGTCAACGACATTGTTGATCAGGTTTGCTATTCTCCGTTCTTCAGTGACAGCAGTTAGCTATATTCTATAAGTAAATGTAATGAGTTCACTTCTCTTGATCCTGTTTTTGTGATTATTATGCATCATTTGGAAGTGACAGGTTTGTATTGAGGACCATATATATATCTAAGGTAGAAAGTGAACATACAAATCCTATAATCCCTCCCTTTGCTCAAAGGCAAGATAATTCTATCTGGATGATCCCGTACAGTTTTATATCCTGATTATTTAAAAAAAAAAAAAAAAAAAAAAATCTCGTTAAGGCTATTTCACAACCTAAGTGGTGTACTATATTATATGTAGTTGATACACTATTCTATATGGTGTGTTATAAATGGTTATATTATGTCTAGAGATTAGTTCTCCTTCCACCTAGAAAGTATTTTCTACTTCTAATGCTTTTTCCAAGAACCTTTTACATCTTGGGAAGGCTGTATCAACAACTTCTCTTTTCCATTTAACTCCCTTTGTAGTTCATATTTCTAAGCTTTTTGTCATTTGTACTGTCCTTGGGTCTGTCTTCATTTTGTCTCCCTTTAAAGTGTGTTAACCAAAATTGGATGCTGTTTTCCTTAGCTAACGCCTCCTGAGCTTTAAACAGAACAGAAAATTCCATCTTCTCTCCACCCATACATATATTATTTGCCAAAAAGATGGGGGGTTTTATCTTCTTTTTCACAACAGCATCACAGTGCTTGATTCAAGCTACTGCATTACCTTCAAATCCACCTCTTCAATCCTAGTGCCTAGGGAGGTCTTACTGTCTCTGTATCTTACTACTTCTGTTCATGCATGCAGAGCACAATGGAAAATGATAAGGATAGGTCCCTGCTGGCTTGTGCTTGACCATGTGAAACTGTGCAGCATCTGTAGGAATATATCATCAGAGTGTAGATGTATTGGTTTGAAGCTTTTTTGAAGGGCTTGTTATTTTGGTCTTTGTTATGAAGGTCATTACATTTTGGAGAGGCTCAGGCAATGACCAGTGTCCTAAATGGAGTGTATTGTATTTGTCTGTTTTATTTGGAATTCATATCCACAAACTGTTTCTCTAATTTTCAAGATCAATTTGAATTTGATCCTGTTCTCCAGAGCATTTGCAACCTCCCTATCATTATCTGCAGTTTTTTAAAATTCTATTTTATGACTTGTTGTCCGTGTCAAGAAAAGTACTGAGTAGAGCAATGCTTGAGAGAAATAGCACTTATAGGTCCTCTTCAGTTGGTTCTGTGTGGCTTTTCAAACAGTTGTTTGCTTACCTTACAGTGACTTTGTCTTGTCCGTGTTCCCTTAAGAGCTTGTAATGATGTCATACAGGACAAAAGTCTTATTAGACTCAAGATATGTCACATCTGCTGTTTCCTCACTATCTGTTAGGCTAGCTTTCATGTCAGAGAAAGGAAAGAAATTGCTTTGACATATTTTCATCTTGACAAGACTATATTGCCTGTTTATCATCTTACTGTCCCATAAACTCTTTTAAAATTAAGTATGTAATATTCATTATAATCTCTTCCCTGATATGAAGGTTTGGCTGACTGTAACTTTCTTCAGTTTCTCCTTTTACCACTTTTTAAAAGACAAGAACCCTTTAGTTACCATTCATTTTTACTGTCTTTGTTTAGTAACAGGCCTATTTTTTTCTTTGGCTGCTTCTTATTTTGATTGCAGCTTTGGGGTATTTTTCGTGCCCTAATTGCACTTTAATAGATTCTGCCTTGTTTTGAGTCTTAGATTTTTCTCAGCTTATCCCCATAGACTTGTGCTACTCCTTAAGCATACAGATGGATAAACTTTTGTTTCTGCTGTTTTGATTTGTAAGTCACTGAAGAATTCTAGATAACTGGATCAGCCACACAGGTCAGTTAATATAATTCCAATTAGCTGTTCTCCTCAAAATAGTTTACTGCTATGCCCTAGAATATGGTCTCTTAAACTGATGTCAGCTGTCTCATATGGGTTTAGCCTTGAAATTCTCTTTGCAAGATACCCTAGCAGTTTCTGGAGTTTAGTCTGTTTTTTAAGTCCATTATTCTTACACTCTGTTTCTGTAACTTCCCTTCCTTACATAAAAAGGTAAACCCACTTTCAATTTCTTAAGTAGCCTAAAATCAAATCTAAAATAACTTTCTCTACTAATTTTCTCCATCTCTTAAAATGAAGGTCTGTGCTGAACAATGGATTTCTTGGCCTGTGATTATCCTTTGAGTGTGCTCTTCTGATTTTCTTTTCTAAAAGCAAAGTATGTACTTCAAGTCTTGCTTTGCTACCAGATTTATTCTTAAAGAAATTCTTTTAATTCCTGCCTGAAAAAACCCTCAGCAATTTCCTTCTTTTCACGAGGGTGCCTGAAGTAGACCCTTTGTATCAGTATCCCTTTTCTTTCTCTATGTATTTTTACCGAGAGACATGCAACAGGCTTTCTCTTGACCAGATTTTTCTTGAATATTGAAGTATCATTTGCATTCTTGATATATAGAGCAGCAACTTCTTTACTTTCTTCCTTGCCTCCTCCTCTTGAACAAACGTTCTATTGTAGTGCTTTGATTTGTCCCTCTAACATTTTAAGCTGTGGTGGCAACCTCAGGCTCACCCAGTTACACTCTGTAGTCCTTGGATCTTTGTATAGACACACGATGTGTTTCCAAAGTTGGTTCATCGTTCTTGTTTTTTGTCTCATATTGTAGTTTCTCTTCCAGATTTCAACTATTTATGTAAGTTGAAGTTGAAAAATATTTCAGTTCCCCAGCGCTCCTCAGACTAGTTTATATTCCTCTTCTCTGGTTTGGCAGGTCAGTATTACCATGCTCTTCATTATATAGCCTCTATCTCTTCTCAGCCAGCTTCCTTTGCAGAATCTCATTTCCCCCTGATAACACCCTTTGGGCAGCTGTGCAGTTACTGCCACTTCTTGTCTATCCCTACTGGAGATGCTAGTCTAAACTAGGGACACTGGTGAATACCTTTTGTGTCCACAGCTCCTTCATCATGGCTTTTGGAATCACCATTGAATCTTCTCAGAGTTTTAATGGGCAGCATCCTTAGTGTTCATATGGATGAGTGGCACACAGCAATGTTTTAGAAAGCTAGATTAATGAAATGGTACCCAGTGGCAGTCAGAGCAGAGTTACTAACCATTGATCCAAAGACTTGCAGCTACTGGTCGTTTTCTCAGATACTGATGATGAAGCAGCATTTTATGCAGAACAGCTAATCTGTTTGGTCTAACTGAAATTTCTTTGGAAGCATCAGCTGCATAAGAAATACATCTGAACATAGTTCTTAAGCCTTTTAATAAGTAATGAGTTTTGAGTAGTCTGACCCACGGAACTGTTTTAGAATTATTAAGTTCATATATCATGTATATATTGAGCTCAAAAGAGGAATAATTGAATAGCTTCTATGGCCTATGTAATGTGATCCCTCTCAGTCTCAAACTCTAATAATATACAACTTAGGGTTAAACACTGCCTTCAGTTATATTCCTGTAACTTCCTTAAAGCAAGTATGTGGAATGTCATTCACTACTAGCCTGATATAAGTTACAGGGTACCTATTCTGAATATTTTAGTTATATGTTAAATGAGAAAATAAAGGAATCATCTTCTCTTGATTTAAGTTGTTCTCATTGTTCAAAAGATGGAAGAAACCTCTAGAGTTCTCTTATCTCCCACATCCTTTCTCTGGAGAAGTGTTTTGCTTCAAAATACAAACTTCCCCATGCAGATAGTCTTAATTAGGCTTATTTGGGAAAAGAATCCATGCTACATGCCTGCCAGTGCAGACCGATGAGAAACCACCAGCTGGCTTTGAGGGAGATGGTGAAGAAGCCTTAGGGCAATAATCAACAATTTGAACTTTTAAAGACTTCCTCATAATGTAGATGCTTTCATTAATGTCAGTGGGCTTTTAAAATTTTTCTAGTTCAAGGAACCTTACACTTCTGCTCCAAAGGGAACAGAATCCAAGCAGGAATCTCTGAGGGATAGTGCTTCTACTGCATGATGCCTACTCTCTCCTGTCCAGGTTGTGCTTTTAACACATAGCATAGTAATTAGCATTCAGCTCCTCTGTTTACAGATCTTGGGACTTGGACTTCAATATGACTAATTTCCACCAGCAGAGAGTATGTTGAATGGTGCATTAGGTAAAATAAAAAGTAAAGCACCGAACAAACTCAGTATTGCATACCATAAAGCTCATAACTAGCTTTTACATCATACTGCCTTTTGTAGTTTTTAAGTCTCAGTCTGTCTATCAGGTGAACATTCTCCATTATGGGGGTATTTCTTCTTTTTTACAGGTTATCACAATTGGTAAACATGTTAAAGGATACCATTATATCATTGCAAATCTGGTAAGCATTTTTAATATTTAAAATACCTGTATTACCCATTTTACTGTTTATGGAAGCACATCAACTAGTATTTTGTTTTAAATGGATTTTAGAAAATAGAAAAAAGCTAAATGTCTTTATTCTTGCTAAATGAATGCATGTGTTGAGATGGTATTTGTTTTATTGGCTAAGTCTTTTCAAGGCTTAAATGCCTCCTGTGATATTCCCGTCAATGGGAGTGAAGGTTGCTCAGCATCTTCAGTAAAGCTTAATCCCTTTTTCTACATACTTTAGAAAAGTAGGGTATGGATATCAGAAAAATAACTTTCTGCATTATAGGCTGATACATTCATTCAGCAAACTGATGTTTCTTCTCTCACCTCTAAAGTACTTAAAAATTACAGTTCTCGGCGTTCGTTTGCTAGGCTAGTAAGTCTCAGCTTTACACATCTTCATTCCTCAGATTGGCTTGGTAATCAGTTTGAATTAATCTTTTCTTGAACACAGGTGATCAGGCAGTGTAGCTAGTAGTGTTCCTAAGGGGGAAGGTTCAGGAAAATCACAAAATTCTGTCAAGGTAATTTTTTTGAAATGGTGTCTAAAGTTGAAGGGCCATTTTACTGACTTTAAAGTCAACAACACTTATTTACTGAAGCTAGGGAATCTAACCCAATTTTTTTTTGTAACAAAGCAAATTCTGCAGGCTTGAATCTCAGTTATTCTGTTCCAGAAAAGATTTTTGGGGGTTGCATGGTGTAAGTGCCTCTAAATCATTTTTTTCATCATTTATTCTTGGACTGTGATAGCGTTTGATAGAAATTCCAGCAGGGTCCAGAGTGCTTTAATTTACACTCTCTCTTCCATAGTCCTTTAAGGGGCCTGAGGAAACAGAACGACCATAGTGTGTCTATCACACTTCAGGCATAACCCCTGTCTCTTCCCAACCTTTGATCAAAACACTTCCCCCCTCCAGGCAGGCAGTATTCTGAAGAATCAAGTATGTCGCTAGACAGGGGTGAAGAAGCGTTATACTCTAAAGGCCTCTTTAAAAGCAGAACAGTGAAGTTTCATTTTTATATTTATTAACTGATTTTTAGGATAAAGAAGTTAAGGTACTGATATTCACAAAGCAAGCATAAAAGTCTCATAAAATTTGAAAAAATCCCTAAGTGTCAGACATTTGTATTTTGCATTGCAAATGTATAAATAGTATTTTGAGTCTTAAGGGAAATAAACATTTTAGAAAAATTGCCTAGCATATTTCATTATGTTAACTGGTTGCTATTTTAGCCATTGCTTTAAGTTTGTGACAGTAAGCCCATAAGATCTAAAACTTATTGAATCATGTATTTTAAAGCTGTCTAATATCATGTTTGCTTCCTACAGATTTATACAGTTTAAATGCAAATATTGTAGATCTTCTGTGTAATATCATATAAAATACATATGGTAATGATTTTAAAACTGTTTTTTTTCTCTGTCAGAAAGAAAACTTATCTAGCACTTGATCATATCCCATCTTCTTCACTGAATCCGCCTTCTTTCTTCTTTTCTTGACTGTAATAATGTCCTCCAGTCTGATCAGTCAGTCAAGAAATTGATCTATTTTAAGACTAAAACACGCTGATAGATGGAGAAGAGGTCAAAGTATACAATGAAGGTTCCTGTTCAAACGTCAAGCTCACAGTAATATTGAAGAAAATTTCATGATCCCTGTAGAAGTGTCTGTATTAGCATGCAGCAACACGTTACTGAGTATCGTTACTATGCAATAGTTAAAGGGTGCCTAGTATAGCAATTACAGTAACTTCTGATAATGTGGTCTGAAGTTTCTACTTCTTTTTATGTTCACAAAGGGCATTCATTTAAACTGAAGTGTCTGAAATCAATATTTCATGTAAATTAATCTGTATGATTATTTGGGGCAAGTTAAAACACAGAACATGGAAAACAAAATGTGTACTGTTTGTAAGAATGAATAGTAGTTCTTTATACTGGATGGAGGAGGCAGGGGAGATGGTAAGCCCTTCCACATGCTTTAGTGTTCCTAGCAAAAAGGGGATATACAACTGTGGCTGTAACTATTCCTGGCTAAAACTTGATTGCCTGTTATTCATGTCAGTGTTCCCTTTCTCATTTAAGCAGTCCCATTGAAATTAACAGGATTGTTTAGGAAGGTAAGCATGGCAAGGACAGAGCCACTCAGCCCTTGCTCTATAAAGGTGTATGTCTAGTGAGCAACGAGAGGCGCTTCTGGCTGGCAGAGCTGATGATTTAATCCTGGCAGCCCAGGATGTAAACTTGGATCCTGTTTGAGGAAAAACTTGGCTTATACTTCTGCAGTAGAAGTCATATGGTAACTCTTTATTTGTATATACTATTGAGAGATCTGCCAAAACTGTTGCAATAACAGACAATGTTTTCTGTGCCCAGGGATTTACTGATGGAGATTTGTCAAAAATTCAGTTTGGAGGAGCTAACGTCTCAGGATTTCAGATAGTTGACTATGATGATCCTCTGGTGTCAAAATTTATACAACGTTGGTCAACACTGGAGGAAAAAGAATATCCTGGTGCACACACTAGTACAATTAAGGTATGTCTTACATTTGTTTTAACCATGACAGGTGTACAGGAAGTGAGGGAATTGGAATAGCAAGACAAGAGACAGAGAAAGCCCTTCAAAATCAGCTCTGCCAACATGATTTTATATTTCTCTGGGGTACTTTTAACATTCTCTATCATAGGACCGGTTGAGCAAAGATGCTGCACTGTCAAAAATGTTCAAGACAACTTTAATTTTTCTTCTGTCACTATAAATCTGCGCCTGATAGCTTGTTAGGTAATTGTTTTGGATGTGATGATATATTAAGTATCTGCTGACTTTTGGGGGTTTTTCTCTGTGTTTTGAAATGTTTTAAAGGCTAATACGTAGTCATACGTAGGCTTCCAGGGAGCACACATCTAGCACTTTCTGATATAACATAATCTCCCAAAGAAATGGTAAGACAGTTGCTTTAAGACAGATGCCTAAATCCTACAAAGACTTTTAAAATTAAATTGTATGCCTGAGGTACAGAATCATAGCCTGATTTCAGGCCTGAGCAACACAAGATGTGACACTGGGCAAGTGGTTAAACTTCCTTACCTCAGTTTTCTCTCTGGATAAAACTAGGGTAATAGTACCTTCTTACCTTGTGTGACCATTATGAGGATCAATTAGTGCTTGCAAGATGTTAAAAAGAATAACGCAGTTTTAATGCTAAACAATTTTTCCTTTAAGGAATACAATCAGAAATTTTATTAAGAATGAGTATACTTAAATAACTCTGAAATATATTAAGACAAAAAGATAAATGGCAAATGTTCTAGGCATAAATTTTTTTTGTGCTATAGTTTGAATATGAAGCATATTCTTGATATATAATGAGATGGATAAGAAGTTTCAGCAAAGAATGGAAGAACCATTTTTTAAATTCCTGGAACAAAAATCATTTAAAGCTCGCAACTTTAATTTAAATTAAAAAATAAAGTTTGTAGGTTTCTTTTTTCTGAGGCCAAATTTGGGGGTGACTTAGTCAAAGCTATGATTTTTCTGTGGTTATTTTTGTATTTTAAAATCTCTATGACAGAATAAGTCAATTTCTCATTTGATGTTTGACAGAATAAACTAGAGTCTGTGTCATGCCTTTAGATAGATTCATATTACATACATGTAATATATGTAATATGTATTGCTCTCATTTAGGAAGAGGGGAAGGGATGTGGCTGTGGGTAATGAATACAATTCTTTTGTCTCTCTGATTCTTGAGTGCCCAAATCTACCTACTTACCTACTAATGTTGCAGAATCATAGTCTGGAAATAATCACAGTGAAATGCATGACTAAAGTGAAAAAAGTCTAACTGAAACCAAGATGCAGTTTTTCTCATAGATGGAAGAATAAATCGGTGGGCTACAACGCTAAGGATTCTGGTACCTCTGGTATTACTTAGAGTAGGGGGAAATTGCATGTGTGTTAGATAAGATGAAGTGGTTGCAATGTTTTATTATAGCATTAAAATCTGTAACTTTATCACAGGTATTCCCTTTATTTCTTCCATGATAGGTCCTTTCAAGTCTACTAGAAATTGAAAGGGTTGAAGTAGAGTATTTGGGATATCTTATGTTTTTGAAGTTTACTTTGTTATGGATAGGAAAAATAAATGAATTGAAACATCTATTTTCATGAATTTCGTTAACTTAAAACACATTCCAAATTCAATTATAAAGGCTGATCTGTCTTCCTTTATATATTTTCTGCTAAAGGAATATACAGCATCTCAGATATTCAGTCAAGAAATTGGGACTGTCGTTAAATTATCAGATAATTTATAAATGCTAGAGGTACTGATGGGGGGAGAAACATGGATGTATATTGCAATGTTTGGAGAGCTTGTATCAATTACTGTATTTCTTTGTGTAGCTTTCCATCTTTTGCCCTTATACAGGTATTGTCATTTTTGCCTGCCATTACATGTAAGGACAGAGATATGTCACATTTCATTCCCATCCTTGATGGAGCTAGAGGCAGAGCAGAATCATAGAAATCATAGAAACAGGGCAAGAAAGGTATTTGAGCAGTCAGTCACCTGGCCCATCCTCCCTGCCTGAAGGCAGAATTGGATATACCTGTGCAGTTCCTGTGGATAGTGATTTCACAATTTCCCCAAGCATTCTATTTCAGAGCTTAAATAGTCTTATTTTTTGGTTTTTTGTCTAACCTAAATCAGCCTTTATGTCACCTAATGCATTACTCCTTTATCTGTTCTCCTTTTTAGCTGTCCTTCTATATTTGAAGATGGCTGCCATATCTGTCCTTGCCTTCTTCCTTGCAAAACTAAATAATCCCATATCCTTTGAATTTTCTACTCTCAGATTGTGTTCATCATTTTGCTCTGGGACGTTTCTAATTGGTACCCACCTTCTTTGAAATGCCATACTGGGTACTGCACCACATCTGAGTGCTATGCTGTAGAAATAGAAATAATGGCTGCATGTATCTCAGAGACAGTACTCCTTTCAGGGCTTCCTTTTGTGTTACTCTTTTTTTTCTTTTTTCCTCACCATCATGACACTGTTGAAATATATTTATCATGAGATGCACACTAACATCCAGATCTTTTTTCTGCATTGCTTTTCTGTACTGCTGCTGATTTAGACAGTCTCATATCTGTGCACTTGATCATTCCTTTGAAGTACAGGATTTTTCATCTATTCTTGTTGAATTGCATTCCCTACCTGTCCTTCCTGAACATGCCATTCCTTCTTATATTAATATGCTAGCCGTGTTTGTTATCCTTTGTTTCTTGGAATAGTGTATGAACATCTAAGTTACTGAGCAGGTTAACTCACTGGTTTCCCATTTGTCCCTTCCATGATCTTAGGAATAACCTTTCTCCCCTCCTGGTTTTGAGGCAGTTGTCCAAATTGTCAGTGGTTATAAATGAGCTTTTGCCACTAATTCCCATGGAATCTAGGAAGCTTTCACTGCAAATTCTGTATGAAACAGATAGGAAGGCTAATAAATGTTCTGTATTATCAATACAGAAATGAGAGGTTACATGCCCCTAGCAGGTAATGTTACCCCTGGGATTGCAAATGTTACCTCATTGCAGGCAATAGCATTGCAACTATGTTGTATTATCTTCCTTCTGTAATCCAAAAGGAAATATACATTCATTTTACATTATAAAATGCAAGTCAATGGAATATGACTGAGCTGACATGACTAAGACATATCACAGCATCCAACTACAGCCCAGAAAACGGAGAAAGACACCTCTTTCTAAGAAAAAGTGCATTTCAAAGGAATGTATTCTTCAAGAAAGAAAAACATTGTTGAAAACCTGTTCCACAGATGCCAAGAAGAGGGCCTGGATCAAATTGCTTTAAAAACGTATCTCTGCAATTTATCTAAAATCCTAATTATAAGAAATTGCAGTCTTAGGACGTAGGTGAGAACAGACAGTGATTTTATTTGTTGCTGCACTGTACCTGTACTGATAAAAACCACAAGATTTAAAGATTAAGCAGGAGACTTAAAACTAGTGCTTTGCTGTCTTTTTACAAAAGGTCTTCTCATCTTTCAAAAGTAAAGCTGATAACTGTTTACCTCAGATTAAATTTAAAATATATCTGTTATAACCGAGAGTCTTAGCAGTCTCTGCATGCAATTCTAGAAGAGCTGATAATGTGTAGATCTTGAAACACCACTGAGCATCCTGGCGAATTTCTTTGTCAAGTAGCAAAACAAAAGCCACATTTAATTTTATAAAGGTCTAATAATAACAAGTTGAAATCCCCTTTTGATCCATTATTGTCTATTTACAAACATGCTGGGCTTTCTGAGCTGTAGTGTTGTGTCAGGCTATTATGTCTAAGGCAAATCTCTTGCTGTTGTGGAAGGACACTGAAGGACAACACATCCGTTCACATCCAACTGCTCCAACTTCGTAATCTGATTAACCCATTCTGTTTGGGGGCAGCCTTTGGTCTAATTCCAGGAAGAAGCTCAATTCGTACCTCTTGAAGGCTAGTAAGACATGGTAAGTTGTGTTGGGTTTGCGTGGCAAGGTTTTGGTAGCAGGGGGGCTACAGGGGTGGTTTCTGTGAGAAGCTGCTAGAAGCTTCCCCTGTGTCAACAGAGCCAATGCCAGCCAGATCCAAGTCAGACCTGCCGCTGGCCAAGGCCGAGCCCATCAGCGATGGTGGTAGTGCCTCTGGGATAACGTATTTAAAGAAGGGAATAAAGTTGCTGTGCAACAGAAACCACAGCCGGAGAGAGGAGCGAGAACATGTGAGAGAAACAACCCTGCAGACCCCCAGCTCAGTGAAGAAGGAGGGGGAGGAGATGCTCCAGGCGCCGGAGCAGAGATTCCCCTGCAGCCCGTGGGGAAGACCATGGTGAGGCAGGCTGTCCCCCTGCAGCCCAGGGAGGTCCACGGTGGAGCAGATATCCACCTGCAGCCCATGGAGGAGCCCACGCCAGAGCGGGTTTTCTGGCAGGACTTGTGACCCCACGGGGGACCCACACTGGAGCAGTCTGTGCCTGAAGGACTGCAGCCCGTGGAAGGGACTCATGCTGGAGCAGTTCATGAAGACCTGCAGCCTGTGGGAAGGACTCACGTTGGACAAGTTTGTGAAGGACTGTCTCCTGTGGGAGGGAGCCCACACTGGAGCAGGGGAAGAGTGTTAGGAGTTCTGCCCCTGAGGAGAAGGAGCAGCAGAGACAACATGTGACGAACTGACCCCAACCCCCATTCCCCGTCCCCCTGTGCCGCTGGGCAGGGAGGAGGTAGAGAAAATTGGGAGTGAAATTGAGCCCAGGAACAAGGGAGGGGTGGGGGGAAAATGTTTTAAGATTTAGGGGTTTTTTTCCTCATTATCCTACTCTGATTTGATTGGTAATAAATTAAATTAGGTTACCCCAAGTCAAGTCTGTTTTGCCCGTGATGGTAATTGCTAAGCGATCTCCCTGCCCTTACCTTGATCCACGGTCTTTGTTATATTTTCTCCCCCTGTCTAGCTGAGGAGGAGGATTGATAGAGCAGCTTTGGTGGACGCCTGGTGTCCAGCCAAGGTGAACCCACCACATACATACTAAGCTTAAAGTATACAAGTATAAATGGGGAGAGGAGTGGCTGTAGAGCAGCCCTGCAGAAAGGGATCCGGGGGTGCCGTCGACAGCAGGCTCAATATGAGTCAGCAGTGTGCCCTGGCAGCCAAGAGGGCAAACCCCATCTTGGGGTGCATCAAACACAGTGTAACCAGCCGGTCTAAAGAGGTGATTATCCCGCTGTGTTCAGCATTGGTACGGCCTCACCTTGAATACTATGTGCGGTTCCGGGCCCCACAATTCAAGAAGGATGTGAAGGTCCTTGAATGTGTCCAGAGGAGGGCAACAAAGCTGGTGAAAGAGCTGGAGGGAATGTCCTATGAGGAGCGGCTGAGGGCTTTGGGCTTGTCTAGTCTGGAGAAAAGGAGGCTGAGGGGCGACCTCATTGCTCTCTACAGCTCCCTGAGGAGGGGATGTGGAGAGGAAGGTGCTGATCTCTTCTCCCTGGTATCCAGTGACAGGACACGTGGGAATGGTTCACAGCTGCGCCAGGGGAGGTTTAGACTGGACATTAGGAAGCATTTCTTTACCGAGAGGTGGTCAGACACTGGAACACTCTTCCTCGAGAGGTGGTCGATGCCCCAAGCCTGTCAATGTTCAAGAGGCATTTGGACAATGCCCTTAACAACATGCTTTAACTTTTGGTCAGCCCCAAATTGGTCAGGCAGTTGCACTAGATGATCGTTCTAGGTCCTTTCCAACTGAAATGGTCTATTCTATAAGCCATCCTACTCTGTAATGAGCTTTTCTAAGAGCAACCTTAGGCTTGGTGTGTGCAAGAAGTGTCTGAGACAACTTGTGTATGATATTTACAGAAACTATGTGCAGCGTGCAGAAAATAATTTGGGACTGCCTGGTTGAAGACCTAAAGCAGCTCAGACTCATAGAGAATATGAGTCCACCATTGTGTTGGAAGGTAGTAACAATCCCAGTACTCATTACAGCTGTTTTTGATGGCTTGAAGTGATTCATGCTGGTACATTGTTTCAGATGTTCAGAATTCATAAGATTGTATTTCAAGCTTTATAATCTCTTCTCCACACACACATACAATCAATGCATAGCTAAGATAACAAAACAGTAGATTGTTTTTGCCTTCTGATTTTCTTTAGTAGTTTCACATTTTCAAGTCTCTTTTTTATAGCCAAGTCATCTAGCCTTTTAGAATATTATGATGAAATCTATTTTTCTCAAAGATAATGTGATTCTAGAATTTGAAGTGTTTGTATAGTACCAAACAGTGTGCTTTTTATGATAAAATTGCAAAAGTTGAAAACTGCCAATCTTAAAATGTAAGTAAGTCAGGAAGAATGAAGCTTATAATTGAAAGCTGCTGGTTTAATTCTGCTGGTGCTGATTTATCTCAAGGATGGAATACAGAGAATGTGCGGACAAATATAAAAGTACTTATTTACCTTGCAGAAATAATTAAAATTTAGATGATTCACTGATAATAAGGAACAAAGAAGAGAACAGTGAAAACATTTCTTGAAACTGGAAATTCAGAAGGCATTTGGTCTAGCCATAGACGACTAAGCGAAAGTGTACGATTAATGAATTAGACAATACCTTCATTTTTGGGCATGCCTCCTATGATTGTGGTGTGTTGGAAAATGGTTTTATAATAGCAGGCATTTTAATAGGAGTTGTAAGGGATTTTCTGTTGCACCTGCTATAGTTTTAATGGAAAAATTTGATTGATTATGCCTGAATTCAAGTAGATTATGATGATTTCTAAATAAGAATAAAAAATATTAGTTAATTTCAGTATGTATTACATGGTTTAATCAGGAACTGAACAGGAGTCAATTTTTTTAAAGTGTCCTTGTAGAACTGTAGATTTGTGAGATTTTTCTGCCTATGTTTTTCAGTCCTTGTGTTTTGGTTTCCTGGGCATAAAAAGTAAACATCTAGCAGTTGGCGTTCTAGCTACCTGGTTTCACTGGGCTTTTGAATCTTAGTATTCAATCTTCCCTACTTGCAAAAATATATATGAAAAATGTGGGTGTAAGAAATTTCAGTGTTAAACTTCGTGCCTCTTTTTAATAGCTTAAGGCTCTTTTGCATAAGTAATCACTCATTCCAGCTTAGTTGGTTTGTATTTTTGTTTAGGGTCTGTTGTTTTTTTAAGAAAACGCAATTAAAGAATGGAACATTTAGTCAGTGAAAGCAGCGGGTGGTTTGAGGCAATATCTGTAGATTTGTCTCAGACATGCAAAGGGCCTATTGACCCAGATCCTTCGAACCTGCAAGTAAAAGTGGCTGAACTGTGCTAAAGCAAAAGTATTTACCAGACTTCAGAAAACTACAGAGCCAAGACCTGACGTCCCTATGCAGCTCTGTTTCTTTGAATTGACTCCGCTTACTCTTAGTGATCATAAGTGTTTAAGGATTTTTAGCCAACAAAGTGTGATGGATTCCTCCTGCCTGTTTTCCCAGGAACTCTTTTATCACTTTTTTCAACCAGCAATTCATCTGAATATGGTTGATATAAACAAAAGCAAGCTACTATGCCTTCACACTCCAGGTGTTCAGCAAGATCAGGTATACCTCTGGCCTCACCAAGATCAATGATGTCATTTAGGACAGGAGAGCTTGAGGGAGAAATGGGGATAAGAGGAGAAGGGGGAGTGATACACAAAGCTGAAAGTAGTCGGAGGAGGAATGTGTCATTCAAAAAAAGGGGTCTGCAAATTGGATAGAGACTACTGGGACATAAGTAAAAGGCACAGAAGGGTGGTGGCAGCTCAGATCTGGAGAGGCATCTATGGCTGAATGTTTTGTGGGTCGGGGGAATGAGGGAGGAGGAGAAGCACAGAGGATCGCTTATGTGAACAAGGAGAGGAGACGTGCAGCCTTATTGATGGGGCAAGGCTGGTATTAAGGACCAGTCAGCATAGGTAGCTGCCTATATTAGCCAGTATGGGGTGGCAGAAAAGCAAACATGAAGTGCTTATTATTCTCTGACAGTAACTATGTCACGGTAAAATCAGCAACCTGATAAGATGGGTATATTTAATTCTATTAGTATTTTACTTGGAATTAGATTGGAGCAAACAGGAGAAAGTGTTTCATCTTGAGACAACAGGCAAATACTTGTGCTGGTTGCGGTAGGTGAGAATTGATAATGAAAATAGGGAGGTGGTGTGATTTGTTTGTTGGTTTGGTTTTTTTTAAATATAAGACTTGAATTATTACTATTAGTTTTAAATGGCAAGTTTTGGAAATTTTTAGAAAACTGCGGTGTGTATGATGAGAACTCTCAGATCCTGTTGACTGTGGGTTTTTTTTTTTTCTTTTTCTTTTTTTTTTTTTCCTGGTAAGTGAATTTGTGCAAGGTGTATTGTAATATCAAGTCCAGGTACCCCTCCTACAGGTTGTTACAGAGAATGGCAATGATTCAGAATGTATTAAAACCAAATTGAAAGATCATTTAGTGTGGCTTTATTTAATAGGCTAGTAAAAAATTCAAGTCTAAAGAATCCTCTCATGAAATTCCAATTTAGAATCATTTCTCTTGCAGTGTTGTTCAGCTTCTAGGGTAAATAATTTATTTCCGTTAATCTGTATAGGACTTTCTGTTGCCTATGAGTAAAAATAATATAGTTGAAGAGCCTAATGGAATTTTGAGGTTCTTATCATTCATATAGTATCAGTCATTTTATAAAACAGAATGATCTAATCTCTCTTCTACCATTTTCATTAATTGCACCAACCATTAATTATTCTACTGGAAAATTATCTAGGATACATTTTTATGATCATCTCAATAACTTTCTCTGGGTTAAAAGCTCAACTCAAGGGTATTTACCATGGTTAATAATGGTTGGATGGCCATTTTTATCATAAAAAGAGCAGTGATTGAAGACTATATTTCAGTAAATATTTTAGTAAGAGAGCATTTTATATTTTAAAATTTGTATCTGCTGTAAGCCACATACGCTTACTGATTTATGACTAACCTTAATTTTTGAAGAGGAAGTGACTTTTGTGATAGAACAAAGGAAGTTATAGAGACTCAAGTGCATTTTTAGGGTAAAGCAGTGAAAAAAAAAAAAAGAAAACCAAAAAGACTACACAAAACAAGAAACAGCCACCCCACCCACCCACCCCCAAAAAAACCCCAAGTGCCCCAGTGTAATACTTTAAACATTCATGCTAGCTCTTTCAGATCCATTTCTTACAGCATGATTTTTCAGAGAAATCTTTTGCCTTCCTATTTGTACATTTTGTTCTCATCCTCTGCTTTAAATTTTCCTACTTGGTCTGTTTACGCTATTATAACCATAGGCTTCAGTTTTTGCTGCTGGATCCTGCTGATTTTTAACACTGTGAAGAGTGACATACTTTTCTCCAGCTTAGCCTTGAAGAAAAAGGTTTTATGTATTCATACGGTGACGATTAAAAAGGCATATGTTCTTTGTGTTTTACAGTAAATTAAAGGTGATTTTATCATCAGTGGCATTGCTGTTTTGCAAGTGCATTCTGTTTAAAGTTAGAAGTAAGATTACACAAGTAATTGTAAAATCTTATTTATTTTGTCAGTATGTATATTTTCCACAGGTGGTGCCATGGATTAGAAGACAACAACATCTTTTTTTATAAGTAAAATGCTGTGGGTTCAAATCCAAATAATTGTTTTTATTACTTCTGTCAAGCTCTATGGATTCAAATCCAAGTAATTGGTTTTAAATTTTTTGTCAAGCTCTGTGTGGTTTTTGGTAATACAAAGTTCACCGGGAGTAAGCTTTAGGTTGGAGAACTAGGAGGGTTTAAAAAGCTTCTAGAAAAATGGAAAAGAATAGGGCAAGTATTAATAGACTTTTTAAGGAACTTAATAAAAAGAAGTGAGTTTAGATAGTAAACTTTTCAGCCATTGAGTAATGACTGGAGATTTTAAGGTTCAAAGAATTTGTTACACAAATGTAATGAATGTACAATTTACATTTGTACAAATATATAAATTATGAACAGTTTAGAGTTGTTTCTGCCTTCACTGTAAGGAGAGATTAGGTGTCCTCCTGATTTATTTATGTTTAATAATTTAGAATTTTTCAGAGGGAGAAAGAAAGGTATAAGGTAGAGAAAAAAGATACAGTGTAAAGACTTGCATTAAAAGCTACTGTACTCCTTTCAAGATCTTAATACCTGATATTCTTTCTCATTAAGAAGTGTTTAAAGGAAAGATATTTTTGTGTTGCAGCATAGTATGATAGATATAGGAAAAAAGGCTACAGCTGCGAACGTTTTGGGGGAGGGGGGTTAATACTAACATAAAAACTGCCATGGTTTTTTTTAATGGCACGGGCTAGGAGAACACCTTGCAGAACTTGGTGTCTGCTTCAATATTTCATTGACTTTAAATTGCTTATACGCGATTATTGGAGCAACAGCAAAATAAAAGCCTTGTCCAGCAGTGCACTGTACTATAACATCATTACTGACTGCTCTCTGGGTGAACAATATTGAATCATCTCACCACTTGTATGCTTTAGATCCATTGGCCATGATCAACAAAAGCTGAGACAAAAAAACATGGTGAAGCCAGAGTAAATGACAGGACACTTCTGAAAGCATCTGCCCATCTTTCTGTGGGCACAGATGGCTTAGTTGAGACAAAGGTCAAAGGATTTCCAAGATTGTCTGACATGGTGGAGCTCTTTCTCTGTAATGCATTTTCAGAAAATAAAGGGGGCACAATGTTAGGCTAATTTGACCTTCTGGATAACGGAAGGGATAAATTCCCCCACAACTTCTCTATTAACACTCCTGAACGAGTGTAAGACATGCAGGGTGACTTTTTGTTCTTTGGAATGGGAAAAGGTCTGGAACTTTGGTAGATCCAAATGCCGGTGCCATTAATAAGATCTGGCATTGTTCTGCTTCCTCCTGGAAGACAGAGGGTTCACTTTGTTGCTAAGACTTTTGCCCAGATCCATAATTTTTTTCTTGTCTGACATCTTTCTGATATTTTGAAGAAACGTGTGTTTTACAGTAGCATTAGCTCTTCTCTTTGGCCATTGCATTAAATCTAATGGAAGGCCAAAGTACTTAAAAACCTCTGTCCTCAGTGTATAATAAAAAAAAATAAAATAAAAAAAAAAGCAGGTACCTGCACTCTTTTTTCTGTTGAATTAGCACCTCTGATGACTCTAGTGAGAAGAGTGTTCTTCTGGATTGGAAGTAATCTTGGGGGAGGAATTACAGTCTGGGAATCTCCTTCCTATTAGAGTAGTAGGTGAAATAGGTGGAAAGGCCAAGCACCTTGGGGTTCATAAATCTTGTGATCTTTGCTATATTCAGTTTTAAGAGGAATGAAAGAAGGTCACTTTCCCCTATATATATCCTACAGTGGGAGTGTTAGCATAATTCAAGTGCCCCAGTCTTGTCAGTGTCGGCTGGATGTGCTATGAGCATGTCTTTCAAATAGAAGTTAGACTTCCAGGGCTGTAGGCTTAGGCAGGTGACTAGCTACCGGGCTAGAAACCAAAGCTGTTCTGGGTGTGCCCAGAAAGCAGCTTTTCTAAACCAAGCAAGGAGATACCTAAAGAACATAAACACATCACAGAATCAGCAGGTTTTCTGGATAGCAGTTTTGAACCTGCACACTTAAGTTTTACTAAGGTGACAGTTTGCTTAAAGCATTCTTTGCTTCTGATGTTCTGCCCAAAACATTACGGCATTTCAGAGCAAAAATACCTATTATTTGTTTAGCTGTTCTGTGCACACATAATTCTGGAATTACATTTTGATGATAGCCTTTATTTAAAGGCAAGTTGCTCTGACTCTACAACCTCTGGAAACAAAATTTAATAAAGATAGTGTATTTGTTAAGATAAATATGGCTTGATCTCTAACTCCATCTTTACTGAGATAAATTTAAAAAAAATTTTTAAAGATCTAGTAATTGTACATGTTGTTAGTTTCTCTTCCCCTTTTAGTCAGGACCAGGACTGTTATAAAAAAATTACAAATAATCAGTTGATATTTCTAAGTATCTTGCATATATATGCAATTATTTTCAGCTGGAAGCAAGTCTGTTGTAAAGGCTGCCTGTTTTGACAAGAGCTCCATTCTAATGTAAAGATCAAAGAGGAAGAGGCAAGCATTCAGTCTTTTCTGGGCTCCCTGACCTCTACCTCATGTCCCCAGTGTTTGCAACATATCCATAGGTAATGAAGATGCTCCTGTGCTTAAAGTCCATTTGCAGTTTGAAAGGCAACCAACCCAGACATGCTGCTTCATACAGACTACCATTCATGCTAATGCCTGCACAGAACAAATGAGAACAATGCATGATTATGGGCACAATTAAAAGCCATCTGGATTTACAATGGCATTTATGTGACAATATTTGACAACGTCTCTTATTTCTATTGAAAGTAACTATTTGCATTCCCATGCTCTGTCATGACAGTATGCAGGGTATCACAAGAGATCCTGAAGGAGGTAGCCGTTTCCTATCAGTGAATTTTCCACTAACTCTTTCATCTGTCAGACGACTTTCAAATGTTTTCCCAAGCGTGTATAGCCCCCAGATACATTAATTAAAGACAGACCCTTAAGAAATACGTGCCTGAGTTGCATTAGTTTGACTACATTGAAAGTCACAGGAGATAGTTGCCTAGTTCCTTTACTAGTTCTTGGCAAGTAACTTTGTCTCTCTTTTTGCTTGCGGGTTTATATATGTATATACCTGTACTTTATATATATTATATAAAAATGTAGGGGTGCTTCTACATCTATATACCAAGCTCTAGCAGTGACTTCTGAAATGACAAACAATTTGATAGAGTTTTGTCAATGTTTTGACCCAAAAGCATGATTATTGTACAAAGCACTATGAAAAGGCAATTCTGCTTTTGTGGTATATACTAGCATTCAAGTAGAGAAATACTTCATTGTGGGAAAAATGCACAAAATTCAGGTGACAGATTTTATTACATATAATTCTCAAAGCAAAATAAAGCTGTAACATGTCTTAAAACAACACACTGTTTGATATGCTGATTTAGTCTGTGTATAGTTTAGCAAATTATTACAAACAAGGTGATGAAATGCATAGTGAACCACTGGAAAAAAAATTGCTAGTGTAGAGCAGTAAGCCGAACATTTAATATACCCACAAGCTACAAGGACACAGTTTGTGTCTTTACTGCCTTTGATGTATATTTGTTAGTATTTAAGTATATTTAAATTGTTTAAACGTAAAGAAAAGTGCTGAACATTTGCTTATACTCATTGATTCTACCCACTTACTCTTGCAACAAAGAACACTTCCTGTATTACCACTCTGAATCTTGCCTCTCTCCAAGGAAAAATACTTGTATCTGATTCTAGACCTCTTTTCTCTTAACCTTTGTTAGTGATACACTGTCCCTTCTCCTGCTGTTCCAATAGCAGCCCCCCATACATGGTGAGGAACCTTCTTCTGTGCCTGTTTCAGATTGATTTCAGCTTTCTTGAACACTGCTTCAGCTGGATATGCCATTCTCCCTCGTGTCTTATACACTTGCACTGCGTTCTTTGACTCTGCTGGTAGTCTCTGCCCAAAATATCCTATTATTTTGTTTGTCTTTCTCACTGTTGTATTAGATTAGGGCTGAATGGCTAGTTCATAGTCTCCTTGAGTGGTGTTAATTTGTTTTTAGTGTGTCTACAGTGTAGACATATGTATCTAAGCTGATCGCCCTGGACTCCTCCAGTAGTCTCAGAAGTCACTGGAGATCAAATTAATGGAATCTAAGGCACGATTCATTTCATCTTAAAGAAGGTGTCTAACAGGCAAAATGAATCACACCTTAAAATGCTTGTTTCTCTTCCTGACTTAAAAAAAACACCAGCTAGTATGTCAAGGATAGATTTAGACATTGCAGCTATCCAAATCAAGAGAAAAAGAATACGAATTATTGTGATTCAGAATACTTCCCTTTTTTCTTTTTTCTTTTTTTCTGTATTTATGTTTTCACATTTTCATTTCTTTTCCACTGCTCAAGTACATTCTTTCAATGTTATATTTTAAATCTCTAAGCATATCTCTCAACTTTATGTCTTCAGCACATGGACAGGTATTGGGTTAAACACAGGACTAACAGGCTAACTTTACATCTTCTTATAGTATCTTACAGCTTTAAAATATATGTATAAAAAAATCTTGTGCTTCTGAGGGTGTCTTCTGCAATTTTATCTTCAGAAGATTCAGTTACTGATTATATAAAGTAGGAGACTGGGCCTTTTAGTTGAGGATTTCTGGTATCTTCTGAATCACTGGAAAACAGCTGAAGTTACAAAAGTCAACATCTTGCCAGTTTTTCTTGGACAGCACATGATTAATATTGTCTGCTTAGTCTGGGATGACTTTGTTTTGTCTTCACTTTTCAAATTCATCTTCGCAATTGCAGCTTACAAATTTTATTAAGGTCTATAGTACATTTTAAATTTAAGTTGAATAAAATTGCCTATGGACTTTGTGTTTTCTCTTCTTGGCAATTAGGGCATTTATTTAGAGAGAATTATTTTCATATTACATACATGCAATCCATGTTTCATAACAAATAACATAAAGTCCTTAGGCACTTCAGCTTATTATCATCCTAGTTCTAGAATTATAAGAAGCAAGATTTTTTGTTTTTGCATATTCTTTGCCATGGTTTAATTAATACGGGTGATTCTGTAGGAACTATAGGATAGTAGCTATACCATTTTGTATTAAAGTTGCTGATTTTATCATGTAAAGTTTAAAGGAACTGAAATGAAATTAGGAGATTTACACTGCTGTAAGAGTACTAGGCTGTAAGAGCCCATCTCACTTCCACAGAATAATATTCTAAATAGTGCTCCCACTTATTTTAATAGTGCAGATCAGAACATGGATGAATCTCCAGTATAAAACAAAGTGAATCAAGACAGGGCTAATGCATCCTTTAACTTATGACGATTTTATTTGTTACGCAGACACACACACACACAGACACCGCTCTTCATGAGCGGGTTATCTGTCTGTCATTTCTTGGTTATGGTAATGAGTTCACTTTGTTTTAGTTTGTCAACTTTACATCTATTCATTAAGCTATAGATAGTTTTAATGAGCCCCATGAAGGTTATTAGGAGCTGAAAGTGTATGCAGAATAAAGCAGTAAGAAATGATGCATGGACTGTTTGCTTTCATGGCATCTCCAACAACATGAAGGTGTAAGATGCTTGTAAAATATTTTGAGATCCTTAGATTAAAGCTGACTTAACCTAAATTAAAGCATGTGGATTTTATATATGTGATGACATGTGTACACAGAGATATATATTGATAGGCAAATCCCTATACAAACTGAATATATGACTGAGTTGTGAATATTCAGGCCAGTAATTATACACTATAGGGGTAATGTTCTTGAGATAATGCATTAAACATATGCCAATGATCAAACGAAATGTAGAATAACTGAATTAGGTGGCACTATAACTTCTCAATTTCAAGCTCTTATTTTCTCTGCTACCCAAAGTAAATTTCACTCAAAACGCTGGTGTGGGTCAATATGTTTCTGTACTGCAAAGAGCTATGCTTAAAGAAGTGTTGCTATCAGTCCCCCCCAAAATGAGTCAGGGTCCTTTCTTGTCTCTCTGTTACCTTCTCCTCATCTCTAAATCCATGTCCACCACTTAATCACTGCTGCTCCAGTAGTAGACAGTAGTATTGGCTCCAGCCAGTCTTTCACTTCATTCTTCTGCTGTTTTGATCCCTTTAAAGATTTCTGTAAAAGTCAGTGAGAGAACTTTCTTGAGAAAATTCACATTAATCACCCAGTAAGCTTATGTATCTGAAAAAAAAAGAGTTCCACCTTCCTTTTCTTCCTCTCCAAGGTCTAACAGTTGCATACAAAAATGACCTCAATTCAGGAGCCTGCCTTGGTTACAATTACAGGAGCCTTCTGCATGACTTGAGCTAGCTAATTAAAATTCTCATTAAAGTCTGAACCATTGAAGCAAAGAGCCAATATATCATTTCTCCCCGCTTTACAGTTTATATATTTTCAGCATCTAATAGCCTTCATAGGGATCATTGCATTCATTCATAAGGCTGTTAAGTAGAAATATTCTGGGCCATATTTCCAAAAATGTCCCTTGTATTTGGCATAATTGCAATGTTCTGGACTCATAAAGCCCATCCAACAAAGTCCTCAGTGTACCTGCACATGTGGTTTCTGTTCATTTAGTTAAGATGTAAAATTTTCCAGTCACTGAAGATAACTGATTTTGACTGTTTAGCCCTAGCTTCTGATGCATGCGATTGCAGAATTCTTCTCTGATGTCTCAAAAGTTGTAAAGCTCCTTATATTGTGTCAGGTTAGGACTCTTCCTTGCCTATGTTGCTCTTTGAGGGGCACCACTTCTTCCAGACATCTCAGCCCAAAACCTGTTTTTGCATGGTGTTGACAAGGTATTGCAAACGGAAATAGCTACCCCTGAGTTTTTATATTTAACAGATAAAAGCTAAGCACATGTATATACAAATACATGTTGTTTGGTTTTGTGTGTACATACATGGGAGGAGATGTAGTCTAGAGGTCTGTGTATAAATGCATCTCTGTGAAGAGTGTAATTAGAGGAACAATTTCTTATTTTTAGAGGCTAACTCAAGTTAAATATTGGAAACGAGTTCTTTTTTTTCCCTTTCACCTCCATGGACTTCCAGCCATATCTGCACCCAGAATTGTTACGCAGTTGTAGTGAGAAAGGAATGTATTTCACACTGAAAACAGCTGTAAATCTTTAGACCTATTAGCACTGCCCCTAACCATTCTGATGGAGAACACTTCCTTGTATAGATGCCACTCGGAGGGTAGTGAACTCCAAACTAAAGAAAAACTGGTCTGATTTCAAATATATCTTACTATCCTTTTTATTTTTAATATGTTTCTGTGTTTAATGGATTAATGAGTGGATTGGACGGTGTAGTGAAGCTGAAGCTGTTATTTAATTAAATATTTTCACTTCTTTTCAGTATACATCTGCTCTGACCTATGATGCTGTTCAAGTGATGACAGAAGCTTTCCGTAATTTGCGTAAACAGAGGATTGAGATCTCCAGAAGAGGAAATGCTGGAGATTGTCTTGCAAATCCAGCTGTACCCTGGGGTCATGGTGTAGAAATAGAAAGGGCATTGAAACAGGTAGCTTCCCTGGAGTGAATGCTGGGATGAGTGCATGTGTGAAATTAAATGCTTGAAAAGAACCTTCCAGTCTCCTAACCTGCCTGGATCTTGCTGGGAATAACATGGAAGTGAACTCCTCATGAACGTGACTCATACTAAGATAATATATTGTGTATGGGAAAGACTCCAAACTGAATGTTTTTGAAATATCAATAATCATTTATGGAAATACAAAATGTATTTTCTAAAAAGAAACAAACTTAATTCTTCTACCACTTTCATCTTCATCTATATAGGTTCAGGTGGAAGGTCTAACAGGGAATATAAAGTTTGATCAGAATGGAAAGAGAATCAATTTTACAATAAACATCATGGAACTCAAAAGTACTGGTCCTCGGAAGGTAATTTGAATTGTCTTACAGTGTCTTTAAAGGTTTTACTGTGCTAAGCAATGGGTTAAGGTAGGTAATGAAACACTAGAGATTAATTAAAGCATGAGTTGTGATAATATTTATTTATAGGTGTATTCTACACTGGTCTTGCAGAACAAAGTAAAAATATGTAGTATTTCCCTCTAACAAATACAAGTTGTTATTTCTGGTAAGTACTACATAAGAGTATTTTCCTTTCAGTTTTGTGGATTAAACTTTTTGCTTTCTGATCTGAATTGCTAAATGTGAGCCAGTATTGAGGGAAATACGCTTCTGAATGACAAATGCAGAATACAGCTTTTCAGTGATGCTTCTTTAAATGTGATTATCTTTCTGCTCTAATTCCAAACCTTTCAGGAAAAGCCAGTTTCTCATGTCTTCCTAATCTGGAGTATTTCATAACCCTTTCAATCCTACACTGTGTGATGTTAATACTAAAGCCTGTTAATATGTGAATGAAAGTGGTATACCTGTATTAGACACATTAATGTGAACAAATGTCATTAGTTCAATCTTACTCTTTGTTACAGTCTTTAACTACATAAATAGAAATATTTACAGTGGCAAATCCATTGCTAAAATAGTTCTCTCTCAGCATAAATCAAGAGCATAGTAATAACATGCTTTACCTTTTCTATGAAAGTTCATATTCACTGGTGTCTGTGCATCCTATAAACTCTCTTTAGATTGGATATTGGAGTGAAGTGGACAAAATGGTTGTGAATCCTCTTGATGGCCCTCTTGGAAATGAATCTTCAGGACTAGAGAATAAGACTATTATTGTCACCACTATTTTGGTAATTAACCTCGTATTTTGTCAGAAGGCAGTTTGTCCTACAGTAATTTGTTTCTTGTCATTATGTTAGTTTAAATATACTGTCTTTTTATTATTTGAGGTTGTGACCTGTTACTCATTATGATACATAAATAAAATCTGTGAATTAAGGAAATGTATGTGATTCAGTATGCAGTTTTGTTCTGTAGAAGACAAATGGTTGTTGATAGAACATCCTAGAAAGTTAAAAGTTTTAGACCTGAAAATGGAAGTGAAATATCTGCTTTCAAAGGAGAGGAACTTTGTCTGAGAGGCAGAACCATAGTGTTAGTTTTAGAGAATGGGTTTTGCCAAACAGCGAAGAGACTGGTTCTTGTGCTTCAGAATTGTAGCTGCTATGGATTGGTGAAGTGTAAAATAAAACATTAAAAGTTGTATTCTAGTTGTCTAGAAAATAACATTACGTACTGTCATAGAACAGTATTTTTCTGTAAGTTACACATCTTCTTTATCAGTTTGGACAAGTCACAGGCTAGCATAGGAATTTCACTGGATACAAGAATAGTTTGGTAACAACTGAGCAAAGAGGAGATACGTTACTTTAATACGACTTATGACTCATCACCAGTTTTGCTGATGATAGAACTTTACTGCATAGTTATAGATATCTTACCTATTGTTTGTGTAGTAATTCAATAAAGATACAGCCTGGAGAGCCTGAAGTGTTTTCCCAGGGAGGGATGTGCTTATGAAATAGGAAGGAATTTTCTTGTATTAAGACAACAACAAAAGCAACTAAATACCTTTGCCTTCTTCTATCCAAACTGTATGAGAGAAAGAAACTGATTTTGGAACTTACTCTTTCTTCTCTGAATGCGTAACTCCTGTTAACATTCATGGTCATTATTAACATACTGCTGGGAATCGCTATACCTGTAAGTATTGTTATTTGTGTATGACTGTGGAAAATGAAACTTTTAAATGTGTTAAGGACATGTCACATTAATAATTAACAGCTAACATACACATAGCATGTATGATTCAGATGTTATCTTCTTTTTTTCACATGTAAAAGGAAACATATTAATCTATGAAGTACATAACTGATACCTCTGTCTCTACCAAGTAGCTAAGGCAAGTTCTTTCTGTGCAGGAGTCCCCATACGTCATGATGAAGAAAAATCATGAAATGCTTGAAGGAAATGATCGATATGAGGGCTATTGTGTGGACTTGGCTACAGAAATTGCTAAACACTGTGGATTCAAGTACAAGCTCACAATTGTTGGGGATGGCAAGTATGGGGCGAGGGATGCAGACACGAAAATCTGGAATGGGATGGTTGGAGAACTTGTTTATGGGGTAAGAAAATCTTTTATAATAAAACCATTAAAGATGACTGATGGAAGGAGTGGGATTTGGTTTCGTTTTCTCTGTAGAGTAGAGGAAAATTATCTAATTCCTTTGATAGAGAATTAGTAACTTGTATTGGCATGAAAAATTTTGAAAGTTTTTCATGGAATTAGATTTTAAATGCGAATGAAGCTGGGGGAAGTGAGTGCATATTTCATGCTTCTGACCAGGTGAAAGGCAATGTACTTTACTAACACTTCCAAATGTCATATACTTTTAAAAGGGCATGTGTAAAAAGGGAAGCTTGGAATATGCAAACCATATGGTTATATGTATTTCAGTAAGATAAGTTTCAGCTAAAAATTTCTGAAATTCTCCATAGGATGTTCCTGGCGAAATGAATGTTGCCGGTGTCTCTCCTGTCCTATTTTTCATTTGTGAAATGCAGTAGAAACTAAACCATTTTTTGCTCTGATCATTGTATTAGCTATTAGTTGCTTTTTTTCTTGCTTTACAGAAAGCCGATATTGCAATTGCTCCATTAACTATAACATTGGTGAGAGAAGAGGTGATTGACTTCTCAAAGCCCTTTATGAGCCTGGGAATATCAATAATGATCAAGAAGCCTCAGAAGTCCAAGCCAGGAGTGTTTTCATTTCTTGATCCGTTAGCATATGAAATCTGGATGTGCATTGTTTTTGCCTACATTGGGGTCAGTGTAGTTTTATTCCTGGTCAGCAGATTTAGCCCATACGAGTGGCACACTGAGGAATTTGAAGATGGAAGAGAAACGCAAACTAATGAATCAACTAATGAATTTGGGATATTTAATAGTCTCTGGTTTTCCCTGGGTGCCTTTATGCAGCAAGGATGCGATATTTCGCCAAGGTTGGTTACTCACTCATTTCAACTTTGTGCATTTTTGGTCTCAGCCATCTCAGCCGGAGGAGGTTCATGGTGCATATATTTTCACTCTCAGAAAGAAATTAATTGCTATGTTTTTTCCTTCCCTAAAATCACATAAGTCCTTGAAATAAAAGCAGTTGTCTGGGACATAGGGTCATGATGTATTTGGTCGATGTTGTCTTAAGGTTGATCATACATTTGCCAAGTGAAGTTATATACACCATGCAGAGACTGTAAAATGCATAAGGTTCAAGTCATTCCATGCCTTCTTGGAGGGGTACCGTGTTTTTGCTGCATATTCCCATTTTACAGTTGACAGTGCATATAGTTCACAACAACTGTAATGGGAAAAAAGGGTAACATACTAGTCATGAACTACACAGGCAGCACTTCACCTCTAAAACTCACTACATATCGTAACACAGTTATTAACCCACTGTTTTTCTACAAGAGAGCCTTGAACTGAAATAAAAATCATGTGATGGCTCTAATTTCATGTGAATAGTTGCAAAACACTGCTGGTTTTCCATGGCCTAGTTTTAGAAAAGTCACAAAGGAAATTGCTAAAATGAATTTGAAGGTCCAGTTTATAAATGTTTAATTCCTCATGGATTTTCACCTATTTTATCAGGGACAACTGTAAAGCACTTAAGTTAATTCCTTTGCAGCTCATTAAATATTCTATTTCCCTTGTGCACAAGTGGTTTTAGCCTTGATTCAGCAAAGTGGTAAGTAGGTAGGTAAATAACTACTTGCTGCTTGAAGGAACTATAGTAACAAGTGAAATAGGGCAACTGGGTTTAAGGAAATCAAATCATAAGACCTACCTAATTATACTAAGCAATTTAACTTTCTTCTAAACATCCTAATGTAAGACAGGGAACAAGTCAATTTCTAGTGAGTCTAGTGGTTAGTGTGCAAACTAAATCACACCAAGGAGGCATTTCTTAGGTATAAGTCATGCATCCCAAAAGGCAACAGCAGGTTTTCAAGTTGTTCTACTGTGGAAATAGCAGAGCATTTATTGTGCGAGAACTTTAGCAATTCTGTGTAAAGGCTGGCATATCTCACTGTGATATGCCAGCCTTCATGGTGAAAGATGCAATGGATTTGGCATATAACACAGTAAGAATTGTATACAATGAGACAGTGGAGAGAGAGAGAAAATTGTTTCAGGTCATGAGAAGCTGTGTTAATTACAGTCCTGTGGGGTTTTTGTATCATTTACACCCTTCACAGGTTTAGTTGTCTGCAAAGTCCCCTATTAGCTACAAAATTATTTTTCTTGAATCAAGGCCATAGTAGAATAACGATCTTTTTTAATATTATTATTTTACTGGCTATTAAAGCATGACAGTTGTTGTGCATGGTTTGATAACTTTTGAAAGGTGATAGAAGAATAATGATAGTAAATGGTCATCATAAAAGGTGCATGAAACTCGAATAATTTTGGAGATTGAAGATTCAGTTTCAGTGAAGTGTGTAACAGCACTTTGTTTCATTACAAACATATTTTTGAGGAAAGGAGTTCGTTTGTATATTATCTGTTTATTATAAAAATAGAAAAGGGCTGAAAACACCTCAGTTATTTTTGTTCTTGCACCAAAACTTATCACTGTGGAATTTGAAGTCCCCACAAATGAATCAGAGTAGATACAAAAAGGAGTATCTTCAGGCATCAGCAAAATACCTTTGTGAAGTTAAATTTTGCACTATTGGTACTATAATTTCTCTAATAAAAACAACAACCACTGTAAGAATTTTAGAGTAGACAAGTAACTAGAGTTTCTTGACTCTGAAATAGAAGGTGATGCTGAGTAAGACTGGACCACATGGAAACTGGTCTGCAATAGCAATCCCCGTGTTGCCATCATGGGTAGCACAGAAACAATAGAGTAGAATAGAATAGAATAATAGATTATATGAAAATGATAACTTACAGCAAAGTTTTCCTCATCTTTTTTGAGATGTGAGTGTACTCTCAGTACTGTCATATAATACCTTTGTAAGTATAAAATGTGGTGCACGAATTTAGGTAATTGTGCACAGAAATTGTTATTTTAGTATTTAAGGATCTGATGAATGAGGTGCTTGTAAAGTGTGGGTTCATACTAGCATGGAATTATCAATCTTTAGAAACTTTTTGAAATGTACATAAAAAAAGAAATTATTTATTTAACTGGGACGGACCTTATGGGAAATTTTGAATACAAATGACACCTCCCAAAATTTTACTTATATAATGTAATGCGGGACCATAATGTCTGGATTGGCATTGAGCTTATTCTTTTTTTACAAAGTCAGTGGCAACTTTGTTTACTGACAGATCATGGGCTTTTGAAGATTGTTATCATTTATAGCAGCTATCATCAATGCAATATAAAGTGCCATAAAATTGCCAGTTGTTAAATACACATTGTCAGAGATTTTACCTTGCAAATATATATTTATCATATAATTCAGTCTTTTAATTGTAGAATTATTTTACACTGATTACCTCCATGTCAAAATAAATATGTAGTATTTTTTCAAAAGTGAGAGAAAGCATGTTTGCAGAATACATCTCAATTTAGAAGAAACTTGAAATAATCTATTTACTATGGTCCTTTTCAATTACATGTTCTGGACCTTATCTGACTTGATTTTCATGTAGTAGACTGAATTAGTGAGTCTGTTGTGACATGGAATAAATCTTTTAATGTCTGAGTTATCGCAGAGATTTTATACAATAGAAATTAGTAAAAATAATTTGTCCAGAATTGGTTCTATTTATTTTTGTTCCCAGTTTAATAAATCAGCTTTACATAACTATCATGTTTAAATGTATATATATAGAGAGAGAGTTATATCAATCTATTACCTATATAAATATTTTGTCAGAATTAGTTTGAAGTCTCATTCACAATACAGTAGGCTGGGTGAGTGATTTGTAATTTGTTTACTTAATAGATAGAGGAGACACATCAAGACATACTTAAGCTACTGCAACGCCTTAGTGCTAGACTTTCAACTACATGCACATTTCTGCCAAATAATTAAGCACATCTCCAAAGATTATGTACTCCTTCCTATAATGTCTTGTTTGGAAACAAAGTAGTAAGTAATTTCAAAGTTTAAAGGATCGTTAAAAAAATGTCAAGTATGACAATAATGGCACTGTCCATATTTTTCTTCTCTTAATTTTCTAGTATTGAAAATCATTGAATTTCTCTAGTTGTGTGCTCTGTACTGTTTTATATATTTTCTTGAGTTCTCTTCTCTTCTCTCTTCTTGAGCAGGAGATGCAAATCAAAGATCCATAAGAGCCCACCTGCTGCAGTTAAAAACCATCAGATTATTATTATTATTATTATTATTATTATTGAAAAATATACTTTCTTCACCATTTTTCTGTATTATCACTGATTGTTTCATGTCCAGTCCTCAGTTTGTTAAATGCTTGTATCTTTCAAAAGTTGTGTGCATTTTTTAGTTTATGGATATTCCCTGGGCCAGTTTTTATTGCAAATAATGCTATTTATTTCTCAGTATAGATTGTCCACAGCAGCATAAACCATTGTTTTGTGGAAATCAGTCTTTCTCTGAATGTCTTAGGAAAATAAGCAAGCTAACGGCAAGCAATTAATTGCAATTTTTAAGCAAGCAATTTTTAAGTGCATACTGGTTTGTCTGAAAGCACTGTTTCACTGATTATGTTTGATCCTCTTCATAATGTCACACAAATTCACTTCAGAGGGAATGACAAGCTTATGTGTTAAATATAGCACATTATGATGGGAGCAGTTTCCTTTCAGGGTGTTCAGAACTTTGAAGAACTGGATCACTAAATTCTCGCTAAAGTAAATTCTGGAGTCCTGATTTCAGCAAAGTCCAGGAGGTGTAGTGGAGTCTGCCTTGATTTCCCACCTGATTAGTACACAGAGCTGCGCTATGATACAGCCTGAAATGCTTCCCTATAGTATAATGCATCATTTGCATAAAACTGATAACGTGTTCCTTTTTAGGACTTTCATTTCACTTTACAAATCCATTTCATACTTGTTATTAGATCCCTGTCTGGGCGCATTGTTGGAGGTGTGTGGTGGTTCTTTACCCTCATCATAATCTCATCCTACACGGCTAACTTAGCTGCCTTCCTGACGGTTGAGAGGATGGTGTCTCCCATTGAAAGTGCAGAGGATCTTTCCAAGCAAACAGAAATTGCTTATGGGACATTAGATTCTGGCTCCACTAAAGAGTTTTTTAGGGTAAGAATTTCTACTTTTTAGATTTCTGTTTTGTTTTAAATAGGTCTTCACTCATGTAAATGTGTTTTCCTTAGGCTTTATTAAAAAGTTGCTATAAAAATGTGATATGTGCAGCCTAATTCACAAGTATAAGTGTTTTTGTTTATTCATTATCATTACATTTTATTATCTCTATATAAATATAAGGGTCATGTTATAAATATGCAAAGCAAAAGTGGCTGCAAGGAGTTACCTAAAAAATATTCCACTTAAAGTAAAAAACAAGATATGTTCAGAGAGGGGAGTTGGTGTTGTTCATCTGAGCTGTAAGAGAGGAGTTAACTATTATAAACAAGGCTATTTAATAGCTGTGCTATATTTTAGGTAGTCACGCAGTGAATAGGGACATGGAAAGGTGCACAGTCGTGTTTTAATAAGTGTTTCACATGATTTTTCAAGTTTGCAGATGGGGAATGGGATACAACCCTGTTGGCTGCTGTAGTAAATCCTTGCCTGCTTTTGAAAACAGTTACTATTTGTATTTGCATTGCAGTAATGCCTTGGAAGCCTGTCAGTGCTCACCTTCTACCTCTGTGTATTTCAGTTTTAAAAATGCATGAGACTGGCAATGTGTGAGTCTCAGGCTGTCCTTGAGACACCAGCTAACATGGTGAAATCCATCCAGCAAATGAGTGAGACACTAAGAATGCTGGGAAGAACACCATGACTGTTTTGCCTTGTCTCTGTGTTCCATGTCTCCCTGTAAGATGGAACTGCATCTGAAGTGCTACAAATACAAAAACCCTGTTGTTTTCATATTTTTCAATGGATGATGATAGTGTTAGGTTTAAACAAAATGTATTTTAAAATAGTTATAAATGTTATGTTTACATTTCAAACATAGCCTGCTATGAAAGTGAAATGAAACAAGTTCTCACAAATATTTTTTATGTGTAGTTAGAACAGTAACTGCTAGATTATCGTTTTCACTGGATCCCGTAATGCATACTTAACTGGTAACGTACTAAATAGGAACCATACTTGTTTCAACTGTAGAAAAGCATTATTTTCTGATTTTGATGATAGGTCCAGTAATAAGACATGCTGCTGATTGCATTCCTGTTGACTAAACCAAAACTAACATCAGGTGTGTAAGCTAGTAAAAATGAGATCGGGTTTGTGCTAAGAGCGTTTAGAAGCATACAAGCACGTGTTTCTGGTTTTGTGAGCATAAACCTTTCAGATCATGGCCGTACTTGGGATTCAATGTGAACTAACAGTAGTTCAGTTCTTTTGAATAGTTTATCTTTAGAGATTTTTAAGCTTTCTTTTAAAACAAAAAACATTCATATGTGTATGCATCAGTGTGTAGTTTTTGTGCTCCTAGCACATATATATATATACATCTTTCCAATTACACTTTTACACAACTAGTGTTTCTGGTGATTACCTGAGCATTAATAACTTATTTTTGTAAAAATCAGGTGGAGGCTTTGTGAGGGCATATTCTTCACCTTTTGTTAAGTTAGCTTTGGCTCTGAACAAACAAGGCTATAATGATCTCTGGAAATTTCTTCTTGGCAATTTGTATCGCGAACAAGTTGGTGCATTATGTCTAATGCAAATTCTTACCCTGATGGCTCTATCTACTATTTGCTAAAAATCACTTAAGCTTGCCCAGTTATTTTTCAAGAAATAACAGCTGTCAGAATTGCTTTCTAGGAGACCTGAAACTTAAGTTTCAAGAATGAAACTCTCTGTGCTGAAGGCAACGTGAAAGCAGTCTCTAGCACTAAGGAGACTAAAATTTCACCTGGAGTATTTCTGTATGGTGACTGGAGTGAATGTGTGATTTTTATATGACCTGAAATTAGGACTCAAATTCTTGGAACAGCTGGAAACAACTTGAGTATTTTTCTAGCAGCAAGCTAAAATGGACTGTCTTTTTCTCTGTCACTCTCATGTATTAAAAGAAACATTTGGGTTTTTTTCACAGTCTGTTTTCTCTTCAAGAAGTGGCATTATTTGCAAGTTTGTTTTCTATTGATGGAATGTATACTGGACCTAAATCTTCGCTAGTAGAGCCCTAATTCCTGGAACAGCAGAAAATTAGAGATCATTGTGCTGGGGATGAGAACAGTAAACTGGATTTTCTTTGCTACTGAAACATGTTTTCTGATCATACTTCACACAAGTGAAAAAGAGGTGTTTCTCAGCATTTTCCAAAAAGGAATTCTCAGCTATAAGCTAGATTGTGAAAGTTAGCTGAAAAATCCTATCCTGAATAGCTGAATATATGTATACGATGTTAATTGAAAGAGGTGGGTTCAAGTCTTTGTCCAGCTCCTATGACTGCTTAAATGACATGAACTTGTTGAGATGTTACATTAGCTTGGGTATGTCAGGGATATCACATTAGCTTGTTCTCTGTTTTGTTTTCGGAGTCTAGTCTTTCAGCCACCTATGGTAGGTACATACTAGTTCACGTCTGCAGTAGCTGTGGCTCGCACCAGTGGCTACCATGGTGAATAGAGTGATCCAGATACAGGTTAGACAAACTCAAGTGGAGGAAGGATAGTGGCTCACCACACACCCTACAGACAGTATGGGAGTAGCCGTACAATCTAGTCCATATCACTTGACTTGGTGATAACAGCCTTGGCACTCATGACTAAAGATGTATTGCCTTTGCACTTTACCCTCTTTTAGGTACATAATCCCTAGCGTTAAAGGTAGTACAGACTAGTAGGAGATATTCTTGCCAACAGTGAGTAGAGTATCAGTTGGCACTGAATCAAGAAACATAACTGAGAAAAAGGGATGAAAGGACATTGTACTCTAGTGTTCCTCGTGCTGCTTTAAGATGAGAAGCAGAAGCTTGGTACATCCTGCATAGAAAATATCAGTGCAGAAATAATGGTTTTAACAGTATTTTAAAAAGAAAAAAAAAAAAGGTAATGACAGAGCTTTGCTAGGCAGTAAACATCAGCAGGGAACTATTGCTTCTTAGTAATAATGTTATAGATATATAATTTTTCTTTAATGGCAGTTCCATCAGGTCTCTTGATTATATATTTGTAAATACCAGAATGTGTAGTAGTTTTCCTCAGGAGATCTCAAGGTTGCTACTAGCAGAACTGTGAGTACGATGCAAGTCTTCAGAGTTCTGTTCCACTGAGTTGGGATACTTACCACATCTGATGCTAGTGCCTCTGTCTTAGGGATAGTGCTTTTAGAGTTCTTAGTGTAACTGAAAGCCTGAAGAAAGATATATAGTGCATTGCTGTTGCATTTTCTCTTGGGTTCACAACATGAAGTAATGAGCAAAACATTGAAGAAAATGTGTGTGGCTGTGGTTTTCCAGAAGTGCATCTTTTTTCCCAAATCAATAGTGGTGAGATTGTGAATAGGACTGCAAGCACAGCTTGGAAGTCATTTCATGATCCATGAGTCATTTCAGTTGATCTTGTCCAGGTTCATCATCTCTATAATTGTCAGAGCACAGATACTACTTGATGGAGCGGTAAACGGTGGGGCTGTGGAATTTCATCACTCTGGTACGTACTATTAACACTATCCGCAGTCACACAGTATTTTTACCTTCAGTGATTTCTCAGCAGCTGCTGTAAATGCAGTTGATGTATGCATTAGCCAAGACACATAGTTGAACTTTGAAGGGAAAAAAAGTCACTAAACCAAGAAGACAGACTACTGCTCACCTAACATTGGAGAAATTAATTTTAAAGCATTGTCTATATGTGTTAACTCCTGAAGTTGTCTTGCTTACTTTCATGGGCTACGGCACTGGAAGAAAGAAACAAAGTACAACTGCGTAAGTATGCAAGCTTAACATTCACTGGAATATTTCCATGCTTTCCACCTGCTTGAAGGCATATTGAAAATTAATATCAGAGTGATACAAAGAGAAGAAAAGCTAATTACTGTTACAATTCAATCATGTTTTTGCTATTTGCCTGACTCTATTCATCAAAATTATGTACAAACCTGGTAGACAAATGAAATCAATATGCTACCTTTTTTTCCACTGTAAAAGATGAATTGTAACTAGTCCCATGTGTAAGGTAAGAAGGCATCTCAAAAAGAAAAAATGATGTGCAGAGCAATAATTAGGCCAATTTACATTCTCTCTCTGCATTAGATTTTTAAAAAAATCTTCTTATATGTACCTGTTTTTGAACCGACAGCATGATATGGACAGACCAATCTGTTTCATTCTAAGTGTTTTGGTTGCCTTTAAGAGTAGTTCCTCTGCCAAAGTAAAAGCAAGCAGAACTGCTTCATAACAAAGAAGTATTCTTTAGCTTTCACTGAAAAGACTATGCAAGAGTTGCTTATTCTTGCTTAAGAGGCAAGAGTTCCAGAATGAAAAGTTGGGCATGGGAAAAATGCTGGAAGGATGATAATCCTTGCTGTCTTATAAAGAAGTCCTCTTCCGTAGTGAAGAGCTAGTAACAAACATGAGAAGAGCTGACAAGACTCCTTGAGTCATTTCTCCTGCAAAAGTGTTTTCTGTTGGGAGGCAAAGAAAATTTGGCCTGAAGATTAGTATTATTTTCTGAGGATCTTCAACGCGGTCCAGTGCCTCTAGATCTATGAGTACTTTGAAATATTTTTTTAACTTATAAAGGTATTTAAATTGATGATTGTATTACAAGAGGTAATGCAAAAAGAGAAAGCATACAGCAGTCTATCTGTGAACCTCAATCTGTCTTTATGCTCATCAAGTTATTCAAGCTTCTAAAAAAAACCCCACAGGAAATCTCTTTAAACCAGTGAGAAGAAACACTCTGATTTTTTTAAATGGAATTGAGGGAAAAAATTATGAATCATACCTCAGCTTCAATTTTTGAAGTGTGAGATGTAGAATTATAGAACATATGTTTCCAGAGTTAAATTTTGACTAGCTCCACAGAAGCCTTTGGGAGGCAAAGGAGACAAAAGACTTCAGAAGTCTTCTATAACTTTTACCATGAACTCTACTCGGCAGAAGCTACAGGACTGGCATTTCGTGAATCTGTGAAGGAGATATGATTAGAGAGTTTGTGTTTGGCTTTTTAAATTTGGCAGAAAAAAGAGGTACATAGCTGAAATACTGAGGAGAGGTAGATCTGAGCACTGAGATGATGGAAAGACTGCCCTTTCCATCCAATAGCATGGTAGTTGAAGATATGGTTATACTTTTTTGTGGTCTAAAGGGTTCAAGTGATTAATTTTCAGTTGTTTTCTTGTTTTCTGAGGTCCTTGCATCTGGGCAACACACAAAAGAATTGATTTAGGCCATTGTGAAAGTAATGTTAAGAGAAAGAATGCAGTAATCAATACTTCCTTTTTTTCCCCAAAGCATCTCTTTTTGTTATTTTCCAGGTTTCATTTTTTTCTCTTTCCACACTACCCCAAATCCTAATGTCTTTTGCAGACAGCTCAGTGAGCCTAGTGACCAAAACATTATGGTGCTTCAGAAACATTGTTACATATATTACTCAGAAACCTTAATTTCAAATTAGTATTTGCATAATATTTATTAAAAATAAAATGTATTCCTTTCTAATAGAATTTTTCTTCCTTGGTTGTAAGGACAAATTGTGTCTGATAAAAGAAACATACTATTCCCTGATCTTCTCTTTCAGGTTTTCATCAAGTTTTCTTAGACGTTCTAAACAAAGTATGCTGTGTAGTAGGTAATTTTGTGGTGGGCAGAAATGAATTTGCAGCAGTATAGTTTGAAGATTCTCCAGTGATTTGTAATTTATTTTATACATTGGTACACTCTAAAATAAGTACAAATGAGTGTAAGTTCTGTTTGCGCTACTTCTGGGGGCAGATCATTCTATAATACCACACTTGTTATGGTTAGAAACATTCTTTTATTTTCCAGCCTAGATGTATTTATAACTAGTTTATCCTCAATTGTTACAGTACATAAATAATTATTATGCAGATTTTTTTCTTCTCAGTGTTTATTTTCCTCATACTAATATAGAGCAAGTATGGTTTTTCTTCTGAGCTGTCATCTCAACTAAACTATATTTATTCTTGATTTTCAAGCAAGGCATTTTGGTCCCTGATCATCTCATAGCTCTTCTGTGCGTGTGTGTTGTAGTTTGAATCAATTGTTCCTGAATGTGGGTGAACAGAGGTGTATATTGTATGCCATCTGAGATCTCAGCAATGCTTTCCACAAAGGCATTAGTATTTCTCTTTCTGGAAATAACTTTCTCCCAGTTGTATCACGCTGTTTTCTGGTAATCATTTTGATCACAGTGATAGATCTGTGTTTCTTTTCTTCTGTTTTTATCAGCTGAAGGTCTTCAATTTTATTGCAGATTTTCTTATTGGTCCCAAAGTGCTGGACCATGCTTTTGAACTGGAAAGTTTCATTTCATTTCTATCATTATAGTGCTCGGAATTTTCCACTTCTCATATATAACAAAGAAATAATTTCCTATTGTCTGGCTTGATGTGTTTTAATACCCCAGTGTCCTTTCCTACAAATCCTAGTCATTTCTGTCTTGAAATGTTTTCACTCTAAAATGTCATCTGAAGCTGTGCATGCCATGCAGTACTTCAGACCAAAAGAGCTGTAGTTGCTTTGAATGCTTTTTCATCTTGTTAAGTCCAGGCAGTACAATTATGGTTCTAGACTCCAGGAGTAGCACCTGAGTTCACTACAGATCTGTGATTGCTTGAGAAAGTGCTTTTGTGTTTTGGGATTTACTTTATTCCCCCTCCCCTAGTATGGGTGCAGTAAGTTCTTTTTGTTTTGCATCCATCTTGGTTTGATCATTTCCGTTTCTGTACCCTCATTCCTATTAGTTATTCGTCCTTTACATTAATCTCATCAAAAACAAAGCTAAACGTATACATTCGGATTATGGTCCTATGTGTAGATTGTCTTTGTTCTCTGCATTTCTTCCCACTACACAGCAGATATACTTTCCTTTCTCCCATTCTTTTTTCACTCATGAGGTTTGAAAATCTGCTGCTGTTTGCCGTTTTTTTCAGTTGTTTGTATGACATACTGTTTCCTTTATGTTACCAGGTTTCCCTTGATCAGATCAAGGTCCTACTTAGAAATCTACATTTGTATTACAGTCATGTAGCAAACCTGCAACATGACTGTAGTACAGCTGTCCCTCTCTCAGTAGGTTTATTACAGTAAAGTTAGTTCTAGGAGTGGGCAGTGGATTTTCCTTGTGACCAGCGCTTCAAGAAGAACAGATGGGTTTAGGTCATCATTGTGGAAATTAGTTTGTGTGACATTTATCTGAGTTTTCATGAAATGAGATTGAAATGGTCTGCTTTGATTTTATGAATATGCTGAATGATGGGGAGGAATTTCGATTCTGTTGAAGTTAATAAGTCTCAGAGGAGGAGTCATTTCAGCAAGTATTTTAACAGCAGTTAAATGGTGTTTAACACTAACATCCCTTTCTAAGACAAGCCTTCCTGAACAATTTAACTCTTTAAATCACATGAAGACTATGGTGACGACATAAGGTCCTTGTCTTGCACATTCTTGGAGAAATTTATTTTAAGTAAGCTTTTGAGGAATAAGTTCTTGAAGTGGAATGTTTTACAATTTTTATTGATAAGACCAAATATATTGAAGATACTTTAAGTAGCTCAGTTAAGTAATGGAAAGTAGAAAGCCATAAAAATGCATCTTAAGAACATGTAACTAATTTTTACCAGTACTGAATAAAATTATCAATGTATTACAAAATGTAGATCTTCCATCTGTTTGAACTTTCATACACCCTAAGTATTCACCCAATAAAAACAAGGTTAAGTGTTTTAAAGTGCTTATTTTTAAGCTAATTAAAGAGGCTGAAAAACTAGTTTTGTCCTTTTTCTGTGGTTCTTGGATGTATCAATAATTAATTTACTGTGTAAATTGGCAAGATTCATTTGTTGTTACGCTTTCTAGCTACTGGTGTCAATACCAGTTCCTGTCCTTTTATTCAGTGTGGAAGGTCAACAAGATGGTTACACAAACCATATTTGAGAATTAAAGTTCTGCTCCCACAGTACAAGATCATCGTCTAGTAGAGTGTTAGTAGTCTGAGGAGCTATTTCTGTCAATGACACACTAATTACAGCACCCCAATTTTAAGAGTAATAGGTCTTTGAATGACAAAATGGAAAAGTTATCTGATGACCCACAAAATACAGTTAATTAATTTGATAAATCTTTGCATAATTTAATTTCATAATGAGTTTCTTAATGAAGGCAGTATTTTACATTTAAATGGGATGTGTACTCTGTAGTAATAATAATTTTCATAGTCAAAATGCCCAGTGGTGACATGATATTAAAAAAAAAAGTGTTAGCTCCTGGGGCATTTTTGTATCAGTTATTGTACTTTCATAGAAGTGGTAAATAATGGGAGAAAAAGTGTTCATTGTGAATATTAGGGTCTTGTACTGTCACGTTGGTGTTGTTTGTAATACCAAAGTTATAATTAGCTTTTAACTTTTCATATATACAGTGGCGTGTCACCTTGCAATAGCAATCAGCCACAGTAATTAAGAGCAGTGCAGATTATTTCCATATTCCTGCATTCTTGTAGTCCAATAATATAGCAGTCTACAATGGTTCCATTGTTTGCATTGCATGATAGCAAGGTGTGGTGGTTTTTATGGAGCACTGCTGACCTTCTAGGTTTTTGGTGCCATTAAAGAAAGAGGATATAAGAAAGAGATGTGAAAGCTGAACTTGCACACAGGGCATCCTGCATTCACAAGAATTCTGTTTCCTCATGGTTTAGTCCACTGTTGCTGATGACTGCATGCTCTTCCAAGTGCAGTTTAACGAGATTAAGATTTGCATAGGAATAGAATATATGGTCAATTACAGCACTGGCCGTATTTAAATAACAATGTTATGTGCTTTTTTTTCCACAATGTATTTGAATTAGGGTAAGTGTGTATATGCTTTTTTTAACTATCAGATAATGTTGGCTTTATGAGTGAGTGTATGTGTGTATGTGTGTACAGAATGCTAGATGAAGGTCTCTTAACACTGGCCTTTTCTGCATCCTTTAGCTCTACCTTTCAAATAAAAGACAAATTCTGAAATCAATATAATGAAGGAAATAAAACAACACAGTTATGAAAACAGAATGTATTACTAAATATGTTGTGTTGCAATATCAACAAAAACCTTAGAAGTCAAAAGTATCCCCTAGCGGCCTGTTGCTCTTATTATTTTTTATGAGTCTAGATAGGGTCAAGGACTAGGTAGGGATCAAGACTCTGAGCTGTATGAATTCCGGCGTGATATTTTTCAGTGTTAGTGGCTGCAGAGGACTGTGCGGTCATGGCAAAATCTGAGTGCCATTTTCTGGTGACATTTTTCATTACAGATTTTTTTTCGCGTGGCTGCTGGGTCAGGTATTCTTACCTTCATTTATACAGCAAGGACCCTGTGAGCCATCTAGTGGGAGGTTTCATCTTAACACTTGACCATTTGCGAGATCTGTTCCTTGTGCCTTTTCCTGTCCAGCACCAGCCCCTCAGTGTGTCGTGGGACTTCCTTCATCCGTCCCACTTACCTGTTGTTATCAGATTTCTATGAAGTGATGGGGAAATGGGGAGCTGCTTTTTTTTTTTGAGGTTGAATGGCAAAAGCAGAACAGACTTTGCTAGACCATTGTTACTTGATGTATATCGAAACCTGTAAAAGGTCATTTTAATAAACCAGGGAACAATGGAGTAAGAAAAGGCAATTAAGTCAGTTTATGAACCTGTTCATGACAGTTACTTAGCTGGAATAAAGAATGCTTATTTATTTAGTATTTGAATGTTTGTACAAGAAGAAAATGTTTTAAGTGTCAGCATAACCTCTTCTCTTCTACAACATGGGATCCAAATGACTTCTAAAGAAAGTTGTAGTTACAGGCACCCAGATGTATGTTGTCTGCTTTGGGTTGAACTGAACCATGTAAGACAGCTCTAAACCAACTTTTAAGTTTCCCCCTTTATAAAGCAAACCTATGGTAATTCATGAAGTATCAGTGTAATAATTTTTGTAACACTGTCAGAAGCTTGATGTCCCTTGCTTAGTATCTAGCAGTAAATCCCATACAGCAAGTTGGATGTACGCTGCCAAATGAATGTTGATGTATGGTAGGAATGGGATGGAGCATCTGGGTTTAATTAGAGAGTAAGTTTAGAGAATGAGAATTCAGGGAAGATTGAGCTTCTTCATATGAGGCTGGGGACTTTTGAGTCCAAGCCTGAGTGGGCTAAGGAAGGAGGAGATTGAGCACCCTGCAGAGCTAAACACTGGTAGCTCTGATTCCAGGGAAGTGAGCAACAACAGCAAGACTCGGGGAACAGAGGATAAAAAGCTATGCACTTAGGATTCAGACTTTCTTTATATGCTCTGGTGAAGTTGATGCAGTCTCTCAGACGTTAAATGGCTTGACTGACTTGGATCTGCAGGTGGCAGTCTCTTTCAGGCATGGAATGCCATTTGCTATCTGTTAGAGGCACTTACCTGTATCTATGTATCAGGCAGAGAAAAGTGCAATATTGGATTTTTACGGATAGCTTATAGTACGCAGTGATAGTTTACTTTGTGAACTGGCTTTTCAAAGATGGTGCAGTATACCATTTTTTAGGATTCTCCTAGTTTTTAGGATCATATTTTTTAGGATCTTCTTGGAAGGAACAAGAACAGTGCACACGCAATATGGCAGATGTTCCAAGAATCTGAGAAATCCACTGTGCCTTCAGCGCAGATATTTTTCTCAGTCGTTCTGGTCATGCTGAGTATATCCAACTCTTTTGATATTAATGGCTGTACTGAGTATGTGTAGATGAACAGATCAGAATATGCAACAACTGCTCTGCAAGGAAGCTTTCAGAAAGCCAGCTGTGCCAACGTACATGTAGATTCTGGTAATAGTTGGAATATTTAGATGTTAGAAAACTTTCAGTGGTTCTTAGT